>NC_082738.1:33955566-35155566 GCF_030144855.1 Hypanus sabinus | reverse complement strand
TGGCCTCCATATCAATTTGTGGCAATGAATTCCACAGACTCAGCACTCTCTAGCTAAAGAAATTCCTCCTCATCTTTATTCTAAACAGATGCCCATCTATTTTGAGGCTTTGCCCTCTGGTCCTAAACTCTCCCACTAGAGGACACATCCTCTCCTCATCTATCTCAGCCTTTCAATATTCGGTAGGTTTCAATGAGATTTCCCCCTTCCCATTCTTCAAAACTCCAGTGAGTATAGGCCCAGAGCCATAAAAGGTTCCTCATACATTAACCCTTTCATTTCAGGAATCATTCTCATGAACCTCCCCTGGACCCTCTCCAATGCCAGCACATCCTTTCTTAGACAAGGAGCCCATAACTGCTCACAATACTCCACGTGTGGTCTGCCTTATAAAACCTCAGTATTACATCCTTGCTCGTATATTCTAGACCTCTTGAAATGAATGCTAACATTGCATTTGCCTTCCTTACCACTGACTCAACTTGTAAATTAACCTTTAGAGAATACTGCACAAGGATTCCCAAGTCCCTTTGCATGTCTGATTTCTGAATTTTCTCCTTGTTTAGAAAATAGTTTAATCCTTTATTTCTTCCCAAAGTGCATAACCATATACTGTACTTCCCTGCATGATATTCCATCTGCCACTTTTTTGTCCATTCTGTCAATCTGTCCAAGTCCTTCTGCAGCCTCCCTGCTTCCTCAACACTACCTGCCCCTCCACCTACCCTCGTATCATCTGCAAACCTGGCCACAAAGCTATCAATTCTGTCATCCAAATCACGTGACAAGAAGTGGTCCCAACACCAGCCAAGGAATACCACTAGTCACCAGCAACCAACCAGAAAAGAGCCCTTTTATTCCTACTCTTTGCCTCCTGCCAGTCAGCCAATCTTCTATTCATGCTAGTATCTTTCCTAGAATACCATGGGCTCTTATATTGCTAAGCAGTCTCATATATGATTCCTTGTCAAAAGCCTTCTAAAAATCCAAGTAAACAACATCCATTGACTCTCTTTTATCTATCCTGCCTGTTATTTCCTCAAAGAATTCCAACAGATTTGTCAGACAAGATTTCCCCTTCAGGAAACTATGCTGACTTCAGTCCATTTTATCATGTGCCTCCAAGTATTCCGAAACCACATCCTTAATAATGGACTCCAGTGTCTTCCCAACCACTGAAGACAGGCTACCTGGCCCATAATTTCCTTTTTTCTGCCTCTCTCCCTTGACAGAGTGGAGTGACATTTGCAATTTTCCAGTCCTCCAGAACCATTCCTGAATCCGGTGATTCTTGAAAGATCATTACTAATGGCTCCACAATCTCTTCAGCTACCTCTTTCAGAATCCTGACGTGTAGTTTATCTAGTTCAGAACCCTGTGGTGTAGTCCATCAGGTCCAGGTGACTTATCTACCTTCAAACCTTTCCGTTTCCCAGGCATCTTTTTAGTAATAGCAACTGCACCACTTCAGCCCCTGGCATTCTCAAATTTCTGGCATACTGCTAGTGTCTTCCACAGTGAAGAATGACACAAAATACTTATTAAATTTGTCCATTATTTCTTTGTCCTCCATTACTACCTCTCCAGTGTCATTTTCCAGCAGTCCAATATCCACTCTTGCCTCTATATATGTGAAATATCTTTTGGTATCCTCTATTATAATATTGGCTAGCTTGCCTTCATATTTCATCCTCTCTATCCTGATGGCTTTTTTGTTGCTTTCTGCTGATTTTTAAAAGCCTCCCAATTTTCTAGCTTCCCACTAATTATTGCTCCATTACATGCCCCCTCTTTTGCTTTTATGCTGTCTTTGACTTCCCCTCTCAGACATAATTGCCTCATCTTCCCTTTAGAGTACTTTTTCTTCTTTGGGATGTATCTATCCTGCACCTTCTGAATTGCTCCCAGAAACTCCAGCCATTGTTGCTCTGCCATCATCTCTGCTAGTGTCCCCTTCCAATCAAAGTTGGCCGGCTCCTCTCTCATCCCTCTGTAATTCCCCTTACTCCACTGTAATACTGATACTGTACACCCAAGTTTAATTTCACCCTCTCAAATTGTGGGATAAATTCTATCATATTATGTTCACTATATCATGATCATTGCCTCCTAAGGGTTCATTTACCTTAAGCTCCCCAAATCAAATCTGGTTCATTACACAACATCTAATTCAGAATTGCCTTTTCCCTAGAGAGCTCAAGCACAAGCTGCTCTAAAAAGCTATCTCGTAGACATTCTACAAATTCCCTCTCTTGAGATCCAACACCAACCTGATTTTCTCAATCTACCTGCATATTAAAATTTTCCATGACTATCATAACATTGCCTTTTCTATCTCCATTGTAATTTGTACCCCACACCCTGGTTTACTATCCTGGCCTGCATATAATTCCCATCAGGGTCTTTTTTTCCCTTGCAGTTTCTTAACTCTACCCATAAGGATTCTATATCTTCTGATCATATGTCACCTCTTTCCAAGGATTTGATTTCATTTTTTACCATCAGAGTCACTCCACCCCCTCTGCCTACCTGCCTGTCCTTTCAATATAATGTCCATTCTTGTATGTTAAGCTCGCAACTATGATCTTCTTTCAGCCACATCTCAGTGACACACACAACATCATATCTATATCTCCCCTCTTTCTCCCCCTCCCATCTCCCTCTCAGCTCTCACTCTCTCTCTCTCTTTCTCTCTCTCTCTCACACACACTCACTATGCCTCTGTCTCACACTCTCCCCCTCCCCTCTCCCTCTCAGCTCTCAGTCTCTCTCCCTCTCAGCTCTCTCTCTCTCTCTCTCTCTCTCTCTCTCACACACACACTCACTATGCCTCTGTCTCACACTCTCCCCCTCCCCTCTCCCTCTCAGCTCTCAGTATCTCTCTCTCTCTCTCACACACACACACTCACTATGCCTCTGTCTCACACTCTCCCCCTCCCCTCTCCCTCTCAGCTCTCAGTATCTCTCTCTCTCTCTCACACACACACACTCACTATGCCTCTGTCTCACACTCTCCCCCTCCCCTCTCCCTCTCAGCTCTCAGTCTCTCTCCCTCTCAGCTCTCTCTCTCTCTCTCTCTCTCTCTCTCTCACACACACACTCACTATGCCTCTGTCTCACACTCTCCCCCTCCCCTCTCCCTCTCAGCTCTCAGTATCTCTCTCTCTCTCACACACACACACTCACTATGCCTCTGTCTCACACTCTCCCCCTCCCCTCTCCCTCTCAGCTCTGTCTCTCTCTCTATCTCTATCTCACACTCTCTCTCTCCCTCTCACTCATTCATTTTCACTTTTCTATTATCCCCAAATGGAGACTTACCCCTCTTGGGCCTCTACAACTTCTCAAAGAAGCCAAGCTGGAGGTGTATTTCTGAGTCACAGTGGCTTGCTGGTAATAATATGACTGTCTAGCTGAAACAAATCACAACTAGCACTTGGAATTTAAAGCCTCCAGTCCTCCACCGGCCATTGTCACAATGCCATGTTTTCTGCTGATGTGAGCACTCAAACAGGATCTTTATCAATGTTTAGAGCTACTCTAAGTAATTCTATCCTTGTAGAAAAAGTTTAAAGAAAGTTTGCAAATAATTGATGAGAAAACTCATTTTTACTTGCTGAAATCACCACCAAGGGTCTGATATACTTGAGCACACTCCAGGTCAGTCCTGTGATTACGAGGAAGGTTTGGACTCGGGCTTCTCACTGCAAGGATGGAGAGGAATTTGTGTCAGGAAGGATCAGTGTAGGTACTGATATCTGGTACTTAAGCAGAAGGAGAAAACAATATAGAGAGTGAGTATGTTAGACAATGTACCTTTAAGTAAAGTTTTCTTCATCTAGGTCAGGCTAGCAGAAAGGAGAAGGGAGGAAGGTGGTGAAATCCTGCTAGAGATGGTAGAAATGGTGAAAGATGACATGCTGGATCCAGAGGCTGGTGGGGTGAAAGGCAAGGACCAGGGGAGCTCAATTTCAAATTCAAGTTTATTGTCATCTGACTGTACAACCAAACAAAGCAAAGTTCCTCTGGACACAGTGCAGCCGCACAACATATATAACAGACAGCACATGAAGCAAAATATTACCACAAGTAAGTTAATAAAATATCATTCAAAATGCATGTGAAGTGCACAGCACAGACAAATTGTAAACAGCTCAGTATCCGAGTGATGAGGCCTTTGTGGTGACGGGGTATTCATTAGTCTCACAGCCTGAGGGAAGAACCTGTCACACAGTCTGGAGGTCCCAGTCCTGATGCTCCTGTACCTCCTTCCTGATGGTAGTGGGTCAAAGAGATGGTGGGGTGGGTGGTGAGAATCCTCAACAATGCTTCGGGCCCTTTGTATACAAATAGAGGGGAGGGAGGCCCTAACTCTGTTCTGTCTGCGAAGAGGGAAGGTGAAAACAGATATGTGGGAAATGAAGGGGAAGTGAGAAAATGTGTACCTATTTATTCCCCATCAGCTTCAGTCACATTCCTCCTCCTCCTCATTTCTGTATACATAGGCTTAAAATAATTAGTAAAGGAAGATTTTTTTTATTCAAAGGGTGCACTACATCCAGAATTCACTGGTTGAAAGGGAGCTGGACCAGAAACCATTAATCATTTGCCACCCCACATGGGTCATACTTTGGGTTAGCAGTATTGCCAAGGCTATTACTTGAGCTTCAGGCTCTCACTGCATAAATGCAGCATTGTTGTTGCCAGACTCCATGCTGGGGAAAGCAGGATAACTATTAAAGCTAATTTAAGGATGTGGATTTGGCAGTGCATCATTTTCCATAAAGTGTAATTGATGTGTAATCCCAAATCACTAGCAAGGAAGAGATTTATTAGCAATGGTAAACACAATAGATTCTACAGTTGCTGGCAGTCCTGATGAAGGGTCCCAGCCTGAAACAATGACTGTTTATTCCTTTCCATAGATGCTGCCTTAACCGCTGAGTGTGTGTGTGTTACTAGCATTGGTGTTTGGAGTTTTAAGAGCTCCCTCCTGTGAACAAACATGTCAATGTTACTTCCATAAGCAAATTTTGATGGATAAAACCTAATGGGTACTTTTAAATATTCATGCAATTTCTTGTTAAGCAGGTTTTTATAGGCTTAATTTAATTCCCTTTTTTTCAGTGTCTGGTCTGGGAGTAGGATTGATACACAGATACTCCGCCCCTCTGCAAGCAAACTGCTGAATATCTTTTCCCTCTCAGAGTTCCAGCATGTTCTACCGTCACTGGGTCAAAATCCTGGAACTCTCCCCGAAGTGCGGTGTGGGCAAGGAAAGCAGCTCACCACCACCTTCTCAAGGGCAACTGGAGACAGGCAATCAAATGCTGGTTCATCCTGTGAAGCCTCTGAATGAATTAAAGCATTCTCTGCCTGGGTTTCAGATCACAATGCTCCTCCTACTTTACTTAATGAAATTAATTGCCAAAACAAATGGTTTGATCATTATTTACATTGCTGTTTGCTGTTCACAATTTCCACCAGTGGCCACAATACAAGAGAGCTCCTTTACAGGAGCTGTAGAGTACATTGGCATGACCTGAGATCTTGAAAGGCAAGAGAAAGGCTGGAACTCAGAGCAACAAACATACAGCAGGTAAAATCAAAATTTTAAAGTATTCAATTTTCGTTCTCATTAAGAAATACTAGCATTTCACAATTTTCACTCCCATTTCAGAATGTCCCAGTGCTTAACAGTTTATGAAACACTTTGGAAGCGTAGTCACTTCTGTGTATGAAGCACTACAGTTTGCAAGAGCAATTTACCACAAGCATCACAGTGATAATGACCAGATAATTGCCAACAAATTAGATGGTGTAATGCTGCACAAAACAATCTAATTTCTATGACGAAAAAAACATGAAGAAACAGCTTCTCACAGTTTGAATTGCCAAATATCTAACTTTTTAGCAACTGTTTTTATTGTGTTATCTACATAAAGCAAAGACAACCTAGGCACGTACAAGGGGTGTTCAACAGCATTTATCATCCAAGGCTTTCATTTACACTGGAGTGTATTCACAAGCCTCTTCTGCAGAAGTAGGCTTCCAAATGCGCCTATAAAATTTCCTTCTCTGTGACCTATACAGAATGTTTTTGAGGGGATTCCAGCCGTTGCTGAGCATCTGACTCAGGTAGTTCCCATTAAAATATTTACTCATTGGTTTTCCTTCAGGCCCATGTGTGCACCGTGTGCTGAGGTTCGACCTAATGTTGCAGAAGATTGTCCTCTACCGTGCAATGCTCCAGTTGCTGTCCTACCTGTCCTTTCTGGAAGAGTTCTTCCAAGTAAGCACAGTTGACCACAAGTCCATCAGGCAGTGGCCAGCACAAAATGTACCACTATGAATTCTGTGGGTTTGTTCTCCGGGCAGCCGGTTCAAATATCATGGCAGAAGGTTAGATTTGAGCAACAAGTACCAAGACCTCACTTGGATGGTGGTGAGAGGTGCCCTGCCTGTCAGAGATTTCCTCTGCAGATGCCCTCAGTGTGTGCTGCCCTTGGGATGGCTAACGGCTGCAGTAGGAAAGAAATGATCACCCACATCTTCGCAAACTGTGCATTTACTAAGAGGTTGTAGGGACGAATGCAAGCGCCTGTGTCCTGGTTCATCCCCAGCAGCTGCATAATGGAAACACAGGAGATTCTGCAGATGCTGGAAATCCAGAGCAACACACACAAAATGCCGCAGGAAGTCAGCAGGTCAGGCAGCATCCATTGACACCATGTTTTGGGCCAAGACCCTTCATCAAGGGTACTCACTGATCTACGGGCTGTTCCCGGAACGCACACCAAGACAGGAATCAAATGCTGCTGGAAGGTCAACAACTCAGTGAAGGATATCCTTTGCTGATGGTCTTCCAACAAAGCAAAATGTCTGTAAGGGAATGCTGCAGATTGGTTAAGTCCAGGCTCAGGTGTATGTACTGAAACTTGATGCTGTTGGTATTCTTGGATATTTGTCTTCCTTACGTTTTCCTCTTTTAATTATATATTTGTAGATTTCATTTCCATTTTCTCTCAAATACATTCTCAGTTTGATGTAGGGACTCTGAGTGTGGGGATGAGTTGCTGTTTGGCTCAATGAGTTGGAAATCTACAGATTTCAGAGTGATATAATAGAGTTTTGTAAGGTTATTGAGAGAATTGAGTGTTTTTAATTTGACAGATTGGTTCAACCGATACATATCACATGGGCAGCAGAGTAATAGGGCTTTGGCGGTAATGGGACGAGGCGAGGTAGATTCACCTGTGTTAATTGCGAAGAGGAGGAAGTATATGTGTGAGGCCAGTTTTCTGTGCTCGGTGTCAGATGTGGGAGGTCTTGGAGTCTCCCAGCCTCCCGGACAGTCATATCTGCACCAGGTGCGTCGAGCTGCAGCTCCTGAGGGACCGAGTTAGGGAACTGGAGATGCGGATCGATGACCTTCACCTAGTCAGGGAGAGTGAGGAGGTGACAGAGAGGAATTACAGGCAGGTGGTCACACGTCCTAACGAAGGGTTTTGACCCAAGACGTTGACTGCTTCTTTCAACGGATGCTGCCCGACCTGCTGAGTTCATCCAGTTTTTTTGTATGTCACGCTCAGACTGAAGGTTTGAGATTTGTCTATGTGTCAAAGGAGTGTTGTGAACAAAGCAGATGAGCTTAGAGCATGGATCGGTACTTGGAGATATGATGTGGTGGCCATTACAGAGACTTGGATGGCTAAGGGACAAGAATGGTTACTTCTGGGCTACTTCAGGAATGGAAACTGCTGGTCCTGAACTCCTCCCTCTGCAACTGGATCCTAGACTTCCTGACTGGGAGACCTCAGTCAGTCCGGATCGGGAGCAGCATCTCCAACACCATCACACTGAGCACGGGGGTCCCAGGGCTGTGAGCTCAGTCCACTGCTGTTCACTCTGCTGACCCACGACTGTGCTGCAACACACAGCTCGAACCGTATCGTCAAGTTCGCCGATGACACGACCGTGGTGGGTCTCATCAGCAAGAACGACGAGTCAGCTTACAGAGAGGAGGTGCAGCGGCTAACGGACTGGTGCAGAGCCAACAACCTGTCTCTTAATGTGAACAAAACAAAAGAGATGGTTGTTGACTTCAGGAGGGCACGGAGCGACCACTCCCCACTGAACATCGACAGCTCCTCGGTAGAGATCGTTAAGAGGACCAAATTTCTTGGTGTTCACCTGGCAGAGAATCTCACCTGATCCCTCAACACCAGCTCCACAGCAAAGAAAGCCCAGCAGTGTTTCTACTTTCTGCAAAGGCTGAGAAAAGTCCATCTCCCACCCCCCCCCATCCTCATCTCATTCTACAGAGGTTGTATCGAGAGCATCCTGAGCAGCTGCATCACTGTCTGGTTCAGGAATTGCACCATCTTGGATCACAAGACCCTGCAGTGGATAGTGAAGTCAGCTGAGAAGATCATCGGGGTCTCTCTTCCCGCCATTACAGACATTTACATCACATGCTGCACCCGCAAAGCTAACAGCATTATGAAGGACCCCATGCACCCCTCATACAAACTCTTCTCCCTCCTGCAATCTGGGAAAAGGCACTGAAGCATTCAGGCTCTCACGACCAGACTGTGCAACAGTTTCTTCCCCCAAGCCATCAGACTCCTCAATACCCAAAGTCTAGACTGACATCGACATAATTTATTATTAAATTGAAATTTGTCCTCTACTGTGCCTATTGTCTTGTTTATTAATTATTAATTAATTACTGCACTGCCCTGCACAGTTTTGTACACTTTATGTAGTCCTGTGTAGGTCTGTAGTCTAGTGTAGTTTTTGTGTTGTTTTACGTAGTCTAGAATAGCCTTGTGATGTCTCACATAGCTTAGTGTAGTTTTGTGTTGTTTCATGTAGCACCAGGGTCCTGGAGGAACGTTGTTTCATTTTTACTTTGTACTGTACCAGCAGTTTATGGTTGAAATGACAATAAAAAGCAACTTGACTTCACTTGACTTCAAGTGCCGGGTTTTAGATGTTTCAGGAAGGACAGGGAGGGAGGCAAAAGAGATGGGGGTGTGACACTGTTGATCAGAGATAGTGTCATGGCTGCAGAAAAGGTGGACGTCATGGAGGGATTGTCTACTGAGTCTCTGTGGGTGGAGGTTAGGAACAGGAAGGGTCAATAACATTAATGGATGTTTTTTATAGGCTGCCCGAGAGTAACAGGGATAACGAGGAGCAAATAGGGAAACAGATCCTGGAAAGGTGTAATGATAACAGAGTTGTCGTGATGAGAGATTTTAATTTCCCAAATATTGGTTAGCATCTCCCTAGAGCAAGGGGTTTAGATGGGGTGGAGTTTGTTAGGTGTGTTCAGGAAGGTTTCTTGACACAATATGTAGATAAGCCTACAAGAGGAGAGGCTGTACTTGATCTGGTATTGGGAAATGAACCTGATCAGGTGTCAGATCTCTCAGTGGGAGAGCATTTTGGAGATAGTGATTATAATTCTATCTCCTTTACAATAGCATTGGAGAGTGATAGGAACAGACAAGTTAGAAAAGCGTTTAATTGGAGTAAGGGGAATTATCAAGCTATCAGGCAGGAAATTGGAGGCTTAAATTGGAAACAGATGTTCTCAGGGAAAAGTACGGAAGAAATGTTGCAAATGTTCAGGGGATATGTGCGTGGAGTTCTGCATAGGTATGTTCCAATGAGACAGGGAAGTTATGGTACGGTACAGGAACTGTGGTGTACAAAGACTGTAATAAATCTAGTCAAGAAGAAAAGAAAAACTTACAAAAGGTTCAGAGAGTTAGGTAATGTTAGAGATCTAGAAGATTATAAGGCTAATAGGAAGGAGCTTAAGAAAGAAATTAAGAGAGCCAAAAGGGGCCATGAGAAGGCCTTGGCATTCAGGATTAAGGAAAACCCCAAGGCATTCTACAAGTATGTGAAGAGCAAGACGATAAGACGTGAAAGAATAGGACCTATCAAGTGTGACAGTGGGAAAGTGTGTATGGAACTGGAGGAAATAGCAGAGATACTTAATGAATACTTTACTTCAGTATTCACTATGGAAAAGGAACTTGGTGATTGTAGTGATGACTTGCAGCAGACTGAAAAGCTTGAGCATGTAGATATTAAGAAAGAGGATGTGCTGGAGCTTTTGGAAAGCATCAAGTTGGATAAGTTGCCAGGACCTGATGAGATATACCCCAGGCTACTGTGGGAGGCGAGGGAGGAGATTGCTGAGCCTCTGGCGATGATCTTTGCATCATCACTGGGGACAGGAGAGGTTCCGGAGGATTGGAGGGTTGCGGATGTTGTTCCTTTATTCAAGAAGTGAAGTAGAGATAGCCGAGGAAATTATAGACCAGTGAGTCTTACCTCAGTGGTTGGTAAGTTGATGGAGAAGATCCTGAGAGGCAGGATTTATGAACATTTGGAGAGGTATAATGAGAGTAGGAGTAGTCAGCATGGCTTTGTAAAGGGCAGGTCGTGCCTTACGAGCCTGATTGAATTTTTTGAGGATGTGACGAAACACATTGATGAAGGTAGAGCAGTAGATGTAGTGTATATGGATTTCAGCAAGGCATTTGATAAGGTACCCCATGAAAGGCTTATTGAGAAAGTAAGGAGGCATGGGATCCAAGGGGACATTGCTTTGTGGATCCAGAACTGGCTTGCCCACAGAAGGCAAAGAGTGGTTGTAGATGGGTCATATTCTGCATGGAGGTCAGTCACCAGTGGTGTGCCTCAGGGATCTGTTCTGGGACCCTTGCTCTTCGTGGTTTTTATAAATGACCTGGATGAGGAAGTGGAGGGATGGGTTAGTAAATTTTCTGATGACACAAAGGTTGGAGGTGTTGTGGATAGTGTGGAGGGCTGTCAGAGGTTGCAGCAGGACATTGATAGGATACAAAACTGGGCTGAGAAGTGGCAGATGGAGTTCAACCCAGATAAGAGTGAAGTGGTTCATTTTGGTAGGTCAAATATGATGGCAGAATATAGTATTAATGGTAAGACTCTTGGCAATGTGGAAGATCAGAGGGATCTTGGGGTCTGAGTCCATAGAACACTCAAAGCAGCTGCGCAGGTTGACCCTGTGGTTCAGAAGACATACAGTGTATTGGCCTTCATCAATCGTGGGATTGAATTTAGGAGCCGAGAGGTAATGTTGCAGCTATATCGGACCCTGGTCAGACCCCACTTTGAGTACTGTGCTCGGCTTAGTAGGCTTACCCATAGCCCCCTATTTTTTTAAGCTCCATGTACCTATCCAAAAGTCTCTTAAAAGACCCTATCGTATCCGCCTGCACCATCGTTGCCAGCAGCCCATTCCACGCACTCACCACTCTCTGAGTAAAAAAACTTACCCCTGATATCTCCTCTGTTCCTACTCCCCAGCACCTTAAACCTGTGTCCTCTTGTGGCAGCAACTTTAGCCCTGGGAAAAAGCCTCTGACTCTCCACACGATCAATGCCTCTCATCATCTTATACACCTCTATCAGGTCACCTCTCATCCTCCGTCGCTCCAAGGAGAAAAGGCCGAGTTCACTCAATGTATTTTCGTAAGGCATGCTCCCCAATCCAGGCAACATCCTTGTAAATCTCCTCTGCACCCTTTCTATGGTTTCCACGTCCTTCCTGTAGTGAGGCGACCAGAACTGAGCACGATACTCCAAGTGGGGTCTATATAGCATTGTCTATCTTTCTTTAAGATTTAATTAGTTTTCATGCAGAGCCCTGGGCGGAGAATTGAATGTGGAAAGAGTCTGTGTGTAGGTTGAAAACTCCAATATTTGTAAATCCTTTTTCCAGGAACAACGCAAATCAGATACTGTGCTGCCCACCAGAGGAAGTGGAAGCCTGTTGACGTACTCTGACTAATCAGGTAGAATTTTCCCTTCAGCGCAGTAATGTGCATTCAATTATAATACTGCATTTGCTTAGATTAATCAAAGGAAGATGAACTTGTATTGATAACACCTGTCCCATGTTTGAAGGTTATCCAAGCAATCAGGAACTTTTGTAATGCAGTCAAGTTCAAGTTTAATTGTCATTCAAACACACATGAACACAGGCAAATGAAACATGGTTCCTCCAGGGCCGAGGTGTAAAACACAGTCACATGTAGTCATGATTTCAGAAAAATACTGTCACAAAGAACAAAAGATATAATTTAGCCCAACTTCCTGAGTGGCATGACTATAGAATTGATGGGAAGTTGTCCTGGTCCGGCTTATTCTATCACTGAGTGAACACTGGAGGGCAGCACTGATGGAAGAGGCCAGCCCCCAACCCAAGTACAGATTCCAGTGCATGGGCCCTGCCACACAGCCTCGGCATCTCCTCTCCCAGTCAGCCAAGTCCTCACCAAAACCAAGGCAATGCAGCTCCCTCACTGTCAGTTTTGTCAATGATCCAGTGAAGCAGATCATAGTATTCTACATTACCAATGTCCAACAGGATCTTACGATCATTATAAAAACGTCCGGGACAATTACTCACACTGCGTACCACACAACAAGTGCAAGTGACAACACAATAGCGGCATGCAATAAGTCCAGCTCCATCTCTATCAAGCAACTCGCTGATGGGGTAGTCCTGCAGTACTTGATGTTCTTAGCATCCAGCAAGGACTTGGGGTCGTAAAAAAGATGCGTAAGACAAACAAACGCACCTTTGATTGGACCCAGATTGGCCGCTGCAGCGAGTGCACTGCCATCTTAGTGGAAGGAATTGAGCAACTTAGACAAACACATCAGGCAATGTGTGCCTAACGAAATTCTACAAGCTGCACAAAAGTTGTGTTTTTATAGAGCAACAAGCAATGTGCTGGAGGAATTCAGCAATTGTGAGAGGAAAGGAACTGTTGACATTTCGGATTGAAACCCTGCATGGGACATCAGAAGTTTTATGGGCTTTTTGTGGAGACTTTTTGTCCTCGGACTGTGGAACTCTCTGAGATCATTTGACACACCATCCAAAATGTGATCAGAATGGCTTCCAAGTGTCCAGTTACCTTTGTGTTCGGTTCAACTCAAGGCATAACTTTCCCATATGCACTTCAGTTGCTGATAGTTTCAACTATAATGCATACTCAGTCAGATGTCCTGCCAGTACACATTGTTGGTACTCACCCACAAAGAACTACAATTGGCATGAGGTGGTGAAAAGGGTTTTAAAGTCCTGTGTTGATCACTGGACATGTTCTCTCCTGGTTTTAGCTGGGTTATTCAGTGATCTACATAAAGTGCTCTGGCAGTTTCACATCCAGAGAATCAAATGTGGGGTTGGAGCACAGTCAGATTTTGGTGCAATTCCTGAATGACAGTTCCTCCTTTATTTAGTATGAACACCGTCCATTTCCTCTATTGCTTTTTGTTCCCCTTTACGTTTGATTGTTTCCACTATCTGACAGAACCCATTCTTAGTAACAGACTGCTCTTTTAAGCCTCCCAGATCAAGAACAGACACTTGAATTTACTGAGATCTTTATTACACTTCTTACAAATTTGTCTTCTACAAACTTTTAAATATAAGCTTGAAAATGTTAGAAACAGTTATAATCATTAGTACACTGTAATAAGCGCTAACAAGATTGATGCACCATCACTAACTCTGAGACGTGGTTTAAGGTAGGCTTTTATTGGCTGGAAGAAAGTACAAGCAGCAAGTGACCATCACACAACATCCTGGAGACTGAGGAAGGGTCTGTGGCTCCAATCGTCTTTATACCGGGGTCTGTGGGAGGAGCCACAGGAGCAGTCAGCCGGGGGGGGGGGGGGGGGGGCGTGTCCGACAGGTATATGCATGTTCACCACAAAGATTAAAGCTTGAAACACATTGATATTAAATAGTATAAATATATATTGAATATTTTGTTGAAAATAAATATCTAGATATTTCTACAGTATGTCAAGCTGTCCAATTTCATTTGTTAAACTGATAAGATGAAACAAATGCAAAGACCTTATGACAGTGTGACTATGAGAGCAAAGCGTAGAACAGCAGATTTTTTTAAAATTTCTTGCTTAAAAGGCTTTATAATGAATTGCTTTCTAGGATCACATAAATACGTTCAATGGGAAGTTAGAAAATGGAAAATGAAAAAAGTCAATGCTCAAGGTTTTCACATGCTCACATACTTTCCCCTTGCTCACAGGATGCTGGTATCAGTGGCAAGGTCGGAATTTACTGAGTTGCCTTAAAGAGCTGGTGGTTCTTGAATGATTTTCTAAGCAGGGAAGACTAATGTAGGAATTAAGTCACATAAAGGACTATCTTTTTCCTAAAGGATATTAAGTGAACCAATTTGGGTTTTAACTAACAATTTCATGGTTTGCTTTGCTGAGACGTATTTTTTCCCCCAAAAAAAGAATGCAAATGCCAGGATGTGAACTCCTAATCCAGTGGATTAATCAAATAGTAATCACTATACTGCCACATGCATTTAAGATGATGATTTATAAAGCAAATTGGTATTGGAAAAATATCAATATTTCTGTATAAAAGGGACTGTCCAACACAAACTGGACATTGTCTATTTCTCAGGATGATTCCTGACCCACCTGGTGTCTTAACTACTCTCAAAAGTCACCTGTATTAAAATGATTCGAAGGGTTTCCTGTAGGATGTCCAAAGACACGGGCTACCAAAGATGAAAATGACTGAAATCTCCGCAAAGTAACAAACATTGTGCAATTCAATATCCAATCGTTGATCTGGTGCACATCTGTGACATCGTTGTTGGTGACCTTGTTGTCTGTGGCATCAGTGCTGTTATCTGAGTTCTGAAACATAAACGTATCAACCATTAACTGGGTTACAAAATTGCCCCAATACAGCAGCTTGATGTCTCACATATTTTATTCATTTTTCAAAGTAAGGGTGTTGCGGACATTCATTGCCCATCACCAGTTGCTTTTGAGAAGATGGTTGTAAGGATATCTTCTTGATCAACTGCAGCCTTTCTGGTGAAGCTGCATCCCCAGTGTTGTTGGGAAGGCAGTTCCAGAATTTAGATGCAACAATGTGAAGGAACATTGATATATTTCAAAGTCAATGGTTGTTTTCTTGTGCTTACCTATGTGCTAATGGTTTTTAAGAAACTATGAGTAGTCTGGATGAGTAACTGTGGTGCATTTTGGAGTTGGCACACATTGCAGCCATGATGCATAGGCGATGGAGGGAATTAATGCTTAGGGAGGTAGATAGGGTGCCATTCAAGAGGACTGCTTTATCATCAATGATCTTGAGCACCTTGTTGGTGCTGTACCTATCCTGGTGTGTTCCTTCACACTCCTTCCTGACTTGTGCCTTATGGATGGTCAGAGGTTCTGGGGAGTCAGAAGGCAAATCACTCACCATGTGAGCTGGATATTTATCTAGCTGGTCCAACTAAGTTTCTGTTCAATGGTGACCCCAGGATGTTGATAATGAGAGGCTCAACAATGGTGATGCCTTGGAACGTCATAGGTAGGTGGTTTGACTCTCTTTTGTTGGAGATGGCCATTGCCTGGCACTTTTGTAGTGAAAATGTTATTTCTATTTCTTAGCTCAGACCTGAATGTTGTCTAGGTATTGCTGCATAATATGAACAGACTGATTAACTTTATAATGTTCAGTTGTATTCACAACCCAGACAATCATCTGTAAGCATTCCTACTTCTGACCTTGTAATGAAAGAAAGCACATTGATGAAACAGATAAAAGCGGTTGGGTTGAGGACATTGCTCTGAGAAACCCCTGTAGCACTGACCCAGGACTGAGATGACTGGAAGCTGGAAGATGCAGTGGGTTAATACAGTCCTTTCATCTCTGGAAATTGACTTTAAATCTAATGCATAAGTCACAGCATAAAAATCCATCCAAAAACACTGACATTGCAAATTGTTCCTTTTCGCATGCAACCCTCTTAACCCTCTGATTCACAGCAACACGTCAGGCAAGCATGAAACATTTCTGGATGGTATATACAAACATACTCCATACACTGAAATATAGTTTAAACGGTTGGTTCAACTAGACACAAGCTAGTTTTCAATTTCCATATTGTTCAGGGTTTATGAAGATCCATTTTGAAACAATGCTCCTTCATACGTCCACTTTTCCTATTAAGGTACAATATGTTAACAAAGGTAAGACCTCATGACATATTTTTCCTGAATCCTTTAAGAACAGTCCATTCCTTTAACAATTATGACTGTTTACTCCAAAACTGCATCCCTTAAATAAGACTACTTGTTCCAGCTGGTTCCCTGCTATTGCAGGAAGGTTTTATTAGCTTTCTATAATTAATGTTTCCCTTTATCTATGATTATTTCCAAAGCCACTAAAGTTGGATCTTTATCACCCACAGCTGCCTTCATGACACTTACTTCCTTGCTTGTGAATCTTCCAGCACAAAAGCAACACACAAACCAGGCATCCTGATTAGCTTTGAAAATCTGTTGCTCTAAGCTATATATAAAAAAAGTTCATTTATTAAGCTTCACTCCCCAAATGATTGACTCAACTCTCTTAGAATGGAGTCAAGTACTATTGACCAACCCTTCGAGCCTTGCAAAGTACCATCCCATCTCCAAACGTCTTATTTGTAGAACTATGTGTTACCTTGATTGTCTTGAGAAGATCCAAGATCATTTTTGAAAGATTATCTGCAAATGTCCAAACATCGCTGCCGTGTTTTGACACGCTCACTTTTACCAGTTGGTTAAACTGATTGTGATAGTATAACAAGCCTTCTTTAATCTTCTTCAGGCATGTCTGGAAGAGTCCAAAGGGATGTTACCATAAGTAAAACCAATATTTGTAGTGTTTACCTGTGTCCATGTTAATATCCAGTCCCATTTAGGGTGCTACAATTCAGTGCTTTGTGTCATGGATTTCAATGTAATTGGTATCCCTCGTGTTGTGTCTGATGATTGGCAGCACTGGGGTCAAGTAGTATCTCTGGCCCAAACCACCATAAGACCAGAAAGACCTTTTAATCATGCTGGGGTCAGATTTATAAGCCCCGTGAACTCTCTGACAGCTCTCAGAGGTGTGTGTGGTTAGGTAGTGAGCAATGCCAGACTGTATCGCAATCATATATCAATATCGCAGATATGGGTGGACAATATCACAGTCATATCCAAACCCATTCTCACCCAAGATCAAAGCACTCTTCACCAAGGCCTCTGAATAACAACAGGGTGTGTTTTTCAGTCCAAGAGCATTGTAGCAAATAACATGACAGCCAATTGTGGTCATTCTCTGACATGAACAATGCCGGTTTAAATTTCTCTGAATAACCAAGTGTGAGCTGTCCACTTGCACCTCTGATAGCGGACTGGTTTAACTCAGCAGCTAGATACTAGGATGAACATGGACCGAGGTAGAGGAATTTTTCACCTGTAGAAATCCACACAATGGGGCCATATGCAGAGTGTTACTGGAGGTATTTCTGTAAACATGGGGTGCCCATGCATGCGAATTTCAGCCTCTACACAATTCCTCCAGAGACCAGACAAAGAACTATTGAAGAAGTATGGAGAAATATTGAAGGTCAGCAAAATCAGGAAATGCCTATGAAAGACTGCAAGTTTAATTCAGTGCTACGTGGTGAGGCATCAGGGAGTCAGATGGATTTTCGAAACATTCGACGTGGTCTTGGTCACTTAACTTGTCTTTGACAATAATCACTTATACCACAGAGGGATTTGGTCATAATTTCCGTCATGATTCCACTGCCTTCCCCTGCCAGCTGAAGCTTACCTCCGGTAAGATCTTGAGCGTGCCGGGGTCACAGTTGTCACTGACTTCTATGCGTGGAATATTTTCACTGCCATTCAACTGAAGATTTTCGAAGCAACCCTCCTACCGAAAAAAAAAATCGAAGTTCTTGTTACGGTGTTCGTGATTTGAACTCCCCATAAGCCGTTCGTTATATTATTGTGGTTGACGCAGTAGTGCTCAGCCTCGATTGTCACAACCTGGCCACAGCTCCGGGACTGAACTTGCTCACATCGAGAGGCCATTGAGAATTTCTTCTTTGTCATTCTGTTGCATTCATTACTACCCCATCCCCCGCCTCCCACCGCACCCCGACCTCCATCGAAACACTATTCAGCGCATCAATTTATCTTTTAAAGGGCCTACAGTTGTCAAACAAAAGAGCTAGGTCAGGTGATGTTGGGGAAGGTATGAAAAATTAAAACAGAAGCTATTGGAAAGACTCAGCACGTCGGACAGTGTGTGTGTGGGAAAGAGAGAAAGAGAGAGAGAGAGAGAGAGAGAGAGAGAGAGAGAGAGAGAGAGAGAGAGAGAGAGAGAGAGAGAGAGAGAGAGAGAGAGAGAGAAAGAAAGGAGGGGGTTTGTCCACCCCCTAGAGAAACCCCGCTAATATGGCGCGGTGGAGTGAATGTACATTTGATCTTTCGAACCAAAGCCCTGCGTTAGGGTTAGGGTGATAATATCTATAGGGAGAGAATGAGGAAATGAGGAGAGTCCAAAATGTTGCGGGTATTTATTCGAATTCGATTGAATTTTAGGTTGCGAGGGAATCTTAGTTTATTCCACGCCATTGGTACATTTATCTACGAAACTAGTCGTCTGAAGGTTTGAGAATTACCATAGGAAATAAGTTATCCCAATATACGATCAGTTTTAATTAATAGTTTTGTATGGATTTGGAAGCTTCATATACAAAGCAAGTTCAAGTATTATTGAAAGTGATTTAAACCTTCCCTAAATTATTGTAAAATTGAACTAATTAAGCTCTAGATAATAATAAATACAATTATGGAAATTCATTTTTGCGAAGATTTTTTGTTTAGTTCATTTTCTAAACAATTAAACGTTTAAAGATGCTTTACAGCACTTAATTGAAAAAATATCGATTTCTTCTAGTGCAATGTTTTATTTGTCCTAATTTGGGGAAAAAAAAACTTTAACGTGGCTATAAACATTAGTTATTTATTGATTAAGCCTTAAACAAATTGGGCAAATAATATTTGCAGCAACTCACCGGTCTATGTGTGTAGTTAAAAATCTTTGAAGTGAGATTCCTGGAAAGAGTTCGACAGGTTATCCAGCTGGGCCGCTGATCCGATTCTGATGCCGCGACGTCGGCCACACCGAGTAGCCAGACCAACGCCAGTATCCCGAAGCATCCCTCCATCACTCCTTGAAAAATAAATCACAGCTAAACACTGTACCACAGCAGATTGTCGAACACAATCCAATACAAGGCACAGCAGATCCCGCTTTTATACTGACCTTCACGTTAGAGCGGAATTTCCCAGTTCAAGTTCGGAACGCGCGGTTTCTTTACGAATAACGTACCTACACCAATGCACCTGTCTCACTCATGTCTACTGCATCCTGAACAAAAACACCCAATCCACACTTTCCACTGGATAGTCATATGTTTCAAAAAAAGATTAGTTGATTGCATTTGGTTATTCGGGTTGGATTACGAATTCCTCTAGTCATTATTGCTTAAGACATTTCATTGAGCGATATTTTCCTGCGGACATTTTATTTCCCTCATCTGCATAAAACAGTTGTCAATTTCAGGGCAAAAGGGAAATCTGATGACAAAGTGTAAGATCTGGAGTTTTGGCAGGAAATTATTTCCTTTTCCAAATGAATAAGTACTTCAAACAAGTTGAGGGTGTTCAGGTGAACATGAAGAATATGTGACAATATCCTAATGGTATGCGAGGGATTCAACATTTCTCTTGAAACGTCACACATATTTTATGCTTTTTTTTAAAGAGGAGTCTCATCAGAATATTTGCCCGTTTTCTGGAGAAATTAAAAATGCCTTAAATACTGGGAGTCAGACGGAGATTTCACTAAATTAAATTACTGATTTAACTAATTTTATCTTTCACCTTTTAGCTACGAGTATCAAATCATAGAGAAGAAAGCAGAGTAAATTCAATTAAGGCACAGATCCGCCATCTTTAGCCCCCTTTTCCAGTCTGTAGTTCCATGACAATCTCTTCCAATGTTTTATTATATCATGCTGGTGTATGAGCAGCTGAACTTGGGCTGGGTCATCTGTGGTGAGATTCTGAGGATTGAGCAACAGAAAGCTTCACAAAGAAGAGCCATGCTGACAGAAAGATGAAGTTACTGGACTGCTAATTTGATTCGAAGGCAGTCTTGGGTAGGCAAGATAAATGCTGACCTTGCCAGTTATGCTCACAGGCCACGAACAAATAAAAAGGAACTGAAAGAGGTCGGAATAAAGCAATTTTGTCAGATGAAAACAGCACATAAAAATAGAAAAGGAACTTCTCCCACTTAGAGGCTCCAGCCCCTTTAGGTGGACAGATCACCTGTAGACACTTGCAATTTCAGTCACTAACAGTCTTTCCTCTTTTAACATACGAGGGGACATGCAGAGGAGAATAGGCAACTATCCACTGTTAAACTGGTGGTATCTGAGCATCATTAACATTTCCTGTATGTGTTGTTGAGATGGCACAATATGAGCAGGACAGGTTACAGCTCCGAGATTGAATGATATTTGAGTTGATGCTTTCATGATCTCAGCTGGTCTATTCCTTATAGTTGCACAGATCTGGATATTTCCTTATTGGGAAAAGGAGGATTACAGCATGCTTTCCTGATAACTGCTATGTACCACTCACATACCGCAAGATCGTGGAATTCCTGAGCAATGGACTTCTCTCCCATGCATTCTCTGATTTAGTTATAGTCCAAGGACCAGACAAGTTCCTTAAAAAGACCAAAAATATTTCACTTTAAAAAAAATACTAATTTCTTTGTTCTAAAATTCAGGACAGTAGTACAGTAAGAAGGAAGATTGTTTGAGACTAGAGGCAAAGAAGTTTTAAGAGTTTATCGGTTTAGACAAAAAAAATTACCCAACAAGATTTACTGATAGGATTCCCAATTTATTCTAATTTCTCCTGGCCCTTTGTGGAGCTAGATCGGTGCAAATTTCCTCCATTCAGACTTTTCAACCCTAATTATAAATATTGTTTAAAGCATACTTTCTTAGAGTTTCAAGGAGATCATTGAGGACTCTGCAAAACTTCTACAGATGTGCAGTAGAAAACATTATGACTGCTTGCTTCATGGTTTGGTCCTGAAACTCCAATGCACAGGAATGCAAAGAGAGTACAGAGAGTGGTGGACTTAGCCAGATCCATCTCATATACAGCTCTCCTGACCAACAAGGACATCTACAAGAGTTGATGCCTCAGGAAGATGACATCTGTGATTAAGGTTCCCAGTTCATGTCCTCTTCTCATTGCAGGCATCAGACAGAAGGTACAGGAACCTCAAGACTCACACCTTAAGGTTCAACAATAGTTTCTTCCCTTATGCCATGAAGCTCTTGAACTGACCTGAAAAATCTTAACACTACCTCGGAATATATTTCTTTCTCCTTTCCCTCAACTTTTGTTAATGTTGTTATATTTATTTTGTCATCTAATTTATGTATAATTTATGTTAACTTCAGTTTACACCAATTCATGTTTGTCATGTACTATGCTGCTGCAAAAAGATAATTTTTATGGCATTGAGTATGTATGCCTATGAAAACCAACTTAAACTTGAATAACTAAAAAAAAACAAGAAACTGCAAATCCTGGAGATCTGAAAAAAAAAACAGGAAATCTGAATCAAAAACCAAAAATGCTGTAAAACTCAGCAAGTCAAGCAGCAACTGCGGATAGGAAAACTAAAGGATCGCAAGCAGAAAGATTGACTCTTTCTCAACATTAAGATGTGTTCAAAACTATTTGTGGAAATAATGAAGTATGCTACCACACAACAGGAAGTTCTGGGACCCCTTTTTTATTTCCTGATATCATTTCTCAGTCCTCTCGTTTGCAGTGAGAAAGTGGTCAATTCACGTGATTGTTTCCCCATAATCCAATTGTGCCTTCCCTGAATGATTCTGGTCACTTACCTGGATCTCATCAGGAGCTGCAAACTTTTTTTTTGCATGGCTGATGAGTCTCAGCAATTCAGGAATAGCTTCCTCCCCTCTGTCATCCAATTCCTAAATGGACATTGACCCCATGAAAACTACCTCACTTTTTTAATATATATTATTTCTGTTATTGCACAATTTTAAATCTGTTCAATATACATAGACTGTAATTGATTTACTTCTTTATTATTATCATTTTCCTTCTTCTTCCTCTTCTAGATTATGTATTGCATTGAACTGCTGCTGCTAAGTTAACAAATTTCATGACAAATGCCGGTGATAATAAACCTGATTCTGATTCTAAATGTGGATCCCTGACTTTTCTCATGTTCCATCCATATTAGTTTCTTTCAACTTAACTTTTCTTGGGAAGTTTTCTCCTCATGTATGTGTCACAGCCTTGCTCATTCCTGATTTCAAAGAAAGATAAAAATTACTGACATAGAAAGAAATCATTCAGCTCATCTAGTTCATGCCTCTTCATCCCACTCATCCTCTTTGTTTCTTAATATTACTACAGAGCTTTCTATTATACTTCCCTTCTCTCATCATATTTGATTCAAGAATTTCTTTCACAGTGCAGAAGTGACATTTAGTATTAAATCAATCTCACTCTGCCATTTTCTTTCGTGACCTATAAAGCTCTTCTCTTTCTTCATGACCTATAAAGGTTTTTCTCTTCCTCTTTATGAGTTTCATGACTGTTCCCTAATTCTTCCAAGCTCCCAGGCATATCCATGTCTCCAAGGACATTTAGAATTGATAAACAATTAAAATTGGTCCTCTGGGTTTAAGTGATGCCTCCAGTGCCAGATGTACACATATTCACCAGTACTAAATCTTCACCTATACCAAACAGAGTGTATGTCATTTTTAAAGAATAGTTTAGACAACCATTTGGTATAAGGATAACTATTTGGCTAGAAGGGTTAGATGGTTAATTAGCCACTGTAAACTGTCCATAGTATGTAGGTGAGTGATCAAATCTGTTGGTGGGAATGTGGGAAGAATGAAAAATGGAATTAATGTAGGATGACTATAATTGGATGGCAGATGGCTGGCACAGGCTTGGTTAGATCTCTACAGAACTATAAACACCAACATGGTCAGATTGTTTGGGTGTTTATATGTTCTATTATAGGTGACAATAGCAGCTTGACTGTAGTACTTCTATCTCTAAGACACAGGCTTGTAGCTTCAAATCCACTTCTGAGACTTGAGCACGTATTCCAGGATAGCATCCATGACTGTTGGAGGTGCCATCTTTCAATTGAGACATTAACCCAATGTTTTGTCCTCTCTCTCTCAGATGGATGTAATAGATCTCAAGGCACGATTAAAATGTTGTCCTGGTCAATATTTATGAATTCAGGAAGGATGGGGGGGAAGGTGCACATGCTCCTGTCTACACCAACAGTACTGAGGTTGAGAAGGTTGAGAGCTTCAAATTTCCAAGTGTGAAACATCACCAATATCCTGTCCTGGTCCAACCAAGTTCAAGAAAGCTCACCAAGAAGGCTAATGAAATGTCCCTCTTCAGCCTTACCAATTGTTATCAATTCACCATAGAAAGCATTCTGTCTGGATGCATAATAGCTTGGTATGGAAACTGCTCTGCCCGAGACTGCAATAAACTGCAGAGAGTTGTGGACACAACTCAGCACATCACAGAAATTAGCTTCCCGTCTATCGACTCTATACTTCTCACTGCCTCAGTAAAGCAGTCAACATAAACAAAGATCCCAGCCAACCCGGACATTCTCTCTTCATCTCTCCCTCATCGGGTTGAAGATACAAGAGCCTGAAAGCACATACCACCAGGCTCTGGGACATCTTCTACCTGGCTGTTATTAGACTCTTGAATGGACCACTTGTATGATAAGATGGACTATTGGCCTCACAGTTTACTTCGTTATGATCTTGCAATTTATTGTATACCTGCATTGCACTTTTTGGTGGCTTTTACACTTTATCCTGAATTGTTATTGTTTTACCTTGTTCTCCCTCAATGCACTGTGTAATGATCTGATCTGTGTGAACAGTATGGAAGACAAGCTTTTCACTGTATCACAGTACACGTGACAATAATAAACCAATTCCAATACCTTTGACCAAGATCAATAAATCTAATTTATCTGATAATTTTTGCATTGATATTAGTGGGAACTTGCTGTACAGACTAGTAGCTGTAGTACAAAAATGCAGTCGTGAAAGGTGCTATAGAAAGTCCCGCTTTTTTAAGGTCAAGAAATGCAACATTTTGTATGCTATGTGATACTGTAGAATATTATTTAAAAACTGGATTGCAATCCAAGGATTTATTGTGTAGTTCTCATTGGGATGTCAAGTAGCTTTCGGTCCTCCATGCATACTGCAGGCTCACTCACAGAGGTAAAGGGCAAAACTGAGTACTCAGACAGCAGCAGATCTCCAAAATGTGATGCTGTTTTGTCGCCATGGAGCTCAATACCTGGATCTTGCCAGTAGGCCACCTTGAAAGATTCAACTCACACATTGCATCAAAATCACCCCCATCCGCACCTTCTTGGGTCTCCTATGGACTCCCCTTCGCCAGACCCTCCCAACTTCTGAACCTCATCTGCTTTTTTGTGACTCCAAAACCTCCACATTCCCACCACAATGAGGCACAGAACAATGCTCAAAGGTGTTCTTGAATGTTAGCTTTCTTGAAGCCATTGGTCATTCCTTAGCATCTTCCAAATGTTATAGCAACAGCCTTTAACTAGAGTAAAAAATAAGCGGGTCAGATTGTGGGTGTTAAGTTTAAGGCCCATCACTCATTTGCTTTAGTAAACAAGTCAACAATGTCTTGGAGCTCCATTTTCAAGTGCGTCAGGATACAAGTATCATCTGCATACGCAGGAATCTGACAAATATAGGTCCAGGAGACAGTAAATCCTTAACCTGGGAGGGGGGATTACCGGAAGCATCTCGTTATTGGGCATAATAGACCATATACCCTATTACACTGCAAATTTCTGTGAGCATCCCTTTAATT
Organism: Hypanus sabinus; assembly: GCF_030144855.1. Lineage (NCBI taxonomy): Eukaryota > Metazoa > Chordata > Chondrichthyes > Myliobatiformes > Dasyatidae > Hypanus > Hypanus sabinus. The sequence continues at coordinate 35,130,615 of NC_082738.1, read as the reverse complement.
CCTTTATAAGTAATCATTTTAATTTCATAACAAGAATGGTCTGGGGATTGCACGCAGACTTATTGCTGAAGTTTGATTCACCAAACAATCTTGTAAATTTGCTATGGATGGAGCTCTTCTTTATCATTTACAACCATGTGCAAATTCGAATGCTTGCTGGCTGCTGAGGGATTTCATAACCCTTTTCTCGATCAGTATACTATTAGTCGGCTGTTCACTTTAAAATCATGACTTACAATATCTAAATTTAAACAGCATGTACATGAATAGTTTTTGATGGATACTAATGAAAAGAAGGCTAACTAAAATATGTGGGTCGATTAAATGAGTAGTTCAGTGAATCAATGGTTCTCAAGTTACTATCAGTGTATGAGACCAATATAGTTAAGTGAATTAGTTCACAGTTTGGCTGTCAAGAGAAGTAAAGAGCATAATATCATCAATTTTCATAAACTTGTTCTGATAATCTGAGTAATTGAGTTGATGTTTTGCCTCTCCTGTACCTCTCCTTGCCTCTCCAGCATTATAGTGCACCAATTAGTTATGCTATGCCACAGCTCCAGGGAACCAAGTTCAATCCTGACATGCGGTGCTGTGTGTGTAAATTATCCCATCATGAAGGTAAAAGAATCCCATGGTGTGTTGATGAAGAGAGAATGAGTTGACGGAAAATGGAAAACAAAGTGAGGAGAGGGGAAATGGGATGATAGGATAGTTCTGCTGGGAGTCAGCATAACCTGAATGGTATCCTTCTTTGTTGTTATAATTAAATCAGTGATCTCTATACCTTTTGTCTTGGAAGGCATTCTTTCAATTCTGGCTCTTTCTCCATTTCCACTTTTATAGTGTCAACATTGGCAGTCATGCCTTGACTGTTTAGACTAGGGATTCCTACCATGGACCAATACCATCAACCAAGGGTTCCATACACCCCGGGTTGGGAACCCCGGCTTAAATGCAGAATGGAACTTTCAGTGCTCACCAACCTCCCTCCCCCCACCCCAAAACTTCCTGCTTCACTCACCTTCTGAAGGCTTTCACTAAAGCCCACTGCTTTTGGCCACCTGTCCTAATACCTCCTTCTCTGGCTCAGCGTTAGATCTCATTGATTTACCCTGTCTAAGATATAGTAGTTGTTGTAGCATTTTCATTACCAAGAACACTTTACAGTCAACAAAATACTTCCAAAGTGTAGTTTCTATAGTTATCTTGAAAATGTAGTAGCCAATTACTGTATCTACAGTAAGCTCCCAGCAAATACAATGTGATGATGACCTAAAAATCTGTTTCAGTTATAGTATATTGACAGAGGTTTAAATAGTAACTCTAGAATATAGTAAGGAAATCCCCTTTCTCACTTACATAGTGCTGTAGGTTCTTTTATCTCCGGCTGAGAGATTGGCCTGGACTTTGGTCCAACATCTCATCTGAAAGACATCACCAGTTCATAAATTCTACTGTATGGTGAAGGAATAATGGCTGTTACCAGCACTGGTAATCTAGATGCCTGGATTAATGGTCCAGAAATATGAGTTCAAATGCCACCATAGAATTTACATTTGGTTGATAATCTGGATAAAATCAAACAATTAGTATTAATAATACTGACCATGTAACATCCAGATTTTCACAAAAGCCAATCTGGTTCAGTAATGTCTTTCAACGAAGGAAATCTGCCATCCTTACCTGACTCTGGAATGACAACAATAGGCTTGGCCCTTTGAAATAGCCCAGCAAGGCTCTCAGTTGTACCATAACCACTCTGTAAGAGCAGAGAAGAAATAAAACTAGACAGACTCTCTTACATCAATTTAGCATCCAATTTATATACAAAAGGATATTCCCAGCCTAATGACCCTTACAAAGACCTCCTCATGAACATCTGGGAACTAATGTGTAAATGTGGAATGTTGATTCACAGACTAATCGAGCAACAGTCTACCATAGGCTTCCGTCAGAATAATTGGGTAGTCTATCACCATTGCCATCAACATGAGATGGGAGGGAGGTGTCACCTTTTACCAGAACCTCAACTGACCAGCCATGGCTATGAGAGCAGCTCGGAGGCTGAGCATCCGGTAGTAGGTAACTCACCCCCTGATACCCTGAGTATTTCTACCAGATAAGGACACAAATCAAAGGTGGTGGTGAATCAGCATACAGGAGCGAGACTTAAAATCTGGCTGAGTGGTGCCACAACAACAACCTCTTGCTCAATGGCAATAAGGCCAAAGAGCTGATTGTTGATTTCAGGAGGAGGAAACTAGAGGAAGAAGGTACAGGAGCATCAGGACACACTCCACCAGGTTCAGGAACAGTTAATACCCCTCAACCATTGGGCTCTTGAACCAATGGGGATAAGTTCACTCACCCCATCACTGAACTGTTCCCACAACCTATGAACTTACTTCCAAGGACTCTTCATCTCATCTTCTCAATGTTTATTGCTTGTTTATTTATTTTTATTATTTATTTCTTTTTGTACTTGCATAGTTTGTTGTCTTTTGCACACTGGTTGAACACCCAAGTAGGTGCATTCTTTCACTGATTCTATTATGGTTATTATTCTATTCTGAAATGAATCTCATGGTTGTATATGGTGACATATATGTACTTTTATAATAAATTTAATTTGAATTTTGAACTTAGGAGCATGATAGAATACTCTTCATTTGCCTAGACGGACAGCAACTATCAAGAAGCTTGGCACCATCTAGGACAAAGTACGTAGCCCATTTGATTGACACTTATCCATCACACAAAACAATGACTTGCTCCACCACTGGTGTACCATGAATTAGTGGAATCACTATGGAACCATCTACAAAATGCACTCTGATTGCATCTCTCAAACCCATGACCTCTATAGCCAAGAAGGACAAAGGCAGCAGATGCACAGCAATACCACAACCTGCAGGTCCCCCTTCACGTCACTCACTATACTGTCTTGGAAATATTTTGCTGTGACTTCATTACTGGAATTCCTTGCCCAACAGCACTGCAGGAGTACCTTCACCTGAAGGAGCGCAGCAGTTGAAAAAAACAGCTCACCTCCTCCTTCTCAAGGATAGTTAGGGTAGCCTTGCTAGCAAACAGGAGAATCCAAAAAATTAATTTTGAAATGTTCCAACACAGTACCAGGATACCTAATTATGGGCAGAATGGAGTAGTCCTGGGAGTACTCAACATTAATGCCATACCTCATGAGGCCTTATAGCATTTATACAAACACGGGCAAGGAAATCTCCTCATGACTACAAGTTACTGTTCTTATTCATCTGATGAATCAGTGTCCCCCACCCCCCAGGATGAATGGCACTCAGAAAAAAGCACTAAGGTATCAAGGGCACAGAATGTCCTTTGGGTGTGGACTTCAATGTCCATCACTAAGAGTGGTTTGGTTACACCAGCACTGACTGAACCAGACAAGTCCTGAAGGACATACTTGTCAAAATTTCTGCAGCAGAAGGTGAGTGAACAACATCAAGGATAAACCTACTTGGTGCCTGGATTAAAGGCACCACCTGTAGTTGTGAATGGTAGAAGACAATTATACATGTACAAAGTACTGTGTATGTTAATCAAAATGGCTTCTTTGTTTTGTTAAGAGTAGGAATGCTTCTTAGTATGGTAAGTGCTTTCTCTTGCAGTTGTTTAGCTTTAGACTTGCTGATATCAGGATTGTATCAATTTGTTGACCAATGGGGAATGTTATTTTGTCTTGTGAGGCTGGGAGCTTGGGGGTTTTGTGGTCTTTTCAGGGGAGGCGGGAAGGAGACGCCGAGGAAGGTGGACATGCGCTGCACCGCTTGGTTGACCACCAGGGTGGTCCCAGGTGCGAAGACGTGGAGGTCGGAGGAAAGTGACGAGGGGTCGAATAGTTCGATGGTTGAGCTCCAACGATGTGCACTAAACTGACTGAACTTTGATAAGTTGGCACCTTTTACTTTATTTTATTTTCCTTCATATATATTGTATTGCATAGTACTCTTTTAGTTTTAGTAAAATCTTTAAAGTGTATTCCATAACGGTATCTGGTGTGAGTTTGATATGGTGTGTGCGCGCGGCATAAACTTGATTCTCACAGCACCTGCGTGTACGGGAGGTGGGGTTGGTGAGTGGCTGGATCTCCTTTTCCCCCGGACGTATACCAGCCTGTTGGGTAAGTGTTACATACAGCTCATTGCAAAAGGAAGATCTAGAAATATCCCCACCTCAATAATAGCCCTAAACGTGAGTGTTAACAACAAGACTGAAGCATTCACAGTCATGTGAATCCATCAATGCCTCCTCCTGAGACCTCACCATCACAGAAGCCAGTCTTCACCAAATTTGGGGTAAGGTATGAGGTAGTAAATTGGATTGGATGATAATGTGGTAAGCGGATGGCACCAAGATTGGGGGTGTAGTGGACAGTGAGGAAGGCTATCATGGCTTGCCTCCTGAAATGCCAAGATATGACTATTTCCAACAAGAGGCAGTCTAACAAACTGTTTAATGATATTACCATTGCTAGGTCCTTAACTATCAACATCCCATGTGGTGATCATTGACCAGATATTCTTGGAGCAAGTAACTCACTTTCTGACACTCCAAATCCTTTCCATGCCTACCTATAAGACACATGTCAGGAATGTGATGGAATACTTTCCACTTGCCTGAATGAATGCAATTCCAAAAGTATTCAGGATAAACCAGCTGGTTTGATTGGCAGCCACTTGAAACATTCATTCCCTCCGCAGTGGCTGCAGTATGTACCATCTACAAAATGCACTACAGATGCTCATCTAGGCTACCCTGGCTAGAATTTGGTTATTTGGCCCATCGAATCTACTCCAACATTTCATCATGGCTGATTTATTTTCTTGCACGTGGGCACAGTGGTTTTCCAATGAATGGTAGCCAGAAGCATGAATCTTGGCTAACTTAATCATAGAAGGTTGAGGGGGGGACTTGATAGAGGTATTTAAAATTAAGAGGGGGATAGATAGAGTTGATGTGGATAGGCTTCTTCCATTGAGAGTAGGGGAGATTCAATCAAGAGGACATGAGTTGAGAGTTAAGGGGCAAAAGTTTAGGGGTAACACGAGGGGGAACTTCTTTACTCAGAGAGTGGTAGCTGTGTGGAACGAGCTTCCAGTAGAAGTGGTAGAGGCAGGTTCGATTTTGTCATTTAAAAAAAAAATTGGATAGGTATATGGACAGGAGAGGAATGGAGGGTTATGGGCTGAGTGCAGGTTGATGGGACTAAGTGAGAGTAAGTGTTTGGCACGGACTAGAAGGGCCAAGATGGCCTGTTTCCGTGCTGTAATTGTTATATGGTTAATCCTCCCTAGCTTTGTGATATTGAGTCCAGTTGTGAACCTACCACTGCTGCACTGGTGAGCTCAGACTAAGACCCAGTACTGGGAATTGCCTACTCTGTATGACTTAATATATTCACCTTTTGCAATGGGATTTGAGGCAGTGATGGTGGGGAGGATATTGTGATAAATTTTCTTGTGATAAGGTGGAAATTCCTCCTGAATTTGCTCCTAACAAAACAGGTTTAAACAGCGTATGTTGGTTTTTACTTCCCATACATTTGAAGTGGCTGCATTTGACTGAAGTTTCACAGTCAATTTTAGGGGAAGTGGTCACTGAGTATGATCGAGCAGGAAATAAATTTCAACAATGTGAAAAATAATCCAATCTGGCGAGTGAGCTCACTACCTCTTATCAGGGAATCTCAAATTCTGTTTTCTGACGTAAGAACTTAATAGATCATTTTTTCAAGCAATATAACCCTCTTCATTTCAGATTGGATTAAATTCAGTAAAACACAGTTCTGGAACCTTCTTTGTCAGGGAAAACATATCAAAAATCCATAAGAATCATGTAATAGCCGTTTCAACAACGCTAAAAGGAACAAGATGGCATATCTGGTTAATGTTTGTTCAACTATGTTAATCTGGGAATCATTTTATTTGGTAGAGCGTGAGTTTTTTTTACCAGAATAAGGTTTTACACTTTCCAATTGTATTAACACATGTTGGATTTGTAAAAAGAAAGTATGATTTATCAAACTCAAGTTTCATCCTGATGCATTTCTGCTGTCTGAGTAAGTCTTTAGAATTAGCAAGCCAAGTAACAGAATGTTAAATATATAAACACCTAAAAAACTTCACAGAAAAGTTAACTACCTCTAATCTGAAATGAAGCAACTACTAAAGTCTGCTGAGGTTAGATCCTGAGACAATTTGCTCAAATTGGCAGTTTCAATAGTCTCTCCAAGTGATTTATGTATCAGCAGCTCCTGCACTGAACGTTACCCTCAAAATATTCAGAATATAAGAGGATTCAAATAACTAAAGATGTCTCAACAATTTTTTTCTGGGAGTTGGTCTGAAAGAGAGGCTGTCTTGATTCTGCCAAGGTAGAACTAGTTCAGTTACTATGGCAACTCAGCTTCTAGTTGCTTTGTGATCTCTCTCAGTGACAGAGAACCCAGGACAAATTCTACAAACCCCTAAAGTTGTTGCCTGGAGTCCAAATTACCTCTTGCGAGCCTCAATTTTGCATGAAGAACCTGAAGACAGTAAAAGCTCTGGTGCCCAAATAATAAATCATTTTACTCCTCAAGGTCCAACGGCAAAACTGGAACTGGTTGTTCAGGCATGCGGCTTTCATTTTGCCTTTCTGGAGAAAGATAACTGATGGGTAGAATTGAGGTGACTATGTGAATCAGGTAACTCAAATCTATCACAAGATTAGCTTTGTTCGTTACAAGCACATAAAAATATATAGTGAAACGCCTTGTTTGCAACAATCACCAACACAGTCTGAGGATGCACGGGGGCAAAGGGGGCAGCCCACAAGATTCACCATGCTTCCATAGCCTCCGTAGCATGCCCACAACTTACTAACCCATATGTCTTTGTAATGTGGGAGGAAACCCACCATATTAAGACCATTATTAAGGATGAGGTTTTGGGGTACTTGGAAGCACTGAGTCTACCTGGTTAAATCTCAGTTCCTCCTATCAATTTATACTTTCAAATACATATCCAATCCTCGTCTGCCTCAAGTAATATGTTACTGGATTAATAATCCAAGTATATGGACTAATAATCCAAATCAAAATGAGTTCAACCCAACCACAATAGTTTGAGAATTTAAAATAGACGTTTAAAAAATCTGGAACTAAAATAGTTAAAGTGATCATAAAGCTATCAGATGGTGATTAAAACCCAATTTGTTGACTAATGTCCTGTAAAGAAGGGGCAGCTCCACCCTTACTCAATCAGGACCTACACACGACTTGAGACCCTCCTCCACACAGCTGACCTTCAACTGGCCCTGAAGTCAGTCCAGCAAGCTTGAGTTGTGTCACCATTCAGTTAAGAAAATCAGTTTCCACTTCCCCTTTCAAAATCTACAATGGATCCTGTTTCCTTCATCATTTCTACTCGGGCATTCCGTCCCCTTAAAAAATCTTACAACAGAAAAACTCCCCAAACCTGTCCCCTTGTTCTTTTGGTGATGATCTTAAGCTTAAACTCTTTAATACTGACTCACCAACCAATGGGAATAGTATTCATTTTCCCAATGCACCTTATTAAAACCTCACTTTACAAACTTCCCACAGCTTACAACTCAATGTTGATATAATTGTATGGCAACAAAGCAACAATATTCAAAACACAAGCTGTGGTCGTAACAATAAAAATTTGCGTCTATACAGGACCTTTAACAAAATTCTCCACAAAGAGCAATGAGATAAATTATCCGCTAATCTGTTTATTGGAGTTGGCTGAGGGAAAAAAGTTTATCACCACAGGAAACTCCCTTACTTATCTTGTGGTGCCACCCGAAAGAGCAAATTTCATCTAAAAGACAACATCTCTGCAGCAGCCCCTCAGCATTCCTGGATTGTGGTTTTAAATTGAAAACCTTTCAGGTCAGTGGTGAGAATCAGAGAGGTATTCAACATCAAGGCTCAAATTATAAACGGGCTGGACAAAACTTGTATATTATCTTTTTAATCAGTGTTTATTTAGGTTCTTAATCCATTTGAATGTTAATGATTGCAGACCATTGGACAGGTGTGTGAGGACAGACAATAATTTGTCCATAACAGTGTATGATAAAAAGCTTCATATAAATTGTCAGAATACAATGTCTACATTAACGAGTGCTTTTTTGGTTCTGTTCATTTGGCAGTAATGTTACATTCATAATTAAAAATTGAAAAATAGAATAAGAATCTCAGGTCTTTTGTTACATTTACTGGAAGGCATACATGAATGAATTTTGGTTAAGGTTTTTTTGTTGATCTGTGATTGTGGGGTGAAAAATGGAATCCTATTAAATAAATCAGTTTATTGTCAGATTCACAAGTACGTTGAGATACAGGTACAATGAAAAACATGTTTGCAGCATCATCACAAGTAAGTAGGTTCAATCAACACACAGAACGTGTACAAGATGATAAGAAGCAAAGGTCGAGTGGACAGCCAGAGACTTTTTCTCAGGGCAGAAATAGCTAATATGAGGGGGGCATAATTTTAAGGTGATCAGAGGAAAGTAAAGGGGGAGGTGTCAGAGGTAAATTTTTTTATACAGAGAGTGTTGAGTGCATGAGCAGAGGCAGATACGTTAGGGACACCTAAGAAACTCTTTGATAGGCACATGGATGATTGAAAAATGTAGGACTATGTAGGAAGGAAGGGTTAGATTGGTCTTAAAGTCAGTTAAAAGGTCAGCACGATATCGTGGACCAAATAACCTGTACTGTGCTCTGATGTTCTATGTTAATATAAATTATACATGCATCATACATAAATTTTACAAGATAATGAAAGGAAAACACGGAGCAAAGCAAGACATTAGTGCAAAAATAAAACAAACCAGAAACAAGTCTGTGGTAGTGCAAGAGAGTGTTCCATTGTTGAGGTAGGATTAGGGTTGTGCAGATCAATTCAAGAACTTGATGATGTGTAAGAAGGTATCTGTTCCTGAATCTGGTGGTATGAGTCTTCAGACCTATGTACCTTCTGCCTAATGGTAGCAGCAAGAAGAGGGCATGAACCCATCTATCATCAAGGTGCAAGGGGGGTCCCTGATCATAGATACTGACTTCTTGAGGCAATGTCTTCTATGAATAATAGAGAGGGCTATGTCAGTGATCCAGGCTGTGTCCACTATGCTCTGCGGCCTCTTGCATTTTTATGTTCTTATATTTATAGTACATTACTACCATCAGGCTGACTGGCAGTGTAGTGGTATCAGCACTGGACTTCAAGGCAGATGGTCCTGAGTTCAAGCCCAGCCGGGTCCCAACTGGGAAGCAGTGGTATTTGCATGGAAAAAAGACCTGGCAATGGTCAGACTCAACTTAACAACTGAACAACAACAAAACTACCATCAGAGAGGAGGTACAGGAGTCTGAGGGCACACACTCAGTGTTGTAGAAACAGCTTCTTCTCCTCTGCCATTAGATTTCAAACATTCAATGAATCTATGGACATGTTCTCTTTTGGCACAATTTTTAAAAATATTTATATTTTTCCTTTTATAATTTATAGTAAATTTTATGTATCGCACATCAAACAACTGCCGCTGTAAAACAACAAATTTCATGACATATGTAAGTGATAATAAACCTGATAAACCAGACTCTGATTGTTGTGCATTGGAATTACCATACTAGGCCAATCATAAACAAGAGAAAATCTGCAGAAGCTGGAAATCCAGAGCAACACACAAAATGCCGAAGGAACTCAGCAGGTCGGGCAGCATCTATGGAAATAAATAGATAGACAACGTTTTGGGCCGAGACCCTTCTTCGGGACTGAGAAGGGAGGGGAAAGATGCCAGAATAAAAAAGGTGGGGGGGAGGGGAAGGAGGCTAGCTGGAGGGTGATAGGTGAAGCCAGATGGGTAGGAAAGGTCAAGGGCTGGAGAAGAAGGAATCTGATGGGAGAGAAAAGTGGAGTATGAGAGAAAGGGGAGGAGGAGGGGACCCAAGGGGAAGTAATAGGCAGGTGAGAAGAAGTGAAAGGTCAGAGTGGGGAACAGTGGGGGAATTTGTTTAACAGAAGGAGAAATTAATACTCATGTTATTAGGTTGGAGGATAGCCAGATGGAATATAGGGTGTTGACTGACACATCAGGATGGGAATGGGATGGAAATTAAAATACTTGGCCGCCGAGAGGTCACTCTTGTGGCGGATGGAGCAGAGGTGCTCGACGAAGTGATCCCCCAATTTACGACAGGTCTCACCAGTGTAGAGGAGACCACATTGGGAGCGCCGGACACAATAGACGAGCCCAGCATATTCACAGTTGCAGTGTTGCCTCACCTGGGAGGATAGTTTGGGGCCCTGAATGGAGGAGTGTGGACAGGTGTAGTAACTCTGGCTGCTTTCAGGGATAAGTGTCAGGAGGGAGATTAGCGGGGAGGGATGAATGGACAAGGGAATTGCAGAGGGAGCGATCCCTGTGGAAAGTGGAGGGGGAGGGGGAAGATGTGTTTGGCGGTAGGATTCCTTTTGTGACGGTGGAAGTTGCGGAGGATAATGTGTTGTGTGCAGAGGCTGATGGGGGGGCGTGGTAGGTAAGTACACGAGGGACTCTATCGCTAGTATGACGGTGGGAAGAAGGGGTGAGCAGGGATGTACAGGAGGACATCTCTGATCTCCTGGAATGAAAAGCTCCATCCTGGGAACAGATGCAGTGGAGGTGAAGAAACTGAGAAAAGGGAATAGCATTTTTACAGGAGATAAAGTGGAAAGAGGTACAGTCGAGATAGCTGTGGGAATCAGTAGGTTTGTAAGAGATGTCAGTTGACATTTTGTCTCCAGAGATGGAGACAGAGAGATTGAGAAAGAGGAGGGAGGTGTCAGAGACGGACCAAGTGAACTTGGCAGGGTGGAAGTTAGAGGCAGTCAGGATACTTTGAACAGTGCATCTTTAACATTTCTCTTGATGACATGCTAAGTATCCAGAAGCTTCTAAGAAAGTAAAGGTACAAGCATAGAAATAGGAAATATTCCAAAAGGAATATCAACAGAGGGAAGGCAACGTGTGCATGTGCAGTTGAACTGCAACCAATGGTCAGCAGCTTCACAGAGAAAAGGGAAGAGTTGGTTAGGGGATAAAAATACAAAGGAAACATTTAAGTGACACAAATCATTAAGCAAATGTCACCTAATAATACCCATTGAAGTGGAAGAGCTTACATCACACCACCAGAGGGTGATTCCATGATTTGTACAAAAACACAAAAATGTTAATCATTTACATTTTTTCCCAAGTATTACAGGTAAATGACTGGGGAAGTCTCACTACCAGTAACTTTGCACCAGGTGTGAAACAAGTTATGTCAAACATATTTAGAAGGTGTTGCTCCTCTTTACAACAAATTTCTGTGAACTGGAGCTTGGCTTGAAAAGAGCCAGAGGACATGAAAGTTTGCTGGTGTGTGGTCACATATTTCCGTTTGGTTCCCTTGCCAAAGGAAAAGATTTGATATTAAATCGCTGTAGCTCTCAAATGTTTTACGCAACTGAATTCTTCTGACGTGCTGTAACCACACTCTGTTGCTATACCTTATGCTTGGTTAGATTCCGTTTTGATTAAATGTTGATAAAGGTCACCTCTCAGTCACAGATCAACAACAAAAAATTCCATCCTGGGTAACTGAAATTATTTATTAATATGTGTCCTCCAATAATAATAAGATAGGATCTGAGATTTTTTTGTACTTTTCAACTTTTTTCTTATATTTATATGAGATTAAACTAAACAAGTTAAAGCAAGTATGTTTTTTTGATTTATGTATAATGTTCCCTCTAACTATTTTCCATTGCTCTGAGCAAAAATTTTTTCATGGCCTAAAAACTGCACAGCAATTTAAATGTTTTTTTTAAATAATATGCATACTATGAAAATTTAGAATGAAAATTGAAACATCACATACTTTTTATTTTATTTCTTATTTAAGGGTACAACAAGGAAAATCTTTAACATTTTGTAAACTTTTAAACTTAGATGATGCCGGCGTTCGGTGGGCCAACAGTTTATTAACAATGAGTTATGGACTTCCATTCTGTGTTTATTGTTACAATTTGTAACAGTGTTGTGACTTAAAAAACACTGACAATGTAAATATGTTGAAGCACTAAAATGTTTCAAAGTGAAAGTTGTGGCATGTTTATTATTTAGAAAATTTATGGTTTAATATTCATTAACACACAATTAATTACAGGGTGTTTCACAATTGTGTGAACTTAGATTTCAAAATTATATTAGCATAATATCAACATTATATTAACATTGTATAAAAGAAAATTTCCACTGCGTGGCAACAAAGGCTGTGTGCGTGGGAGCATTTCCGTTAATGTGCAGCTTAGAGGGAACAATGTTTATGTGTATTTACATTTTTTATAATCTGCCAGGTGATAATGTATATTGTCATAGATAAATTATCTGTTCCCATACTTAATTTTTATACTGACCTGATAATTAAAATGAAATTGAGGTGACCATTTTTTGCACATCCAGATTTTACAACTGATGTGATTGGCCAGTATATTTGCTATTAGAGGGAGGAATATTATGGGGTAATAAAATTGTTATAGTACAGAAGGAGGCTATTCAGCCCATCAAGACTGGAACTACTTCTAGTTGAGCGATCCCTTCAGGTCTTGTCCACAGCCCAACAAATTATTGCCTTTCGAATGCCTTTCTAATTTCCTTTCATTTTAAGATGGACATCATTATTTTTAAATGGTGTCAGACCTGCCTTGATCACAGAATCACCAAATGAACTTGACAATGAACAAGGTTGATTAATGATGCTTTGGGTTCAGTCTCTCTCACCGTGAAACCATTCCTTGCTTTGTGATCATGGGCTTGCAGTGGAAAAGTACCTGCTGTGGCTGCTGATTGAAAATGTGTTCATTTGGATGTTGGAATAAGTTTGCAGTGCAACATAATTTCACATTCCTCCAACCATTTTTTCTGATAAGTGAAAAATATGAAATAAGTGAAAATCAAAGGAGAGCCACAGACGCTGGAAATTTGAAATAAAACCAGAAAATATTGGAAAACTTAGCAAATTAGGCAACATCTGTGGAGAGAGAAACAGAGTGCTCCTGTTTCAGAGTGTTTTCAACAATTTCTATTTTTCGGAACTTTAGCATATTTCTATGTTTAATTTACATTTACATTTCTACAGGTTTCACGTAGTCAATATTCATATAGTTGATGACAATCTCGACTTCATATATGAACCTGAATAATGAGCGACAATCAGCTGCCCTGATGAGGTATCATATCTCAACAAAGCCAAGGAAAGGCCTCCTTGTGTTCTCCTTTTAGTCACATAATATGACAATGTTAACTAACCATAACACTGAATTGTAATCACTAAATCTTCAACCAACTCAGATATGAGGTGAGGAAATCCTTATGGTAGAAAGTTTAGAAAACCAGACTTCCAAAGTCCTCATTAATCCCAAACGTGTTATGGCTAAGCTGAGCTCTGTCCTCTTGTTTGCAGATGACATGAGGGTTGGTGGAGTTGTGGATCGTGTGGAGGGATGTCATAGGTTAAAATGGGACATTGACAGTACACAGAGCTGGGCTGAGAAGTGACAGATGGAGTTCAACCCGGAAAAGTGCAAAGTGATTCACTTTGGACAGGGTTAATGATAGGATTCTTAATAGTGTGGAGGCACAGGGACCTTGGGGTCCACAATGATAGATCCCTCAAAGTTGCCGCACAAGCTGATAGGGTAGTTAAGAAGGCATATGGTGTGCTGGCCTTCATTAGTAAGGGGTTGAGTTCAAGAACCACAAGGTAATGTTGCAACTTGATAAAACTCTGATTAGACTAGACTTGGATGGAGTATTGTGTTCAGTTCTGGTTACATCATGATGGGAAGGATGCGGAAGCTTTCTTGAGGATGCAGAGGAGATTTACCAGGATGCTGCCGGAATTAGAGAGCATGTCTTATGAAGGTAGGTTGAGCAAGTTAGGGCTTTTCTCTTTGAAGCGAAGGAGAATGAGAGGTGACTTTCATGAAGAGAGCTGAAAAGAGGCAACATTTCTGTAGAGTGGATAGCCAGAGATTTTTTTCCCAGGCCGGAAATGACTAATACGAAAGGGCATAACTTTAAGGTGAAAAGTATAGGGGAATGTCACAGGCAAGCTCTTTACACAGAGTGCTGGGTGTGTGGAACACCCTGCCAGGCGGCATAGAGGCAGAGGCATTTAAGAAACTCTTAGATAGACATGTGGATAATAGAAAACTAAAGGGTTATGTCGGAGGGAAGGGTCAAAAGGTTGGCATAGCATCCTGGTCTAAATGGTCTGTACTGTGCTGTACTGTTTTATGTTCAATCAGCCTCCACAGTCCAGCAATGGTGATCAAATGTGGACACATTGGCTGATGCTTAGTTCACTAACTCAGGCATCTCAAGGCAAATGGTGACACTTCAATCAGTGCCCTGCCTACAGCTGTTTAATAAGGTAGCTTATTAAACAACTTATTTAAAAACTTTCTTGAGGGTAATAAATACTGGGCTTGCCTGCAGCAGCCGCATCTCAAAAAATGAATTAATTCAAGTCAAACAGACAAGAATTTGAAACCAAATCTTCCTTGCTACAGTGGCTCACTCACTTGCAGTCACTCAATATTTTTCCTATGGATGCACTTACATAATTAGATCCACTGGGTGCTTCTATAAACCGATACACAAAACTTAATTATTCATAGTGCCTGCTTGGCAGTAATGCTGGAAATCTCTCAAATGACTAAGTAATTGGATTATTGCTTTGTGAGCATTTCTCACTGTGACTGAGCTCTGGCTCTTGAAATAATTTGCTGCAATCTTTTACACAAATAAACTGTTGTCAGTTGGTACTCATACCCCCAGGCCCACTTTCCTCATCACCAGAGTCATATTATGGAATCGTATAGTACAAAGGGAGGCCAATAACCTAACGGTGCTTGCGTTGGCTCTTCATAGAACTATCCAATCAGCCTCACTTCCCAGTTCTTTCCCATCAAATTGCTTCTTTTCAAGTATTTCTCCATTAACCTATGAAAGCTCCTATTGAATCTGCTTTCACTGTCCTTTCAGGCAACACGTTCTATCAGAGTAACGTGATATTTGGAAACATTCTTCAGAATCAAATTTACTTTCACTGGCATAGATCATGAAATTTCTTGTTTATCAGCAGCTGTACAGTGCAATACATAAAATATACTATTAATTATAGTAAGAACTATGATATAAATATATATATATATATATATATGGGAAGTGAGATATATATATATATAAAACCAAATTCAGTAAGCAGTGCAAGAGGAGTGCAAAAATAGTGAGGGAGTGTTCATGGGTTCATTGTTCATTCAGAAATCTGATGGCGGAGGGGAAGAAGCTGTTCCTGAAACATTGAGTGTGTGTCTTCAGGCTCCTGTACCTCCTCCCCAATAGTAGCAATGAGAAGAGGGCATATCCTGGGTGGTGGGGTCCTTAAAAATGGATGACACATTTTTGAGGCATCACCTTCTGAAGATGTCCTCGATGTCAGGGAGGCTGGTGCCCATGATGGAGCTGGCTGAGTTTACAACTTTCTGCAGCTTTTTCCAATCCTGTGCACTGGCCTCTCCATACCAGACAGTGATGCAATCAGTTAGAATGCTCTCCACAGTATCTCTGTAGAAATTTAGTGACATACTAAATTTCTTCAAGCTTCTGAAATATAGCTGCTGGTGTGCCCTCTTTATAATTGCGCCAATATGTTGGATAGGTCCAGGATAGATCTTCAGAAATGTTGACAGCCAGAAACTTGAAACTGCTCACCCTTTCCACTACTGATCCCTCGATGAAGAATGGTGTGTGTTCCTTCTACTTCCTCTTCCTGACGTCCACAATCAATTCCTTGGTCTTACTGATGTTGAGTGTAAAGTTGTTGTTGTGACCCCACTCAATCAGTTGACCTATCTCACTCCTGTAGTCCTCCTCATCACCAAATGAGATTCTGCCGACACCAGTAGTGTCATCAGTAAATTTATAGATGACCCACTCTCACGTCCTAGTCTCGATCCTGGCCTTTTGCCAACTATCTTCCGTTGGCGACTTCCAGCCACAGTGACTGAATTTTGAACATCACTAGTTTCTAATCATGTGTGCCTTATCTGATCTAATCTGGCAGCAGGATCATCTCCAGGTCAGAAGGTTGTAGGTTCAAGACCTAGGTTTTGCTCGTAATCTGGAGCTGACATTTCAGTCATTGCAAAAGGACTGATCCTTTAGGGATTACATTAAACTGGAAGATGACAGTATCTGAACAAGATAGAGGAAGTTCTTTCTACCAGAACGTATTGATACTATTAGAATCTGGTTTGCACTCACTAAACAGACTCTTCTCAAACTGCTGTTGCAGCTCACTATTTCAGGCACAGAACAGGTGTTCCTTTGCTCATATAACAGCCATGACATATAAATACAAGAATTACCATTTCACCACAAGAAGACTCCACCAATGATTCTCCATTTCCTGTGTAATCATGTCCAGTCTTGGACTTAATGCTTCCATCTCATGATCAAACTGGCATGAAGAATTCACACATTTTATTTCCTGACTCTTGCTGCAAACTTGCAACAATCTGGCTGGAATAGAAGCAGAACACACTGTAAAAACTCAGCAGAATCTGTGCAAAAGGAGACAGAGTTAACATTTTCAACTAAGACCCTTTGTCATGACTCTTGCTGGACCCATCGTCACTTCCTTATTCTCAGTTGAGGAATTCCAGCCTCCCAGTTCCCTTGTCAGTTTGGATGTTGCTAGAACATGGCTCAGTCGCTTTGCCTCCTCAATAGATTGAAGAGAGACAATTGCAGATCCTTTGGGTATACTACCTTTGGTATTTTGATCAGTCAGCCATTTTTGAAACATATTCTTAAGAGAGATTTCAGCAGCAGAATGTACTGGGCTGTTTAACATGAATGCATTGGAATGGTGTTGGCTGCTCATTTGCATTGAATGGACGATTCTTCTCACTGAAGTAAACAATGATGGATGAACCCCTTTAGTGCTCTGTTCCCACAGCACCTTTGTCTTCACATTCAATTGACACAGTGCCTTGTCTTGCTGAACCATCTCAGGAGACAGGAATCTAATACCAGTATTTATTTTGTGGATACACTATGCTATCTGATTTGCAAGGTGTTCTGCAATTCCTATTTCTTTACTTACCTGGATTGTTTCCCTGGCTGCATGCTTTGCCAAGTTTGAATGCATACCCCACCCTTTGAGCTCCCATGGACTTTCCAGATGTTCAAAATGTACATGGTCAATTTTTTTTTTTGGCTTAATTTGGACATCAGTACCGGAGGATCCCTTACAGTCATTAAGTCATTCAAAGAAAATCAAACAAACAAACTGCAGATGCAAAAATGTGAAGCAAAAAACTGAAAATGCTGGGAACACCGAGCAGCCAGGCAGTATCCGCAGAAAGAAATGGTTCATCTTCATCTGGAAGATCCTTCATCAGAACGGAGAGAGAGAGAAAATGTGTTAGTTTTCAGTAGCAGGGAAGATGGTAGAGGGATGGCGAGGTCAATGTGATTGTCTCCCGGGTTGCCATGGTGATAATCCTAAATGAACTCATCCGGTTGATAAATTATTAGAGAGAATGAACAAAGGAACCTAAATTCTATGAAATGCAGAGTTGTACAAAATACTCAATGGGACTAGTGATGCTAATAAGGAAAAAAAACAATATTACAGATCGTTGACCGACAACAGAAATGACTAATTCTGATAGAAACAGACAATGCAAATTTGCTGAAGCTCTGCAAAGTGGTTATCCAATTTGTGCTTAGCTTCTCCAGTATAAGGGAGACTACATTGTGAACATTGAATGCAGTCCAATGGAGTAGAAAAATGCAAAGAGAATCGTTGCTTCACCTGCGGGTCCCAGGATGAAGGGAAGGAAAGAGGTAAAGAGGACAGATCTTACATATCCTGTGGCCATATGTAACAGCGTGTGTGCAGGGGAATGATTGGTGAATACAAAAGAGCAGAGCAGTGAGTTACAAAGGAAAGTATCTGTTCAGAACAAAGGAGAGGAAGACATTTCTGGTGGAGGAATCTTGTTGAAGGTGGTGGGGATTGTGAAGGATGTTTGATTGAATGCAAAGTCCAATGGGGGTGGAAAGTGAGGACTAGGGGAACTTAATCCTTGCTCTGTCCAGGAGATGGAGTGAGAGCATATGTAGGAAATTGGTGAGACACGTTCAAGGATTCTGCCATTGTGAAAATGGGAAATCACAATTCAGGAAGAAGGCACACACTTGAGAAACAACTGTGTGGAAAGCCTTGTCATCTGAGCACATGTGATGGAGACGGAGGAACCAGGAGAACGAAACCAAGTCCTATGGGAAGCAGGAAGTATAGTCGTGATAGCTGTGGGAATCTGAGGGCTTGAATTGGACATCTATCCTTTAAGATGGAGATAGAGAAGCTTGAAGAGTAGCAGGTAACTCGTGTTTCCTGCTTGTAGCAGAATAGACCGATCTGCTGTAGACCATCAATCTGTAATATTAGCAGTTTTGTTTTCTCTCCCGTAACAATGACCCAACCTATTGGCTGGCACGGTAGTGTAGCAGATAGATTAACACTTTACAGAGCCAGTGACCAGAGTTCAATTCCCACCACTGTCTCTAAGGAGTTTGTACGTTCTCCCCGTGACTGCGTGGGTTTCCTCCGGGTGCTTCGGTTTCAACCCACAGTCCAAAAACATGTGAATTAAGGTTAGTGAGTTTCTGGCATATCAGCTTGGCGCAATAAGCATGGCGACACTTGTGGGCTGCCCCCAGCACACCCTCAGATTGTGTTGTGATTCAAACAACACATTTCACTGCATGTTTTGATGTCAAAGGTAATCTTTATTATTTCCTGCAGCTCAGTATTTCACATTTTTTTCTGTTCTTTTGATTGTGGTCTTGTTAACTGCCCTCATTTCATAGCATTGATGGTCCTATATTCATGTCCACTCTCTCTGTCATTAGCCTATCAATCAGATGATTCCATCTACAGTTTATCTCCAAGGCAACCTTGGCCTCACCCTGTCAGACATATTCCTTTTGTCCTATTCACCCCTTCCCCACCCTCTCTACAATTTAAATCTAACGTATCTTCTCTCTTTCCCAGTTCTGGTGAACAATCTTTAACGTGAAATTGACCTCTCTTTCCACAGATGCTGCCTAACTTATTGAGTGCTTCCAGCATTTTCAGTTTTATAACTTAATCAAATGTCTTCTTGAAACTTCTTTTCAAAGTTCATGTTGCCAACAAATAGCAAAAGGGCATGATCTCTGGCTATTGTACTGGAGTCACTATTTTCTACGACTCAAGCTTTCATTGGTTTAGCTTCATATCAGTCTTTTTTTGCCGACATAACTTTGATTTTATTTAGAGACAGAGCTTGGTAATGGCCCAATTACACCCATGTGACTAATTAACCTACTAACCCATACTTCTTTGAAATGTGGGGGGAAACTGGAGCACCCGGAGTAAACTCCTGTGGTCATGGGGAGAACGTACAAACTCCTTACAGACAGCAGCAAATCAACTTCCTCTTTGTTTCTTCCTTGCCCTGTATTAAGAGGGCATATGAGCAGCATCACAAGCATTGCTCTACATCAGTGATTCCTGTCGGGGCAACTACATGTCCTAAGAGGGTGTTAGGGAAAATAGTGGTCAAGGGAGGGGGTGATGTTCCAAGATTCTTGGGGGGCAGTAAGTGGCACCCTAACTTGAGGCCTGTGACCTGACCGACTGTGTCAACTCGCTGCCATCATCAACATCTGATAGGCATTCCCAGTTAGTGTTCATATTTTATTTTAATTTAGCCCTGTTAATGATGGATAAATACATAGGGCACGATCTCTATGACTCTGAAGGTGATGAAGCCTTGAATTCTAATCCTGCTAAGAACCAGAAACTACAGAAAGTGCGTCAACACAACGTTACATACCTGGAGTACGGTTTTATTCCTTTTCCGTCTGATCAGCGACACCCCATGTTTCTCATTTGTAATACTGTACTGTCTAATGAAGCCATGAAACCGTCAGGATTGCAGGCACACTTCCGTAAAAGACACCCTGAAAAGACTACTTATGTTATTACTCAGTTCCAGAAGATTAAAGAAGCATTTGAAAAGCGTTGCACACTCGAGTCATTTGGCAAGAAAGCTAAAAATGACCTTGATAGTGCTCTCATTGCTTCTTATAACATTTCCACAATGATAGCAAAGTGTGGAAAATCACATACAATTAGTGAAAGATTAATAATGCCTGCTGTATCAGAAGTGCTCTCCACTGTTCTCAAAATGGATACCAATATTTAAAAAAAAATCAATTCCTCTGAGTAATAACTCTATAGCTCATTGTATTGATGAAATGAGTGACAACATTAAGTATCAACTATATATAGAGCTACAAAAATCAGAATTTGGGATACAACTGGATGAGTCGACTGTGAGAGACAACAAGGCATTGCTTATGGCATACATACAGTATATCAAAAACTGAAAGGTTTATGGAGAGATTCTCTTCTGTAAAAAGTTAAAAACAAATATTAATCTATTACAAGCTCAAAATGTATATTGAGGATAAAAATATTCTGATTAGAAACATGATTTCTTGTCCAACAGATGGGACACCATATATGACAGGTCACCATGCTGGTTTAGTGGCATTTATGAAAAAAGAAATTCCAAGTCTATTTGCAATCCATAGTGTAATTCATCATCAACACCTCATAGCCAAAGACCTCAGCCAGTGACTTTTTTCAAGCATGCCTTTTGTAATATCTGCTATCAATATAATTAAAGCTGATCCATTAAATAGCAGAATATTTCACCAGTTACACCAAGATAACGATGAAGAGTTTGAATGCTTGCTCTTCACACTGAAGTATGTTGGCTGTCAAAAGGCTGCTGCTTAAGACATTTCTGTGATCTTTTTGACACTGTGGTTGAATTTTTGCTTAAAGTTGACAAGAGCTTGGGAAACAAGATTGAACTTCTAGGTGGAGATGTGGCATACCCAGCCGATCTGAATGACAAAATGAACATTCTAATTATGAAACTGCAAGGTGAGAATTTCAACTTAATTCAGGCAAAAAGTACAGTGTCCACCTTATCAGAACATGGGAAATACATAAGCAAAATATTGGGAGAATTTTCTCATGGTTTCCCTGCGTGGAAAGTATGGCACTCTCATTCACAGACAGTGATTTGCAAGAGTACTGCTTACACCTGTAGTCACTGAAGAAGGGTTTTCTGAAACAAATCAAGGATTTGAGTGATCTGGAAATTTCAGACTGGGTAACTAACTCATTTCTTTGCAAGGTAGAAGAACAGGAAGAGAGCTTGCAAGAAGAAATTATTGAAATTCAGAATGATGAAGTAGCAAAAATGCTTTTCAAAAATGTCAGCTTTTGTGGTATGTGTCTACACTGTCTTATGAAGTTTCCTGGTCTTTGGAGAAGAGCCAAACTGCTCTTCATTGCATTTCCATCTTCCTACCTTGTTGAAAGAGGCTTCAGTGCAGTGAACCACACACTCATAAAAAACTGAAACCACTTGCGCATGAGGACTTAAGGCTTTTGTGGTCACAACTTAAATCAGATATTTCAATTTTTGCTAAAAACCATCAAGTTGATATTGATCACATTGAAGCTGCTGTACAGGACACAGGTAGTGTGTAAGCTAGGCTTAAAGACATAACAATTTAAAGCAGAATACTTTTTCTCATGTTAACATATGGTAGACATGTTTTTACACTATTGGGGCGCAGGAAGTTATATTATGCCTAAAAGGGGCATTAGGAAGTACGAAGGTGCTTTAGGGCGGTGTTGGCAAGTATAAAAATACTTCTGGGGGCCGATGGGCTAAAAAGGTTTGGGAAACATTACTCTGCACATAAGTCCAACACCACGACTAGAAGCTTATCTTCACCATGGAAGTACAGTCTTCTTAGGCACTTCATGTGGAATGAGGATGACTTGCTTTCACTACATTTCTGAAGTTAGAGCAACATGGGAGTTTCAAACTCTGTCACTGAAGGAGCAGCAGTGCCTTGTTGGGATGAAATCCTGCTGAACAGTTCACCATCGTTGGTAGAATCGCAGGTGGTGACGAGAGGGCGTACAGGAGTGAGATATGCCAACTAGTGGAATGGTGCTGCAACAACAACCTGGCACTCAACGTCAGTAAGACAAAAGAGCTGATTGTGGATTTCAGGAAGGGTAAGATGAAGGAACACATACCAATCCTCATAGAGGGATCAGAAGTGGAGAGAGTGAGCAGGTTCAATTTCCTGGGTGTCAAGATCTCTGAGGATCTAACCTGGTCCCAACATATCGATGTAGTTATAAAGAAGGCAAGACAGTGGCTATACTTTATTAGGAGTTTGAAGAGATTGTCAACAGATACACTCAAAACTTCTATAGTTGTACCGCGGAGAGCATTCTGACAGACTGCATCACCATCTGGTGTGGAAGGGCTACTGCACAGGACCGAAAGAAGCTGCAGAAGGTTGTAAATCTAGTCAGCTCCATCTTGGGTACTAGCCTACAAAGTACCCAGGACATCTTTAGTGAGTGGTGTCTCAGAAAGGCAGCGTCCATTATTAAGGACCTCCAGCATCCAGGGTATGGCCTTTTCTCTCTGTTACCATCAGGTAGGAGATACAGAAGCCTGAAGGCACACACTCAGTGATTCAGGAACAGCTTCTTCCCCTCTGCCATCCGATTCCTAAATGGAAATTGAATCTTTGGACACTACCTCACTTTTTAATATATATTATTTCTGTTTTCTGCACAATTTTTATCTATTCAATATACATACACCATAACTGATTTACTTATTTATTATTATTATTTTATATTTTCTCTGCTAGATTATGTATTGCATTGAACTGCTACTGCTAAGTTAACAAATTTCACGTCGCATGCCAGTGATAATAAACCTGATTCTGATTCTGATTCTCTTTCCAAACTTATACAGTATCTAAACTGTGGAAAAAATACTTTCGTAGTGATCTTCTGGCCTGTTAAAAAAATACCCACATTTCAGAATCAGAATCAGATTTCAGGTTTAATATCATTGCCATATGTCATGAAATTAGTTTTGCAGCAGCAGTTCAATTATTTAGTTATTTTGCAATACGGTATGGAGCTGTGCAGCCCAGAAACCCCACACCCAGGTTAACCCTAACCTAATCACAGGACAATTTATAATGACCAAGTCACCTACCCGGAGTGCCTTTGGACTGTGGGAGGAAACCGGAGCACCCGGGGAGAACCCATGTGTTCCCCAGGGAAGACGTATGGAGACTCCGCACAGAAAAGTGATGAAAATTGAACTCTGAACTCCGGAACACCCTGAGCTGTGATAGTGTCATGTTAACCATAGCGCCCTAACATTACAACACATAATAAACTATAAATTACAATATATATAATTATGTTAAATAAGAAGTGCAAAATGAGAGAGAAAGTATTAGTAAGGAGGTGTACAAGTGTGGTGTAGATATTTACCTCAGTAGGGTGCAGAGTACTTCTTCATAACCATATCTGGATTCTTGAGGACTACAGTTCTCCATTTTCATAATGATGTGTGCAGTCAAGGTGTTTCAGAAGAACATAAGAACAAAAGAAATAGGACCAGGAGTAGGCCATCCACCATTCAATAAGATCAGGGTTGATCTGGCCATGGCTCATCTCCACCTATCTGAATTTTTCCCATAACCCTTTATTCCCCTACTATGCAAAAATCTTTCCAACCTTGTCTTAAATATATTTACTGATGTAGTCTCCACTGCTTCATTGGGTAGAGAATTCCACAGATTCACCATTCTCTGGGAAAAGCAGTTCCTCCTCATCTCTGTCCTAAATCTACTCCCCCAAATCTTGAGCCTCTGTCCCCTAGTTCTAGTCTCATCCACCAGTGGAAACAACTTTCCTGCCTCTATCTTATCCCTTTCATAATTTTATATGTGTCTATAAGATCTCCTCTCATCTTTCTGAATTCCAAGTGACTCAATCTCTCCTCATAGTCTAACCCCCTCATCTCTGGAATCAACCTAGTGAACCTCCTCTGCACTGCCTCTAAAGCCAGTATATCCTTCCTCAAGTATGGAGACCAGAACTGCACACAGTACTCCAGGTGCGGCCTCACCAGTACCATGTACAGTTGCAGCATAACCTCCCTGCTCTTAAATTCAATCCCTCTAGCAATGAAGGCCAACCTCCCATTTATCTTCTTGATAGCCTGCAAACCAACCTTTTGCGATTCATGCACAAACACTCCCAAGACCAACAGCACAGCAGCATGCTGCAATCTTTTACCATTTAAACAATTGTCTGCTCTTCCATTTTTCCTTCCAAAATGGATGACCTCGCATTTACCAACATTGTACTCCATCTGCCAGACCCTTGCCCTCTCACTTAACCTATCTATATCTCTTTGCAGATTCTCCATATCTTCTGCACAATTTGCTTTTCCACGCAATTTAGTATCATCAGCAAACTTAGATACACTACACTCAGTCCCCTCTTCCAGGTCGTTAATGTATATTGTGAACAGTTGCAGGCCCAGCACCGACCCCTGCGACACACCGCTCACTACTGATTGCCAACCAGAGAAACACCCATGTATCCCAATTCTCTGCTGTCCATTGGTTAACCAATCCTCTATCCATGATGATACATCACCCCCAACTCTATGCATCCTTATCTTATGGATGTCTTTTATACGGCACCTTATCGTATACTTTCTGGAAATCCAAGTAAATAACGTCCATCTGTTCCTCTGTATCCACTGTACTCATTATATCCTCAAAGAACTCCAGTAAATTTGTCAAACAGGACCTGCCTTTGCTGAATCCATGCTGTGTCTGTCTGATGGATCCATTTCTTTCCAAATGCCTGGCTATTACTTCTTTAATGATAGCTTCAAGCATTTTCCCAACTACAGATGTTAAACTAATTGGCCAATAGTTACCAGCCTTTTGCCTACATCCTTTTTTGAACAGTGGAGTGACATTTGCCTTCTCCCGATCTGCCAGGACCTGCCCAGAGTCCAGAGAATTTTAGTAAATTACGATGAAGGCTTCAGCTATAACCGCTGCCATTTCTTTTAGTACCCTGGGATGCATTCCATCAGGACTGGGGACTTGTCTATTTTTAGGCCCACAAGTTTGCTTAACACTACCTCTTTAGTGATAGCTATTGTATCAAGGTCCTCACCTCCCATTGCATCCATAACATCTCTCTTTGGCATGTTAGATGTGTCCTCCACTGTGAAGACTGACACAAAATAGTCATACAAAGCTACGCCCATTTCCTCATTACCCAATATCAATTCCCCCTCCTCGTCCTCCAAGGGACCTACATCCACTTTAGCCACTCTTTTCCATTTTATATATTTATAAAAACTTTTACTATCTGTTTTTATATTTTGTGCTAGTTTATTTTCATAATCTATCTTCCTTTTCTTTATTGCTTGCTTTGTGGTACTTTGTTGCTTTTTAAAGTTTTCCCAATCTTCCAGTTCCCCACTACTCTTGGCGACTTTGTATGCATGAGCTTTTAGTTTGATTCCTTCTTTTATTTCCATCGTTATCCATGGCTGGCTCCCCCACCCTTACTGTCCTTGCTTTTAACTGGAACTTGCTTTTAATTTGTTGCTTTTTAACTGGAATTTGAGCACTGTGAAAAATCTCTTTGCAAGTCTTCCACTGTTCCTCAACCATCCCGTCATATAGCCTGTGTTCCCAGTCCACCCTATCCAAATCCTCCCTCATTCCATTGTAGTCTCCATTGTTTAGGCATAATACACTGGTTTCAGATCAAACTATTGTACCCTCTATTTGTATGAGAAATTCATTCATACTGTGATCACCCTTTCCAAGAGGATCCCTAACTACGAGATCACTAATTTTACCTGCCTCTTCGCACAGGACCGGATCTAAGATAACACGTTCCCTTGTAGGTTCAGTAACATGCTGTTCAAGAAAACCATCATGGATGCATTCTATGAAGTCCTCCTCAAGACTGGTTGTAACAAAAATACATTTATATCTGGAAGGTCCAAGTCAGGCTGTCCTCAAAAACTGAGTGACCATGCAGGAAGGGGATTAGTGAGGGAGGCCACCAAGAGACCGATGAAACTCTGGAGGAGTTACAAGCTTCAGTAGCTGAGGTGGGAGAAACTGCACATACAACAACTGCTGCCCGGGTGTCTCTCCAGTCATAGCTTTATGGGAGAGTGGCAAAGAGAAAGTCACTGTTGAAAAAAACTCACACAAAATCTCAGCTAGAGTTTGCCAGAAGACATGTGGGAGACTGAAGTCAGCTGGAAGAAAGTTCTATGGTCTGATGAAACCAAAATTGAGCTTTCTAGCCATCAGACTAAACGCTATGTTTGGCCTAAGCCAAACACCACACATCATCAAAATCATACCATCCCTACCGTGAAGCACGGTGGTGGCTGCATCATGCTGTGGGGATGCTTCAGTACACCAGGTCCTAGAAGGCTTATGAATGCAGCAAAATACAGGGAAATCCTGGAGGAAAACCAGATGCAGTCTGCAAGAGAACTGTCACTTGGGAGAAGATTTGTTTTCCAGCAAGACAGTGACCCCAAGCATAAAGCCAAAGCTACACAGGAATGGCCTAAAAATAACAAAGTTAATTTTTTGGAGTGGCCAAGTCAGAGTCCAGATCTCAATCCAATTGAGAATTTGTGGCTGAACTTGAAAAGGACTGTTCACTCACAATCCCCATGTGATCTGACAGAGCTTGAGAAATTTTGTAAGGAAGAATGGGGAAAATTTGCAGTGTCCAGATGTGCAAAGCTGATCGAGACCTGTCCACACAGACTCAAGACTGTAATTGCTGCCAAAGGTGCATCTACTAAATACTCACTTGATGGGGTTGAGTAATTATACAGTCAATGATTTTGTGTTTAATACTTGTAATAAATTTCAATCAATTTGCAGAAATTTGTTTTGCTTTGAAATGGGAGTATTTTTCCATTGATAGGTGTCAAAAAAGCCGAATTAAATCCACAGTGATTCAATGTTTTATAACAATAAAACATGAAAACTTCCAAGGGAGTTGGGTGAATACTTTTTATAGACAGTGCAAGTGCAAGGCCCAAGACAGATCCTCTGAAATAGTAACACCATGGATTTTAAAGTTGCTACCCCTCTCCACCTCTGATCCTCCAATGATAACTGGCTCTACTTTCCCTCTCCTGCAGTCTATAATTAGTTCCTTGGTCTTGCTGACATTGAGTAAGAGGTTGTTACATTATCACTCAGCCAGATTTACAATCTCCCTCCTGTATTCTGATTCGTCACCACCTTTGATTCGGCCAGTGACAGTGGTGCCATCAGCAAACTGGAATATGGCATTGGACATGTGGTTCACCTCACAGTCATAGGGGGAGTGGAGTAGTGGGAGGGGAGGGAAAATGAAGGAAGGGGGAAGGGGAAAGGGGAACAAGAGGGGGAGGAGGTGGGAAAGGGGAGCAGATGGGAAAAGAGGGAGGAAAAGGGATGAGGGGGAAAGAGGAGCAGAGGGGAAAAGGGGAGCAGAACGGGGAGGAGGAGAAGGTAGGTGGGAGAAGAGATGCTGGGTGGCTTCCCCTCTCCCTTCCTCTTCCATTTCCCCACCCCTCCCTCTACCACTTCACTCCCCTTTCTCCTACCCTCCCCTCTTCCCTCCACCCCTTCTATGTCCTCCCCACCCTTCTTCCCCTCTACTCTCCTCTCTTCCTTCCCTTCCGCCTTCTTACCCAACTTCCCACCCACTCTTCCCACTCCCCCATCCTGTCCCTCTCTTCACCCCTCCCCTATCCTGTTCCCCTCCTCCCCACTCCTGCTATCCTGTCCCCTCCTCCCCTGCTACCCCTACCCTCCCCTCCTCTCACTTTCACCACCCGGAGTTAGATATGTTTTTGATTAATAAGGGCATCAATGGTTACATGGAGAAGGCAAGAGAATGAGGTTAAGAGAGATAATAAATCAGCCATGATGGAATTGGGAAGCAGAATGAATAGGCCGAATGGCCTAATTCTGATCCTATGTGTTCTCTCTCCATTCCCCTGTTCCCTGTAAACTTTCTTATCTCCGTTATCTTTCTGCCCGACGACTTTATTTTGAGCTAAATTCCTGATACGCGAGACTCAATCCTCTATGCGGTACCCGTACACGAAACAATGTAAACCCGCCTTCATCTTACGTTTCAATTGGTTGAAACGTATAAACAACAACGGTTTACCACCGTTGATTGGCTGAGAGGTTGCTCAAGGCAGCCGCGTTTGTAGGTTCTGGGTAGTATTGGTTTTGGAGTTGCGGCCTGCGGCGCCTGCCGTACTTTTCATTTTTATTTAGTGCGTTATGATAAATGTTAAAGAGAAAGTACTGGTAGGTTTAATATTGAAACGCATTACGTGGGTTTACAAAATAGAATTTAGCAAGAACCATCCGGGAAGAACTCTTCATTAATGTGGTTGGGCCTGGCTGTCATTTTAGCTTGGGTCTTAACGTCTGTCTTTGTCGTTGAAAACATAGGCCATATATTTTTGAGATATAAAAGTCAGAATACCGGGAAAAAATCGTTTAGCTTTAACGAAATTCAGCTGTGGAATACTAAATCTTCCGGCATCTCAGCTGGTTCTGTGCATGGTAGAAGATGTGATGGGGTGGGCGGGGGGAGTGGGTATTTCGAAGTTTGACGGCCCATGAGAATTGATATATTTTGCCTTTGCAGCTCTTTCTCAATGGGTGTCACTCTTGCCTGTAGATTCAGGCCCCTCGTGGAGAACACAGATCTGGGCTGACATTGGTTCTGAGGCAGCCGCACATTGGCAAAGGGATCATCCTTGGGATAGGGTTTTAAATCCGCCCAATTTGGTGCAGTCTTTCATTTGTTCTATTATTTTTTATTATTTTATTATGGATTTATTGAGTATGTCCGCAAGAAAATAAACTTCAGTGTTGTGTATGGTGAGATATGTACTTAGATAATAAGTTTACAGGTACTTTGAACTTTAAATCCTGTATGCCTTTTTGGGTGGACTTAAAGGATCCTTTATTTTGAAGAACAGGGGTGTTATAATCTGAAGTATTGGAGCCAATATGTGCCCTTAAATTAACACTTCTAAATTTAATCTGGCAAATAGCTCCTAGTGGGAGTTTGCTATCATCTGCTAGGTTTCCTTGCATTGTAAAAGTAATTATGCAATCCTCTATTTCTGTAGTTTTTCCCAGTTGAGCTCCTCCTTGAGCAAATGCTGCAAGTAGACAAATTTCTGTGTACGTTTGCCCATTTTTAATTTTCTGTTTATGTCCAGTGACTTTTTTTAAAGTGGAGATTATTTTGCCCTTGGGGATTTCCTATACCTAAAATACATAAGATTTGAACAATAGATGAAAAGGTCAGTTAATACATTTAAATGTGACAGAGCATTTGGATGTTTGTGAATTCTTAGTATTTGTCCCTGTGGTCTTTGCAGTGGGTATTTTATAAATGAATGGTCTGTTCTTCCTGAATCCATACAATGCTTCTTCCATTTAAGGAATTTTTCATTCTCTTGTGAGACTTAAATTAATGGTAAATTGAGGTTGTTGATTTTTGCCTAGTTTCCTGAAGCAGTTTAGAGGCACTTCACTTTGAACCCAGTCTCATTCATTTCCTGAATCTTTTTAATCTGCTTTCAGTTGTATGCTTTAATTGAAGTTATTTTACTTTAAACAATTCCTTATTACTTGTTTATGCAGCAAGCAGCAAACTAATAACAGAAGAAGCAAGTTGGCATTGGTGAGCTTATCTCGGGCAGTATAGCAGTGTTCAAGAATTTGATTCAATGTCATTGTGTTCAAAATTGACAACTTGGTCAGGGTTTCCACTCCTGCCTACTATCTAGTCACTCGCTCCTAAAAAGATATGCAAGTTAGGCTGTTCAGAAGTTTAAAAGATAGACTGTGATGTTCTCTGTTAAATTCCTTTTTTTACAAATGCATTCTGGTCACTTGATCAGGAACCACCAATTGCACAGCAGCATTATTAATAAACTTTTGGAAGGGGGAAAATGCTAGGACTTCTGTTTTCATATTGTGTTGAGGAAATGTGCCCATTATGGACATGTTTCTTCTTTGGAATAGTTTTGAAGTGATCATCTTTTAATAAGAAATGGTTGTAATTTGGAATGATTTTTATTCCTGCTATTCAAAATGCTTTAGAATGCTTGTCAGTACCTTGCCCATTTGAAATCCTAGGCTCTAGTAGGGTTATGGTGTTCTATATTCAAGTATTTTTCATAGTGGATTATGACTCACATATTTGACTTTGTAATTCACGCATCATTAGTGTTTTGTTGCATAATATAATAAACACTTTTTAAAAATGTGAATGCTTCTGAAGTTAACATCTCCCAGTGCTTTGCAGATGTGTGACTGAAAGAGTCCATCCTTTGTCTGGTCTGCATACAATCCAGTAATGCAATTTTATAGCTTTGGAGTTTGTAGGGCAAGGTATTGTCAGATAAAAAAACTTGGTTCTCCTTTTTCTTATGCATGCCTACCCTAGTTGATAAGACTGAAAATCTGTCATCTTTTCTTGAATTGCTTCCTATTCTATGTGCCTTTTACTTTTCATACCCAGGGTAAACCATGAATTTTAATGGTCTGGATTCTGGCCTTGGAGAATACACATCATCCCTGCACCCTGGCATCAGTGCTTCCCTGGAACGCTCGATTGAGCATTCACTGGATCCCAGACTTGACCCGGCGTTGTTGCAGAATATGGACTTGGAAGGCGACGGTGTGCAGTTAGATGGCATGCCTGAATCTGTACATCTTATGGAAGGCGTGTATTCCGAGCTGCACACAGTTGTGGCAGAAGTTGGAGTCCCTATAACGACTTCGCATTTTGACTTTCAAGATGAATTGCTTTGGGTGGGAAGTCATGGGGTAAGTACTGCTTCTGCAACTAAGGAAGATTGCTCATACCACCTACTTCAGAATGGAGGTTTTCGTGGTCTGTGCTAGATAAAGGGTTGCCATCTTGTGCTTCCATTGTGTAGCTCGGATGGTTGCTCATCACAAGATGACAATGTGCAATGCTGTATTATTAAAAATTTGTCATTCTGCTTGTTCTTGTCCGAAGCAGCAAATTTAGGTAGCTTGTGAGTCAAGAACAGGAAAATAATGATAACGTACAGTTCAGAATCAGGTTTAATATCACTGGCATATGTCAAGAAATTGGTTATGCAGCTGTACAAAGTAATACAGACAGGCTCTAGGCATTGAAGAAATGATGTATTACTTATCAGCTGTTCAGAAATTGGAATTTCCCCTTTAAGTAATTGAGTTGATTACTTCCCAGTACTTGGTTAGCAATTTGCCTTTTTACATCCCTAAATGTTTGAAATGTATAATAGGCATTGAAACGGTTAGACATGGAAACAAAGTGCTTAATCCCAGGATGCCCCAATACTGATGCACGAGTGGCTGTGTAGAGATCAAAAGTAAAGTACCTTTTTTTTCCACCCTAAAAAAAATAATTTTCTTCCTTTTTATTAAGGAAATCCCCAAATCCCATTCAACTTCTTCTCTCAGCAGCTAGTATGTGACATGGGGATGTTATTGACTCTGTTTTTCAAATAAGGTGTTTCCTTGCATTTTCCCTTGTTTTCCCACCCTTAATCTATTTCCTGTTACCCCTATTAGTGGAAAGTTCAAGAACAACTTCTCTTAAAATTAACATGGAATTTTACAACACAGTACAGGCCCACAGTGTGCTGACCTCTTAACCTCCTCTTAAGATCTGTCCGTTCCCTCTATTTTTCTGTCATTTGTGTGCCTACCTACCACCGTCCTTCACACTGCCACTGCCCAGAAGGCAGCAATGGTAAACCACTTCTGTAGAAAAATTTGCCAAGAGCAATCATGGTCGTGGAAAGACCGTGACTGGCCATGTCACACGACAAGGCACGTAATGAATGAGCGAGCCACCGCCCTTGATAGCACATTCCATTGATGCAACATTCTGTATATAACACAAACTTGCTTCTAACATCTCTCTATAACCCCTTCCCAATATTTTTCTCCAGAGTGTGGCTGTGGCTTCGGCTTAATGATGGTTTGCACTGAACTCGAGTATATTCAGTGGGTTTACATAGAAACGTAGAAAACCTACAGCACAATACAGGCCCTTCGGCCCACAAAGTTGTGCCAAACATGTCCCTACCTCAGAAATTACTAGGGTTACCTATAGCTCTCTTTTTTTAAGCTCCATGTACCTTTCCAAAAGTCTCTTAAAAGACACTATCATATCTGCCTCCACCACTGTTGCCGGTAGCCCATTCCACACACTCACCATTCTCTGAGTAAAAAAAAAACTTACCCCTGACATCTCCTCTCTTCCTACTTCCCAGCACCTTAAACCTGTGTCCTCTTGTGGCAACCATTTTGGCCCTGGGAAAAAGCCTCTGACTCTCCACACGATCAATGCCTCTCATCATCATGTACACCTCTATCAGGTCACCTCTCATCCTCCGTCGCTCCAAGGAGAAAAGGCTGAGTTCACTCAACCTGTTCTCATAAGGCATGCTCCCCAATCCAGGCAACATCCTTGTAAATCTCCTCTGCACCCTTTTAATGGCTTCCACATCCTTCCTGCAGTGAGGCGACCAGAACTGAGCACGATACTCCAAGTGGGCTGTGACCAGGGTCCTATATAGCTGCAACATTACCTCTTGCCTCTGAAATTCAATTCCACGATTCATGAAGGCCAATGCACCGTATGCCTTCTTAACCACAGAGTCAACCTGCAAAGCAGCTTTGAGTGTCCTATGGACTCGGACCCCAAGATCCCTCTGATCCTCTACGCTGCCAAGAGTCTTACCATTAATGCTATATTCTGCCATCATATTTGACCTACCAAAATGAACCACCTCACACTTATCTGGGTTGAACTCCATCTGCCACTTCTCAGCTCACTTTTGCATCCTATCAATGTCTCGCTGTAACCTCTGACAGCCCTCCACACTATCCACAACACCTCCAACCTTTCTGTCATCAGCAAACTTACTAACCCATCCCTCCACTTCCTCATCCAGGTCATTTATAAAAATCACCAAGAGTAAGGGTCCCAGAACAGATCCTTGAGGCACTCCACTGGTGACTGACCTCCATGCAGAATATGACCTGTCTACAACCACTCTTTGCCTTGTGTGGGCAAGTCAGTTCTGGATCCAGAAGGCAATGTCCCCTTGGATCCAATACCTCCTTACTTTCTCAATAAGCCTTGCATGGGGTACCTTATCAAATGCCTTGCTAAAATCCATATACACTACTGCTCTACCATCATCAATGTGTTTAGTCACATCCTCAAAAAATTCAGTCAGGCTCATAAGGCACGACCTGCCCTTGACAAAGCCATGCTGACTATTCCTAATCATATTATGCCTCTCCAAATGTTCATAAATCCTGCCTCTCAGGATCTTCTCCATCAACTTACCAACCACTGAAGTAAGACTCACTGGTCTATAATTTCCTGGGCTACCTCTGCTCCCTTTCTTGAATAAAGGAACAACATCCACAACCCTTCAATCCTCCGGAACCTCTCCTGTTCCCATTGATGATGCAAAGATTTTTGCCAGAGGCTCAGCAATCTCCTCCTTCACCTCCCACAGTAGCCTGGGGTACATCTCATCCGGTCCTGACGACTTATCCAACTTGATACTTTTCAAAAGCTCTAGCACATCCTCTATCTTAATATCTACATGCTCAAGCTTTTCAGTCTGCTGCAAGTCATCACTACAATCACTAAGATCCTTTTCCATAGTGAATACTGAAGTAAAGTATTCATTAAGTACCTCTGCTCTTTCTTCCGGTTCCATACACACTTTCCCACTATCACACTTGATAGCTCCTGTTCTTTCACGTCTTATCCTCTTGCTCTTCACATACTTGTAGAATGCCTTGGGGGTTTTCCTTAATCCTGCCCGCCAAGGCCTTCTCATGGCCCCTTCTGGCTCCTAATTTCCTTCTTAAGCTCCTTCCTAGTAGCCTTATAATCTTCTAGATCTCTAATGTTGCCTGGCTCTCTGAACCTTTTGTTCTTCTTGACTAGATTTATTACAGCCTTTGTACACCACGGTTCTTGTACCCTACCATAATTTCCCTGTCTCATTGGAACGTACCTATGCAGAACTCCACACAAATATCCCCTGAACATTTGCAACATTTCTTCCGTACTTTTCCCTGAGAACATCTGTTTCCAATTTAAGCCTCCAATTTCCTGCCTGATAGCTTGATAATTCCCCTTACTCCAATTAAACGCTTTTCTAACTTGTCTGTTCCTATCACTCTCCAATGCTATTGTAAAGGAGATAGAATTATAATCACTATCTCCAAAATGCTCTCCCACTGAGAGATCTGACACCTGACCAGGTTCATTTCCCAATACCAGATCAAGTACAGCCTCTCCTCTTGTAGGCTTATCTACATATTGTGTCAAGAAACTTTCCTGAACACACCTAACAAACTCCACCCCATCTAAACCCCTTGCACTAGGGAGATGCCAGTCAATATTTAGGAAATTAAAATCTCCCATCATGCCAACTCTGTTATTATTACGCCTTTCCATGTTTCCCAATCTGCTCCTCAATATCCCTGTTACTATTAGGCAGCCTATTTAAAAAAAAAACACCCAGTGAAGTTATTGACCCCTTCCTGTTCCTAACCTCCACCCACAGAAACTCCGTAGACAATCCCTCCATGGAGTCGCACCTTTTCTGCAGCCGTGACACCATCTCTGGTCAACAGTGCCACAACCTCATCTCTTTTGCCTCCCTCCCTCTCCTTTCTGAAACATCTAAAACCTGGCACTTGAAGTGACCATTCCTGTCTCATATCTCCAAGTACTGATCAATGCTTTAAGCTCATCTGCTTTGTTCACAACACTCCTTGCATTAAAATAGACACATCTCAAGCCTTCGGTCTGAGTGCGTCCCTTCTTTATCACCTGCCTATCCTCCCTCTCGCACTGTCTACAAGCTTGCTCTATTTGTGAGCCAACCACCTCTTCCTCAGTCTCTTCAGTTCGGTTCTCACCCCCCAACAATTCTAGTTTAAGCTCTCCCCAGTAGCCTTAGCAAACCTCCCTGCCAGAATATTGGTCCCCCTGGGATTCCAGTGCAACCCGTCCTTTTTGTACAGGTCACACCTGCCCCAAAAGAGGTCCCAATGATCCAGAAATCTGAATCCCTGCCCCCTGCTCCAATCCCTCAGCCATGCATTTATCCTCCACCTCATTCTATACCTATTCTCAGTCACGTGGCATAGGCAGTAATCCCGAGATTACTACCTTTGCAGTCCTGCTTCTCAACTTCCTTCCAAACTCCCTGTAGTCTTTTGTCAGGACCTCTTCCCTTTCCCTACCTATGTCATTGATACCAATATGTATCATAACCTCTGGCTGTTCTCCCTCCCACTGCAGGATATCTTGGAAGCGATCTGAAACATCACGGACCCTGGCACCTGGGAGGCAAACTACCATTTGAGTTTCTTTCCTGCGTCCACAGAATTTTCTGTCTGACCCCCCGTCTATAGTCCCCTATCACTACTGCCTTCCTCTTCCTTTCTCTACCCTTCTGAGCCACCGGCCCAGACTCTTCTGCTTTCTGCTTCTCTACTATCATTTCCATGACTTGTCTTGAATATTTTTTTTTGTTTCATTTTGGTTTGGTCTGGTCTGTTGAATATCTACCATACTGCTGGACCTTATAGAGAGAGGGAGTATTTATTCTTATGAATTTATTAAAAGTAGGTGATCCTCTAATTTTCTACATCCACAATTTGGTTGAGTTGGTAAGGTAATACTGTATATTACACCTGAGGAACATTAGTGTAGTAATTGCAAAGGGGGTGAATACTTTTTCAGTCTCAATTTTGGTTTTTAATTTTTAGTAAATTGTTGACAAGTTTTGGAATATTTCTGTAGATTTTACATGATGCATGATGTAGATTAGCTCAAAATCCTACATCAATGTATTTTAAATTTAGGAAATGAGACAGTAAACTGTGAAAATAGTTGTGAGGGCTGAATACTTTTTCAAGGCACTGTATTTGTGAGGGAAGGGTTAGATTAATCTTGGAATAGGTTAAAATTTCGGCACAACATCATGGGCTGAAGGGCCTGTACTGTGCTGTGATGTTCTATGTCAATTTGAAATTTCTAAATCTTTAGTTGTCATTGGTGTAAATAAAGTGTTTACTGCTAATTTGTTTACTGTTGGTTGATGTTTCCTTCAAGAGTGAGTGAGCACTTTATCTTAGATGCATAACTAAATTTATTATTGATCTTTTTCTCTAGGGCCATGTAACATCTTTCTTTGGTCCTACTATGGAACGATACTCATCCTTTCAAGTTAACGCCACAGATGATGTACGTCAGATACAAACAATAGAAAGTGGAATTCTCTTTTTGAATAAAAATAACCTGAAGGGTTTTACTCGAGGAGGCCTTATAATGTTTGATTACGTGTAAGTTTATTTTGCATATTTGGTCTGTTGCAGTTTTGAAGTGAATTCAGTGTTGAATAAGTTCATGATGGTTGTGCAGCTGCAGTCTATTTCCTTTCCCCCCCTCACTCCAAGTCTTCATTTCTCCTGTGCTGGCGTTAACTAGAATATTTTGGTATTCACTTAAACATCTATTTCCATGTGCACTTGATTGTGACTGTCATATGCTACCATTAATTTGGTTGCATGCCTGCAGACATCTGTCAGGGACCAAATTAAATGGCTGCAAGACATTCCTGTCAATCTACTGTTGATGAAATTGCTATTTGTTACTACTAAAGCTTGTTTGAGGAATGGACATTTGGAAAATCTGAGGGAGGCTGAAATAAGGTCAGCGTCAGCAGTCCTCAGTGCATTGTATTCCTAAATGAGTTGGCACCACTAAGGAGGAAGTGAAAACTTTAAGTAAATAAGTGTTGATTTTGATTTTTTTTGTCTAATGCTCCTGCTTGTTCGAATACTTGAACTAATAACTTTGTTTCCATGTTAGTATGGATGAAGCTGAGGATATGCACAGCCTCCTCCTCACAGACAATAACTCAGTTCTGCTGGGGGGCCTTCAGAATCATGTCAGAGAAATAGACTTAAATGCAGTACAAGAAAGTGAGAAGGTAAGGTCTAAGAACAAACCTTTAAGGTATTTTCAGTTTTTTAAAAATAAATGTATGTTTAAATGCTTTAAAGCTGAATTTCCCACTGATAGCCATTATGGATGAGGTATATTAGAGGTTGGAATTGCCAGTAGCAGGTTTCCAGTTGCAATAATGGTAAATCATCACCCTTGTTTTAGGCACTCGGGGTCTGTCTTTGATTCAATGTTAGAAATAGTTGCGAGAGTCTGGTTCATGACAATCTGTAAATGGTTTTGATTTCTTTAGTACAGGTAACAGATGAATGTGGCATTCATGTAATACACATCAGTTCTCATAATTTGATTTTTTTTTTAAAAGTATTATTTTGTACGTCTTAAACTCTAGTTAGTGTGACTCAGTCTTTCTTGCTGTTTCTTTCTCGTCCTTATTGCCATCTCCATTTTCAGCCGTTTAAATGCAGTTTAAAACTGCATTCCAGAGTTTAGTGTGATTAATCCAAATTTTGTGTCCATAGATCAAGAATTTATAAATATCTTGGATGTTTTTCTTTTTAACATGTTTTGAATGGCAATGTTTTGTATTAATATTTGGAGTTCAATTTTTGTCTCTTTCAGTACATCGTTGAGGTTCCAGGTGTCACAATCATGCGGCAGTCTAACCGCTTCTTCTTTTGTGGACATTCATCAGGAAAGGTATTTGTATAGAAGCTACTGAATAAAGAAGCTTTTACTGAATATTGAATACTTTTGGAAGCTAC
Organism: Hypanus sabinus; assembly: GCF_030144855.1. NCBI lineage: Eukaryota > Metazoa > Chordata > Chondrichthyes > Myliobatiformes > Dasyatidae > Hypanus > Hypanus sabinus. Next base: position 35,092,593 of record NC_082738.1, on the reverse strand, counting down.
TGAATTTAAAATATAGCAACGGGAAAAAGAAGCTTGAATATACTAATCCGTTTTCCAATTGTTGCTACTGTCTTGCCATGTCTCTTTTTCCCTCACAATCCTAAAATGTATATAACGTGTCCATGCAGTATCTTTCAGGTAAATGTGAAGTTAGCTACTTATATTTGGTGTTATTTTAATGATAACCAGCATTTCCCAGTTTCTACAAAGAGCTGAGTGTTTCTGTATGTCAGTTCACAGAAGTGCAGGTGCAGCAAGCAGCTAAGGCAAATGTTATATTGGCCTTCATTGCAAATTTTTTATATTTTGATGCAATTACATAGGGCTCTGTAAGACAGTTCGGTCTCCTTGCCTAAGAAAAGATGTCATAGAAGGAGCCTAGCAAAGGTTCACCACACTGATTCCTGCGATGGCAGGACTCTGCATGAGGAGAGATTATGTCTATTTTGACTATATTCACTATGGTTTAGAGGATTTGCATGAACCGTACAAAATTCTGGCAGGGCTCAACAGGCTGGATGCAGGGTGGATGTGTCCTGTGCTTGTAGAACAAGAGGTCACGTGATGTTTAGGAGTAACATGAGGAAATTTTAACATGTGGGGAGAGAGTGAATTATGGTATTATAATAAAGATCAGCAGTGATTATACATGAAATGTAGTTTTCCTTCTTGCTTGCATCCATTTTCTACGTTTATTTGTACAACAATAAGTGAATATTGGGGAATGACTTCATTCAGGTTTGATTTAGAAATGAGGTCAGTAAAAATGTTTTGCTACAATTATACAGGGCCCTGATGAAACCACATCTGTCAGACTGTGTAGTTTTGAAAGGATCTACTTGCTGTAGAGGAGTATAGAAAAGACTTACTAGACTAGTCTAGTAAGCAAACATAGCTTTTAAAGTTAAATTCAGAGTTAAGTTTTTTTGTTTAATTAGTCCACTACTGAAGGGAAAATGTTTGAGTAGTTAGGTACTGATTGACCTCCACAGTTCTTCCAGCAATCTGTTTATGTTGTGGGAAAATAGCACAATCTGGAAAGACATTGTAATCATGCAATATTTTTGCTATTCACAATAGTGACAATTTTAGTTATTAAGTAACTCCCCTGTAGACATTTTGCCTGGTTTCAGAAGTCAACTTTTTCAAAATATTTCTTTATTGGATCACTGGGGAAAGCCCTAAAAGGTTTCAATTCTCTCTGATCAACAGCTGGGGATTACCTCTGTTATTAGTAAGATCAGCACAAGCTCTCCTCAAACAACTTTCAAATGTATTGCACTGGAAAGTCAAAAACATTTACTGATACAAGTTATAAACATGAGATACTGCAGATGCTGGAAATCCCAAACAACACACAGAGTGCTGGAGGAATTCAGCAGTTCAGGCAGCATTAATGGAAATAAACAAACAGTTGATGTTTCAGAGCTAGACCCTTATTCCAGAGACTTGAGTGTAATAGTCTAGAATGATTCTTCCAATGCAGGATAGGGTACTGCCATTTACAAATGGAATATTAAACCTTGATTTCCCCCCCACCCCCCCCCCCCCCACCCCAACCCTCTTTGGTGAATGAAAGGGCTCCAGAGGCTCTGTTTGGAAGAAGTTCTGGAGAGTTCTTTCCACTGTCTCGGGCAATGTTCCCTCTAATTTGTAATGACTAGAGTACACAAAAATGTTGTCCTGTGCAATTTTTTTCCCCAGTGACAATATGTGCACATTGAATTTTTAAGTGGAAGTAAACCTGAAGCTATTCTAAAGATAATAAGCCGTTCAGCTTTAAATGAACGAGCAGTTCTTTTTTGCGCTTCACGCCCTTTGCTTCTTTGGAATTCAACATAGTGCATCAATAATTTCTTCACAAAAAACATCATCAATAATTTCTTCACAAAAAAAAAGCATAAATAAGCCAGTTCTAAAATCTGCAGACAAATCATCGCAAACTCCACTTTGTCAACACCGTCCACATCAGAAACTCGAAAAGAAAATGTGATTGTGAATAATAATGAAATATACTTAACATGCCAATGAGGTTAGAGGGTGGCAACCTTCTGTGCACAGTTTTAATTCCTTTGTACACTAGAAGCAAAAGGGGTGTGTGTGTGCACACGTACACACCCACACCTTTAGAGGGAACATTGGTCTCAGCTCAGCATCACTTGTCCTATTGAGCCTATGGTGAATTTTGTATAACAATCCAATCAGTCTCATTTCTCTACTTGTACCCCATGGTTTTGCAAATTAATTTCTCTGAATTTCCTATCCCAGTTTGAACCTCTGACTGGATTTCATCAGCTATAGGTTGTGAGTTTGGTTTATAACTGCTATCCAAGAGTTTCAAGCAACACACACAAAATGCTGGTGGAATGCAGCAGGCCAGGCAACATCTATAACTGTTGACGTTTTGGGCTGAGACCCTTCGTCAGGACTAGCTGAAAGGAAAGATAGTAAGAGATTTGAAAGTGGGAGGGGGAAATGTGAAATGATAGGAGAAGACAGGAGGGGGAGGGGTGAAGCTAAGAGCTGGAAAGGTGATTGGCAAAAGGGATACAGAGCTGGAGAAGGGAAGGCATCATGGAACAGGAGGCCTCAGGAGAAAGAAAGGGGGAGGGGAGCACCAGAGGGAGATGGAGAACTGGCAAAGTGTGAGAGGGGCAGAGAGAGGAAAAAAGGGGGAGGGAATAAATAAGGGATGGGGTAAGAAGGGGAGGAGGGGCATAAATGGAAGTTAGAGAAATCAATGTTCATGTCATCAGGTTGGAGGCTACCCAGACGGAATATAAGGTGTTGTTCCTCCAACCTGAGTGTGGATTCATCTTGTCAGTAGAGGAGGCCATGGATAGACATATCAGAATGGGAATGGGACGTAGAATTAAAATGTGTGGCCACTGGGAGATCCTGCTTTCTCTGGCAGACAGTGTAGGTGTTCAGCGAAACGGTCTCCCAGTCTGCATCTGGTCTCATCAATATATAAAAGACCGCACCGGGAGTACCAGACGCAGTATACCACACCAGCCAATTCACAGGTGAAGTGTCGCCTCACCTGGAAGGACTGTCTGGGGCCCTGAATGGTGGTGAGGGAGGAAGTGTAAGGGCAGGTGTAGCACTAGTTCCGCTTACAAGGATAAGTGCCAGGAGGGAGATCAGTGGGAAGGGATGGGGGGGAACGAGTGGACAAGGGAGTTGCGTAGGGAGCGAGCCCTGAGAAAAGCAGAAAGAGGGGGGGAAGGAAAGATGTGCTTGGTAGTGGGATCCCATTGGAGGTGGCAGAAGTTACGGAGAATTATACATTGGACCTGGAGGCTGGTGGGGTGGTAGATGAGGACAAGGGAAACCCTATCCCGAGTTGAGTGGTGGGAGGATGGGGTGAGAGCAGATGTGTGTGAAATGGGAGAGATGCATTTGAGAGCAGAGTTGATGGTAGAGGAAGGGAAGCCCCTTTGTTTTTTTTTAAAAAAAAAGGAAGACATCTCCTTCGTCCTGGAATGAAAAGCCTCATTGTAGCTAAAATCCTCCAGTTCTGGCAATATCCTGGTAAACCAAGCTTCCTCATCCTCCATAGTAGAAGATGAGAAGTGCTTCTAAAATGGTCGAGCTACAGAAAGACCTTCCAATTTTTATTGTCAGTGCCCAGGCTGGGGATGGCAACTAATGCACCCACAAGTAATGCACTTGCACCTGAAAAATCCCTTGTCGTGTTCCTAAGAGTCTTGCCATTTACTGATACCTGACTCTTGCATTTGACCTCCAAACTACATTCCCTTACACTTCAGATTAAACCTCGTCTGTTATTTCTTTGCCCAAATTTGCAACTGATGAATGTATTGCTGTATCCTTTCACAACCATGCATTCTCACCTTCATCAACCCATGTCAAACCTTGCTGAAACTTTTTTTTGGAAACCAGGTTTTTTTTCACCCCCATCCACTCTACCACACACATTCTGAACAAACTCCAGTGGATTAGTCAAACATGTTTCCCTTTTCAGATGAAGGGTCCTGATCTGAAATGTTGACTATCTTGTTTTCCCCCCCCCCCCCACCTCATGGATGCTGCCATCATAGGATCTTCTGTTTCTCCAGCATTTTGTATTTTTTTTAGTCATCTGCAAATTTGCTATTTGGGACACCTGCATTTTCATCTATATCATTAATGTATATTAAAACAAGAAGTCTCATTACAGCACACAGCTTATCACAGACCTCCAATCTGTAAAGCATCCCTCAACCACTACCCTTCTATGGCCAGGCCACTTTCAGATTCAGTTTATGAGCTCTCTGAATCCCATGAAACTTGATCCTCTGGACCAGCCTAGAATGAGGGGTCTTGTCAAATTTAAGTTTGTTAAATTATTTGACATGTTTGTAATGTACTGTGCTGCTGCTGCATAAAGTTAACTTTCATGGCATCTATACCCTGTGTATGTATTCTTAAATTCGTAAACTTGAAATAGAACTTGAACTAAAATCCATATACAGTAGTCAATATACTGCCAATACCCTCTTCAGTTATCATCTTAAAAAACCATCAATTGAGTTTGAGAGACAGAACTTTCCCTGCATAGAACCATTCTTCCAGACTTTAGAGAATGGAGGATTAGCTTACTCAATCCCTACTCACTACAGACTTGTTAAATCTTCACTGAACTCCTATGATCAGGACTTTTTTTTTTGCATAAAATCAACATTGCCCGCAGTGCTTAGGTGTGGTTGAACCAAATTTGTAATAACTGTAGTAAGACATCTTTACTCTTTTATTCAGAACCTTTTGTAGTAAGTACCTTTTGCTTGCATAACTCCATATTGCACCTGCATGTTAGTTTTCAGTGACCTTTTGTACAAAGGTACCTGTGTCCCTTTGAACATAGTCATTTTCCAGTCTCTTGCCAATTTTTAAAAAAGGATATTCACATTTCTACTTTTCCTTTTGAGGCGGATTGCATGTTTTTACACCTTGTCAGAGCTGAATTTGTCAAATTTACAAGTTGCATGTATGCACAGATACAATGAACATTTTATTTGCAACTGCATCATAGGCACATAGCATCATGTAAGCAGTGTTCATAAGAAAATCAAATTGTACACAATTTTTGCAACAAAAATCACAACTAGAATAAAGTCCATTGTAGTACAAAGTGATCATGGTATTGCTAATCTAGTAATTAGGGTTTTGATGGTTGATTCAAGAACCAAATAGTTAAGAGAACTAGCATGTCCTTGAGCCTTGTAGTGTGGGATATCAGGCTTCCGTACTTCCTACCCAATGGTAACTGCATCTTCCATGTTGTCACCTGTTCACTTGTCTGCATTCCCATGAAGTTTCTTTACATCCCCCTCCCCAATTTGTATCATCGGGATTGGAACCTATGACATTTAGGCCCTTCAGCCAAGTAGTTGTTTATGGATTATACAAGGTCAAAGCACAAGGACTAGTCCAGGTAATTTGATTAAAGCTAGTTTATTCCTGCTTTGTTTTTATGTAAATCAGTTTGCAAGCTATTAAAATATTTTGCTGTCGATTCCATGCATTCTCACCTTGTTCAAAAACCTATACAGAACCTTACTGAAAGCTTTCTGAAAAGATTCACAATTTCTTACACACACACACACACACACACACACACACACACACACACACACACACACACACACACACACACACACACACCACCACCACCACCACCACCACCACCACCACCACCCCCCCCCCCCCTCCAACAAACTCCAGTGGATTAGTCAAGCATGTTTTCCTTTTCATGGATCCATCTTTACAATGATCAGCTTGTGATTTGTAAGTGTATAGACATCACATTCTTAAAAATAGATTCTAGCATTTTTCCAATTACTGGTATTGGGTGAACAGGTTATTAGTTCCCTGTTTTCATTCTGCTTCCTTTCTTAAATAGGTAGCTCATAATTGGAATTGGTTTATTATTCTCACATGTACTAAGATGCAGTGAAAAGCTTGTCTTGTATACTATTATAAACTAATAATGCAGAATAAAGTGTAAAAACTACTAAAATGTGCAGTTCAGGTAAACAGTAAGGTGCATGATCATAATGAGAGATTGTGAGAACAAGAGCCCATCTTGTATGAGGGAACCATTTAATAGTCTTATAACAGCTACTCTTAAGTATCCAAGAATCTTTCCATAATTTATAGAATCTTTATAAGATGATAACCAGGACACCTACTATTTTCATAGCCACCTTCTTTGAAAACTCTGGATTGTGTGTCATCAATTCTTGAGCTTAATAACTTCTCTAGTAGTACTTTATTTCCAAAACTGGTTCCTTTTATTTCCTCAGTTGTACTGGACCCTTGGTTTCCAGATTATGAATGCAGATGTGAAGTGTTTAATTCCTCTGCCATTTTCTTTTACCAACTTGTTCTCCCATGTTAGCTTACTAATCCCTTCCTTTTAGCATACCCATCAAAGCTTTTGCAATTTGTTTTTATTTACTGGTTTAATTTGTATTCTATTTTTCCTTTCTTTGTCAATGTCTTTGTCATTCTTTGCTTTAATGCTCTCGTGCTTCAGAGTTGTTGGCTTTATCTAGCAACTTTTGTATGTCTTTCTTTGCATTAACTACTATCCTTAATTTCTTCTATACTCCATAGTTGGTCCACTCTTTCTATCTACTCTGAATCTAAGGAATCTAAACATCCCTTCTTGACCAAATGACTTTTCTTTAAACACAGCAGTCAACCTTTGTAATGCCTTTCATCTATCTGTTTTGTATTTATTTCTACTTGTATGCTGGTACCTTGCTTAGCATTCAGAATTTATTTGCAGGAATAAGAATGCTAATAGAATCATCACTGAAAGCAGTCATAATAACATGGTATTTAGTGAGATGTGTTACTGACGGTGCTGCTGTGCCAGGAGCCTGCCGCAAATTGATGCTCTTTGCTGAGCTCCTGCAGCAAATAGTTGCCCACAGCTTGATGTGCTGCAGTTTAAGCTGGAATTTGATGGTCCATATGTGCACTGCAGACTCTTGGTCTAGAGAAGGAAAAAATGGTAATGAGACAGATCAATAGACATTTTTAGCAATTTTATTTTGCTAATGATATTTGAAAAAGTTGTAAAAATGCTGTGCCAGAATTTATGAAGTGGTCACAGAAAGGTAACAACTCAGCAATGCAAATAGATTTGAATGGAAACAATATAATTGCAGTTAGAAAATGTGGCAGCATGATGACAAGGGTTGGATAACAGCTTATTTAATAAACACAGGCAATAAGGAAAAGATTGTGTGATAGTGCCGTGAATATAAGGATGAAATCTAAGCAACAGTGAGAAAGGATATTGCTTCAGTTTCGATGGAGCTCAAGTAAATAGCAGCTGAAGACTTCGGGGCTTTACTGTAAGCCTCCAGTTTGTAGTAGTAATGAAGGGGATGACATCAATTAGGAAATCAGATGCATACAACAAAGGCATGAACTTAATTGTGGATGTTTTTAATCTACATGCAAACACTTCAAACCAAATGAGCAATAATAGAGGCATGTGATGGATTTTATTCTAAATCTGTACGTTAAGGCGCAGGCTAGGTAGTAGGTTATTGGTTACTCTGCGGTGAAATCAAGTTACTTTATTATTTGAGGTCCTTTCAGGAAATGTGATCATAACTTACTAAAATTCATTATTGAAAGGAAAAGGGAAGTGGCAATTATGGTCTTAAATTTAAAGAAACGAAACTACAAAGGTATGAGGTACAAGTTGCCAATGATAGATTGGGGTGTTCCATTGAAAAGAAGAATGAGTGATGACTTGCATGCAAGGAACAAATGTAGGATGTAAAAAGATCTGTTCCTTGGAGCACAAAAGGAAAGGCAACCTAACTATTGCTAAGAATAAGAGCTAAGAGCCACATTTTAGATCCAGAGAGTAAGCAAAAAGTAACGGGTCTGAAGGTTGAGAGCAGTTTAAAGTCAGTTTTAAAAAATGGACCAAGAGATCAAATAGATCATAAGAATAAGGTGCAAGGTGTAATGTAAAAACTTATACAAGAATGTAGGGGGAAAAAAATCAAGACATGTCAGTTACTTTTGGTCAAAGGAAGGAGAATTTGAGGAGGAACAGAGAAATACTAAAGGAAATTTTTAAAAATTATTTTGAACTGCCAAGAAACTAAGTCTAATGAAAAGGAGGAATTAAATGGAACTGTTATAGTATTGGAGAAATTAATAGAATTGAAAGCGAATAAATCTCTGGGCCCTGGTAATTTGCATCAAAATGAACAAGATGAGGAATAGTGGATATAGTAGTGGTCATATTCTGAAGTCCAAAAGAGCATGGAACAGTTCCCTCAGATTTAAAGGTGTAACAGTGCAGGAGCCACGGATGAATTGGTCAGAATGGGAAGGGGAATTAAAGTGGCAAGCAAAGGAAACTCTGGATCAGATCTGATATATTGGGTGAATTATACTTTCTTCCATCTGTGTGCAGTGGTGCTAGTTTGTGAACCCTGTGGAATTTTCTTTAGTTCTGCATAAGTATGATCTAAAATGTGATCGGATCTTCATGCAAGTCCTAAAACTGGATAAAGAGAACCCAATTAAACAAATAGTATAAAGATTATATTTGTTCATTTACTTTTTGGAAAAAAAGATCCAATATTACATGTATTTGTTGGAAAAAGTATGAACTTTTGCTTTCAGCAACTGGTGTAACCCCCTTGTACAGCAATAACTTCAACCAAATGTTTCCAGTAACTGTTGATCAGTCCTGCACATTGGCTTAAAGGAATTTTAGGCCATTCCTCCTTACAAAACTGCTTCAACTCTGGGATTTTGGTGGGCTTCCTTGCATAACATGCTTGCTTTAAGTCCTTTCACAACTCTTCTATTGGATTAAGGTCAGCATTTTGACTGTCATTCCAAAAAACAAATTTTCTTTTTAAACTTTTCTGTTGTTGATTTACTTTTGTCTTTCAGATCAATGTCTTGTTGCATCATCCAATTTCTATTAAGCTTCAGGTGACAGACTGCTACCCTAACATTCTCCTGTAAAATGTCTTGATGCAATTTTGAATTCATTGTCCCCTAAACAATTGTAAGCTGTCCAGGCTGAGGCAGCAAAGCAGCCCCAAACCACAATGCTCCTTCCACCATGCTTCAGAGTTGTGATGAGGTTTTGGTGTTGGTGTGCAGTGCCCTTTTTCTTCCAAACATAACAATACATTTCTACCAAAAAGTTCAAATTTTGTCACATCTGTCCATAGAACATTGTCCCAGGAATGTAGAATATCCAGGTGGTCCTTTGCAAACTTGAGACTTGCAGCAATTTTTGTTTTTCCTTTTTCTTTTGGAGAGCAGTATTTTTCTTACAGTGGACACATGAACAGAGGCTTTAGCAATATATAGAGGTTTTGGCAGGTCCTTTGCTGTTAACCCTTTGGGTTCTTTTTCAAATCCCTCAGCATTGCACATTGTGCTCTTTGTGTGATCTTTGCAGGATGCTCATTCCTAGGGAGAGTAGCAGCAATACTGAGTTTCCTCCATTTGTAGACAGTTTCTCTTGCTGTGGACTGATGGGCACTCAGGTATTCAGAAATGCTTTTGTAGGCTTTTCCAGCTTCATGCATCTCTACAATTCTTCTAAACTCCTCTGAAAGTTGTTTTGATCAAAGCATAGTGCACATAAATAGATCTTCCTTGAGAAGAGCATCACTGTCAGTAACCTGACTTTGTGTGTCCTTTTTTTTTTAAATATAGCGTGGGACACCTCTACAACCCATACCTCTAATTTTATCTCATTGGTTGGAACATCTGACTCCAAATAGCTTTTGTAGAAGGCATTACCCCCAAGAGTTTCACATACTTTTTCCAGTAAATACATGTTGGATCATTTTTCTCAATAAATGAACAAGTATAAAATTTTTGTTACTTGTTTAATTGGGTTCTCTTTATTTAGTTATTGGACTTGTGTGAAGATCTGATTACTTCTTAGTTCATATTTATATAGAAATAAAGCTCTACATGATGCATAAACTTTATAGCACCACTGTATGGGAAGACCAAAGCTATTGTCTTTAAGACCCTGCCACAAATTCCACTTTCTAGATAAGCACTCCACCTGGTAAAACTGAGCTAGAGTATGTGCAGCCTCATCATATCTTAGCATTTGATTATTTTGTTCAGATTTTTGTTTTGAAATATCACTAACCTTTGATGTGAGATCTAGTTCAAACCACTTGGGATCAAATATTTGTTATTACTTCCACCTCTTAACGTTATAGATTCTGTCTGTGCCTTTGCAACAGATGTGCTTTGAAGTAACAAAGAAATAGAAAATTATTTCGCCAGGGAATGAGCAAAGTACTACTGGCTGAACGGCACCCTGGCCCCTTTGCAAATCTAGGGTCATATAGAATTTGGTGATCCATGTCCAAATTTGGACCTGTCTTGCTTGTCTGCACTATCCTACATTGGAAATGAGAAAAACATTATTCTCCCCCCAATACCTATGCTAGTATAATTTCTAACAGTAATGGGTGTACTACTGTTTTTTTTTCTTTTTGCTCTTTCCCCTCGTATCTTCATCCAATTCTGTATTGAATTGAATACGAAATATTGCCAAGATTATGGTTGGAGATTAAGTGGTGCAGTCAATTGGTCTCAAACTTTCTACAGTACTTCTACGTTCTGGGTTTAAATTTAGCCCAGTACAATGAAAAGCTAGTTTTCCTGGCTGCTTGTGTTCCCTGCTGCCTTATTTGTCCTGTTTTCCATCCCTGTCAGATTTGAGGGCACAGTATGGTTTTTCTTTATGTAGTTCAGCTAAATCCAATTTTGTCGTTTTGTATTTGCCATTTTCATGGAGGTAGCAGTTCCAAAACCACCAGCATATCCAGGACAAGTACTTGTAGTTTTCCATGCTGAAGTGAGGCTTTTATTTGTACATATGTTTCCACTTAAGGGTAATGAATCATGGTAAGGATCACACAGTCTAGCTGCACCGTGTTGGTCACAACCCACAAATGAGACCAGTTTGTGGTGTTCCAACTGCTGCGTGGCTAAGATTGAGGCTGGGACTTTCCTGGATTGTGTAACAAACGCCACAGTGGTGGTGTGTTCACTATTATTAAATAAGAATGTGAAGATTGCTTTTATTACGTAACGATTCTTTTGTGCTTCAGGTATCTCTCCGAGATTTAAGAAACTTTAAGTTAGAACATGAGTTTGATGCTTACTCTGGAAGCCTCTCTGATTTTGATGTACATGGGAACCTGCTGGTGACATGTGGCTTCTCAAATCGAATAAATGGGCTGTCATGTGACAGATTTCTGATGGTATATGACCTACGCATGATGCGGGCTATTAGCCCCTTGCAGGTTCACGTGGATCCTCTCTTCCTGAGATTTATTCCTACATATACTTCAAGGCTAGCCATCATCTCTCAATCAGGTATCTTAAAAAAGACTAGAATTCTAATGCAACTTTATGGTACTATTATGTGCTATACTGAATTTTCAGGTATAATTACCATTTAACACACGCCATAATTCTGCTGCTTAGATTAAAATGTGTAACTTGAATGCAAAAGTCAGAGGTTAATGAGTGGAGAAAATATATTGTGGTTTGTAGTTAAGAATCCCTAATTTCTCTATAAAATCAGTTGAAACCAACAGGCAATGAGTAAATTTCCTTTAAAATATATTTGCATTTTGAGTCATTGCTAAGTTTTTCTTTATAGTTTAGTTATTGTTCAACTACTCTGAATAATGAAACAGTGAATAATAATTGACAGTTCATTGAGTAATAATGATTGAAGCTGTTTTTAAAACATTTGTCTTATCCTTTTTTGTTAAAATCCAGTACTATTTACTCGGTTAATTGGGAAAAAACTTAACATAGCTATATATTAATTCTGTTGAGGTTCAATTAAAACAAAATCATGGCATCTGGTGAAATTGGATCCATGATTGTAGTAATCTAGCAATACTAAAAGAAAAACAATTAATATAATCAGTCCCAGCAGCAAGTGTTAACATTTGAAAATTGTCTGTAAATGTGGAAAATGTTTTGGGAATATAAGATTGTTTAACACCTGAAAGGTCTGGATAGTGTTTACAAGAAAACTGATATATCAGGGTTTGACATTGAATGAATGTTTAGCATTATCCTTCTAGCTAAATTGGCAGGTTTTTAAGTTGAATCCTGATAATATTAAAGCTGACTGCATCCTCAAACAAGCTACTACTTCAGATTGCCATTTAAATAGAAATATTTCTGAATTGTGTACTGGGTAGAATATCAGTTAAAAGTAGCAGGCTAGCATATGCTTGTATTGTTGGTAAAAGGTCTCATTTGGGCTACAGTTTGTTGCAGAAGTCTTTTTTTTCCTTATTGCAGGACAATGCCAGTTTTGTGAACCAACAGGCCTTGCAAGTCCTGCAGATATTTTCCACATAAACACTGTGGGACAGTTGGTTATGTCATTTGATGTATCTTCTAGCAAGCGAGCATTGATATTTGGAGACTCTGGAGGGTGTGTGCATCTATGGGCAGACTCGCCAAGTGCTACATTCAATCCATACTCTCGTGAGATTGAATTTCCGATGCCATGCATGGTAGATACACTGCCACATCTGGACTGGAATGATGACCTCTTGCCTTTATCCCTCATTCCAGTACCTCTCATCACAGATTCTCTGTTGTCTGACTGGCCAACAGCAAACTGCGTTGTCACACCCAGGTAATTAAAATTTGTAGTAGAATTCTCATAAATGGAGGCACACAAAGTATTGCTTAAATTTATTGAATTTGCTTATATGAAATGTGTTTACTCTTTACAACATCTTGACATTCTGATTGCTTTTATTTCAGTGACTTCTATCTGAGCCATTTTCCTTCCATTGTTGATATTCTTGTTTTTTTTCTTCCCAATAGATAAAAACCAAGGCCACTTCATTCCCCCCCCCCCACCCGCCTTTATTCGCTTCTGTGTCTTATTTTTCAGTGTATGGGCTATACCAAATGCAGCACTGTGTAATCAAAAGCCATCACATTGTAAAGGGTGTTCACAAGAGATTGGCGTGTTCACACGACTTTACACAACTATTCCTCGTGTATATCCATTCCTCTTAAATGTGTTTCTTACATTTATTATCCATGAAGCACCAGATAGCATTGTATCCATGAGCATGGTTCCTCCTCTAGCATCCAGGAGATGTATGAGACCATCTTTGTGTGAACCTTCCACTTCCACTTCCAATCAAGAATTAAAACTGCCAAATGCAGTATGTTCCCTCTCTATCCTTGATCCTCACACCATCTCTGTATCCAGATGTGCCGTACCATTTGTATGGTCTTAACTTTGAAAAAGCTTTGAATTACTGTTGTATATGATATGAGGGGGGAATTAAATAGTTTGAACTCATTTGTTACAGATCATATCTTTTCAATTTGTTTGTACTGAAGGTGAAATGAATACAACCCAAAAAGAAAGGAATTTTAGTTTGAAGCAATTTTATTATTGTGGCTAGCACAGTATCAGATTCTTTGGTATCTCCTTTGGTATTTTCCTTGCATTTTGTTCATCTAACCTTTTTGGGTGATCATAATGTTGGAGGAAATCTCATATTTTTATATCTATCATGGCACATTATTGTTTGTGCATTAGAATTAGTATCTAATTTAAGGCTGAAGTATTTCTGATTATGGAGGACAAAACAAATCAAAATTGATATAGAGTACTAAAATGCCCTGCTCTCACGTCTTGAAGATGTATGGTTAAATTTGAAGATTTTGTAAACCCCCTCCCCAGTCTACTGTGTCCTTTTTGTATTAAATCCTCTCTGGTTATTCTTTCAGACGAGCCCCACCTGTTGACCTTGAGATATTGCGTACAATGAAGAAAGTTGGGTTTATCGGTTATGCCCCGAATCCCAAAACAAAGCTGAGAAATCAGGTAGGAAAGAAAGATTAATTTTGTACCTGTAGTTCGGTGATACCATTTACTTAAGGTATCTAGGCAAGATGATCAGGAGATTCAGAAGTTAATTAAGCACAAGTACATGGAAACCATTGTGCCTAAAGGTAAACAATAGTTGATTTGGTGGGGGGGGGGGGAAGATGAGGGAGGCAACTCTGTACAGAACCCTGTAATCCTAAAGTGCAGCACAATAACTTGTGATTTAAGGAACAATTGATGGATGGAAAGGTCACAGGAGTCTTAAAGATTTACTAGTACTAACTGGTGGACAGAATTCACATTGATTAAGGGAGTAGCATTTTGTTACTTGGAAGTAGTTGAAGAGGACTCTTATTACTTTCCCAGTGGACAATTCTGAGGGGACCTTTTTATCATGACAACAATTGGATGCCCCTTATCAAGATGGTGGTCATGATTAAAGCATCTTTGATACCCCAGAGTAGAAGAAAGTTGCCCTTGATTCCAAGGGAGTACCTAAGAAACGTCGAGCATATCATTTACATTATAAACACAAGAAAATCTGCAGATGCTGGAAATCCACAGTAACACACACAAAACGCTGGAGGAACTCAGCAGGACAGGCGGCATCTATGGAAATGAATAAACAGTTGACATTTTGGGCCAAGACCCTTCTTTGGGACTGGGAGGAAAAGGGGAAGATGCCAGAATAAAAAGGTGGGAAGGGAAGGGGGAGATGGGTAAAGTCAGGTGGGTAGGAAAAGTAAACGGCTGGAGAAGGAACCTGATAAGAAAGGGCACCTAGGGAGGTGATAGGCAGGTGAGAACAGGTAAGAGGCCAGAGTGGGGAATAGAAGTGGGGAGGGGGAGGGGAAAAATTACTAGAAGGAGAAATTGATGTTCATGCCATCAGGTTGGAGGCTACATAGATGGAATATGAGATGTTGCTCTTCCACCCTTCAAGGCAAAAGAGGCTGTGGACCGACGTATCTGAATGGGATTGGGGATGGGAATTAAAATATTTGGCCACCAGGAAGTTCTGCTTTTGACGGATGACGCATAGACACTCGACAAAGTGGTCCCCCAACTTGCATCAGGGTGCACCAGTGTGGAGGAGGCCACATTAGGAGCACCGGATACAATAGACTCACAGGTGAAGTGTTGCCTCACCTGGAAGGACCGTTGGGGGCCCTGAATGGAGGTGAGGAAGGAGGTCAATGGATAAGTGTGGCATCATGATGCTTGCAGGGATAAATGCTGGGAGGGTGACTAGTGGGGAGGGATGAATGGACAAGGGAATCATGGCAGGAGTGATCCCTGTGGAAAGTGGTGAATGGGGTGGAGGTAAAGTATTTGGTGGTAGGATCCCATTTAAGATGGCAGAAGTTGTGGAGTCTCAAGGGGTGGTAGGTGAGGCTGCAGGAAGATGAGGTGAGCATAGATGTCCGGAAATGGAGGAGATGGAGGTAGCCTCCAATCTGATGGCCTGAACGTCAGTTTTGCCTTTTTTTAAAACTTCTCCCACGCCTTTTTCTCACTCTGGCCTCTTGCCTCTTCTCACCTGCTTATCACGTCCCCCTGTTGCCCTTCCTTCTTCCCTTTCTCCCATGATTCACTCCTCGCTTTTCAGATTTCCAGCCCTTTACCTTTCTCACCCACCTGACTTCACCTATCATCTTCTCTCGCTGGCCCTCCTTGTCTTGGGCAATGTCGACTGTTTATTCAATTCCATGGATGCTGCCTGACCTACTGAGTTCCTCCAGCATTTTGTGTGTTTTTTATGTTCATTGTTATTTAATTTGTAAAGCTATGAATTGAATAAGCTAACTTCAGTTAAAGCAACAGTCCTAATTAAAGAAAACAATTATGCCAAGCTCGCTCAATCCCCTGAGCAGAAATGACATGAATCAAGATCATAGTCCGTATGTATTTTCAAGACCTCAGATCTGGCTTGGCTATGATTCCCTTTGTGATTAACAAAACCTAATGTAGCTCACTTTTCAGGCTTACGGGTGAAGGTTATGGAGGCTGTGTTGTGTGTGTAATACTGACACCTGCCTGGAAGTGATTTTAATAATCTAAATCGTACAAAAGTGTGTACTTCAATTTTCACCTGTTTCAGTTTTTTCCCCTCTTGTGTTTAAGACAATCTTATAAATTCCCCTTCAAGGAAGTCCCTAACTTCTGGTTTGTTTTCCCGTGTAGCCAGGCCAGGTTGTGAACTGGCCTGTATTTGTGGGCGCAAGTGTTAATGCCATGGTATAAGTGTACCTTTTACCTCTGTAACCTTTGTAAGGGAAACTGCAAGTGGGGAAAGTCCAATATTTTCTTTTGAACTACGAAGCAATTACTATTGTGATTTATTTGGACTAGATGGGATAGTTGGCCACTTTGGGATTGAGTAACTTAAATCATTACACATCCATATCAGTCCAGTCAAACTATATTTGCAGGTTAAAATGTATTGGATTTAAAATTTCCAACAGAACCTAGTGTTCCACTTTGATATAGAACCAAACGTGCCTCAACTACTCTATTTTCAAGATGGTCAGGGACACCTGTGAATCAGTAAGAAGCCCCTGGAACAAATGCCAAATGACTATTCAAATTTTCATTTAGTGTGAACAAGCAGTATAACTGCCAAACCTGATTGTGTATGCACCTTTCTGGAGAGATCACTGAATAATTAAACTTTTGTCCTTCCCTTGTTTAGCTATGATAATTGTAAGGCTGTTCCCGTTTTTGTGCCAGGTGAAGTTGTCAAATACAGCACAGCTCAATACACCTGCTTAACTATTGCTTACTAAGCCATTTGCAGTTCTTAAAATGTTATATTTTTGTACAACATTTTCATTAGATATATCTGTTTTTTTAGGTTCCATATAAATTAAAGGAGATGGATGTAGAATGTGACAACTACAATCAAATCCCAGAGTCTCCTATTGGAAGGGAGGAGGATACTCATCTCTACATGGTCCCAAAGAAATATCGAAAGGTCTGATGCAAGGAAAAGCCATACTTTGAGATAGTTTCATTCAACATCTGGCTGTCTTGAGTACTGAGGTTTAAAGTTAAATCAATACTTAAAGAGAACCAAGAAGATGTGATAATTCACTTTTGAAAGCTAAATTATTTTAATAATAATAGTTGTGTTCCTGTTCCAGCATATTATGCTTTAAGAAATTTATCACCCTGAAGGTGTGATGGGATTTGACCTGGTCTGCTTTCTAATGCTTGGCAAACTTCTGGCTATTTTGTTTTCCATAAGTCAGCCACCCAGATCTCTTTCTCAGGTTTCCATCGCAGTGTTTGTCAACCCACTGTCCTGGCATAAGAAGATTGAAGGTTATACAGTGGTGAAAAGCTCACAGAAGTGGATATGGAACTTTGAGGGATCTTGTGCTGTATTTTGTCGGGGAGAATATATGGATGTGTTGGCCAAGTTTCTGAATTAGCTAGCACTTTGCTTCTTCATTAACCTGGATTTTTTTGCCTGATCTTCAACCAGCATCTTTTTCCATTCTTCCCCTTCCTCTACTCTTATCTTCCCTCCCCTACTCTCCAACTCCAACCCCACCCACCTCCACCACCGTCACTTCCTTTTGAGGTAAATTTTTTTTTCTTCCATTGTTAATTGGGCAATGCAATAGCTGTATGCATTTTGGATTTAACTATCAGAATGATTATAAAGAACTCTTGGGCATCTGTCTAAATTATAAATGTATTTGTTTAGGTTACTATCAAATATTCAAAACTTGGTTTGGAAGACTTTGATTTCAAGCACTACAACAAGACTTTGTTTGCGGGGCTGGAGCCACACATTCCCAATGCTTACTGCAACTGCATGATTCAGGTCAGAGGCATTCTTTCAGTCTGTCATGGCCTTCCCATAGACAGCACTAATACATATTAAATGAAAGTGCATTAACACCCTGGTTGTGATTTTAATGTGGGGAAGTTTGCATTCTAGTTTTCTATGTTACCATGGGTTAGTACTTCATTCTGTAATTCATAATAATCTTCCATAAGGCCTTGGCCAAATCATAATTCTGCAAAACTTACAGATTCTATAATCACAGAATTACAAGACTTTTACAGCATGGGAAGGGCCATTTGATGTGCTAGTATTGAATTGGCTATACCCAAGAGCAATCCAGCTAATCCAATTCCCCTATCCTTGCCTCATAGTGCTGGAAATTCTTTCATTTCAGGTAGTTATCCATCTACCTTTGCTGCTATCAGATCATAATCGCTTTTTAAAAAGACATTTTCTTTTGCCTGTCATCATTTTTTGTCCCCATGTTTTCTTTTTGCTCATCCACTAGTAAGACATTTCTATTTATTCTGTCCCGTTAATGCTTTTAAATTTCTTAAATCTCTTTGCAACCTTCTCTCTTTACTTGAACAACCTGAGGTTCTCAGTCTCTGCACATAACTAATGTCCCTCATCCCCGTAATCAGTTTTAGTAAAGTTTCTTCTGCACTTTCTCAAGTCTTTATATTTAAATGTTTGTTGCCCAGAAATTGATGCAATATCAAGTTGTCATAGAGCCAGTGTTTTTTGCGGGAAAAGCTCTCAGAGGAATGTCTTGTTCTAGGTCAGGATCAGAAGTCAGGCGGATGGGGGAAAATAGTGGGTGTGACTATGCGCATGCTATATCATCACACTTAATTCACTGAGGTGCTCAAATTGAAACAATAGTTAATTTATTTTCTATTTATTGAATTGTAACGTGGAATAGGCCCTTCTGACCCTTTGAGCCATGCTGCCCAGCAACCCTTGCCTAATGACAGGACAATTTACAATGACCAATTAACCTACCAACCAGCACTTCTTTGGACTAGGAGAGGAAATTGGCGCACCCAGAGGAAACCCAAATGGTCACGGAGAACGTCAAACTCCTTACAGACAGTGGTGGGAATTGAACCTGGAACACTGATTCTATAAAGCATTGTGCTACCATGCCACCCCTCTGTAGTGTGATTGAAGTTCATTTATTTCCCTGTATAGAGCTATAGTTCATTTACAAACTCATTCTTTATTGCTAAATGGATACCACTGGTTTCATTATGCTTCCACTTTGTTGTGTACATATTCATGAGAAACTTATTTGTTTCCATGGCAACTATTTTTAAAAAAACAATCTTTGCAGTTTGCAAAGGTGAGAGAATGCTGTAAGTGGAATTAAAGTATTTACTAATGTAGATATAGGTAGACTGCTAATTGAATCATTGTTGAAAAGTGCGGGATAAACAAATTGATTTTCTTTTCCCACTCTAGAGTGAGTGTGTGTGTGTGTGTGTGTGTGTGTGTGTGTGTGAGTTTCAATGTCCTACACCTTCCGAATTTCCAGATACCACTGCCTGGTAGTAAAAAAAAACCACCTTGCAGGTGTTTCTCCATAAACAGGAAGAAACAGTAGAAAAAAAATAAGGAACAAGAGTGTGATAATGTCATGAAGCCACCTTGGTTTTAAAGATTTTGGCTGATCTTGTTCATTTTCCTGTTTTAAAAAAAAAAATCCTTGATTCTCTTATCATTCAAGTATTTATCTTGAATATCTGCAATAACTGCATCCACAGCCCTTGTAGAGAAAATTTCAAAGATTTACAACCCTCAAATCAAGTGCTTCCTTATCCAAATCATAAATGTCTGAACCCTTGCCCTGAGACTGTCATGTGTATTCAGCCAGAAGAAAGTGCCTCAGCATCCACCTGTCTGTTCTTTTCAAAATCTTGTTTTATTGCGGTAATCTCTCGTTCGTCTAAAATTCACGGAATTCTGACAACTCTTGCTTGGACTGTCTTCAGTTAACTCCTTTATTCTGGGAGGAAGGTAATTAGACTTTGACTCTTTCTGCTGGCTCTGAAGGATCCAACTAAAAGACTTCATTTCAGTTCCTTTTGGCTTTGGGTCTAGTCCTACTATATCAAAATGTTCCAAATTAGATATTTCTTAGTATTGAACTGTCTACCTCATTCCTGCATTGGGGAGATGGGACAGTTAAGCTGGTGTAGTAGTGAGTGAGTTGTTTTTTTTAAAATTATCCTTGAAGTACATTGTTTGGATGGGGTAGAATGAGCTGTGCTTTCTAACAGAAATATACCCTGTTTAATAGGGGAACTTTGTGGAAGGCTCTATTTTCCAGAAAAAAAGTCTTTTGCATCCATGTGAAAGCTTACAATCTAAGATGTATACAATCCAAATTACAAAAATTGTTTGTCTTAAATTTTTTTATGAATTTGTTTTGTTTCCTTTAATTTCTTCTCCCATTGAAGGTGTTGTATTTACTGGAGCCCATCCGCTGCCATGTTCAAAACCATCTGTGTCAGAAGGAGTTTTGCTTGGGCTGTGAACTTGGATTTCTATTTCACATGCTCGATCTCTCAAGAGGTGACCCATGTCAGGTAAATGAACGTTTGAGCTAGTCAAATGGACTTGACTTCTGTTTACTTGATGTGATTGTTGACTGTGATACATATGATGGGGATCGTTTTAAGTGCATCGCCTTGGCCAGAATTGCCATCCAGATTTTGCATATTATTAGAACCAACAGCTGCTGGAAACACTCTTGATAAAAAACAGGCAAAAGCTGTATGGAAAGCTCTATCATAAAAAATGGTCCAGTCAAAAAATTCCCATCTCATTAATTCACTGGATGTGGGTTGTGGCTGGCAAGGCCAGCGTTTATTGCTCATTCTTAGTTGCCCCTTAGAAGATGATAGTGAGTTAATTTCTTGAACAACTGTAGTCCTTCTGGGGAAGGCGCTTCCACAGTGCTGTTGAAGAGAATTCCATGATTTAGACCTATTGATAATAGAGGAACAGTGGTATGTCTCTCAAATCTCTTCCTTGGAAATCAGTCCCTCTTTAAGAAGATACTTCTAAAATTAAAGCTCTCTTTTAACTTTAATGATTAAATCCAATCAAAAATGTATTGTTGAGCTTTAATTTAATTGTACTAGGTAGCTTAGTTCTGAGATGTGGTTTACTCATGATGCGTGAATAGACTTGGAGCAGTGTTTCATGATGGCTGGTGGAAGGCACACAAGTAGTGTGAATAATTCAGGAAGTTTGCATTAAGCTGATAATTTTAGTACAATGAAGTGTATGTTGGAGAATTTAATAATTGTATTGTGGCGACCCACTTTCTGCGCAGGTGAACCGGCTCACAAGTAGCCAGCGCGTGGGGAAGAGACTTTGGTAATGCATCTCTGACGTCATTTCTGCCCAGAGAGGGTGGGTGCTAGAGATTAAATGCCAGTGCCGCGAAGTTTGAATAAACTAGTCTCAAAATGACTTACCGACTGCATGTCGTCTCTAGCTCTGTATGTAGTACATCACTACATTGGTGACCCCGACAGTCCAAACGGGATTTGGACCAAAAATGACCGACTCTTCATCTGTTCACGCAGTTTCGCTGAAACTGCTGACTTTCTGGACGCTGTGACCACACGTGTGGTTTAGCCAAGCAGAAGCCCAGTTCCAGATTTGGCAGATATCCTCTGATTCCACGCGTTACTACCATGTGGTGAGTGCCCTTGACCAAGGGACAGACGCCCGGGTTGTGGATTTCATACAGTCGCCTCCGGGAGAAAGCAAATATGAAGCATTCAAAGAGCTGCTCATTGGGAGCTTTAGCCTCTTGCGGTGTGAGCAGGGTGCCCGCCTGCTTCACCTGGATGGTTTGGGAGACAAGCTGCTGTCAGCATTGATGAACAAGATGCTGGCCCTGGCTGATGGACACAAGCCCTGCCTCATGTTTGAACAGGCGTTCCTAGAGCAGCTGCCCGAGGACATACATCTGCTGCTGGCCGACGCAGATTTCAGCGACCCCCGGAAGGTGGTGGCCCGGGCAGACGTGCTGTGGAAAGCCAAGAGGGAGAGCATGGCATCCGTCAGTCATTACCAGACCACGCACCCAACAGCAGACCAGACCAGGCCCAGCAGGGAGGCGCACACAACACAGAGGCAGGAGTGAGGAGGACAGTGAACAATGGTGTTTTCTACCACCAGCGGTGGGGCACAGAAGCCCGCCGTTGTCACCCGCCCTGCAAGGGCCAGGGCCAGCAGCCGCTAATGACTATGGCAGCTGGCCACCAGGACAGCCTCTTGTATGTCTGGGACAAACAGTCGGGATGCCGCTTCTTGGTTGACACCGGAATGGAAATCAGCATCTTGCCCCCAACGGGGTACAACGCCCGCAACAGGAAGCCAGGACCCACCCTGAGGGCCGCAAATGGCAGCACGATACGGACCTACGGCACCCGCACAGTGCAGCTGCAGTTCGGCGCCAGCTGGTTCACATGGGACTTCACACTGGCTGCGGTGGCCCAACCACTCCTGGGGGTGGACTCCTTGCGAGCTCACAGCCTGCTGGTCAACTTGCAAGGGAAAAGACTGGTACATGCCAAGACTTTCCAGATGTTCTCCCTGGATGAAGCCAAGTTGCTGGCCCCACACCTGGACTCCATCACGCTGTCGGACAACAAATTCACCAGAACCCTGGCGGACTTTCCATCGATTCTGGCACCGCAGTTCATGGCAGCCATGCCCAGACATGGGGTACAGCACCACATCCTGACCCAGGGACCACCCCTCCACGCCCGCGCACGAAGGCTCCCCCCAAAAAAGTTCCGCCTGGCGAAGGAGGAGTTCAAGAGGATGGAGGAATTGGGGATCGTATGGAGGTCCGACAGCCCACGGGCCTACCCCCTGCACATGGTGCCCAAAGCAGCTGGGGGATGGTGACCATGCGGCAACTACCGCAGACTGAACAAGGCTACAACTCCAGACCGCTACCCCGTGCCGCACATTCAGGACTTTGCAGCAAACCTGCACGAGGCAAGAATATTTTCCAAAGTAGACCTCGTCTGGGGATACCATCAAATCCCGGTGCACCCTGAAGACATCCCCAAAACGGCACTCATCACCCAGTTTGGCCTGAAGAATGCCGCACAGACGTTCCAGCGGCTAATGGATGCGGTGGGACGCAACCTGGACTTTGCGTTCATCTATTTGGACGACATCCTTATAGCCAGCAGTTGTCGTCAGGAGCATCTGTCCCACCTCCACCAGCTCTACTTCCGCCTGAGTGATCTCGGCCTCACGATCAACCCGGCCAAATGCCAGTTCAGTCTCGATACCATTGACTTCCTGGGCCACAGGATTACCAAAGACGGGGCAACACCCCTGCCCGCCAAGGTAGACGCGATCCACCACTTTGCCCGGCCCAACGCGGTCAAAGGCCTGCAGGAGTTCGTTGGTATGGTGAACTTCTACCACCGTTTCCTCCCCTCAGCAGCCTGTATCATGCGCCCTTTGTACACCCTGATGTCGGGTAAAGGCAAGGACATTACTTGGGACGAGGAGGCCGCGGCCGCTCTCGTTAAAGCCAAGGAAGCCTCGGCAGATGCCGCGATGCTGGTGCACACCAGAATGGACGTTCCGACCGCAGTCACGGTGGATGCATCCGACACAGCAGTCGGTGGGGTGCTGGCAACCCCTGGGGTTCTTCAGCAAGCACCTACAACCTCCCGAGCTCAAGTACAGTGCTTTCGACCGGGAGCTGTTGGAACTGTATCTGGCAATCTGGCATTTTAGGTACTACTTAGAAGGCAGGCCGTTCACCGTGTTCACGGACCACAAACCATTAACGTTTGCATTCACGAAGGTGTCCGATCCCTGGTCGGCTCACCAGCAGTGACATCTGTCCTACTTGTCCGAGTACACAACGGACATCCAGCATGTCTCGAGAAAGGACAACGTCGTGGCGGACGCACTCTCCAGACCAGCTGTCCAGGCCCTGTCCCGGGGGGTGGACTATGCAGCACTGGCGGAGGCGCAGCAGGCAGACGACAAGATGCCCAGCTACAGGACCGCAGTCTCGGTTTTGCAGCTGCAAGACTTTCTCGTAGGCTGCTGATCCAGACTGTGAACATGGGGGGGGGGGGTGGTGGTTATGTGGCGACCCACTTTCTGTGCAGGCGAACCGGCTCACAAATAGCCAGCACACGGAGAGAGACTTTGGTAATGCTCCTCTGATGTCATTTCCGCCCGGAGAAGGTGGGCACTAGGGATTTAATGCCAGCGCCGCAAGGTTTGAATAAACTAGTCTCAAAACGACTTACCGACTGCATGTCGTCTCTAGCTCTGTATGTAGTACATCGCTACAGTATGAACTTGGATAAAGGTGAAATAACTAATTTCAGTTCTGCAATTTTAAAACAGGAAATGGTGAATTTGCAAAGCAGCTTAGTCAGTGTCTCAAAGAAGATTTCCATGCACAATGTTAATTTATCTTTCAGGTGCTGAATGGTGTGCTTTATATTTCTAGTTTCAATTAATTCTAGTGTGGGGGCAGGTGTAGCATTTCTCCCGTTTGCAGGGATGAGTGCCCGGAGGGGGGTCAGTGGGGAGGGATGG
The DNA here is from genome assembly GCF_030144855.1 of Hypanus sabinus. Taxonomy (NCBI): domain Eukaryota; kingdom Metazoa; phylum Chordata; class Chondrichthyes; order Myliobatiformes; family Dasyatidae; genus Hypanus; species Hypanus sabinus. The sequence continues at coordinate 35,068,264 of NC_082738.1, read as the reverse complement.
GGGGGGATGAATGGACAAGGGAGTCGCGTAGGGAGCGATCCCTACGGAAAGCTGAGAGTGGGGGGGGGAGGGGAAGATGTGTCTGGTGGTGGGATCATGTAGAAAGAAGGTGGCGGAAGTTACGGAGTATCATACGTTGGATAGTGGATAGTGCTACACCTGCCCCCACACTTCTTCCCTTACCACCAACCCAGGCCCCAGACAGTCCTTTCAGGTGAGGCACCACTTCACCTGCGAGTCAACTGGGGCGATGTACTGTATCCGGTGCTCCCGATGTGGCCATTTATACATTGGGGAGACCCACCGCAGACTGGGAGACTGTTTCGCCGAACACCGGCGCTCAGTCCTCCAGCAGTGGCGGGATCTCCCTGTGGCCACACACTTCAATTCCACAGACCACTCCCACTCCGACATGTCTGTCCATGGCCTCCTCTACCGTCAAGATGAGGCCACACGCAGGTCGATGGAGCAATACCTTATCTCCCGCCTAGGTAGCCTCCTACCTGCCGGCATGAACATCCAACTCACAGACCTCAGTTGATACCCCTGCCCACCCCCCCCCCCTTACCCCCATCCCTATCTATTATTTTAGTCTGGTTCTCTTTCTCTCTCTTTTACCTCCCTCACTATAATCTCCCCCCAGCCCTACCTTTCTTTCTCTTTTATTTCCCATAATTCTCCACCTTCCCCCTAGCCTATTTCCCTCCAGCCTATCACTTCCCAGCTCTCCACTTCATCCCTCCCCCCACTTCTTATCCCCTCTCCACCATCCCATGTTACTTCACTCCTGCTGAAGGGTTTCGGCCTGAAACATCGTCACTACCTCCTCCCGTAGAAGCTGTCTGGCCTGCTGAGTTCTGCCAGCATTTTGTGCTTTTCCTGATATCCAATATTTTTGTCACCTTTTTTGCAATTAATTTTTATTTCAAGACCATTCTATCCTTTCTGTGGTCTCTTCCCCAGTTGCAATTATTTTGTAGGTCAGGGTGCCTTAGATGCTTCCAAGGCAATTCTATCTAGTTCTGAAAAAACGCACAGATTTTTCAATAGACAACATTTGGCTGGTTTACCTGCTGTGTAGGTGGTGAATTGCCAGCTTTTAGTTGACATTTGATTCCTGCTATGATTGGCAGCAACAAGAGTGGGTCTTTAAGTTTGTATTCTACCACTTTTGCCAATATTGTATGCAGTTGCATTTTGCTGTTATCAGAACATGAAACTTAAGACCGTACAGCACAGGAACAGGCCCTTCAGTGCTGACCACGATGTCCACCGGACTAATCCAAGGTACTTGCACTTGGTCCATGTCCCTCTACTCCCTCCATGTCTGTTCTGTCTATCTATATGCCTGTTAAATATTTATGTCGTATCTGCTTCTACCATTCCTCAAAGCACATTCTAGGCACCCGCCGCTCTGTATGGAAATATGGCCTAACCTGTTTTGTACAGCTTCAACATGACTTTCTGACTTTGGTCTTTAAGTGCCCCGACCGAGGAAGGCAACCATAATGTATCACACCAATACTGGAAAAACTCTGCAGGTCAGGCAGCGTCTATGGAGGGGCATAAATGATTGCATTTTGGGCAACGACCGTCCATCTGGGCAAGCATGATGTATGCTTTTTATCACACTATCCACGTGTGTTGCCACTTTCAGAGAGCTATGCTTCTGAGATCCAAGCTCTGTTTCAAAGCTTATTGTGCAGTTTTTTTAAAACAGAAAACTGTTCCAAAACTGAAGTGGAATCTTGTGCATCTTTGAACCCCTGCTAGTAGAAAATAACTCCAGAGTCAATGTGATGTGCAGCACAATTCATGAGGTGTCCCAATATGTGGTCACCATTTTTGTGACCATGCATGCCCAGTGGTTCTACCAGACTACCAGCTAATGATATAGTGATATAATTATTTCACAGCAATTGCTTGCAACATTGCAACATAGTGAAAGCATGAAGCAAACCCTGCGTATGAGAGGCTGTAGGTCAAGCCTCAAGAACTTCTATATAACTGCATGAATTTAAATGCTAGCACCTTAATCTAGGGCTCATGCCAAATGCCACTGATCTAATTTGCTAGCTACTAACTGCTTACTCCTGGTTCTAGATGCCAAAGTATCCCCACCCAAGATGGCTAAGAAATATGCCCATGTGGTCAACCCATCTTCCAGAATGCCTAGTGACAGTAACTTTAGACTTTCCTTCTGTCTTTATTTCCAAAACTCTGGCACAGAGTTCAATCCATGGGGAAACTGATCTTAATCCTGCTGCACCAGCTTAATTACTACTGAGACTTTCTTGTAACTAAAAGAGAAAGACCAAAGCAACCTTTTCCAGCTTGGCCTTACAATTTATCATGGGATTCAATATTTGAACATGCCTGTATCCTCGAATGTTGAAACAGGTGAATGTCCGATTTGTGTCCTCTAATTGGTCCTTTTCAAGTGATCTCTCAAGCCATAAAATGACATATTAGGAGGTATGCACAAATAATGTTCTTTGTGTAGTCTGTTGTTGAAGAGTTCTTCTCTTACCTCTGGCACATGCCCCGTCAAAAATAAATAGCAGGCAAAAATCAATGAATTCCAGAAAAAGAACTGCTTCCTACCAGGGTATATAATACAAGTAGTCCCAGCATTTCACAAGGGTTCAATTTCAGTGAACTGTGTAGCAGGGCTAATTAGGAAGACTAACAGAATTTTGCTGTTTATTGCCAGAGAATTGAATGTTAAAAATGGGGGCATTATTCTTGTTTAAGGAAGGAATGTAAATGTGTTGGAAGCAGTTAAGCAAGTGTTTATTGGGTGAATACCTGGAATGGGGAAGGTTGTGTAGTGAGGAAAAATTTGGACTGAGGTTTTTCTCTGGAGTTTGGAGCCATGAAAAAAGACTTGGTTGAAACACAAGATCTTGCAGGGTCATGACAGGGTCAATATTTCTTGTGGGGAAAAGTTAGAACTAGGAGTCGCTGTTTGAAGATGAGGGGTTGCCCATTTAAAATGGGTAAGACAAATTTATTTCTCTTGATGGTCATGAATCTTTCAAAAGTGTGTTTATATATTATGGCAAATAAGGCTCTTGATAATTAAGTGGGTGAAAAGGTTGCTGTAGATAAATGGGAATGAGGTGTTGAGGTTATAAATCAGGTCACTGAAATCTTGCTGAATGGTGAAGCAAGCTTGAGGGGTCTTCTAGCTTCTCCCAGTTTATACATGTTTGTGTTGGTATGTTTGTTGAATGGTAGACCAAAACTGAGAAAACATTTTGAAATAAGATTGGAAGTAACAAATTGAATATTAAACTCGTTGTCAACAGCTAAACCAAGTAAACAGATCGATAGGTCGGTCAGAAACACTTCATATCATTGTGACTTGTCTATCCATCTCGAAACCTGCACGTCATGGGAAGAACTTTGGGTGGACATTTGAGAGAAAGCTTCATTTTCCTCCATTGACTTACAAATACTGGAAACGTACAACAGGCTCTGGGAGTGGGGGGGGGCAAAACAAGTGTTTAATATTATGGTTGTAAACATTTAAAAGGCAGGGAGAAGAGAAATTCTGCACTTTGACAGGTTGAGCCACCTTCCTTTGTGTTAATTAGTGCGATGGCTTCTCTTGAATAGAGGCAACTTTGTAGAATTAACTGATGGTTAACAATACTCTTCTCTGCTGTCAAGCATTTTGTAACTAATCTCAAAAACAGATGACCACAGTTGCAGTTAAGCTACGGGCGGCTGTAAAGTTAGGGATTTTAAAAGTAATTTTTTGTTTCTTTTTTAATTATGTCTAATAGGCCAGCAATTTCCTTCGTGCTTTCCGAACTATTCCCGAGGCATCAGCTCTGGGCTTGATCTTGGCAGATTCAGATGAAGCAACTGGAAAGGTGAATCTTGGCAGACTCGTACAAAGCTGGAACCGGTTCATATTGACGCAGCTACACCAGGAGACACAGGAGCAGGAAGGACCACAGGCCTATCGGAGTGTCATGGGGAGGTGAGGCAGCACCTTTAGTAAGATAGATTGTAGATTCGGTTACATAATGTCCATGCTTCGGATACATTGCCCTGTACAATCGGAAATACTTGTACTTCAGGGGAATCTATCATTGGTATCTTTTCGATTGTTGTGAACAGAGCAGCCATTTCTGAAAATTCATTATTTGACTTTTTTTTTGGTACCACTGCATAGCTGATGTTATCTGTCTTGTATTTAGACTGCTGTAGGTAACACTGTACCTCAGAACCAAAGGAAGATATTTTGATGTGGTTTTGCTTCTATCTTCACTGTTCACTCTACTGTATTCTAAATCCTATTACTGTAGTGAATGGAGAAAAGTCTTCATGGTTTGTGATACCCCCTTGTCCTTCATATGCCAAAATTCAAGGTCTGTTTGTATTATGTTGATAATAATGTTCTATTTAAATGCAACACTCTCATGAATAGTTTTGTTTTCAACTTCAGTACGTTTGGATCCTCTGGTGAGTCTGTAATAGGGAAGCTGTTTGGTTGTGAAGTTGAGAACTGTAGCACTTGCCGTTGTGGGAAAGAAACTGTTCGAGTTTCTTCAAGCCTGCTTTTCACATTGCAATATCCTGATATAAATATTGTTGGTGAGTAATGCATGAAAACTTTGTTTTGCCATCACTATTAGACCTTTTCACCAGAATAATTGTGTGTGTGAAACTCAGTTCCCTGTGACTTTGCGTAGTTTTTGTATTTCATTTACAAAAGTGTCAATTTAACTAAATGTCAGTAACTCATGAAATGCATTGCTCTCAAAATGCTTTGTATGTGAAGAAAGTTTTTAAAAAGTGTTTCAATGTACTTTGTCAGCTTTTTGCATTCATAATTTAGAAATGCTCTATGTAAACTTGCCACATAGTGATTTCAGTGTTCCACTCGTATCAGAGCTTTGTGCCATAGAGAAAATCCTAGGTTAGAACCAATTCCCAAATTGCCACATGTTTTAATCAAGAAATTCAAATTCAGAGAAATCTGCATAGGATGAAAGTGACAGTGTTTGACTTGCATTCCTACACCTGATCCAGTTGTCCTCCATTCTCTAACCTTGTTTTACCTGAAGTTTACATTGTCTTGTCTTCCCAAATGGTAATCTACTTGTAATATATTGCTCATTGGGTTCCAGTGAGCACTCTCTATTGGTCTGTACTGCAATAATCTACCCTTAGATTTGGCTTAAGCTGAAACAATAGTGTATCAGAGGTACAGAACATCTGAATCAAACTGCTGTGCATCCTATGATGATTTTATGAAAGTAACCAATTATGTAAGACCATTAGATAAACCTACCAACATAACATTTATTAAAAAAAATACTAAGCAGATTATGTGAGGAACAGAAGTCATTCCCTATTTCATATTCAGATTTATTAATATACATGGAAGTGTACAGTGAAATGTATCATCTGTGTTAACAACCAATACACAACGGACATACTTAGCAGCCCGCATTGTTACCACACATTCCAGCACCAACATAGCATGCCCATAATGCTCAGCAAAACAAAACAGAACAGAAGCAACATACCAACACCAAAACAAGCCTTTTTCTCCCTCCCACCCATTCAGTGAGGTATTGATGAAGAAATTTTTTTTTTAAATATTGGAATGTGCTAAAATTGTAAATAGACAGGAGCTGGTGTGTGTGTGTGTGTGTGTGGGGGGGGGGTGTCTGCTTTGTATTTATTCTGTGAGTTTGATTCTCAAAAACCCTCTATTATACTTAAGAGGTGCCTCTTTTTACTTCAGACAAAACTATTCGGCAGTATGAATTTGCTGAAGTGCTGAAAAGAAGTATCTGCCTTGAACAGAACACCCAGGCCTGGTGTGAAAATTGTGAGAAGTACCAGCCCACGGTTTGTACAATTAGATTGGGGAAGGAGCAAGGGGTGCAGCTATTTTGGCAGTGATGTCTTGTTATCTTTTTGTAGCTATGTAGAAAGCCAGAATGACACTGACTTTGCACATTGAGAATGATGAGTTGGTTTCGAAAGGAGCAGCTTCGGATCAGGCGATAATTTTTGAGAAATTAAGGAGCTTGTAGTTGAATTGTTCTCAAGTATTTGACTTGGATCAGTGTATTGAGCTGTCTAATATCAAACAAGAATTTCAAAACTACCTTTCATTAATGTATGCAGTTCAGTGTGGTCTGACTGGAGATGTTTAAAGATTTCCTGCCAGGATGTCCTCTGCAACATCTGCTGTGCTGTTGTCCTGAACTTCCATCACCTGTTCTTTGACTTAGTAGGTTGCCAAAGTATGGTTAAGTTTTCAGTCATGAATTTTACAGTGCCTGTGAGCAGGACACTCACTTCAGAATGGTCTTGGGACAGCCTGTCTCCAGCAAACTTAAAAGCTTATTTCTTGATTCTGTCTCTCTCTTTCTCCCTCCCCCACCCCCCCCCCCCCACCAAAAAAAAGCTTACTAAATACAGTGATCTGGCCTGGAAGATTATCTACCATTTTTTGTGCAGATGCTCCCAGGCCAGTACTGAAAAGTTGAGTCCTAGGAGATGCAAATCTCTGGAAAAAGCTCTTGTGCTTGTAACCCATTTTATCAGTTCTAATGCTGGTGAAAATTTGGTTACATTATTAATTTAAGTAATTCTAGGACTGTTGATGTCCCATTTTTGTAGCCAATGCAAAAATTTTGGTGCATTTACAGTGGCATGCAAAAGTTTGGGCACCCCTGGTCAAAATTTCTGTTACTGTGAATAGCTAAGCGAGTAAAAGATGACCTGATTTCCAAAAAGCATAAAGTTAAAGATGACACATTTCTTTAATATTTTAAGCAAGATTACTTTAATTTTCATCTTTAACAGTTTCAAAATAACAAAAAAAGGAAATGGGGCCCAAAGCAAAAGTTTGGGCAGCCTTACATGGTCAGTACTTGGTCAGTCAGTAACACCCCCTTTGGCAAGTATCACAGCTTGGTGAATGCTTTCTTTAGCCAGCTAAGAGTCCTTCAATTCTTGTTTGGGGGATTTTTGCCCATTCTTCCTTGCAAAAGGCTTAAAAGTTCTGTGAGATTCTTGGGCCATCTTGCAGGCACTGCTCTTTTGAGGTCTATCCACAGATTTCCGATGATGTTTAGGTCGGGGGACTGTGAGGGCCATGGCAAAACCTTCAGCTTGCGCCTCTTGAGGTAGTCCATTGTGGATTTTGAAGTGTGTTTAGGATCATTATCTTGTTGTAGAAGCTATCCTCTTTTCATATTCAGCTTTTTTACAGACAGTGTGATGTTTGCTTCCAGAAATTTGCTGCATTCTTCCCTCTACCAGTGAAATGTTCCCTGTGCCACTGCCTGCAACACAAGCCCAAAGCATGATTGATCCACCCCCGTGCTTAACAGTTGGAGAGGTGTTCTTTTCATGAAATTCTGCACCCTTTTTTCTCCAAAAATACCTTTGCTCATTGTGGTCAAAAGGTTCTATTTTAACTTCATCAGTCCACAGGACTTGTTTCCAAAATGCATCAGGCTTGTTTAGATGTTCCTTTGCAAACTTCTGACGCTGAATTTTGTGGTGAGGACACAGGAAAGGTTTTCTTCTGATGTCTCTTCCATGAAGGTCATATTTATGCAGATGTCACTGCACAGTAGAACAGTGCACCACCACTGCAGAGTCTGCTAAATCTTCCTGAAGGTCTTTTGCAGTCAAACGGGGGTTTTGATTTGCCTTTCTAGCAATCCTACAAACAGTTCTCTCAAAGTTTTCTTGGTCTTCCAGACCACCACCGTTCCTGTTAACTGCCATTTCTTAATTACATTACAAACTGAGGAAATGGCTACCTGAAAACACTCTGCTATCTTCTTATAGCCTTCTGCTTTGTGGGCATCATTTATTTTAATTTTCAGAGTGCTAGACAGCTGCTTAGAGGAGCCCATGGTTGTTGGGACAAGGTTTGAGGAGTCAGGGTATTTATAAAGCTTTGAAATTTGCATCACCTGGCCTTTCCTAACAATGACTGCGAACAAGCCATAGCCCTAACAAGCTAATGAAGGTCTGAGACCTTGGTAAAAGTTATCTGAGAGCTCAAATCTTTTGGGGTGCCCAAACCTTTGCATGGTGCTCCTTTCATTTTTTCCCCACTCTAAAATTGTACAAAACAAAAATAATACACTAATCTTGCTTAAAGTGTTGAAAAGAATGTTTCATCTTTAACTTTATGACTTTTGGAGATCAGTTGATCTTCCACTCACTTAACTATTCACAGTAACGGAAATTTTGATCAGGGGTGCCCAAGCTTTTGCATGCCACTGTAAGTAGGAAACTTGCTGCAAAACGATGGAGGGAATAAATTAAAAATGAATTATTTTCCCTTAAATTCATTAATTGATAAGTGTGTTTTGTTATGGCACCTATGAATGTATTTTAGATTTCAATTTAATGGTCATGTATAATGGCTATTCTACAGAATATAATTTAAATTATTTCAAAAGTGTCTTAAATCAAGGCTTCTGCTTCAATAGCTGCACCCTGGGAAAAATAGATTGGAGTCTTTGATGACTGTTGGTCTTTGAGCTGAGTGAGTATTGGTGACTCAGTATTTCATGTCACTGCATTGCCACCTTTTGGTGCTCAATCAAAATGCCCCATACACTGACTCTACTGAGCTTCCAATGTTGATTAGATATTGTTTTCCTCCAGGTTCAAACCAGGAATATTCGATGCTTACCAGATGTTCTTGTTATTAACTGTGAAGTCAATAGCACTAAAGAAGCTGAATTTTGGAAATGCCAAGCAGAGGTCTGTTGTTAATTCAAATGTGTATCCTATTAAATATCTGCCAAATGTATTTTCAGGGTTTGCATCCTATTTGCAAAATAGGAAGTTTTCCCTCTTTAAAGAAGATTCTGGAATTAATTAATAAATTATTTGGTGCAGACAGAAGATAATTTCAGTGATTCCCTGATTTTTTTTTTTGAAGAGAAAGTTGGTGGTTGTAATTGCCGATCGCTTTAGAATTCTTCTTTAGTGGCTTGAAGTACTATTGGGAGATGCTAAGAGTAGTTTGCCTGAGGGATGAAATGTGTGATGATTTTAAGTTAACTTCAATAAGAGATAAGATTTATACTCTGAAAAACAAGATTAGTTAGTACTTGAAAAACCATTTGAGATTTTGAGTTCGCTGTCAAGTTCAGGTTTATTGTCATCAGAGTAAAACCAGACCAAGGTGAACCCAGACAACATGCATCACATACGCACATAAGCCAAAATATTATACTATAAATAAGTTATAAAATAGAATTCAAAATGCATGTAGTGCACAACAAGGGTAAACAGTAAACAGTTTGCTGTACTAGTGACGAGAGCTCAGTGGTGGCAGGCTATTTGTTAGTTTGACTGCCTGATGGAGGAAGCTGTCACACGGTCTGGCAGTCCCAGTCCTGATGCTCCTGTACCTCCTTCCTAATGGTAGTGGGTCAAAGAGATTGTGGGATGGGTGGTGAGAATCCTCAACAAAGCGTTGGGACCTTTGTCTACAAATCTCCTGGTAAATGTCACAAATGAGGCTGAAGGAGATCTTGATCCTCTTGTTAGTTTTTACTATCCTCTGTAGGCCCTCGCTAACCGACACCTTGCAGTTTCCGAACCACACAATGATGCAGCCAGACAGGACATTCTCAATGGTGCTCCTGTAGAAAGTTGTAGAATGGGGGTGGGGAGCCTTGCATGCTTCAATTGCCTCAAAGTGTAGCTGTTGCTTTGCCTTCTTGGCTGGTGAGAGGTGTTGTAGGTCCAGGTTAGATCGTCTGTTATGCTCACACCAAGGAACTTTGTGCTCTTCACACTCTCCACGGCAGAGCCATTGATGTGCAGTGGACAGTGGTTGACCTGAGCCTTCCTGAAGTCCACAATCTTCTCTTTTGTCTTGTCCACGTTGAGACTCTGGTTGTTGTCGAATGGTGCAAGAACAAGCCCCTCTGCCTCATCCTTGTTGCTGATGAGGCCAACCACTGTAGTATCATCAGTGAACTTGATGTGGTTTGAGCCCCCGAACTGAAGGGACCGTCCTGATCCCGAAGCAGTGCACGAACCTCTGCAGTCAGCCATGGTTTCTGGTTTACCCTGGTCATGTAGTGTCTAATCAGGGTAACATCTTTGATGCATTTTCCAATGTAGCCAGTCACCGATCCTGCCATCAGTGTTGACGTGATGATTGTAGGTAGCTGCCTCCCTGAATATGCTCCAGTCTGTGCTTTTGAAACAGTCCTGCAGTGCTGAAGAGGCACTTTCTGGCCAGGGTTGAGTGTATTATGGTTGGGGTGAGTGGCATCAAGGTTGCAGATTGCCCCATAGAACTCCTGCAGTGCTTCCCCAGCACAAGCTCCGGGTGGAGGGGGGGATGTAAATAGCAACAATCATATGGCAGTGTGATTCTTCTTACTCACTCAATAAGTAGAAGTGCCTGCACTTCACCATTTTTAAAAACTGTGGTGAGTAGTGGGCTGAGGCGTTCACACACCAATTCTAGACCAATATATTTTTCTGGGGTTTGTTGCTACTGTGTGTACTATTGAATTGTATTGATGAGGAAAATGTTAAATTTAATGTATTATCTTTGTAACTGGGATAGGAGAAGGGGCTGTACTGTTAGTCTGCTTTCTATCCTATCAGCTAGGGGCCCCAGGAAGTGAATATGAAGGCATTGTAGGTTGTTAATGGGCTTGAACTTCACTCTGATGTACTTGGCAAGCACTTGTGGGTGACTGTTTAGCAAGAATAGGCTAGAATTTGGTTGTAAGGTTTTCTATGTCCAAACATTTGACTTGGTTGCATCAATTAAATGAAATCTCAGTTATCAGGCATGAGTCAGCATCAGTGGAGGTGGGTATTCAAATTCAAATCCCACTGTAGCTTTAATTTGTTGCTTTTGAATATTCCAGCAGTAATATGTTTTCTTTTTATGATAGTATGAATTGCGCAACAAAATGAGGAAGGAAGATTTGGAAGCAATAAGAATGAAAGAAAATAATCCAGCAGAATGGTAGGGATTTTTAAAACTCACTTTTTGTCAATATGAGGCAAGTTCAATTCAAAGTTTTATGCAATAACTGTTGTCTTCTGTGTTCTGATCAAAAATAACAGGTTGTTCCCAACACCTGGTCACAGGGAACAAAATTTTCCATCCAAAATTCAAACAATTTAAAAGATACTTGCAAAGTGACTTAATGGTAAAAGATTGATACCCAAGGGTAGATATTTGTGCTTGTGAACTGAAAATTACTCACTTGGCATGTACCTTCCATTTGGCGGTTTAAAGATGCAGTGCAGAATAGGCCCTTCCAGCCCCTTGAGCGGCACCTGATTTAACCCTAGCCTAATCACAGGACAATTTACAATGATCAATGAACTTTCTAACCAGTACATCTTTGGACCAGAACACCCAGAGCAAACACACACATTCCACAAGTAGGATATTAAAAAAATCCGAACTGGAGTTGAACTCCAAGCTCCAATGCTGTAATAGCATCGCGCTAACTGCTCTGCTACTGTGGCGCCCAGGGTAAATTAGTAGGTTGGAACTATTAATGTGTTCCTATGGTCTGATGTCAGTGCCTACTTGCTAAGTTGAACATGAATATTTTATGTAATGTTTCCATCAATATACAAATTACTGTATCCTGTTCTTGTCTTTGAATAAACTACAATCACAGGATTTTTGTAAAATGCTGTGTCAGTCTCTGCTGTTCCTGTGGATTCATCAGCTGCATGGAGAGGGGTAGACTGCTGCATAGGCAACAATCTGCTCTCCATGTCATACTGCCCTTGTATATCAACTGGCATCACAACTAGGACGCAACATCCATGGTCAATCCCAACCAATGGAGGTGTTCTCTGGCTTTGAAGTCAAACATTTTAGTATTTGTAATTTTACAATGCTTGATTTTACAACCCTGCACTGAAAGGAGAAAAATGACCAACTTTGTCCTGATTTGTTGAGTGAGAATATGTAAAGTTCCATTTAACAGTGGGTGCTTTGACTTTGTGTTATCAGGGAAGCACTTTGTAATGCTGAAGGTCTGAGTTTCTATACATCGATTGAGGAATTGAAAAATATTTGGATACCAGATTCCATCAAGATGAAGCTGACTAAAAATAAGGAGTTAGAAGTCACAAACTGGATTGAAAATGAAGGCGTATGTAAAGTTTAATCTCGATGTATCTTTCAAAGCTTTCCCTTAAGAGATTGATTCTGGTGTTTGTAATATTTTGATGAAGATTGTAGAGGCGATCATAAAGTGTGTGGTGATTGCTGGATCTGTAATCAGGAAGTTCAGATGGTTGGGTTTTATCTTTTGTTAGCATTGGGAAGTAGGGGCTAAATAGTTCCCTCTTCAGTTGTGTGGGTGGGGGAAGCACCTGTGGATGAGCAGGGATGTGGAAGCAGATAACATGCACCTTCTTGAGGGGTTGATTTCTTTTGCAAATTACATTTAATTTAAAAAAAAACATTTGAAGACTGTAAATTTAAGGAAAGACAGTTTGGAAATACTGTGCCAGCTCACCCTGGGTCCCATATGATCTAACCTTTTTCCGGACAAGTCTACCTTGCAGGACCTTGTCAAATGCCTTTCTAAACTCCATGTAGGCAAGGTCTACCACCCTGTAATGCAATGCTGACCATCAGTAATCAGTCCTTGCCTTTCTAAATGCAGATAAGTTGTCTCCTAGAATCCCCTGCAATAACTTTTGCACCATTGTTATTTGGCTTATTGCCTTTTAGTCATTTGCATGTCCTTGCAGCCCTTAAAGGCACAACATTAGCCATCCTTCAATCTTTCAGTTCACAGGACTAAAGGAGGTACAAAAAAGTCTCTGCCAGTTCCACACAGCAGTTTATTTCTCTTGCTTTTTATATGTCCTAGGATACACTTGGACATGCCCAAGGATTTATCCGGATTTATCCACCTCAAAGCCATTAACATCATTTTTAGACCTAATATGAAGTTTAGCAGTTAACTATAATCATGCCAGTAACTTGCCCTTGCACAGGAATTGTGAATAGAACTCAAAATATCTTAGTTTAGTTGCTAAAGGGAGAGTTCTTATTTGCATAACTCTATGCCAACTGCAACAATGGCAAAAACCTGGAATCTGAGTTGGATGCAAGGTGGATTGCTGAAATGTGCTGGAGAATTGAAATGTTCTATTCTGCTCTCCATTGTCCCTTTCTCATTCAAGACTGGTTATATCAGATTTGGGTTTCAAAATTGGCATTCATTAATTTGTATTTATGTGAGTAAGAGACTTGGGATTTTAGAACAATGTGTAATAATTCACTGAGTGGTTTGAGGAAGGGAAGGGAAAAGACCTGGGAAACATTAATGATGTTTTGGAAGATGCATGATGTTTCAAAATTCCATGTTAAATTTTAACAGTGAAATTTTATGCTGGCAATAAAATTTTAAACAGGAGTTTTTTTATTAAACCAATGCACCAGAAAGGATTTTTATTTTTGTGTAAAGCAACAAATTGATATTCATTTAGTATTCATTATATTAAATGTTTTAACCTCATCAGTTAGTCATTATGAAGTTATTGAACAAACTTTTTACTGACTACTTTAGTCTTGTTCTGCAGCTGTCCTCTTTAGAAGATGAAGAGAACACCTATTTGTATGATCTGGTGGTGACTGTGGCCCATATTTTAGATCCTCGGACTGGTGGCAGTCTTGTGGCCCATATTAAAGTTGGGGAGACTTATCACCAGCGGAAAGAGGTACATACAGTATGTCAAAATATGGCTTGATATTGATGAAATTTAGTGTGTCAATAGCAATAGTATGGAGAATAAAAGCACTGACACTTGACAATCTCAGTCGCTATTATTGTATATTCTAATAATCTCTAACCGATAAATAGTGTTTGGTAGAGTTTGTTTCAAATTCTATTAAACATAAATTTAAAGAAACCTTTTCAAATGTCCAAATGCTCTTTCCCTCCCAACACCAATGATCCACAACACTTTTTAAACCAAAAAAATTGTAGAGAATGAAGATTTTCAGTTTTATTTTTATTGGCTAGCATCTCAATCCAAGATCATCTTGGAGAATAATGAAAAACAATATTGTTACTAACTATAGCCAGATGTTTTCTACACATCTAATAAACATGGGCTGGTCTGCAGTGATTGGCTTCAAATTGAGCCACAAGATGCAAAGCAACTATAGGTATGCAAAGTGCATCACTTTATGATCTTGGCAGATTATCATTTGACCTTAATGCTCTTTTGAAATTAATCTCAGAACCATTCTATACAAGATTTTAGCGAACAAACGTTGGAAAGGTTTGGTTGATCTGCTTGAGCAGGTTATAACCTGTTCTGATCATAGACAATCTGAACCCAACCAGATCTGAAGAGATTTAGATTTTTTTTCTCTCCCTCTCTCCCCTCGTACTCGAAACAACTATTACAGTAGTTGGGTTTGTCTATAGTATCCTGTTCTGGGCTCTATGTAGCAGGTAGGCATTGCAAAATACTGGCTAAAATGTAGTTGTTGCATTGCAGCATGGTAAAATTTTGACCTGGAAGTTGAAACATATTAAAATAACACAATTTTCAATCTAGGTTCCGGATTCAAATTTACAGCACATTACTGAAAATATCTTTTTTTTATTGATGTACAGATTTAGTTTCTTTTCCTTGGGTAATAATCCAAGCAGTCTGCGCGATAATGGAAGGAAAAACAATGCATAATTTGTCTTTTGTAAATGTGTGATATTTGTAAGATGTCACTAGAGAATTGGTGTTTGAAAACTGCTGTTTTAAAAGTGGTGTAGCATCTGTAAATTGTGCAATGTTTTTGTTTTCTTAGGGTGTCACTCATAAACAGTGGTATCTGTTTAATGACTTCCTCATTGAACCAATTGACAAGGTAATTGACACTTATTGAGTTGCTACTGTTCTCTATTGGTTTTCAAAAACAATTTATTTGTTTCATTTCTAGTTTTCCTTATGATTGGTCATTGATTTGAAATGTTAACTGTTTCTCATTCCATGGCTGCTGCCTTGACCAATATCCAATAGTTTTTTATTTAAATATGTAGATATCTTGGTGATTCAAATTCAAAGTACATTTATCAAAGAATATATAAATTTTTTGTACTTTATATGAGCCAGATCAAGGAAACGTGCTCCGTAATTGCAATCTCAGTGTTTGTTGGTTTGGGATGAAGTGAGGGATCATTGTTGGGCTTTACCCAAAAATAGGTTACAGAGCAGCATTAGCACAAACCTAGCAGAAGGTTTATGACTAGCATCTTGTACCAGATTGAGGGGAAAGTGGGGAATTCTTTTAAGCAGGAGACCAGTTTTTAAAAAAAATAATAATTTTGAAGCAACAATCTGCTGGAGAAACTCAGCCGATTGAGCAGCATCTATACTAAATTAGAGGGTCTTTTTGATAATAAAGCAGGTTAGTGAATTACAGAAATATTAGGGAAATGGGCTGAGGAATGGCAAATGGATTTTAACTTGGGTAAATGTGAGGTGGTGCATTTCAGACATTCAGTGGTAGACATGTGTTGTGGAACAGAAGGACTTGGGAATACAAATGTATAGTTCACTGAAAGTGACCTCACAAGTAAACAGGGTAGTGAATAAAGCATTTAGCATGCTCCCTTCATCAGTCGGGGCATGGAGTTTGAGTAGGCCCAGTATGTGGCAGCCGTTGGTGAGACCACACTTGGAGTATTGTGTAAAGTTTCGGTCACCCTTTTATAGGAAAGTCAAACTGGAGGGGATGCAGAAGAGATTTGAGAATGCTGCCTGGACTAGAGGGAGAGATTAGCTTCAGGGATCTTTATTCTTTGGAGCATAGAATCAGAAGTGACCTCGTAGAAGTGTATTAAATCATGCAGGGAATGGATAAGGTAGACGGTCGGTCTTTTCTCCAGGGTTGGGGAATACAAAACTAAAGGAGACAGATACAAGATGAGATGAGAGAGGCTTAAGAGATCTGAGAGGTAACATCTTTACACAGAGGTTAATACGAGGGGTGATTGATAAGTTTGTGGCCTAAGGTAGAAGGAGTCAATTTTAGAAAATCTAGCACACTTATTTTTCAACATAGTCCCCTCCTACATTTACACACTTAGTCCTAGTCCTAAGGTAGAAGGAGATGAGTTATTAACTTCAGACTTTCTGCATAATCTCTCAAAGAGTTGAACTGCATGTGCATGTAACGAGAGCTGTATAACTCATCTCCTTCGACCTTAGGCCACAAACTTATCGATCATCCCTGCTGTAGATACTTTCTGGAGGCCCAAGATCCGTATGCTCCACGACTGCTGGACTAAGTGTGTAAATGTAGGAGGGGACTATGTTGAAAAATAAATGTGCTAGGTTTTCTAAAATTGACTCCTTCGACGAACTTATCAATCTCCCCTCGTAAGTGCCAGAGGAAGTGATCAAGGTGGGTACAATTGCAACTTTTAACTGGAATTTGGATGGGTACATGAGGGGCGGGGGAGGGCTTGGAAAGTTTTGTGCTGAATGCGGGCAACTGGGATGAGCAGAGAGAACACCATGGTCAGCATCTGAAAGGCCGATTTGTGCCTTATTATATATAGTGTGTCTGCAGGAGGAAAGGAATTCACATTTTGTGTTGAAATCCTGCATCAGGACTCTGATTAGAATTTTTTGGAATATTGTTCAGATTGTGGTGTGTTTAAACATTTGTATTTTATTTTTGCAGTGTGAAGCTATGCAGTTTGATTTAAATTGGAAGGTCCCCTGCATTCTGTATTATGCTAGACGAAATCTGAATTCCAAGTATGATTTAACCAGTAAGTAACACTTTGTGATTCATGAATTCTGAATGAGGGGTGGCTGAACCAACCTACTCCACCCTCACCACAGGAGAACTGGAACTACGCTTTGCCTGCCACAGTTAACTGCCTACTTGCTAATAGTATATGTGGTAAGAAAAACATCCTGCTGTCTAATAGCCATTTAAAAAAAGAGGAAGCTCTGTCATGGTCAGGGTAATAATGGACTTTGCTAGCCAGGTTTAAACCCACAGATCTGCATTGGTAATTTACTAAATATAATGTGGTTTCTCTTGAAACAACAATCTCTTCTGAGATGGTTTTGAATAAACTACTCCCCAAAAGCTATTTAAAATGACAGAGCTATAAATAATTACAATGTTTTGCTGAATTATGTTAATTGTGTTCCAATCATTCAAGCCAGCAGTAGTATAATTTGGACAGTTTGTACAATTTGTTGCTCTATTCTTGGTATGGAATGACTCAACCTGGCTCATTGGTAATGGTGCCTTCTTGTTAATTCCTGTGAGTAACTTGGGGATATTTCCCCCCACATAGGTGAGAGATTGTTAATATTTTGTGGTCAGTGCTCAAGCACTGATTAGCTTGCAATGTGTATGCTTTGTTAATAATTTTTTTTCCCCCCTCCTTTCTTTTCAGTAAAGAATCCAATTGAGGCCAGTGTTTTGCTGGCAGAAGCATCTCTGGCTAGAAAACAGCGAAAATGTCATGCAACTTTCATTCCACTAATGCTGAATGAAATGCCTCAGCCCAATGATTTAGTGGGTTTGGATGCAGAGTTTGTCACACTAAATCAGGTATGGTTTTTTTCTCTTGAAATGGAGGAATTTAATTGAAACAAATCTCACGTGCATGAGTAAATACCTACATTATGTCCACATCTGAATGTACAATTTATAGTAATTTGTAATAAGTAATGTGTATGGTAAGATGTACAACAAAGCAATCAATATAACATAGAAATACAATTGTGTCACTGAATTAATCAGTCTTGTGGTTGGGTGGAAGAAGCTGTCCTGGCTTTCATGCTGCAGTAAAATTTCCTGGACGGTAACAGCTGGAACAGTTTGTGGTTGGGGTGACTCGGGTCCTCCATGATCCTCTGGGGCCTTTTTATGCACCTGTTAAGGTAAATGTCCTGAATAGTAGGAAGTTCAAATCCACAGATGCGCTGGGCTGTCCGTACCACTGTCAGGGTGATGACTTCTCTGCAGGGTGCCTTGTTATTATTTGAGATGAGGCCAGTCATTGTCGTATCATCTTATTACCTACTGGCGATCTGACAGGAAATCCAGGATCCAGCTGCGCAAGGCAGCAAAGATGACTTGCTTCCATGTGGATTTTGAGATGGCTGATGAGATCATTGTAAGACTGTTTCACAGATAGGAGCAGGAGGTTCTTAATAGGGTGGCCGTGTTGATAGTTTGTGAGCTGGTGTGGTTTTTTGCAATTTATTTTGGGCTTTTGTGTACTTAAAACAAGAGAAAATCTACAGATGCTGGAAATCCAAGCAACACAAAAAATGCTGGAATTTACAAGCTGACAGTCAAGTTCCTTGGCCCCTATCAACTTATTTTCACAATGGTTGTCCAGTCCCTATACACCCCCATCCCCTACCAGAAGGCCTCAAAGTGCTCCGTTTCTTTCTGGACATCAGACCCAGCCAGTCCCCCTCCATCAGCTCCTCTGCCTAGCTGTGCCTGCCTTTTTGTCAGCTACGTGGAACAGTCTATGTTCTAAGTCTACACTGGTGCCCATCCCCCACTTTTCCTACACTACATTGACGACTGCATTGGTGCTGCTTCCTGCATCCATGCTGAGCTTGTTGACTTCAAAAACTTTGCCTCCAACTTCCACCCTGCTGTCAAATTTATCTGGTCTATTTCTGACATCTCCCTTTCCTCAATCTGTCTGTCTCCATCTCTGGAGACAGCTTATCTACTGATGTCTACTATAAACCCATGGACTGTCACAGCCACCTGGACTATACCTCTTCCCACCGTGTCTTGTAAAAACGCTATCCCCTTCTTGCAATTCCTCAGTCTCCACTGTATCTGCTCTCAGTCTAAGGCTTTTCATTCGAAAATGAAGGAGATGTCCTCCTTTTTCAAAGAAAGGGGCTTCCCTTCCTCCACCATCAATGCTGCCCTCAACTGCATCTCTTTTTATGCACGTATGCTCTTACCCCATCCTCCCACCACCCTACCAGGGATAGGGTTCCTCTTGTTCTCACTTACCCACCCCACCAGCCTCCACGTCCAGCACATAATTCTCCGGAACTTCTGCCACCTCCAATGGGATTACACCACCAAGCACATCTTTCTCTTTTTTATCTTTTTCCCCCCTCCCCCACCCCTTTCTGCTTTCTGCAGGTATCTCTCCCTAGTTGATCCCCTTATTCAGTCATCCCTCCTGGCACTTATCCTTGCAAGTGGAATAAGTGCTACACCTGTCCCTACACTTCCTCCCTCGCTACCATCCAGGGCCCTAAACAGTCCTTCCAAGTGAGGTGACACTTCACCTGTGGGTCCGTTGGGGTTATCTACTGTATCCTGTGCTACCGGTGCGGCCTCCTGTATATTGGTGGGACCCGATGTAAATTGGGAGACCGCTTTGCCGAGCACCTATGCTCTGTCCGCCAGAAAAAGCAGGATCTCCCTGTGGCCACCCATTTTAATTCCACTTCCCCTTCACCTTCCCATTCCGATACGTCAATCCATAGCCGCCTCTACTGTCGCAATGAAACTGCACTCAGGTAGGAGGAACAACACCTTGAATTCTGTCTGGGCACCCTCCAATCGATGGCACGATCATCGATTTCTCAAACTTCCGGTAATGCTTGTGCGCCCCCCCCCCCCACCATTCTCCATTCCTGTTTTTTTTTTCTTCCCCCCCCCCCCCCCCTCACCCCAACACCTTATCTCCTTGCCTGCCCATCACCTCCTCTGGAGCTCCTCCTCCTTTTCTTTCTTCCATGGCCTTCTTTCCTCTCCTATCAGATTCCCCCTTCTCCAGCCCTGTACCTCTTTCACCAATCAACTTACCAGCTCTTTACTTCATCCCCACTCCCTTTCCTGGTTTCACCTTTCACTTTGTTTCTCTCTTCTTCTCTTCCCCACCCCCCACCTTTTAACTCCGACTCCTCATCTTTTCTCCAATCCTGCTGAAGGCTCTCAGCCCAAAACATCAACTGTACTCTTTTCCATGGATGGTGCTTGGTGTTCTGTGTACTTGATTCTCATACCTTCTGGAATGTGTCTTCTCTCCTTTAAGCAGTCACACCCAGGGATTCCCAAGGGTCAA
Organism: Hypanus sabinus; assembly: GCF_030144855.1. NCBI lineage: Eukaryota > Metazoa > Chordata > Chondrichthyes > Myliobatiformes > Dasyatidae > Hypanus > Hypanus sabinus. The sequence continues at coordinate 35,048,147 of NC_082738.1, read as the reverse complement.
TGGAGATGTTATTTTTTCCCTCTGAGGTTTTGAGCAAATTCTCGATTGATTTATTTACTGGCTTTCTCAGCAATCTCTTTGTTATAATGTGTCTGTTTCAGGATTAGTATCATGTATATGAGTGATATGGCCTGCTGACTGTAACTAGAACCCTTCTGCTTAGGAGGTTGGCCTGGCAGAGGGCACTGATTGTTTCCAAAATTCTCCAAATTAATTGGAAGGATAAGTTAACAATGGCATTGTTGGCATTTTTCCTTGAGATTTCTACTGCAAATGGTCCAAGTCTCAGAAACGAATAGACGTGCCAGTATCACTGCTGCCTGGTAGATCATGGGTTCTGTGCCAAGTGGTCAAACGTACTTCTCAATTTACAAAGGCTGTGCTGGTGCATTGAAGCTGGAGGTTAATTTCATCATCGTCTGCCAATACCAAGAGGTGGATCCTGAAATATGATCATTTGCATCTTCTGCTCTATTATTGATTTTCAGGTGACTTTGGTTCTGTAGTGTAGGTTGAACAATTTGTGTGGTATGTTATGGCACAAAAGATTAGGAAAAGTGTCAGAGCAATGACCATCATGCTTGACAATGGTCATTGCTGAGATTAGCTCTGTAATGGCTGTGTAAAGTAGAGTTGGGGCTTGCATACCATCATGAAACAGCCATAAAGTCATATCTAATTTCTGAAGGCAGCCAAATTTTGAGTTCCATGGTCTCTCAATTGATGGACTCGGAAGCTTTAATGCAACAAGGAAAGGTCATGTGTAATGGTTGATGGTGCTTGTGTGTGTTTTGGAGTTGTTCTGTGGGGGAGTGATGATGTCCACTAGCCTCTAGGTCAGGGGTTCCCAACCTGGTGGGGTCCATGGACCTCTTAATAGTATTGGTCCATAGCATAAAGAGGGTTGGGAACCCCTGATCTAGATGGACAGTGGTCAACTTGGAAAGCAGCTGTCCTATTGGGAGGAGGTAGTTAAGGACTCTAGTGATGATTTTCTCTACAGAAGACAACAAACTGTCTCCAGTAACTGCTACAATTAGACTTGTCTCCTTTCATGAAGGTAGTCATTTAGAGGACAAGCCCAAGGACTCCTCATACTTCACCTCCTCTCAGATTTGCAGGTTAAGGTTGTGCATTTGTGGCTAAAGCCAGATGTTGGAACTTTAATGGATGTAATGTCTGATCCTGAGGCCTTTTTGTTGGATGGGACATGGCCACCTTGTCAATCAGGAGTGGCCTCAAGGCTCGACAAATTTAGTTGCTGTGTGATAGAGTCAGGAGCAGTTGTGTCTGGAGCAGACTCTCAGTTGTCTCCAGAATGTTTCTCCTCATGGGCGTTGACTGACTCTCCTGCTCAATTCTTGGCTCTCTATGGAAAGAGAATTTGTGTGTTTGTGCCATAGATTATCCTGATAGAGCCGAAGAACCCCTTCATATGATGGCTGTCATTGAGTTACTGAGCTTCCCATACACTCTGTATAGGATACAAAACATTGAATAGTACAGTACAGTACAGGCCCTTTGGCCTTCATGTTCATGCTGACCTTTTAACCTACTAATCTTCTCCTTCCCTCCTAGACGGATATTTGCGGTCCTTGAATTACAATTTATCTGAACAAGTGCCAATACTTGAACTGAGATGTCGTGAGGTCTTGTGTTTGTCCTTGTGATAAAATAGTGTTAGCAATGACAAGTTTGTCAAAGGTGGTTAAAGTTTGCAAATTTTCCTGGAAAAATGTTTTTTATGCAATTACTAAAAAAAAATAAAGTTCTTATGTTTTAATTTTATTGCACTACTTTTTTCCCCAAGCAAATGTCTTCATTTTCCCATGTCCCCATCCTAAAAATCCAGAATCTGAAATAATGTGGGCAGTGAGTTTTCCAAGTAACTATTAAAACCACCAATCAAAAATGGTTAAATTTGGTCAAATTTTACTAAGCTTGTTTATTTATTAATAAACTTGTTATTTATGTATGTAATTAGACCTGAATTTTTTCTTTTTGGAAAGAAGTCTACATGCTGTTAAATATGTGTATCTTTTTGCTTTCTGTATCCTATTTGCTGTCAGTTGACATTGTTTCATTTGCTAATTACATACTCCATTCACAAACAAGAAAAAATCTGCAGATGCTGGAAATCCAAGCAACACAGATACTGGAGGAACTCAGCAGGCCAGGCAGCATCTATGGAAAAGAGTCCTGCTGAAAGGTCTCAGCCCGAAATGTCAACTGTACTCTTTTCCATAGATGCTGCCTGGTCTGCTGAGTTCCTCCAGCATTTTGTGTGTGTTATATAGTCCATTCGGTTGTGTTTTTTTTTTAAGTGCTTTATACTACTTGCTCACAGGAAGAAGCAGAGCTGCGAAGTGATGGGACAAAATCCACCATCAAGCCCAGCCAAATGTCGGTTGCAAGGATCACATGTGTGCGAGGTCAGGGACCAAATGAGGGAGTTCCCTTTATTGATGATTACATCTCCACACAGGAGCAGGTAATGCTATGAGTGATAATGCCATGGACTTTACTGCTGAATCTGGAGTCCTCTGTTTTGTGGGTGATCAAATATATAGTTTTTCACCAGTGGATGTTATTGCAGACATAATCAGCTATGAGATGCTCAATGCTCATTTCATTCCTGGGTTTTAAGTCCACCAAGCTGGTATTAATTTCTCTTGGTTAAGCAGAGGATACCAGATAGAAATCAAGCATCTTGTCTTGGCAGGTGGGGAAATCCTGGCAGTTTGTTGTAAATCTGGTAATTAGTTGTGCAGATTTCAGCTATAGGACCCGCACTGTGTGGGAAGGAGGAAGTAACTCTTCTATTGGATAAATGTTATTTGTAGATTCTACCTGAAAATGATCTTGTGTGCTTATTCCACAAGTTTATCTTTTGGGGAAAAAAAACAAATAGGTTGTGGACTACCTGACTCAGTATTCTGGAATCAAGCCTGGGGACCTTGACGCCAAAATCTCATCCAAACACCTAACCACCTTGAAGTCAACATACCTGAAACTAAGGTTCCTCATTGATGTTGGAGTGAAGTTCGTGGGACATGGGCTGCAGAAGGATTTCAGAGTCATAAACCTTATGGTAAGTTTAGAAAGTTTACATAAGCAAAATACTTTGGATAAGTCCTGATTTGTATATATTTCCATTGTCTCTTCCCCTTTTCATCTCCATTGTATCAAGACTTGCAATATTGGTACTCGGTCACTGTCTTCTACCTTAATAACATTGAAAAGGGGGGAAACATTGTTAAATGAGTTTAACTGAGGAAATGTTTCAGTTTACTTTGATGCAGGGTACAGATTCTTAAATAGGGTAAAGCTAAATTTATTCTTTGGGTAGAAGAGGATTTTTTCCCCTCAAAAAAAAATTCTCAAATCTCATGCAGGATCTGAAAAAAAGAGGTCCTGAGAAGAGAATTTAGAGAGCTAGGTAGAAAGCTGAGAATCAGGATCTCCCGTGTAGTAATTTCTGGATTGCTGCTGTGCCACACGCCAGTGAGGGTAGAAACAGGATTATTTAGCAGATAAATGGCTGAGAAGCTGGTTCAGGGAGCAGAGCTTCAGGTTCTTGGATCACTTGGGCTCTTTTGGGGAGGAATGACCTGTTCAAAAGTGATGGGTTGCACCTGAACACAAGGGGGATCAATACTCTTGTGGGCAGGTTTGTTAGAGCTGTGGTGGAGGATTTTAAACTAATTTGGCAGGGGGGTGGGAACTGGAGTGATGGGACGGATGGTAAAAAAGTAACGATAGTGGGCACTCAGATTGCCAGGAAGGGCAGGCAGGTGATGGTACTTAGTTGCAGCCAGCGGGGTATGTATCAGTGCATTAGGGATGCAGAACCAGAAAGGATAGCAAATACGGTACTCAGGATATTGTATCTAAATGCACGTCATATAAGAAATGAGGTGGATGGTCTTGTTGCAATATTACAGATTGTCAGTATGATGTTGTGACCATCACTGAATCATGACTGAAGAATGGTTGTAGTTGGGAGCCGAATGTCCAAGGTTACACGTTGTATCGGAGGGATAGGAAGGTAGGCAGAAAGGGTGGTGTGGCTGTACTGGTAAATGGCATCAAATCAGTAGAAAGATGTGACATAGGATCGGAAGATGTTGAATCCTTGTGGGTTGTGTTTTTAAAAAAAAACTACAAGGTAAAAGCATGTTGATGGCAGTTGTATACAGGCCTCCCAACAGCTGGGATGTGGATCACAGATTACAACAGCAAGCAGAAAAGGTGTGTCAAGAGGGTAATGTTATGATAGTATGGGAGATTTCAACATGCGGGTCCATTGGGAAAATCAGGTTGGTAATGGATCTCAAGAGAGTGAGTTTGTTGAATGCCTGTGAGATGGTTTTTTAGAGCAGTTTGTCATTGAGCCTACTAGGGGATCAGCTATACTGGATTGGGTGCTATGTAATGAACTGGAGGCGATTAGGGAGCTTGAGGTAAAAGAACCCTTGGAAACCAGTGATAACAATATGATTGAGTTCAACTTGAAATTTGAAAGGGAGAAAGTAAAGTCTAATGTAGCAGTATTTCAGTGGAGTAAGGGAAATTACAGTGGGATGAGAGAGGAGTTGGCCAGAGCAAATTGGAAGGAGATGCTGGCAGGGATGACAGCAGAGCAGCAATGGTGTGTGTTTCTGGGAAAAATGAGGAAGGTGCAGGAAATGTGTATTCCAAAAATGAAGAAATACTCAAATGATAAAATAGTGCAACTGTGGCTGATGACAAGGGAAGTCAAAGCCATTGTAAAAGCAAAAGAAAGGGCATACAACAAAGCAAACATTAGTGGGAAGATAGAGGATTGGGAAGCTTTTGAAAACCTGCAGAGAGCAACTAAAAATCATTAAACGGAAAAGGTGAAACATGAAAGCAAACTAGCAAATAATATCAAAGTGGATAGTAAGTTTTTTTTCAAGTATGTTAAAAATAAAAGAGAAATGAGTGGATATGGGACCGCTAGAAAATGAGGCGGGAGAAATAATAACGGGGGACAGGGAGATGACTGAACTAAATGAGTATTTTGCATTAGTCTTCACTGTGGAAGACGCAGTATGCCTGATATTGTAGTGTGTGAAGGAAGAGAATCAGAATAATCTAGCAGAGAGAGAGAAAAATAGAATGAAACATAATAAATGAACAATTAAATCAATTGTGTAACCCCCGGGTGGCCTCAGGCTCGCTCAGCTCATTCTCGTCTGGGGGAGCAGCCTTCGGCCCCGCCAAACTGGGTAATCAGCTGGTGTGGATGCTGTGTGATGTCCCCGCCTCGCCCAAAAACAGACAGTACACCATATGCGATTAAATGAGTACAATTTATAAAGGTTACTATAACTAAGTGATTAATAACGATACAGTATATATGAAGAGAAAATTAAAGAAAAGGCGCCAAACTTATCAAAGTCCAAACCACTTCATGCACAACCATTGGAGCTCAATTACTGAAGTCTTCTGGCCACCATTCGATCCCCTCTGAACTCCTCGACTCGCAGCTCAGGACCCTCCGAACTCCTCGACTCTCCAAACAGCTCAGGACCCTCCGAGTGGTCAACCAAGCACATCTAGCTTCATCCCCCCCCCCCCCCCTTGGAGAATCTCCTGGCCTCGGACCCCCCTTTGGGGTCCGATCCTCGCCCAGCTTAGAGCATTGCGTCCTCTCTCTCGACCCCCTCGCGCCGATCTCCCCAAAAGCCCGTCAACAAAAGCTTACAGACTCAGAAGAAAGAACATTAATCCCCATTTGGTTTACAAAGGAATACCATTCTCGTTATCAGTAAATTAGCATTCCTGCTAGTTAACAAAAAGAAGAAACCCTCTTTACACTCTCCCTCCACCAAATAAAAGTCATGTCCTCATGACTACTAAATAACTCGCCACTTTTCCTGCCAACACACCATAACCCAAGCACAAACAGTGACATCTCCTCCCCACACAGTAACCCTCACGCCCTGTTCCTCAGGCGCTACTTAGGCCAACTATCTGGGAGTTCCCTAACCCTTCTGAGGCCTCCGTACCTCCTCACCTAAACACTTCAGGCTCGGACACAACTGGGGATACCTTGGGCCCACTACCAACTCCTCTCTCAACCTCTCACTCATGCCCCACACTGCACACAGCTAACCCTCCCCGCTACACCTGACTCAATGGGAGAAGGGCCAAAGGTCTCTTCCTCAATCGAGGGAAAGTCAGCAAAAGGCAGCATGTACCACACATCCAGCACATCATCCATCGAATCTGTATTCTTCCTCATTCCTGTGATCGGTAGCTGCTGTTCGTTCTTCTCCAAACGGAAACACGTGGCCTGCACTGCTCCCGCAGTCTCTTCAGCCTCCTGTTCAGTATTCACTGCACTTCTCTCCAGCTTTTTCTTCCTCATGACTTCTTCCAGATCAACTTTCAGGTTTTGCACTTCATTTGAACTGTCGATGGTCATCTTCAGGTTCCCTTCAAGCTTCCGCTTCTCTCTTCTGAGATTCGTCTGTAATTTATTCACCTCCGCAAACTCCCCTCTCCGGGTTCTCAGTTTGCTATTACCCTCAGTCAGACAACTTTCTTCATTCTCTCCAACTTGTAAGTCTTCCGACTGGTTCCAGATCGCTTTCTCCAGTCTCTCAGTCTTCATTTCAAACTTGATTCCGTAGAGACAGTCACTCACGAGCTGCGACCTTCGCCAGCCCTGGCACGTGTCCCGAAAACACTTTAACTCGGTAGTTCTCAGCTGCTCCTGCAACGACCTCACTTCATATTCTCCTGAGGCAAATCCAAACACCAAGAGATCATCCACATACACCAAAACTCCAATCGCCTCCACATCCCCTATGGTTTTCCACCTGCCCAGCAGGAAGGTTGCAAGGGCTCCAGATATGCCCTGTGGCATCTTTTCGGACCCGAAGACTCCTAGGGAATTTATAACGGCCGTCTTCTCCTTGTCGGCCCCACTCATCGAGATCAGGCAACATCCACTCCTCAGATCCAGCACCTTAAACCATTTCGCACCACTCAGACAGGCCATCGCCTCTCCGGCCCTCAGGGCCATATTCTGGTCACTGACAGTGCACCTCTTCAACGCAATACAATCCACACACACGCTGCCTACGTCTTCCACGGCTTCAGGGGCCAGTCGCTGCAACCTCTCTCTCCGATGTGTCTTCAGCAGTCAACTCCCCTCCCTCGTGGTATTTCGCAGTGTCCACTAAGAGGGTCTCACCCTCAGATACTTCCCCTAGGCCGTACCACCACTGGCTCTTGTTTGAATTCGGTACCGGCCCAATGCTGCTACACACGTCCACACAAGCAACTCGAAACCCTGGATGCATCGACAATGCCTCCAAACAGCGCTCACCCGCCTCCTCTGGGCAGGCCCCCAAGCGCACCAGCAGGATATTGGTTCTCTCTAGAACAGAAACGCTGCCCGTCTCAACAGGGTCTGGACACATCAGCATTAACGATTCATGAACCTCAGTCTCCTCCACATTTGCCTCCAAGAACTCCATTTTCACTGACCAACAACCGTCGTCTGGATAATCACCGGCACTGGTACCCCGAATCTCCAGAGTCCTCAATGTCGTCAAGGGTAAATGCTTCCAATAACGGTTATGAAACAAACTGTACAGCAACTTAACCGGCGCCCCGGTGCCGAGGATGGCTTTAACTTGACTTCCATCCATCCGTAACAACACCTGTGCGCATGGCCCCTCTAAGCCTTCAGGAATAGAGTCTGTTCCTTTCGGGAGTTCCTTGGTACATTGCTGGGAACGTGCTCCCCCAGAGACCCCAAGCCGTTCCCCCACTGGGCCTCCTCTAAGTTTCCCGGCACCTCTCGAATCAACGGAACAACTGATCCCCTTGACAGATCCCCTTGGCACCACAAGCAATTTATCTGCCCCCCTAGGCAAAAAGGGATACCCTAAAAACTTCCCACCAATCTCCTGCCACGGATATGATAAGCCCCCCAGCTGCGGCATTTGACTTCCAGTCGAACCACACGCATTTTCCCACACTTTCCCAGAACTGGCAGCGGTCACTTCAAGGTAATTGCGCCTGACAGTTCTAACAAAGTCACCAGCCCGCCTACTCAAACTTTCAACCCGTCCCTGTCGCTTTCCCTCAGCCAAGCACTGCCACTCACCCAACAACTGAGGGGTCCGCTCCGCCCCTTTAGGGCTGGACGTTATTCCAAAAACCGGGCGGAGCCCACCACTGCTGAAACATCCCAACCTGTCACTCCTCACTCTCCAAACAGTACAGACAACCCATGGTCCCACCACCATTTCGTCAGCACTAGTCGGAACTCGAACAACGACCTCCAGGCTAGCAACAGCAGCCACCCCACCCAACACACACGCAGCAATAACCAGCAATCGCACACCCACAAAGGCACACCAGCTCTTCGCCGCAGACACAATTTAAAGAGGGTGATCACACAGCTTCCACAGAGATCAATCCCAGACGAGCCCCCTTTGTAACCCCCGGGTCACCTCAGGCTCGCTCAGCTTGTTCTCGTCTAGGGGGAGCAGCCTTCGGCCCCACCACACTGGGTAATCAGCTGGTGTGGATGCTGTGTGATGTCCCCGCCTCGCCCAAAAACAGACAGTACACCATATGCGATTAAATGAGTACAATTTATAAAGGTTACTATAACTAAGTGATTAATAACGATACAGTATATATGAAGAGAAAATTAAAGAAAAGGCGCCAAACTTATCAAAGTCCAAACCACTTCATGCACAACCGTTGGAGCTCAATTACTGAAGTCTTTTGGCCACCATTCGATCTCCTCTGAACTCCTCAACTCGCAGCTCAGGACCCTCTGAACTCCTCGACTCTCCAAACAGCTCAGGACCCTCCGAGTGGTCAACCAAGCACATCTAGCTTCATCCCCCCCCTTCTCGGAGAATCTCCCGGCCTCGGACCCCCCTTTGGGGTCCGATCCTCGCCCAGTTTAGAGCATTGCGTCCTCTCTCTCGACCCCCTCGCGCCGATCTCCCCAAAAGCCCGTCAACAAAAGCTTACAGACTCAGAAGAAAGAACATTAATCCCCATTTGGTTTACAAAGGAGTACCATTCTCATTATCAGTAAATTAGCATTCCTGCTAGTTAACAAAAAGAAGAAACCCTCTTTACAATTGCATATATTGAATGGATTTTTTAAAAGTGTAAAAACAGAAATACTGTATATTTTTTAAAAAGTGAGATAGTGTCCATGTGGGTGCAGTTACTATTATAAGAGAGAAGGTGCTCAAAAAGCTGAAAGACCTAAAAGTACATGAGTCACCCGGACCAGAGGAGCTACAGTCTAGGGTTCTGAAAGAGGTAGTGTTAGAGATTGTAGTGGCATAAGAAATGATCTTTCAAAAATCATTGGACTCTGGCAAGGTGCCATAGGACTGGAAAATTGCAAATATCACTCCACTCTTCAAGAAAGGAGGAAGGCAACAGAAAGGAAATTATAGACCAGTTCGCCTGACCTCAGTGGTTGGGAAGATGTTGAAGTCAATTGTTAAGGATAAGGTGATGGAGCACTTGGTGATACAGGACAAGATAGTACAAAGTCAGCATGGTTTCCTTCAAGGAAAATCCTACCTGACGAACCTGTTGGAATTCTTTGAGGAGATTACAAGTAAGATAGATAAAGGGGATACAGTGGATGTTGTATATTTGGTCTTTCAGAAGGCCTTTGACAAGGTGCCACACATGAGGCTGCTTACCAAGTTAAGAGCCCATGCTAGTACAGGAAAGTTACTAACATGGTTGGAGCATTGGCTGATTTGGTAGGAGGCAGCGAGTGGGAATAAAAGGATCCTTTTCTGGTTGGCTGCTGTTGACTAGTGGTGTCCCCAGGAGTTGGTGTTGGGACCACTTCTTTTTATGCTGTATGTAAACGATTTAGAAGATGGAATAGATGGCTTTGTTGCCAAGTTTGCAGGTGATGCAAAGATTGGTGGAGGGGCAGGTAGTGTTGAGGAAACAGATATGATGTAGAAGGACTTGGACAGATTAGGAGAATGAGTGAGAAAGTGTCAAATGAAATACAATATTGGAAAATACATGGTCATGCACTTTGGTAGAAGAAATAAGTGTGCAGAATATTTTCTAAACAGGGAGAAAACTTTTTAAAATCTGAGATGCAAAGGGACTTGAGAGTCCTTGTGCAGAACACACTAAAGGTTAACTTGCAGGTTGAGTCGGTGGTGAGGAAGGCAAATGCAATGTTAGCCTTCATTTCAAGAGATCTAGAATACAAGAGCAGGGATGTGATGCTGAGGCTTTATAAGGCACTGGTGAGGCCCCACCTTGAGTATTGTGAACAGTTTTGGGCTCCTCACTGAAGAAAAGATGTACTGGCTTTGGAGAGGGCTCAGAGGCAGTTCACAAGGATGATTCTCAGAATGAAAGGGTTATCATACGAGGAACATTTGATGGCTCTGTACTCGCTGGAACTTAGAAGAATGAGGGGAGAATCTCATTGTCTAGGCCTTTCAACATTGAGAAGATTTCAGAGTAAATCTGAAAAGAATGTTTCCCATGGTGGCGGTGTCTAGGATAAGAAGACGCAGCCTTAGGATAGAGGGGCTTCCATTTAAAATAGATGTGGAGAAATTTCTTTTACCAGAGGGTGGTGAATTTGTTACAACAGGCAGCTGTGGTGGCCAGGTCATTGGATGTATTTATGGCAGAGATTGGTAAGTTCTTGACTGGTCATGGCATCAAAGGTTATGGTGAGAAGGCTGGGGAGTGGGGCTGAGGAGGGGCAAAGGATCAGCCATGATTGAATGGCGGATCACACTTGATGGACCAATTGGCCTAATTCTACTCCTATGTCTTATGGTCTAAGTAATTATCTCATTGCCTTTGCAAGTTGAGCATGATTTGGTAATGGTTTGGGACAGATTTCCTATCCTTTTTCTTTCTTGATTTCGTAGCTACCCAAAGATAGGAATTTCAGAGTTGTAACTTTGATAATAAATAAATGAACCTTAAACTTTATCGTCTGCCCTCCTCAAATACTTTAACTGATCTTAAGTTGGTATTGCCTTGTTACTAACTCGCTGTTCTCTTTGGCTATGCAGTAGTTTTGCACAATGGTGTTGCTTAGTGTGCAATCTAATCATTGCCAGTCCTTTCTAAATGTTGCTAACCTACAAGGGTGGCCACTGGTCCTTGATAACTGTCTGATTTTTTGCTGCACTACATCAACAAGGTTTTCTTGAAGCAGGTCTACCAGCACCAAAAAAATGAAATATAAAAAGCCCCTGAAACTGTTAACTTAATTAAATGAGAATACCTTGAGTCATATTCCCTTTTCCTAAAGGAGACCCACACACTCTCCCCAGCTGTGTCCCTTTTATCTTATAATGACTGGCAAATACCAGGAAAACAAACTGGTAATTTTTAAGGGGGAGCCCAACCTGCTCCAGTCTCAAATGTGGAAGTTAGATAGGTTTCGGTATGATTTGTGTTGTGTTTATGAATTTGTTATGTCATAATGTGACATAACTTTGTTTTCATTAGATACAGTGGGAATTATTACCCTAGAGGGTTTTGAGTGTCAACCACGTAAAGGCCAATATGGGTGTTGTCTTCTTCCCTAAAAGCAGTACTGAACCAGGTGTTTTTTTTTAAACACAACAATCTGGTAGCTTTTGAAATTCTTTTCTTATGTAAATCCACAGATGGTCAAAGTTATTGAATTCCCTCTCAACTTTATTTGGGGTTTGAAATCTTGGCTTCTGAGATACCAGTCTTGAACCAGTATTACTCAACTATCTTTAAAGTTCAAGTACATTTATTATCAAAGAGTTGCAGGGAAGTTTGTGAACATAAAATGTGGTCTGATCTTCATCTAAGTCACAATAATAGACAAACTCCACCTAATCTAATAACACAAACAATTGAACTTGTCTTTATTGAATACATTGTTTAATCATTCACAGTCCACGCTGAAAAAGTATGTGAACGCTTGTGTTCAATAACTGGTTGAATCTCCTTTAGCAGCAATAACCTCCACCAAAAGTTTCCTATAGCCGTTGATCAGATTTGCACGGCGGTGAGGAGAAATGTCAGACCATTCCTCCATACAAAAATTGTTTCAGTTCATAAATATTTCTGGGATATCTTGCAAGAACAGCCATCTTCAGTTCGTGCCACAGCATTTCAATTCGGTTAAGGTACGAACTCTGACTTGGCCATTCCAAAATATGAATTTTCTTCTTTTTAAACTGTTCTGTTGATTTACTTTTGTTTTTTGGATCATTGTTGCATCATCCAATTTTTATTAAGCTTCATGTGATGGACTGCTACCCTGACGTCCCTTTGTACCTGTCTTGATACAATTTTGAATTCATTGTTCCCTCAACAATTGTAAGCTGTCCAGGCCCTGAGGCAACAAAGCAGCCCCAAACCATGATGTTCCTTCAACAATGCCTCACAATTGGGATGAGGTTTTGGTGATGGTGTGCAGTGCACTTTTTTCCCTCCAAACAGTGGTGTGCACTTCCATCAAAATGTTCAACTTTTGTCTCTTCTGTCCACGGAAGATTGTCCCAAAAGTGTTGTGGGACATCCAGGTGGTCTTTTGCAGACTGGAGACATACAGCAATGTGTTTTGTTCGAGAGCAGTGGTTTCCTCTGTGGAGTCCTTCCATTAACACCATTATTCAGTGTTTTCCTTATAGTGGACACATTTGCAGAGACTTGCATGTTTCAGAGACTTCTGCAGATCTTTTGCTGTTGCCCTTGTGTTATTTTTCACCTCCTTCAGCATTGCATGTCATGCCCTTGGTGTGATCTTTGCAGGATACCCACTCGTAGGGAGAGTAGCAACAGTACTGAATTTCCTCCATTTGTAGACAATTTCTCTTATTGTGGACTGATGGACACTCGGGTCTTTAGAAATATGTTGCCGCGCAGAGTTCCAATGTGCTGATCAAATTTGCAGGTGACGTGACTTTGATGGGCCTTATTTCCAACAATGGTGAGAGCCTACAGAGAAGTAGTCAATGCCCTGACACAGTGGTGCAAAGAAAACAATCTTCTCAATGTCAAAAAAAAATGGAGTTGATCATGGATTATAGGAGGAATGGAGACAGGCCAGCCCCTATTGACAACAATGGGACTGCAGTCGAGGGGGTGAGTCGCTTCAAGTTCCTCAGTATACATGTCACCAAATATCTTGCCTGGATTTTGCATACTGGTTGTGTGGTGAAAAAGGCTCAACACAGCCCCTCTTTCACCTCAGACGGCTGAAGAAGTTCATCATGAGTCCCCAGATCCTCAGGACTTTCTACAGGGACAGTATCGAAGGCATCCTGACTGACTGTGTCGTTGCCTGGTATGGGAACTGTACTACCCTCAATCGCAGGGCACTGCAGAGAGTGGTGCGGACAGCCCAGCACATCTGAGGATGTGAACTTTCCTCTATTCAGGATGCTTACAGCAGGAGGTGTGTATAAAAGGCCCGAAAGATCAACAGGGACTCCAGCCACCCAATCACAAACTGTTTCAGCTGCTACCGTCTGGCAAACGGTATCACAGCATTAAGGGCAGGACCAGCAGGCTCCGGGATAGCTTCTTTCACCAGACCATCAGATTGATCAATATACATTGATCTGATTGCATATCTGACTGTATGTACATATATACAGGACAATTCAGCGTACAATTTTAGTGTTTGGGCAATATCCTCCCACATTTCCCTTTCTTATTGCTTGTACATAGCGACAGAGACACAACATAAAGATATTTACTCCTTTGGGTGCAAGAAATAAAATATATACAAATAAATGCTTTTGTAGCCTTTTCCAGCTTCATGCATCTTATCTAAGGTCCTCTGAAGGTTGTTTTGATCGAGGTATGGTGCACACAAGCAGATCTTTCTTGAGGAGCAGACTCTGTCAGTAACCTGACTGTGTCTTTTTTATAGGGCAGGGCACCTCTGCAACTCACACCTCCAATCTCATCTTATTGGTTGGTCTCACCTGATTCCAAATAGCTTTTGTAGAAAGCATTATCCCAGAGGCTCACATGCTTTTTTGAACCTAGACTTTGATTGTTTAAATGGTGTACTCAGCATTGACAAGAAGTACAACTGTTGTTAGTTTAGGCAGGTGGTGTTTGTCTATTATTGATTCAGCCCTAACATGTCACAATGCAACTACCCTGCACTACTTTTGAGACTTCAGTTCGCACTGCAAAAGTCCTAGTTTGTATAGGCAGTTCAAAAGCTTGACTCCAAAAGGGAAGTTGCAGGCTATCGATATTGCAGTGATTGTTTACCAGAAAGTGTGATTAATAATTTTGTTTGCTGCCAGTAAGGTGGTGCTGTGTTTCACCAGCACCATCTTAAACCAGATTGAAGTTGTGGAAGTTGGGTTCATTTGCTTGTGGGACAAGTTGGTTATTTTCTCACCACTTTGCCTCTCAAAGGTGCTGATTCATGTTGCAGTGATGTTCTGCTAGAGCCACTGTGATGTAATTTATCTCTTTTTTTCAATAGCAGTGAATGGTAATCTAACAATACGGGAGGGCATATTGGAAAGCGAGGCTGGTCTTGCTTTGCTTTCCCTCCACAATTTAGAAGGAACCCTGCTCTTAATCTATGCTTGTGCAGACAAGCTGAGATGATTTTCATGCTTGAATTGCTTGAGTATTTCAGTCCAGTACATTGCAATACTTTTAACAAGATGGCCTTGGGAGTTTTGGAAGCAGAAATCCTTTTCATGATGAAAATTAGTTGTAGTGAGGCTAGTTTTTTGACTCCACTGCCTATACTTGCACCTACTTGGCTAAACATTTTGTAGTTGCCTGGCTACCAACAGCCTCGAGACTTTGGCTCCTTGATAAACTCATGAACAGAAAAAGCTAAGAGGATCTTTAATAGCTTGTACTGTTGAAAACTCTTTCACTGTTTCTAAAGATCCCATTTAAAAAAAAATAAAATGAAAACATTTAAAATATTAATTAAATAGAAACATGTACAAGGGGAAAAAAAGTCCCAAAAGCTCAATAAACCTGTTAATGAAGATTGGCACTCCTACTTGCATCAATAGGATCTACACCATGTGCCAGCTACAGCTTGTTCAAAAGCCGGTGCAATCCAAATACATTTGGCTCCTTGGTTCAGTACTTATTGAATGCCTCAGTGGTGAGTCCAAGTTTGGCCATGCCTGCAGTTGACTTTCAGTACTTTGCACTGTAGTACGGAGGTGTGGAGGTCAGGAATGTACTGGTATGCATGCTGCAGCTGGCTGGCAGTTTCTTCAGTGCCATCTAGCCCATTTTAGACAAATTGTACTTGGAAAGTATAACCCAACTGCTTTATTCTTTTGGAGTTAATGTTGCAAGACTTTATTTTCTTTTCAATAGAGTTATGCTCTGTGAATTGTTTATTGTGAGATAACTGGGCCATGTTTTCTTTTGCAGATAGAGCACCTAAATACAATACTATTACAATGATCGTAACATTCTGTAAACGGTGCTAACAAAGATTAAAGGAACACAAGTTGAATAAATTCCTCTCAAGTGGGAAGACTTTATATTATAGGTTGCCATGGTCAGGTTATAGATTCATCACCAGATCAATTGAGTAATTCCAGCATTAAAAATTACTTCCAAAATTTTTTTCTCTATCTGTTCAGCATGATATAAAATTGCTGATCCAGCCCAAGAAAATTTTGAGTTTGTTATTTTTTTTAAAAAATGTAATAGTTTCAGAGTAAAGTTATTTTTCTTTCTTTTTTCCATCTTCAGATTCCAAAGGAGCAAGTGATAGATACGGTATATTTGTTTCACATGCCACGGAAAAGGATGATTTCACTGCGTTTCCTTGCATGGTATTTTCTAGGTTTGTATATGTATAATTTAAGGATTTTGATATGTTTGATCAGTATGCTTCATTCGAAATGTGATTTATTACTAGGATTAAGAGATTAAGCTTGCTGATTGCATTGAAGTTACAAAGAGTTGGGAGAACGTGTTGCAATGAGGATATTTGTATTTTGAAACTATTTCAATACATAGTGAGTTGATGAGTTTGGTAAATGGAATTTAATGTGGGGAAAGTGTGAGGTCATGCACTTTAGTAAAAAGACTCAAAAGGCAGACTGTTATTTAATTAGAGATTGCATATGCATAGAGTAGAGAAATTTGGGTGTACCTGTGCATGAGTCTCAAAGATCATAAGACAAGAGCAGAATTAGGCCATTTGGCCCATCTGGTCTGCTCTCCCTGTCAATCCCATTCTTCTGCCTTCTCTTCATAACGTTTGGCACCCTGATTAACTGAGAACCTATCAACCTCTGCTTTAAGTATAATGATTTGGCCTCCACAGCCATCTGTGGCAATGAATTCCACAAATCCACCACCCCCTGGCTAAAGAAATTCCTTCTCATCTGGTCTAAATGGCAGTTGTCCCTCTTTTCTGAGGTTGTGCCCTCTGGTCCCAGACTCCCCCACTATATGAAACATCCTCTCCACACCCACTCTACCTTAGCCTTTCAAAATTCAATAGGTTTTAATGAGGTCCCCCATCATTCTTCTAATCTCCAGTGGGCACAGGCCCAGAGCCAGCAAACACTCTCATATGATGACTCTTTCATTCCCAGAATCACTCTTGTGAAACTCTCTGGATGCTGTCTAGTGCCAGCGTATTGTTTCTTAGATAAAGGGCCCAAAACTGCTCTCCATACTCCATGTATGGCCTCGCCAGTGCATTATAAAGCCTCAACATTAGATCTTTGTTTTTATATTCTAGTCCTCTCAAAATGAATGCTAACATTGCATTTGTCTTCCTTACAACCAACTCAACCTGCAAATTAACCTTTAGAGAATCCTGCACAAGGACTTCCAAACTCCTTGGCACCTCTGATTTTTGAATTTTCTCCCCATTTAGAAAATAGTCTACATCTTTATTCCTTTGAAGTGCATGACCATACATTTCCAGACACTGTATTCCATCTGTCACTTTGCCCCTTCTCCTAACCTCTCCAAGTTCTTCTGCAGACTCTCTGCTTTCACAACACTACCTGCCCCTCCACCTATCTTTCTATTGTCTGCAAACTTTACCACAAAGCCACCAATTCCATCATCCAAATCATTGATATATAAAGTGAAAAGAAGTGGTTCCAGTATGGAACACCATTAGTCACTGGCAGCCAACCAAAAATGACCCGCTTAATTCCGACCCTTTACCTCCTGTCAATCTTCTATCCATGCTAGTATGTGTCCTGTAAAACCATTGGGTATTGTTTAGCAGCCTTGTGAGCAGCACCTTGCCAAAGGCTTCTGAAAATCCAAGTACACAACATCCACTGACTCTCCTTTGTCTATCCTGTTTGTTATCTCCTCAAAGAATTCCAACAGGTTGGTCAGGCAAAATTTACTCTTTAGGAAGCAGTGTTGACTTTAGCTTGCTTTATCATGTGCTTCCAAGTACCCTGAAACTTCATTCTTAATAATGGACCCCAATGTCTTCCCATCCATTGAAGTTGTGCTAACTGATGTATAATCTCCTTTCTTCTGCCTCCCTCTTTCTTGAAGAGTGGAGTGGCATTTGCAATTTTTCTGTCGTCTGGAACCATTCCAGAATCTAGTGATTCTTGAAAGATCACTAATGGTTCCCAAATCTCCTCTGTGACCTCTTTCAGAACCCTTGGATGTAGTCCATCTGGTCCAGGTAACTTATCTACCCTCAGACCTTTCAGCTTCCCAAGCACCTCCATGCTCAAAAGCAACTGTCCTTGATGCTGTCTAATTTCTGGCATAATGGTAGTGTCTTCCACAGTGAAGACTGACACAAAGTACTTAAGTTCATCTGAAATTTTCATTCCCCATTACTACCTCTCTCTACAGTGTCATTTTCCAAAACCCACTGTCACCTCTTTCACTCATATCTGGAAAAAGCTTTTGTATCCTCTTTAATGTTTTTGACTAACTTATCTTTATATTTCTGCTTTTCTCTCCTTATGGGTTTTTTAGTTGCCTCCTGTTGGTTTTGTAAAAACTTCCTAATCCTCTAATGTCCCACTAATTTTTACTCTATTATATGCCCTTTTATGCTGTCTTTGACTTTCCTTGTCAGCCATACTTTCTTCATCCTCCCTTTAGAATACATCTTTATCTTTGGGGTGTATCTATTCTGCACCTTCCGAATTGCCCCCAGAAACTCCAGCCAGTGCTGTTCTGCCATTATCACTGCTATGTCCGCTTCCAATTAACTTTAGCCAGCTACTCTCTCATGCTTTTGTAATGCCCTTTTCTCCACTGTAATATTGATACGTCTGACTTTATCTCCTCCCTGAATTCTATCATATTGTGATCACTGTCTCCTACAGGTTCCTTAACCTTGAGCTCCCTAATCAAATTTGGTTCATTACACAACACCCAGTCCAGAATTGCCTTTCCCCTAGTGGGCTCAACCACAAAGTGCTCTAAAAAGCCATCTCTTAGGCATTCTACAAATTCTGTTTCTTGGGATCCAGCACAAAACCTGATTTTCCCCAATCTACCTGCTTATTGAAATCCCAGTAACTATCATAACATTACCCTTATTAAATGCCTTTTCTATTTCCTGTTGAAATTTGGAGCTCACATCCTGGCTACTGTTAGGGACCTGTATGTAACTCCCACCAGGGTCTTTTATCCTTTGCAATTTCTTCACTCCACCCACAAGGATTCTACATCTTATGGTCCTATGTCACCTCTTTCTAAGGATCTAATTTCATTTGTTTTTAAACTATCAGAGCCACCCCACCCCCACTGCCTGTGTGCCTATCCTTTTGATACAATAAGTATTTTTTGGCTTTTAAGCTCCCAGCTACAATCTTTCAGCAAAGGCTTGGTGATGCCACCGTGAAATACTGGCCAATCTCTAACTGTGCTACAAGATTTTCTACTTTATTCTGTATACTACATGCATTCAAATATAACATTCAGTCCTGTTTTCATTATCCCTTTTTGACTTTTGCTCCCATGTTTCACTTCAGCTCATCCCACTGACTGCAATTTCACCCTATCATCTGCCTGTCCTTCCTTGCAGTCTCACTATACACTGCATCTACTTGTATATCAAATGCCCCATCCTCAGCACTATCACGCTGGCGCTCATCCCCTGCCAACCTAGTTTAAACCCTCCCCAACGACTAGCAAACCTGGCCACAAAGATTCTAGTTCCCCTCTGGTTCGGTTCGGATATAGCCTGTAATAAGGTAACAAGCAGTGCAGCAAGTGGGCTGGACAGCAAATAATATATTCACTTTTATTGCAAGAGAGTTGGTCTTTAGAAATGGAGAGGCATTGTTGACGCTGTTCTTTGTGTCCTGTGCAGTTTTGGTCCCCTGATCCTTAGTTAAAGATATACTAGCGTTGGAGGTAGTGCAAAAGCATTTCACTGGCTACTTCCTGGAACTTGAGCATTGTCATATCTTGAGTGGCTAAAGTTATTGCATCTATTTCTTTAGAATGTTGAAGAATTAGGGGGTGATCTTACTGAAGCATACAAGATCCTTAAAGGGCTTGACAGGGTAGATGGAGTGTTTCTTTTGAGGGGACACAATCACAGGACAAGAGGGATCATTTAAAACTGAGTTGCCTGGGAACAACTATTTCTATAGGGTGTTGAATCTCTGCAATTCTCGATTGCAGATGGTTGTGGATGATGGATGATTGAGGTTGCCTGATATGTAGAAGTTGTAGACAGAAGGTCCTATATCTCCTTTGTTATATTAACTGATCTTGGCTGGAGCAACAGCAGAGACAACCATTGGCCTTGATACACTGTCTAACATCCTAACCTGGGAAGTCCAGATTGTGGAAGGCCAAGCTTAGGCAATGAAGCTCTCCCAGTTGAAACCTTCTGCTGATGCTTGCTATTTGGGCTCGAGTGAAAAATGTCTGCTTTGTTAATACAAACTGCTGACAAAGCACAACTGAGAGTCAGTACTTGCAGGATAGGTGGTAAGAATTGGAGTAGGATGTACAAAATGAAAAGCTGAGGGAGTAGTGAAGAAGTCTTGCTCATTAGGCCTCTGCTGGCAGGTGGTGTCCGGCCTTGCAAAATGTGCGACTTCATGGTTGCCGTATCTAGAGTAGCTGATGAAATTGGATCTGTTTTAGAATTTAAAATAAGGGATGACCTTACTGAAATGTAAGTGGTATGTCAGAGTAGGTGTAATTAAAGGTGGAGAAACTGATTTGGCTTCTGCTGTTCTCAAACAGAGCTTAAAATTCAGGGAGAAACACATGATAGCATAGAGGATGCACGCACAGCACTGCAACTGTACCGCAAGTATCTGGAGTTGACAAAGCACGGCATGGATGTTGATGAATTCCGAAAAATACTCAAGGGCCTATATGAGAAAGGCAGAAAGATGGACTGGAAAGTACCAGAGTCTGAAGAAATCCAGAGCAGTCCAAAAAGTAAGTACCTTGTTTATTTCCTATTTTTGTGCAATGGCATTTTATTGTACAAAGCTAACATTTAAGATGTTATGTTTATCAAAACATTGTGCTGAAGCTTTAGAAAATCTTGCAGTCGGACAGCTGGGTGGACATTGGCCTTGCCCTGCAGCACACTGCTGAGGTAAAACTGCCTGTTTGACTATGACAGTTTTGTGAGATTTGTATTTGGACTGTGTGAATCTGATTCTTATTTTCCGGAAAGTGGGCTCAGGCCAAAATTTTCCTAAATTCAGCACTAATTGGCTTTCTCAATGAGACCACAAGGTGGCCAGAGTGAGGAATAGGGAAATGTCATGTGGGGAATGTTTTTCAGTGTCTCATTGCCCTTGCTTTATCTCATTGCTTTGGTTTCAGGCACTCTTCATCTTCTGATCATTGATAAAGGTAGAGCAGTGGATGTAGTGTATGTGGATTTCAGTAGGGCGTTTGATATGCCTCCTTCAGAAAGTAAGGAGGCATGGGATCCAAGGAGACCTTGCTTTGTGCATCCAGAACTGGCTTGCCCACAGAAGACAAAGGGTGGCTGTAGATGGTTCATATTCTACATGATGGTCAGTGACCAGTGGTGTGCCTCAGGGATCTGTTCTGGGACCCCTCCTCTTTGTGATTTTTATAAATGACCTGGATGCAGAAGTAGAAGGGTGAGTTAGAAAGTTGGCTGATGATCCAAGGTTGGGGATGTTGTGGATAGTGTGGAGAGCTGTCAGAGGTTACAGCGGAACGTCAGTAGGATGCAGAACTGGACTGAGAAGTGGCAGATGGAGTTCAACCTAGATGAGTATGAAGTGGTTTATTTTGGTAGGCCAAATTTGAAGACTGAATATAATAATGGTAAGACTCTTGGCAGTGTGGAGGATCAGAGAGATCTTGGGTTCTGTATCCTTGGGACTCTCCAAGCCGCTGCGCAGGTTGACAGTGTTGTTAAGAAGGTGTATGGTGTGATGGCATTCATCAACCATGGGATTGAGTTCAAGAGCCGTGAGGTAATGTTACAGCTATATAAGACCTTGGTCAGACCCCACTTGGAATACTGTACTCAGTTCTGGTCACCTCACTACAGGAAGGATATGGAAACTATAGAAAGGGTGCAGAGGAGATTTACAAAGATGTTGCCTGGATTGGTGAGCATGCCTTATGAGAATAGGTTGAGTGAACTCTGCCTTTTCTCCTTGGAGCTACAGAGGATGAGAGGTGACCTGATAGAGGTGTTTAAGATGATAGGCATTGATGGTGTGGATAGCCAGAGGCTTTTTCCCAGGGCTGAAATGGCTAACATGAGGGCGCATAGTTTTAAGATGCTTAGAAGTAGGTATAGAGGGGATGTCAGGAGTAAGTGTTTCACAGAGTGGTGGGTGCATGGAATGCACTACCAGCGGCAATGGTGGAAGTGGATACAATAGGGTCTTTTAAGAGCTTCTTGGATAAGTACATGGATCTTAGGAAAATAAAGGGCTATGCAGTAGGGTAATTCTAGGCTGTTTTCTAGAGTAGGTTATATGGTCAGCACAACATTGTGGACTGCATTGCCTGTAATGTGCTGTAGATTACTGTGTTCTATGATTTGCTGTTGAGATTTTTTTTTCTACTGTTGTCTCTGCACTTGGAAGTCTCTTAAATACCTCTTAATGCATTACTTTTTTTCTTTTTGTATCATTGGCTCAAATCAGTGATTTATTTTGTTCCCTGCTTCCTTCCTACCATCCTTTTTCAGAATGTTTTTCATTGCTTATTTAAAAACCCTTCAATGTTTTTTTCTAGATATCCTGTTAATGCTAATGTTGGATGTCCAAAACAAAAGATATCCACTTCCCTTGCAATGATACTCGCAGTCCTTTATTTAGAGAACAAAAACTAAAAGTTTCATAAACTTGATTGCTTGAGTTTATTTCATTCTATTTTTAAAATCTATTTTGTTTGAATAATGAGTGCAAGATGGAATAAGTACAAAGATGTGAACAAACTCAGATCTAGCATTTAATCTGATATGCAGAATATTTTCATAGTTACTGACAAATGACTTGCATTTCTATTAGAGGATAGGATTACTTAAGCCACCTTGATGTTCCAGACTAAATAACTGCTCTGAACTAATTCTTTCCAAGACCAAGAGGTGATTCATGCAGATCAGAAGGCTGCAATTTGGGCAATTATGGTGTTTCTAAACAGTATTGTCTTAAATATTTTTGAGACTCAACATGTGGTTCATTCCTTCAACTTTTTTTATTCTATAAGGAATTTTTGGCATCCAGACTAATCACCAACTTGCCTAGGCTTGAAGTGAAACTCTATGGATCGAAGCATTTCTTTTCCTGGTAATTCATTCTTGTCATAATCTGTCTGGAGTGATCTTTCATTTATTTTGTGTAGTTAGTGAAAGATTTTTACAGTATTGAATGTTACATAGAGTATGTGGTTTTTGAGTAATTATGAAATGTTATTTTGGGTGGGTTGCAGCATAGAGATGTACTATTTATGTAATTAACAGGTGGATTTAAAGCTAATAATATGCTTAATTACTAGTTCTTCAGTTTGAGTCAGTAGATTGGAGGGTCAAGCCCTGCTTCAGGACTCCAGCTGTCCCAATGTCTTGCTAACTAACATTCCTATAATCTCAAATTACCTGTTACTCATCTTTTGTTTATAGGACCTTGCGATGCGCAAATCGGTTGTTGTGTTTGCCTGTATACTGTTCTTTGCACCATTACAGTAATCCCCCATGCCCCTGAAAAAAAATTACATGTGCTTTCAAAGAAATCTGTGGGACTTTCTGAAAATCTTAAAAGGTGCTACTCAAATGTATATAGCTTGTTCTTTGGTTAAGCATCTTTCAAAACTTTAAGTCTGAATATCCCCATACCAACGTGTGCAGCTGAGAGGGCTGGGTGCTTAGCTACACCAACTCTGCTGGGTAGCTAGCATGTGTGTAAGAATGCATGATCGTGGTGTCCATTCCTGCAGAAAAGCAACTTGCCTGTTTTGTTGCAAACTTGTAACATGATTAATGAATTTGCGATTGGGTCTGGCTTTGAACCTACTGCTGACTAATGAAATGAAAGTTTCCATTGATAATTCCAGTGAAATTATTTAGGCTGCCGATAGGACAGCTAGCCATAGTTGGTATCAAATCAACAATGCTAGGCAAGGAGAGAGATAGTTGGCCAGCATAGGAAATGGAAGTGTCACATTAGGCACTTGGCGCAAAGTAGAGGGAGCTCTACACTGTACTGGGTCTAAAACTTGGAAAATGTTCTATTTCTCAGTATCTCTTTCGTCCTGATGAGCATACAATATTGGAATGCACTTTACATTTTCTTCGTCACCCATGATGGGTTTAATCATGTTTTTTTAAATGTCCATTCTACACCTTCAAGCTTGTTTTTTCTCTTAAATCAGGCTCCCAATTTTCCCACCTCTGAAGGGTTAAAATGTGAAGACATCTGAATGAACTATCTAACCTAATGAGGAGTGAATCTGCAGCAATTGAGGGGAAAAAAAGTTTGTATTTTTAGCAAATTCCAGAAGAAACCCGTTTCTAAATGGAGACGGCTTGCACTGGTGCTTGACTGTCGTCGTATTTTACCATGGAACACTGATCTGACGACAGGATGAAGAATGGGAAAGGACGTCAGAATCTTAGGAGAAAAGAACTGAGTCACTTTGAGGAAAATGGCAACAAACATGTTAACTAGAGAATGCTGGAAATGCTCAAAACCAGGCAGCCTCTGAGGGGAGAAGTACAGTTGATGTTTTCAGGTCATTAACAGTTGTGATGATTGCCCGTCACTGTGAGGACCTGCATTTTGTCAAGGCTTCCAAATCTCCAGAGGTTTCTTGGTAAACATTCCATGCTTTTTAGGAAGGGATTCATATTCTTCCCCCTATTTTCTTAAGTTTTTCCTTCACTTTTTATTTGCTTACTATAACAACAAGTGCCCACCTGGACAGAATAGCCTTCCCGTGAAGGCAGAATGCTTGATACAAATAGTGTAGACATGGTTGGCAGAGTTTGGCTGCTCTGAAATTGAATGAAAATCTTTAATATACCCCAGTACTACCCAATATTTTCCTATTCCAGGAAGAAAGCACATAGGGCTAATAAATATGGTAATGGAAATATTGTCATACAGTACATTGTCACCAGATTGCCAATGCAGTTACTCAGTAAACTCATTGCTTTCTAAGAAATGGTTTTCTTCCCCGTTGTAGATATTGCTTTGTATCCTGTCATGTTGAATAAGGTATTCCACAGTGATTTTAATACTTCAATTTTTTAGATTGTTTAATTAAACAATCAGGATAGAGGATTGATGTCAGGACGACAGTGTCATTAAATGTAACAGTCCACGATCTTCTGAGATTGTACTTGCGCTATTCAGTCTTTCCAGACAGCCAGCAGGTTGATGTAGTCTTCAGTTACACTGCTGAGTTTCCTGAACTTTCAGGTTTTTTTAAAACTTAAAAGAAAATGTGGCCTTGAGTTTACAAATCTCTGAATAGCTAACAATCTTTATTACAGTATTTCACATGTGTTCATATGGTGCAAGACACTGTCAATATTCGGCATTATGTTACTCGCGTACCTGCATTGGAAGGAAAAACATTTGCACTTCCTATATATCTATATATACAGTTGTAAGAAAGTTCGTGAACCCTTTGCAATTGCCAGATTTTTTGCATTAATTACTCATTAAATGTGGTTTGATCTTTCTCTAAGTCACAATAATAGACACAAACAATCTGCCTACACTAATAACACACAAACAATTGCACTTATTATGTCTTTATTGAACATTGTTTAATCATTCACAGTCCAAGCTGGAAAAAGTATGTGAACCCTTGTGTTTAATAATTTTAGCTGCAGTTACCTCCACCAAACATTTCCTGTAGCTACTGATCAGACTTGCAGAATAGCGAGGAGGAATTTTAGACCATTCCTCCATGCAAAACTGTTTCAGTTCATCAATATTTCTGGGATACCTTGCATGAATAGCCCTCTTCAGGTCGCACCACGCATCTCAATTGGGTTAAGGTCTAGATTCTGATGTGGCTATTCCAAAACATTAATTTTCTTCTTTTTAAACTGTTCTATTTTTGATTTACTCTTGTGTTTCAGATCATTGTCTTGTTGCATCATCCAACTCCTATTAAGCTTCAGGTGATGAACTGCTACCCTGACATTCTCCTGTGAAATGTCTTCATACAATTTTTGAATTCATTGTTCCTCGACAGTTGTAAGCTCTCCAGGCCCTGTGGCAGCAAAGCAGCCCCAAATCATGATCTTTCCACCATACTTCAGTTGGGATGAGGTTTTGATGTTGGTGTGCAGTCCCATTTTCAAACATATTGGTGTGTATTTCTGCCCAAAAATTCAACTTTTGTCTCATTTGTCCACAGAACATTGTCCCAGAAGCATTGTGGATCATCCAGGTGGTTGTTTGCAAACTTGAGACAAACAGCAATGTTTTTTTTTGGAGAGCAGTGGTTTCCTCCATGGTGTCCTTCCATGAAGACCACTCTTGTTCAGTCTTTTTCTTATAATGGACACATGAACAGACTTTAGTGATTTTTTTCCTGCAGGTTTTTTTGCTGTTACCCTTGGGTTCTTTTCACCTCCTTCAGCATTGTACGTTGTGCTCTTGGTGTGATCTTTGCAGGATGCCCACTCCTAGGGAGAGTAGCAACAGTACTGAGTTTCTCCCTTTTGTAGACAATTTCTCTTACTGTGGACTGATGAACACTCAGATCTTTAGAAGATCAATTGTAGAGATGTATGAAATTGGAAAAGACTACAAAAGCATTTCTAAAGTCCTCAAAGTTGTTTTGATCAAGGCATGGTGCACATAAACAGAACTTTCTTGAAGAGAAGGATCCATCAGTAACCTGATTTCGTGTCTTTTTTTTTCATAGGGCAGGGCACCTCTACAACCCACTCCTCCAATCCCATCGATTGGAACACCCGACTCCAAAAGACTTTTGTAGAAGGCATTACCCCAGAGGTTCACATACTTTTTTGACCCTTGACTGTGATTGTTTAAATGGTGTACTCAGTATTGATGAGAAGTACAATTGTTTGTATGTCATTAGTTTAGGCTTTTACTGTGACAGATGAAGATCAGACTATGTTTTGAGTAATAATGCAGAAGATCAGGTAATTGCAAAGGGTTCACAAACTTGTTCTTACAACTGTATATCTCGAGAGAGAGAGAGAGAAAATGGAAGCTCTTTTTTAAAAGAAAAAAATCAGTTGAGTAATTTCTCATTTACCTTGCTTTTCTGAAGGTAATAAACTTTATTTTTTAATAAAATTCTTGGTCTGTATTTTTTCCTAATTAACTCTGTTCTACTCTCTATTAAAAACAAAAAGAATTACTGTGATTGAGCCAGGCCTGACCTTGTAAACAAAACATTCCACCTTGTTAGTTGACTTGGTTATCCTAGTTCATTGTTTGAAAGTGGTTTAGCTCAGTCCAAAACTAAGGTATGATGGTGGGACAGGGCAGAAGTTGACTGCGGTTAATTGGTTAGCTGTATAAAAAGATTACAGTGCATAAGTAACAGTAGTGAAAAAATAGTCATGAATTGCAAAAGCCATGTATTTTAAGGAACAAAAATCCAACAGGACAAGTGGTCTGCCTGTAACTAATGGGAGAAATTAAAGATGTTAAATGAAAGGAAGAGTCTTATAAATTTGTCAGAATAGCAGTAGGCCAGAGGATTGAGTGCATTTTCGATCTTGGCAAAGGCAGCCCAAGAAATTGATAAAGAATGGAAAGGTGGAATGAGAATAGACTAATGAAAACTAAATATAACCTGTTACTGTAGAATACAGTACCATATTTATAGGGTGGCATTGGAGGAAGTTTGGAATCCAGTGATCAGGCATACCCTGGTGTTAAATACTGCACAGAGCAGAAAGATCTCAGTATTGGGGTGGGGAGGATTTTTTGCTTGGTATTTAACCTTGGATCATTTTACTTTTGTTAAGGAAAATAACATTGACTATTTCAAGGCCGTATCCTAGGGTTGACCATTAACTGCTATATGACCTTGATAAGGTCAGAATTGGAGATGTTTGCTGAAAATTGTTCAGTTTCATGTATAACTCCAGAAAAAGCAGCTGTCTTACGTTGCACATTTCAGGCATAAGCTGGTAGCTGGTGATTAACATGCATCATTTTGTACCTCCTGATTTCTCAAAGCCTTCTAGCTATCCCCATTTGTCTGAATGAGCAGAGCCCCAACAGCACTTGAAGCTTGACCCATTCAGGACAAAAGGTTGCTTGATTGGCACCCCATCCTCCACCTAAAAGTTGGCAATCCAAGGTAATGAAGGAGACACCATTGTTCAGAGGAGTCATTAAACAGAGGCCCTGCCTGGTTCCTCGAGTAGAGGGGAATTCTTCGTATCCTGGCCTCTTGTCTCAGTTGATTTCATTCGAGTGGATTACCCGGTCATGACTACATTACTGTTCGTGGAAGCTTGCTGTGCATAAATTGTCTACCAAGTTTCATAAGTATTTAATCAGCTATGAAGTACTCTGGAACAACTGAGGTGGCAAAGGCAAAATATACTGTAGATGCTTATTTTTAAGCATACACTTCACCTATCACTTGTGCAGTATGGCTGCGGTGTACGGCATCTGTAAATGCACTCCAACAACTCGCCAAGGCTATTTCAACAGCACCTCCCAAGCCCATCATCTCTACTGCACTGAAAAGCAAGGGCAGAGGGTGCATGGAAATACCATACACGCAGGCTCTCCTCCATGTTGCACATCATCCCGCCTTGGAAATAATGTTGTCGGTTCTTCATCACTGCTGTGTTTAAATTGTGGAAGTCCCCAACAGATTCTTTAGCAGGACTGCAAAAGTTCAAGATGGCTTAGCACCACCACCACCTTCAAGGCAGTTAGGGGTGGGCAAAAAATTCTGGCCTTTCCAGTGATGCTCACCTCCCATAAATAATTTCGGAAGATGTATCAGTTCGGAAACCTGTTGATAGTCTGTAATGAGACCTGAAGAGGGACAACATGATTTTTTTTCTTCCTTGCCATGTTAATTTCTAAGAATGCAGTCACCATATTTGCTTTGAAGGTTGTAAATGAAACCTGATGTGAACCAATTGCTGCTGAGTGTTACTCCCACAGTGACACTAGATAGGAAATTCCAGGATTGAACTTGGAGGTGACTTTAAAAAGTCTTACTATGGCATAAAACATGTATAGTTTTCAAAATGACTTTAGATTATGGAATCAGCAGATAAATAGTCTAAAACAATTTTAAAGCTTATGCAATAGCTCTTCCTCACCTAAGGATGTATCATGCAGATGTACAGTCCAAATACCATTGAGGTTGCAAGCTCTGTACTCCAATTCTGATATGCCCCATCTCCTTTATCAATATGGGAGAAATAGCTATTGTTCGACAAAAGGTCGTGCTACTCACAATGCAAAGTAAAGCCTGTGGCCAGTTAACCTAATTAGACTTCATATGCATTCCTGAGTTTAGCACACACTGATTGTTGTCACAACAGCAATGTCTAATCCCTGATCTTGCAGCTCTTGTGTTTATTCAATTAGTTTGTTGCACAAAATGCAACACAGGTTTTAATATTCTGCAAATATAGTTTATAATGTGTGAAGAAACTGATCAGTGGAATTTTCTTATTCCAGTTGTCATAGCAGGCAATATACTAGGTCTGGTGTTCCCAACCTGGAGTCCACGGACTCCTCGATTAAGGGGTCCATGGCATTTTTTTAAAAAAAGTTGGGAACTCCTATACTAAGTGGTCTATTGTGTCTTCCTTCTCCCCCCACCCCAACACCCTTGCTTGTATTTATTCTGTTTCACTCAGTTCCTCATTTAATTTGGCAGTTATGTGTAAATTGTATGTGGATGTCTTATTTGGATCATCAAATAAGACTAGTGTCTTCTGCTCTTCCTGGTGATTTAAAATATTGATGCTTTAAATTAATTCCTCCCCTCTCTCCCAGGATTTGGATTAGTTATCTTGCGGGAACCCTGTTTTCTTTGTCTTTGCCCTTATCCAGTACTCAAGGCGTAAGCAATATTGAACAACTCAATTTTTGTTTATTTCTTTGTCCTGATGAAATACCTCAAGCAGCTAATGTTTTACCTGGTGAGATTATGATTACTTGCTGCCTGTCTGTCCAAGAATTTCTTCTGCTCACAGTTTGAGGTTGACCATTCCCCCCTCAGTTTATACAATTTCAGTTTGGTTTTTATGACTTGGGGCTTCCTGTTGATATTGGCAGTTGTCCATGTGATAAAATTCATGAGGTCAGTAACTGCAACTTTTGTTTGTATCACTTGGAATGCATTTTATGCAATTAGAACAGAGCAACTTTGGGAGGCCATTCTCCTATGTATCACAGCTGAACTTTCAAGCGTGAATCCTGGAAAATGGCTTTCTTCACTACACCTTAAAAGTTTAGAACAGTTGCAAAGAAAGTATTTTAAATTAAGAACAGCATGATGTGAATTCTGGTCAGATGAGAGCAAATTGGGGTTTAAAAATGTTTAAATGTTGCAAGAAAAAGGCAAAAAATGAATTCTACAATTTTGAGACTCTGAAAGAGTAAGCAGATTAAAATGAGTAGATCATTATGACTTTTGCATCTGCTCTGCTGCTTAATAAGGTCACAACCTGATCCTCTGCCTCAATTTAACTGTCCTGCCTAGTCACAGTTTTGCAGATTCTCCCAGTGTCCAACTATCTAATGATCTCATCCTTAGATAAACTCAATGACTGGCCTTTCACTGCCCCCTGGAGTAAAGAATTCTGAAAATTCACACTGAAGTGTCTCCTTATTCACAGGCCAGTATGGCCAAATCCCTTATTCTGCGTGCCTTTTTTTAGAATCTCCAGCTATCACTTTCGCTCAGAACCCTGAAAGTGTCAATTAGAGCCCATGTTGGGAGATGGAAAATACACATCAAAGGGGTATTGTTACGAAAGACATGGGAGATTTCAATCTGTAGTTAGGGGAAAAATCAGATTGGTGCTGATTTTGGATCACGAGAGAATTTGTAGAACCCCTATGAAATGGCTTTTTAGAGCAGCTTGTGGTGGAGACTGTGATCATAACGTGGTAGAATTCACCCCGCAATTTGAGAGGGAGAAGCTAAAGCCAGGGAATGGCAAACTGTATCAGTATTACAGTGGAGTAAGGGGAATTGGAGGAGCTGGCCAAAGCAGTGATTACGGCAGAGCAGCAGTGGTTGGAATTTCTAGGAGATACTCAGAAGGTGCATAATAGACACATCCCAAAGAAGTAGTATTCTAAAGGCAGGTTGAGGAGGGAAGTCGATGCCAACATAAAAGCAAAAGAGAGGGCATATAATAGAGCAAAAAATTAGTGGGAAGTTAGAGAATTGGGAAGCTTTTAAAAACCAGAGGGCAACTTTTTCAAAAAAAAAAGCCACAAGAGGCAAAAAGATGAAATATTAAGGTAAGCGAGCCAATAATATCAAAGAAGATACCAAAACTTTTTTCAGATGTAAAAAGAATAAAAGAGGCAAGAGTAGGTATCAGGCTGCTGGAAAATTATGCTGGAGAGGTGGTAATAGGGGGCAAGGTAATGGTGGGTGAACTGCATTAGTATTTTGCATCAGTCTTCACGGTGGAAGACACTAGCACTATGCCAGAAATTTGACTGTAAGTGTTGTTGCTATTATTAAGAAGATGTTTGGACTGAATTTTTTACCTATGCTTCATCAAATTCAGCAACTTACTACTAGATGGTCTCCCTTATTTTTATCATTAGTTGGTCGGATTAATGCTATTAAAATGATGATTTTACCGAAATTTTTATATTTATTCCAAGCTTTACCAATTTTTATTCCTAAATCTTTTTTTGATAATATTGATTCAAAGATTTCCTCATTTGTTTGGCAAAATAAAAATCCTAGGTTAAGCAAAAGGCAATTACAAAAGTCTAAAAAAGATGGTGGTCTAGCTTTACCTAACTTTAGATTTTATTATTGGGCGAATAATATTCGTAACCTAATGTACTGGAAACTAGATTTGGATTCACCTGTGTGCCCACAGTGGGTAAATTTGGAATGTAGTGAGGTTAAGGGATATTCTATATTTTCCGTTCTTGGTTCTTTTCTTCCTATTGATTTAGCCAAATTCAATAAACAGATATCTAACCCTGTTGTTAAACATACACTACGAATTTGGTTTCAATTTTGCAAATTCTTTAATCTGAAAAACTTTGCTCTGGACAGCCCTATTTTATGTAATTTTTTTTTCAAACCTTCATTGACAGATCAAGCTTTTAGTATATGGAAAAGGAAAGGTATAAAATGTTTTCGTGATCTTTTTTTTGAAGGTACTTTGATGTCTTTTGATCAACTATCCAACAAATTTGAATTACCTAAATCTAATTTTTTTAGATACTTACAAATTAGAAATTTCTTACATAAAATTCTTCCATCTTTTCCTAATTCAACTCCATCGGATTTTTCAGATTTGATTTTTACTTTTAATCCTTGTCAGAAGGGATTAGTAGCTTTTATTTATAACATGATTATGAAGATACAGCCAGAAATATCGGATAGAATTAGACAAGAATGGGAAAAAGAACTTCGATGTAATATATCAACAGATAAATGGGAAAAAATTTTACAAATGGTTAATTCCTCCTCTATTTGTGCTAAACATGCTTTAATACAATTTAAAATTGTACATAGAGCTTATATATTAAGAAGATGGTGTTTGGGAAGCTGGAAGATCTGAAGGTAGATAAATCACGTATGTCTATACCCGAGGGTTCCGAAAGAGGTAGCTGAAGGGATTGTGGAGGCATTAGTAATGATATTTCAAGAATCTCTAGATTCTGGCATGGTTCCGGAAGACTGGGAAATTGCAAATGTCACTCCACTCTTCAAGAAGGGAGAGAGGCAGAAGAAAGGAAACTATAGGCCAGTTAGTCTGACCTCTGTTGGGAAGATATTGGAGTTGGTTGTTAAGCATGAGGTTCTGGGGTACTTGGAGGCACATGATAAAATGACCAAAATCAGCATGGTTTCCTCAAGGGAAAATCTTGCCTGACAAATCTGCTGGAATTCTTTAAGGAAATTACAAGCAGGATAGACAAAGAATCGGTGGATGTTTACTTGGATTTTCAAAATGCCTTTGATAAGGTGCCACACGTGAGGCTGCTGAGTAAGGTAAGAGCCCATGGTATTACAGGAAATATTCTAGCATGGATAGTATTGACTGGTTAGCAGGAGGCAAAGAGTGGGAATAAAGGGAGCCTTTTCTGATTGGCTGCCGGTGACTAGTTGTGTTCCACAAGGGTCAGTGTTGGGACTCTTTTTGTTGTATGTCAATGATTTGGATAATGGAATTGATGGCTTTGTGGTCAAATTTGTAGACAATACAAAGATCAGTGGAGGGACTGGTGGAGTTGAGGAAGCAGGGAGGTTGCAGAAGGACATGGATTAGGAGAATGGAGAAGTGAGTGGTCGATGGAATAGTGTCAGGAAATCTATAGTCAAGCATGTTGAAGGTAGAAGGGATACAAGCAGACTTTTCTAAATGTGGAGAAAATTCAAAAATCCAAGTTTTCAAAGGGATTTAGGAGTCCTTGTGCCGGAGTCTGGTGAGAAGGGCAAATGAAATGTTGGCATTCATTTCAAGAGGGTGAGAATATAAAAACAAGGATGTAATGCTGAGGCTTTATAAGGCACTGGTGAGACCTCACTTGGAGTATTGTGAGCAGCTTTGGGACCCTTTTCTAAGAAAGAATGTGCTTATGTTGTAGAGGGTTCAAAGGAGGTTCACTAAAATGATTCTGGGATTGAAAAGCTCTGGGCCAGTTCCAATTTAGAAGAATGGGGGAGGGGGGTATTGAAATTTTTGAATGTTGAAAGGCCTAGATAGAGTGGATGTGGAGAGAATGTTTCATATAGTTGGGGAGTCTAGGAACAGAGGGCACAGGCTCAATAAAGGTATGTCCAATTAGAACAAGTGAAGCATTTCTTTAGCCAGAGGGTGGTGAATCTGTGGAATTCATTGCCACAAATGGCTGTGGAGGCCAGGTGATTGAGGGTATTTAAGGCATAGGTTGATAATTATAAGTCAGAGTGTGAAAGGTTATGTAAAGAAGGTAGGAGAATGGTGTTGAGAAGGAAATGGATCAACCATGATGGAATGGCAGAGCAGACTTGATGGGCCAAATGGTCTAATTCTGCTCCAGTGTCTTCTGGTCATTCTTCAGAATCCAAGGCCAATCTAGTTCAATCACCCTTTAAAGGTAACCACTCATCTGCAGACTCATTCCTTGCATGGACTGTAAAGCAAGTCTCTTTTGCTTTGGGTATTGCGGGAGTAAAACATGGTGCTGTGTTCTGATTTCAACTGTATTGATACTTGCATATTTACACAGAATAAGGAAGAACATCAGAAGCTTTTATTCTCATTAATGCAGAACTTTACAATATCAATATTTTTACCCTTAATCATTTTATTACAAAAGCCTAGCACAAATTAATTTTGCCAGTTTAAGTTCTACTTTTGAAACATTACCTAATTTGCCTCCATAGTATTTGATATTAACATGGTGATCATAATGTCTCTGTGTGACCCAACAACATATAACAAATATTTAACTTGCACAGAGTTAAAATAAGTGAACTAATTTAAAATATTTTTGGAAATAGAAAAGCCCACTTGTCTTTTTGAAATTTTAGCTGTAGAATACTGGATAATGAGGGAGCCAAAAATGCCCCTCACACATCCACCTCTGTCCCTCTCTTGTTCCTCCAAGGAAGCCAGTGAAATCATTCTGTACCTGTATCCTCACAGTTGACATAAACAGTTCCTAGTTTTTTTTCCCCCTTCCAAAGCCTTTCACACGATGGAACTTATCTCCTGGTTTCCCTTGATCTTACAATCTTGGACTTTACAAAACCTTGAACCTGGTGTAGCCCTAATTACTAATTACTTTATCTATTTTCAAAACTTTGTCTTAAACTATGGTATTTGAACCATTTTTTTTTAGATCACACATTAAAGACATTCTGCAAATAAAGCAATGAAAGCAATTTTTTGTACATCAAATCTTTATTTTAGCAGAAAGTTACATGTTTCATTACTTTGTGTAACAAGGATATAAAAGGCAGTTTAACTTAAAAATAATACTGATTTGCTTTCTGTTATTTAGGCTCAAATTAAGAGATTTGCTTTGGTTATTGTCTGATTTAATTTTAACTAATTGTCAACAACTTGAGGGAGTGGAATGCCTTGTACAGAATTAATCTTGTTGAATAAAGCAGCGCTTTATACAGCTAAACAGCTGTACTACCCATATTTGATGATAAGGACTAATTTTTGATATTTTTTGGACTTCTCTGCCAGATGCTGTATTTGTGTTGATGTATTGAGTTCTGCTGTACAATCATAATCAAATAAATGACCATTTGAACATTCTTCATGGCCACTTGGGCAAAGTATCAGTGGGCTGATGGATCCTTGCCTCGGGGATCAATTATTTCTAGAAGAGAGGATTATTTCCACAATTGTTGGATGTTAGTCTTGGAGCAAAATTTGTGGTTTGCCCTCTTTCTGATAATGCAAGAGGCCAAAGGGAATATTAATAATTTTGCAGAATGTGTAAAATCTGCAATAAGACCATAAGTCATAAGAGCAGAATTAGGCCATTCAACTCATTGAGTCTATTCTGCCATTCCATCATGGCGAATTGATTTATTATCCCTCTCAGCCCCATTCTCTTGCCTTCTCCCCAAAACCTTTGATGCCCTTACTAATCAAGAAGCCATCAACCTCCACTTTAAATATACCCAATGAATGCTTAGACAGCCATCTTTGTAAATGAATTGCAGATTCACCATCCTCTGGCTAAAGATATTTCTCATCTGTCCTAAACGCTTCAGAACTTTCCTTTGTTTTCTAGCTGCTTTGCCAGAAATAGATTTAAAATAGTAAGAGACCTGTTGCATAGTAATGCACACAAAAAGTGCTGGAGGAACTCGGCAGGCTAAAGGGCATCTATGGAAGAGTACAATTGACATTTTGGGCCTAGACCCTTCAGCAGTTTTGACCCAAAACATCCACTTTTCCATAAATGCTGCCTGGCCTGCTGAGTTCCTCCAGCATTTTGTCTGGTGCTTGGATTTCCAGCATCTCGAGACATTCTTGTTTGTTATATTGTTACTATTTAATCTATTTTGAAGAACACTGTCAATCTGATTTCTGGTATATTGTTTCAATGCTCTAAAATGTCTTTTAAATCCATTTTACTTTTATGAAAAATAATTGGCTGGGGCTAAGGCAATTATATTCTTTAATAAAATGCATGTTTGTAAACTTTTGCATTTAATTTTAGTGTGAAGTAAAACTGTACTCTAAGTATGTACAATTAAACCAAGAGTGCATTAATAATGGCCTCTAGGTGCTGTTGAGACCTGTAAGCCACAAGGCCTCCTCTGTTGGCCCATTTATCGGTTTCTTTTGACCCTTCATCAGGCATCTCGTATTGGAGTTCGGGAATAACACCAGGGCCCCTCTCCTTCACTTCAACCAGAACTTTGGCAAGGTTTACAATGCCCCCTCCTAAGGATTTCAAGATGGCATGAGGGCCACAGGTATCCCATTTAAAGGTAGTGTCTGTTGTGATGACATAAGCATCTGCCAAACCAAGGATCGTACACAAGATCTTGTATCCTGCCCCTGAAGCATAGTATATTCTTTCACCACAGAGAGGAGTTAATGCTTTCTTGATGCCATCCTTCTCACTTGAGCTCATGACTATTGAAAGTTGGTTGTAATCGGCAGGAAGCTGCTTTGGAATGGAGTGGATATTGATATCATTGTAGGAAATGCCCCAGTAATATTTCCCCCTCCACCTGCAAAAAGAAAAGAAATCTGCATGAGGAATTATTTTATACCTCAACAGACTGAATAAGAATAACTTGCTTTAATGGAATTCTTGCTTCCATCAAGAAGCCTTGAAGAATTTTTGGGTACCGCTTAATTAAAATCAATTTTTTTCTATTATTTCTTGGAATGCAGAATCACCGACAGGTCAGCATTTATTATCCATCTAAATGCCTGTGGTGTGGAAGTGAGCCACCTGTGAACTGCTGTGGTTGTATGATGTTACTCCCACAGTGCTATTTGATCGGGAGTTCCATGGTATAGGCCTGGCAATGATGAAGAAAAGATTGTATTTCCAAGTTGGGATGGTCTGCAACTGGGGGAACCTGTAGGTGATCTTCCTGCTGCCCTCACCTTCCTAGCTAGTTGAGATCACAGGTTTGGAAGTTCATGTTGAAGAATCTTTGGCTAGTTGCTCCATTGTATCTTGCAAAATTTTACAAAATGTGAAGTGTTTTCTCCATGGAGCTGCCCTAAAAGAGGATAATTGTCTTCAACCAATGCTTATTTTGATAATCTTCTTTCCAACAATTACTTGGGGTGCAGTATTTAGATTGGACTCTCACTACTCGAACTACCATTCAATTGGACACATGGGATAAATTATACTATTTGGTCAGAAATACTGAAAATTATAGTACCTTAAATTGGGGTCAGCTTCATTAAATGGGACATTAATGACTCCCATGATTGGCTGCCCTGAGTTTCTGTCGAAGACTCCAATAAGTACGGCAGCAGATTTCAGGCCATATGGGTGGATGCCAGAGTTGAACTTCTCTTCAAGCTGCCCTTTGATGTACTGATTGGTTGAATCTGTAAATGGAAACAGTTTTAAAAATGTATATTAAAAAGTTCTTAAAGGACAAAAGAGCAATTTTATGTTTCATTGGTTTGAACTCATTGAAATGTGCAGACCCAGAAAAACTAAGGCATTTGTACAACTTACTTGCTTTTTCATATTCTCTCTCAGGATGCAGATGTCACTGACAAGACTAGCATTTATTACTCATTCCTAATTGCATTTTGGGAAGATGCTGGGTGAAATACCTTCTCAAACAACCCCACGGTGTAGTGAAAGTATTTGATTGAACTGAATAGTTTGCTGAGCCATTTCAGAAGACCACTAAGGGTCAATGTTACAGAGACAATGGAGTTCTCACATTTCACTTTCAATACTCTTTAAAGGGGTTATTTGCCAATTGCCATCAGTAATTTGCTTGAGTAGGGTCTGTGGTGGAAGAAGTGAAAGGGATTTGGATGATGAAGGGTGAAGCAGGGAGCAACTCTATCTGCTCACGTGGGTGCCTTGAAGACAATTGACTACTTGATTTACCTTGGTGTTTCCTGTCAGAATGGGCAGTTGTACTGAAAGGGAAGCTCTCGGTGACTGATGAACAAAATCAAAGAAGTCCCACCTTCAGGAAACTTGAACCCCTATAAGTTAACTGTAGGTTGAAGAGAATTTTTTTCCCCAAGACGATTAAAAGTTTTGCTTACCAATAGGATCAACCCATATCCCTATGGTATCCATAGGAATGTCAATATTTAGTTTTCCCAAGACTGGACCATCGATGTGTACATCTTCATGAATGCACTTGGCCAGAAGGTTAGCAGCTTTCAGATTCCCATCTAGCACTTTACTTATCAATTCTGCAGTTTCTTGCTCTGTTTTGCAGACTTTCACAATAATGGTTTCACCTGCAATGGAAATAAAGAGCAGGATGATTGTAATACATCAGAGTACAATGTAGCGCTTTGCTCTCATTATTTGAGGGATGTACTTGCTCTGGAAGCAGTTCAAGAAAGATTCACTGGGCTGAGGCAAAAAAAAAACTCATGTTGGAAATCTGAAACAAAAACCTAATGTGCAAGAAGCACAAAATGGCTCAGGTGAAGGGAAATAGACTCAATGTTTCAGGTTGATAAATCTTCATTAGGTGCTTTCTGGCTGGCTGAGTGCTATTTTCTGGTTTTTTTTATTTCACTAGGTTGAGTTCCAGGTTGAAGGAGTTGTCTTGTGAGGAAAGGTAGAGCGGCTTATGTCGATGCTCTTTAAAGTTTAGAAAAGTCGGTGGTTATCTTATTACACATGCAGTATTCTAAGGGGGCTGAAACGGATGGGTTCCTCTCATAGGGGAATTGATCCACTGGGTACAATTTGAAGGTTTGGGTTGCCTTTTTACAGAGATGACAAAATTTCTTCCCTATAAGAAACATGTGGAGGTGGAGTCCCTGAATATATTCAAGGCTGAGGTAGATTTTTAGATTATGGGGAACAAGTGGGGAAAGTGGTGCTCAGGCCAAGATCAGATCAACCACAATCTTAATACTGGAGAAGACTTTATGGAATAAATGCATGACTACTATCCCTATTTTTTTTTTTTCCTTGTGTCCTCCTAAGTGGTAGTCTAAATTTAAAAATTGAGGAAAACCTAGTTTGTCTATTATTGTACTTGGTATACTGTACTTACAGAAATTCGCAAATTCCATTCAAAAATGAATACAAGTGCATCAAGGCAAATCAAGACTGCAAGTGAGTGTGGCTCATAACATCAAAACTCTTTAGTCTTGTGAGCTGATCGTAGTTCAGCCACTCCAGTGAAACTAGTTTACTCTTGGACAGGATCTGGTGCAAACTTAAATCTGAAGTGATTTGCCTCCATGTCAGCCAATTATCAAAGTAAAACCTCATTTACTAATGTGCGTGCCCCAGGGTAACTTGCTTTCAGTTTTGTGGGCTTGAAAGCAACTGATGAGGTCAATAAGAATGGCAGACTCTTCTACAGATGGGACAGGAAGTGCTTGTGAAGTAGGGTGCTCCTTCTGTTGCAAGGTCCTCAACACCATTCCAAATACAGTTGGCCTTCCTTATCCGTGGATTCAACCAACCGCGGATCGGGAAAACCCGGAACTTCTCTCTCCAGCACTCGTTGCTTGAGCATGTACAGACTATTTTTCTTGTCATTATTCCTTAGACAATACAGTATAACAACTATTTACATAGCATTTACATTGTATTAGGTATTATAAGTAATCTAGAAATGACTTAAAAGTACAGGCAGTCCCCGGGTTATGAATGAGTTCCGTTCCTGAGTCCGTCTTTAAGTCAGGTTTGAAGTCGGAACAGGTACATCCGGTATTACTTAGCGTCAGTTAGTCAAACGTTTTTCTTAGTATATAGTACATAGTTTACCTTTCTATACATATAAAACACTTAAGAAACATACGTATTTCAATAATTTAACCACTGCGTTGCTTAGTAATAATTGTAGCTTTCATCAGGGCAGAGCCTTTCATATGCTCCATTAAAATTGTTCTGATCGTTGACTGATTGTAGCCTAACACTTTTCCAATGACTGATGGTGTTTCACCTCTTTCCGATCGTGTTATTACTTCCACCTTATTTTCAATTGCGATCGTGGTTATTTTCGTTAACAGAAACACTGCGGATTCAGAGCTGTGCCGCCAGGTCCTAATGTCCAGCGCACAGAGACACGTTAAATAAAGTCCGGGGTTCCGCTGGGTCCTAAAGACCACTGCACTGATGCATGTTAAATAAGGAACTTGAGCATCCGCGAATTTTGGTATCCACAGGGGGTCCCGGAACCAATCCCCCACGGATAAGGAGGGCCAACTGTACTCTTCTTAGCAGTTGTGGGCCAGAGATTCCCAGGATATGTTGCACTTTATCAAGAAGGCTTTGCATACATCTTTTCATCAGTCCATCTGGTACTCCCTTTTGACCCATCTAGTCCATGCTGAGTTATTATTTTGCCTGGTCCCGTTGACCTGCATCTGAACCACAACCCTCCCATTCTTGTACCTATCCAAATTTCTCTTAAATGCTGAAATTGACCTGCATCCACCACTTCTACTGGCAGCTCATTGTACACTCACAGAAGTAACCCCCTTATGTTCCCTTAAATAATTCACATTTTACCCTCGACCTGGAACATACATTTACCCTACCTATAAGCTCTCTATGACCTTATCTACCTATGATGTCACTTTTAATGGATTATGGATCCATATTCCCAGATCTCTCTATTCTACTGCACTCCTTAGTGCCCTACTATTCACTGGGCAAGTCCTACCTGGTTTGTCCACCCAAAGTGCATAATCTCACACTTGTCTGCATTAAATTTGATCTGCCATTTTTTTCAGCCCATTTTTCCAGCTGGTCTGGATTCCACAGCAAGCTGTGATAGCTTTCCTCGCTGTCCACTAGACCCCGAGCTTGGTATCATCCACAAATTTGTTGATCAGTTTACCACACCATTATGCAGAGTGTAGATATAGATGACAAACAACAATGGAAGCAGCTCAGAGCCCTGCAGTACACCACTAGTCAGAGTCACAACTGGCCTCCAGTCAGAGAGGCAACCATCTCCTCCCACACTCTGGCTTCTCCCATGAAGCCAATATCTAATGTAATTTACTACCTCCTCCTGAATGTCAATCAACTGGACCTTCTTGACTAACCTCCCATGTGACACCTTCCAAAAGGTCTTGCTAAAGATCTCAAAAGAGTTGTCAGTTTCAGGAGTCTGAAGTGGGGTTTGCAAAGTAGCAGACCAAGTGTAAATAGGTCCTCAATGTTGGGAGAGGATATTAATTTATTTTAATTTAGAGATACAACACTTCCAGCCCAATGAACTCCACTGCCCAGCATCCCACCTGTTTAACACGTGCCCATGCATTCACGGGAAGGGATGTACAAACTCCTTACAGACAGCATTGGAATTGAACTCCAATGCCCCAAGCTGCGATAGCATCGTGCTAACCGCTACATTTCCATGGATGTTGTGTTAGTCGACTTGCCCTTTCATTGAATTTGGGAGGTTTTGTAGAGATGACGTTGGCAGTACATCTCAAGTGTCTTGAGATGCCTGCTGTCCAGTTCTCAAGCATAAAGGAGGATAGGGATAACTGTACCTGGTTAGACTATGGTTTTGTGCCAGGTCTGAAGTTTGATCTTCAAATGCCCTTTTCTTCAATTAGCCAGATGTATTGAAGGTAGTGGTGACATTCATCATCAATATCCGTCTTCTCTGAGAAATAGTTCCCAAGAAGTTGGAAGAGGTCCATGTTTTAAGCCCATAACATCAGAGTAAACCAGTACCCCTTGTGATCTTGATGCTTGCAATTAATTTTATTTCAATCATAAGTTTTCAAAACAGGGTAATTCCTTATTACAACTAGTTGTTATTTTGAGATGTTATACAACTAATTCAAGAATCCACTAACTTTTACGTGAAGATTTATAAGCCTGATTTTGGCAACAACTGGCAAAAAGTATGTTACTTTCTAGGTAACCAGCCTGGAATTCTAGCAGGAATGTTTCTTGTGATTTGCTGATTTATGCCAATTTTGTAGTTTAGGGACAGTTTTATCCGTCCCTAGAATCACTTCATACTGTCTGAAAAATTAGACATTGAAGGAAAAGCAGAAATGTTGCAGCATAACTTGATATACTGAAAGCAAATTTTGGCAGTATAAACTGCCATTGAAAATGTGAAAAACAGCTTAAATATTTACAGCCCAGACATTACATTGCAAAATTATGCAAATAAATTCTTGTCTGATTTCAGCATTAGAATGTGTTTTGTCTTTAAAAAGCTTTAATAACCATATTCTAATACTTTCACCAAATATATTCTGCTGACTCAGTGATCAGTTTCAACATTGATCTTTTGATTGCAAAGCATCCTTGTAGAGTCCTCAAAACAAATGTTAGATGGCCCCAGTTTGAAAATGGTTATTGTGGCAAAAATCCAGACAGATGAGGTATGTAGTTTGGACCAGTTTACTTGGTGTTTATTTGATTCAGGGACTGGCACTTGCTCTGCAGGGATAGAAATCAGACAGGGATGCAATTCATCATATGAAATGGCAGCCCATCAAACCTGACGCAAATAGTAATTATGCAGGTAAGCATTGTGATCCCAAGTGTTCCTATCCTACCTAGAAGCGGTGTAACTAACAGTTTTAAGAACAAATTGGAAAGTCAATGGATGGAAGGAAGGGGTTTATTATTTCAGCTCCCTCATTCTTTAAAAGCTGACTGCACTCTATGCACCACAGAATAACTGAAGTGTTTTAGCAACGTACCCAAGCCATTTTCAAAATGATTGGATT
Organism: Hypanus sabinus; assembly: GCF_030144855.1. Classification (NCBI taxonomy): domain Eukaryota; kingdom Metazoa; phylum Chordata; class Chondrichthyes; order Myliobatiformes; family Dasyatidae; genus Hypanus; species Hypanus sabinus. The sequence goes on along the minus strand of NC_082738.1, from coordinate 35,005,606 downwards.
CTTCTCCAGCGATGTGAGATGCAAGCTCTGGAAACTAATTAAACAGAAAAACAACAACTAAAGTATCTGGACATTATAGAGTTAATTTAAGCACATTAGCCAGAAGAATAACAGATTTTAAAAGAAACTTTGAGTCTGTCAGAGACACCAACCCAAATTCTCTCCAAGCCAGTACACCCAATGAAGCAAAGCAGCAGTTGAGGGTGAAGTAGAAGCTGGGTTCTCTCGCTTTTGCCCTTCTTTCCAATTAAGATTTAAGTCTCATCTGAACTCGTATCAACGTTTCATATATTTTCACTTTTGAAATGTAACAATTAGAGCTCAAAATTTAAAAAAATGCTCCGCTTTTATTTACAGCAAAGCTTGGTACCCGTTACTACCCAGAACAACTTCCAGTGACATTTTACAGGTCAGGTAAGACATTGTGTCAATGTATAATCATATGGTTACACCCCCTGAACAAATATAATCTATTTCCAGTAGTTGAAACAAATTTATACATGTTCCTGAGTAAACTGCAAGGAAATCTTTTATATGCCATTATAAACCTAAGCATGACTTTTTTTTACAACCTTTACATTTTTTCAGCATTACAGTTACAAACAGAACAACTAATTGTAAAAGGTATGTGACATTGACAACCTTTCTCCCTTTCACCTCTCATTAATTTCACAAAGACAGAAACTGGCCCTTTAGCTCACCGCATCCATAGCAAACATCAACATTTACCCACATTAGATCCACAGACTCTCCTGCCTTGGTACTAGTCCAGATACGACTTAAATGTCGTGAGTCTCTGCCTCCACCACCCCCTCAGGTAGTGTTCCAGATTCCAACCACCCTCTTGGTGAAAAGAAAACTACTTGAGCTCTGGAAATAACTTTCTTGTTCATTAAGATGAAAACGTGTTCAGCTGCACCTCCCCCCCCCCCCCCAAAAAAAAGTGGGATTGAACCATTCATTAACCACCAACTTGGGATTCTAATGAATCGGCTACAAGGCAGATATACTGTTGTACTTCAATCACATCAGGTTGGGATGTGCCTCAACCCCCGACCTTCCACTGTATATTTCCTGTTCTCACTCTGCTCTGATAAAAGTGCAGATTTTGGATGAATTGTGACTTGTGAGCTACAAAGTGATTGCTGGTTGCAGGAAAAGGATCTTTTTTAAACCTTGCCATGGTTTGGGCAGGTTTCTCCCAGCCTACCTTTCTAGCATATTCAGTACCTTTTTTCCAATGTCATGCTTAATCACTTGCTGAATGATGACATCTGCCAGAGTCTTGAAGTCTTGCACAAACTTCTTGTTTTTCTCTGGCCCTTTCTTCTCTTCGATCAGAAGCTGGAACAGCGCGTCTTCTCGTTTGCAAGCCCGAGCTATATTTGCAGATTTCTCAGATGCACAGATCAAGGCAGTTAGGAGATCAGCCATCGTGTGATGTGGCAATCTTTTAAGCACTACTATATAAAACAAAACAAACAATTGTTCAAACACATGTTGCAGACCGCTGATTTATTTATGAAAGGAGCCACATACTCAAATCTTGCCCACTAAGGCCAAAGTATAGGAAATAAATCCATCTCAGTGGTCATCTGGTTTCCAATGTAATAGTCTTAGCCAAATGGGATTCTTGGTAAGCACATTCTTTCGGAATCAGATTTGATATCACCAGCATCTGTCACGAAATTCGTTAACTTTACAGCAGTAGTACAATGAAATACATGATAAATACAGAGAAAAACCCTGAGTTACATTAAGTGGGTATATATGTATATGTGTGAGAGGAAGATAGTTTCAGATACGTATAGTTTGTGTATATGTATATATAACCATGTAACAATTACAGCACGGAAACAGACCATCTCGGCCCAAACGCTTACTCTCACCTAGTCCCACCTACCTGCACTCAGCCCATAACCCTCCACTCCTTTCCTGCCCATATACCTATCCAATTTTACTTTAAATGACAATACCGAACCTGCCTCTACCACTTCTACTGGAAGCTCGTTCCATACAGCTACCACTCTGAATAAAGAAATTCCCCCTCGTGTTACCCTTAATGTTTTGCCCCCTAACTCTCAACTCATGTCCTCTTGTTTGAATCTCCCCTACTCTTAATGGAAAAAGCCTATCCACGTCAATTCTATCTATCCCCCTCATAATTTTAAGTACCTCTATCAAGTCCCCCCAACCTTCTACGCTCCAATGAATAAAGACCTAACTTGTTTAACCTTTCTTTGTAACTTAGGTGCTGAAACCCAGGTAACATTCTAGTAAATCTCCTCTGTACTCTCTCTATTTTGTTGACATCTTTCCTCTAATTTGGTGTCCAGAACTGTACACAACACTCCAAATTTGGCCTCAGCAATGCCTTGTACAATTTTAACATTACATCCCAACTCCTATACTCAATGCTCTGATTTATAAAGGCCAGCAAACCAAAAGCTTCATGTGTGAGAGATAATATATCTATTAAATAGTTCAATAAGTAGTGCAAAAATACCAGAAATTAAAAAAAGTAGTGAGGTAGTGTTCATGGGTTCAATGTCCATTTAGAAATCAGATGCCAGAGAGGAAGAAGCTGTTCCTGAATCATTGAGTGTGTGTCTTCAGGCTTCTGTACCTCCTACTGATGGTAACAGTGAGTAAAGGGCATGTCCTGGGTGATAAGTTCCCATGACTAATAGAAATGGACTTCCAACTCCCATGCAAGCCTTTCCTCAAGGTGCATGTACTTTAATTCAGTACCAGATTATTCATGATGGATTGGGTGCAAAAGTTACTACGTTAAGACAGACACAGCAGGGAAGCTGATGTGTTACATACAGTATGTGCAAGCCAATTGAAACTCAAGCTGATCCACAAGGAGCACATCTGCAGCAAGTGTCTGCAACTTGAACTTTGGAACAGAGTTGATGAAGTGAACAATAAGATGTTGAGGAAAGTTGCATGAACAGTTTGTTTTACCTGAAGGCAGTCACATTCCTTGGAATAATTAGCATTGAACTGGTAAGTGAAAAGGAGCAGAAAGGTGTAGCAAGGAGTGGGGCAGGTGTGGGGATCAAAGGGAGTGTTGGAGGAGTCTCAGTCTTTGCACATGTTCAAGCAGGCCACACGTACTGTGCTCCTGTTGGACAAGAGCAAGGAGCTTATGGTGGATGAGCAAACTGGCCAGGGCACAGTGGACAATTCAAGTTAATGGTGTGAAGAGCAGCATGGTGGTAATTGGGGTCACAGTTAGAATACTGTGCAATTTTGAGCAGTATACCAAAGTGCTAGAATTAAGAACATGCCTTGGGCTTGGAAGGGAACTTGAAGTGAAAAGGGAAAGATGCAATTGTCATGGTCCACATGGAACCCAATAATATGGATAGGACAAAGGAGGTTCTGCTGAAGGACTATCCATAGATGCAGTCCAATCAAAAAGCAGAGGGAGAAAGGAAATAATGTCTAGATTACTAATCTAAACAAGGTGCAAAATTACTAAAAATCAATAAGATCAGAGTTGAAAGTGATTCAAAGATTGGTGTGGGATGAATGGATTTCAAGTCATGGAGCACTGGCATCAGTAATGAGGAAATGGAGAGTTAAAGAATCAAATAACTTGTGTAAAGGGTGATGGGAGGGGTAGGGTGGTGAAGTTCACCCAAAAGAAGATTTTGAAAGTTAGAGAAAAATGACAGAAACAAGAGTCCTGAATAGGTAAAAATAACCAGAGTATACAAACATAGGAGTACATATCAGAACAGGGAAAAATGTCAACAAGACAAAACTAGAAGCCCTTTACCTGAATGCAGTCAAAACAGGATAAGTGAATTAATGGCACAAATGGAAATAAATGTGGTTTGATGCAATATCCTTTGTAGAAATGTGGTTGCAAATTGACTAAGGAAAGGAATTAAGCATTTTGGAATACTTTTGGAAGTAATAGGAAAATCAGATAGTCTTGATGTTGATGGTCTCCAGTAAAGCCACTGGAGAGCAAGGATCTTAACTTTAAAAGGGTATTCACGTGTGTTTTTTTTATTGCGGAACTAATGGGGGAAGAGACTATTTTATATCCACTACTGTAAAAGATGATCTTTTAGTTAGGAAATCTTTAGGGGAAAGTGAACATAATGAAGAATTTTGTATGAAGATTGAAAGTGATTTAATTCAATCTGAAACTCGGATGTGAAGTGTAAAAAAAACTACAAAGGTGTGAGGCACAGGTTAGCTATATTAAATTGGGAAATTACTCCCAAGGAATGAGAGCAAATAAATAATTACATTAAAAAATTAATGCATGTTTTACAGCAAATGTATATCACTTCAAGGCTAGAAAGTGGTCCAGGCGTGACTAACAAGTAAAAGCAGTTAGAGATCAAACCAAAACTCTTATAATGTTGCCACAGTGAGTAATGAGCCCAAGGACAAAGAAAATTCCCAATTTCAGCAAGAGACCGTGAAATTGATAAGGAAAGGTGAGAAATAGACTGTAAAATTTATATTGATAGACTAAAAAGAAAACGTTAGCAAAATTTAATGAAGGTCCCTTAATAGCTGAGACAAGATAATTTACAGCAGAGAATAAGAAAAAGGCATAGATAGTAAACAAGTATTTTTTTTCTGTCTCTGTGTTTTGTAGTGGAGAATAAGAACAAATGAGCAACTTAAATAAATCAGTGGGACTGGTGGACAATAAATTGTAGGTCACTGGGTACTTGAATCCTAAAGTTTTGAAAATGACACAAGCACTGGTTGCCTCCTTCCTAAATTTCATAGATGTCAGAACAATTCCCAGATAGGAAGGTAGCAACTACTGTATAATCCCATTGTTTAAGAAAGGAGGGAGAGATAAAAATATGGTACCACAAAACGGTCAGCCAGACATCAGTCATAGAGAAAATACTAAAATATATATTACAAAGTGTTAGCAGGGCACTTAGAAAATAATAATGGGATTGGCCAGTCAATGTTGGTTGATGAAAGGGAACTTCAACAAATTTGACAAATCTTCTGGGTTCTTTTGAATTGTGACTAGCAGAACAACAAAGTAAACTAGTTCTTGTGTTTGGATGTAAGAATACCTTCAATATAGTACCACACCAGAGGCTATTGTACAAAATTTGAGCGAACTGTTTGGGGTTAATGTTCTAGCATAGTAACAGTTGTAATGGGAGGAAGCGACTAGTGGGTGCCACAGGGATTAGTGCTGGGGCTCCGGCTGTTCACAATCTACATCAATGATCTGGATGATGGGACCCAAAGTATTACAACCAAATTTGCTGGTGATACCAAAATAGATGGCAGTGTGGGCTGTGAGAAAGATCTAGAGAGGCTGTAAAGGGCCAAAAACAGATTAAGAGAAAGGGGAAGGAATATAATGTGGAATATGTGAGACCATTCACTTTTGTAGAGAAAATAGAAAGACAAGTTTTATTTAAAAAGCAATAAGTGATGTCCAGAGGAATCTGGATACACAATGTACAGGTACGGGAAGAAATATGGAAGACAAATGGTTTGATGGCTTTTATTGGAAGAGGATTTGGGTAAAAGAGTAAAGGTGTCATACTGAAATTATATTAGAGCCCTGAAATATTGTGAACAGTTCTGGTCTCCCCTGCTGATGATATACTTGCAATACAAAGAATGCAGAGAAGTTTCAACCACGTTGTTACTAAAGTTAGTGAATTATCCTGGGAGTTGAGATATTAAGTAGAATGGGTCTATACACTTTAGAGTTTAGAAGAATTAAAGAATAACCTGATTGAAACGTACAAAATTTCCCCACAGAGTTTGACATGGTACATGATATTGTAAGGATTCATCCAGAAAGTAGCGAGGCACAGAAACTCTGGTTAGACCACACTTGAAGTATTGTGTTCAGTTCTAGTTACTTCATTAGAACATTACAACACAGTACAGGCCCTTCAGCCCACAATGTTGTGCGGATCTTTTAACCTCTAAGATCAATCTAGCCCTTCCCTCCTACATAACCCTCCATTTCTCTATCATCTGTGTGCAGATCTAAGAATTTCATGAATGTCCCTTGTGGATCTCCCTCTACCACCACACTTGGCAGGTTGTTTCACACACCCACCCACTCTGTGTAAAGAACTTGCCTCGACATCCCCCCTCCCTTACTTTCCTCTAATCACCATAAAATTATGCCCCTTTGTATTGGCCTATTCTGTCCTCATTATAGGAAGGACGAGAAAGATTTAGAGAGGGTGCAGAAAAGATTTAACAGGATGCTGCCTGGAATAGAGAATGTTTTAACATTAAAGGTTGGGAGAGTTAAGGCTTTTCTCTTTGGAGTAAAGGAGGATGAGGGGTGACTTGAAAGAGGTTTATAAAATGGAGATGCATAGATAGAGTAGACAACCAGCACCTTTTTTTCCCCCCCAGGGCAGCAGTAGCCAATACCAAAGGACATCTGTTTATGGTGAGTGGAGAAAAGTTTAGGGGAGATATCAGAGTAGTATTTGTTTTTTTAACAAAGATAATGGGTGTCGAATGCACGGGGGGGGGGGTGGCGGTGGTGGTGGTAGAGGCTGAGACAAAAGGGATATTTAAGAGACTTAGATCGGCACATGGATGTAAGAAAATTGAGGGTTCTGGGTTCTTTGGGAAGGAAGGGTTAGATTGATTGTGGAATATGTATATATGTCAGCACAATATCATAGGCCAAAGAATCTATACTGTTCTATGCATACATTTTCTTGTGATACTGTAGTCGCAGTATCAAAACCTGGGCTGACCATGTAAGACTGAAATAAGGAATCAGCTCTCTGGGATAGAGTATTCCAAAGAGAACAATGAATCTTTAGAATTCTCTACCCCAGATAACTATGGAAGATCAGTCACTGAGTATATTCAGGATCAATAGATTTTTGGACGTCAAGGGAATTAATGGATGTGGAATTAGAGCAAAAGGAATGGCGCTGAGGTAGATCAGTCATGATATGATTAAATAGATCAAGTACATGGAGGGGAAGGCTTCTCTTCCTTAGGATTTTATTTGTGTTGTTGTATAGGAGATTTATACACTATATTATAGTGATCTGCAGATTTAAAGACTTAATTCTAAAGAAGTTCCTCCCATCTATTAACATGTTAGGTATGATTCCTGACTTTGAAATGAACAACAGAGATAAATGATTAATTGATTTGATTTTTTTTGTTGGATAGAGTTGCAATCGAAGGAATGTTGGCCTGGACACTGGGAGAACACCCTACTACAAAGCACAAAATAAAAATGGAATTGCTGTTTTCCAAAACCAAGTACTGAGGTCTTTTCTGATAATATTTAATTAAGTGGCATTCTAAATAATTACAACTTCTTTAAATCATGACAGCCATTTAAACCCAAGGATTAGAGTTCTTTCCATTTTTAAGTCTGTAATAAGGCACCATCTTATTTGGGTTTTAAGGCATTTGTATTATGAAATGAAAAATGGGTTATATTTGCATTGCAAACTCAGTGCCATTGGATGAGGATCCTGTATGGAGAAATCAAAACAGGAGCTACAAATATGTAAAATCTTAAAGCTCAGTATGAGGGATTAAAAACAGCACGAGGTGCCAATGATGATTGCAGTATTTCTCAAATATCTGCCACACATGTAGTGTGCCCAGCCCAGAAATGTTGTGAATCACTGCACAAATCACCAAATGTGTCCTCACCGAAAGATTTTCCAGGATTGCTTTTATCCACTTCCCTCAGATACTATGATATAATTTTCCAACTCAGTCAACTCAGAAGGTTATTCCTTCCTCCATATGGTAATGGACTGAAACCACTAACACACTTCAGTGACAATTTTCTTAACACATTTTAATCATGGAATAGCTTTGCATTGCAATTAAGAGAGGAATTCTTTGAATGAAGTATAGTCTAGTTACTTGGATTCATCAATCTGCAGTGCATTGTGATGTTGAACGTTATTTATCTCTATCCACTGTTTATGTGGAATCTTTTTATATTCTACTGTGTTTTAGATCAGGACCCAAATTAGCTCATTAGAGATTTCAAGTTAAAATAAATTTACAAATAGGGTTAATGCTAGAAGTCCCATTTACTCTGTAACATGTCTGAAAATCAAAGTAAAGAAGTTCATTCATCCATCATGAAAACTATTAAATATATAAATGCACAGAAATCTATCCCTGTCAATAAGGCTGAGTGATGTATTGTACTGTCAATGTATTGTAATTTGCCTCAAATTCATTCCATTGAACATTTCCAGTGCCAGAGTATAATGGTCCAACAAGAATGAACTTTTGGGCAAAAGTCTCAATTGTATCTGCTGGAGTTTAGCTAAGTGGGACTTACTGAAATATACAAGATCTTTAGGGTTCTTGGCAGGGTAGATGAGGAGAGGATAATTCCTCTTATAGGAGAATCGATAAGTAATGATAGCCATTTTTAAGGAAAGGATCACCCATTAAGACTGAGAGGAGACAAAATGTATTCTCTGATGGTGTCTTGAACTCTGGAACTCTTCCTCAAAGGGCAGTGGAAGCAGAGTCTTTGAATATTTTTAAGGCAGAGGTAGATTGCTTCCTGATAAGCAAAGAGTAAAAGCCTACACAATTGAGGTTTGCAGTAAGATCAGCCATGCTCTAAGTGGCATAGCAGGCTCAAGGAGCTGAGTGAGCGACTCCATCTCCTAATTTAAACATTCAAATTGGAGAATTTATTAGACAAACTTGCATTCAGGATGCCCCAGTGCATTAATAGAAAGTGAGGGCCTTTTGGAAGTATGGTCACTTCTGTAATGTTGAAAGACATCAATTTACAGATAGCAAGCTCTCTCAGACAATGATGTGATTACCTGTTTTTGTAAGATAATCCCCAGGACAAAACTGTCTTGCTTTTCTCAGTTCTGTGGGAAATTTTATTTACTTTATTTTCTCCATCTAACATCTCATCCAAAAGACAGCTTTTCTATAAGTGCAACCCTCTCTCAGTACTGGACTGTCAGCACTGATTTTTATCCTCTGATCTCTGGATGGGATTTAAAACAGTCTTTGGACTCAAAGGCAAAAGTGGTACGCAATGAGCCACAGCTGTCTGTCATCTGTATCCATCATAATTCACCTGACTAAATGGGAAAGTCCTTAATATTTTTAACAACATTGCACACACTCCAAACAAACCTGTACTTATCTGATGTAAGCTAATCTAATTCTTGGAGCTCAACTACATAACTGTTAAAATTTGTTGTTATGCAGATCATTCTTCTCTACGTTGTCTCCAAAGCCCAAATCATTCCCCATATTTGGTGATTAACTGCTTCTGATATTTTTAGAAATACATATTTCCTGATAAATAAGCAGAGTTCGACATTAGGACCTGTGCAATGTACAAAATGTTTTCAGAGATTTCCTAGAAGGGAAATCACTGCTGTAGAACTTGATGCCAGGGTGAGGATTCATCTTGAATTCGGAGAATGAGACCCAGAATTTTAAGATCTGCCAGAACCTCAACTTGGCAATCAACTTAATTCAAAACCATCTCTCTTCCGATTTGATCATATCTAAACTAAGCAAGGCCATTAAGTACACAATGGAGTGAAGAATTTATTAAATCTCAGTCCACCTAACTGCCACTGCTAGCTATCACAGTCAACACAAGCAGCTGCTTATAAAGGGTCTTTGTATATTTCCAGTATGTAGGGTTGGGAAAAAAAAACACCAGAGATGTTCTGATGGAATGCAACAGGAAAAGTTTCACAACAACATTTATTCAAACACACACTGTGGTTCTCTGAAACAACATTGCAGTGGGTAAAAGTACACAGGAAAATTTCGACAACAAAAAAAGTCACAGTCATGGCACTCTGTCCCAGAGCACGATTCCCAAACAGGCAGAAGAATGAAGCTTCTGGCTGGTACACAGGGAAATCATGTCAATTTGACTTGAAGTCCCATCCCTCCATGTCAGAACATTGTTGTTTCAAACTCCCATAATTCTGGATTGACATCTCAGAGGACTGCTGTTTCATGAAAGATTTGTTCTCCCCTCTCCCCCACCAAGGTAAATTAGGCCCCCATCCCACTTTTAAGGCAGACTTTAAGGCAGCTCCAGTTGCAGGACAAGGTGTTTTCTAAACCTCTGACCCAGTGATTCAGATGAATTGATCATCTACCAAAACAAACCAGTTTATTCACCCTCTTTATTCATGTTGTGGTTCAGAACTGGTGTGGTCTTTCTCTGCAATAATAAGCACTGTGTAAAATGCATGATCACTGCTAACATTGAGGAGGTATAGAAATCCAAATAATAGCAGTTACCTTTTGGTTCATATTCAGTGTCTGCTGCCAGCCACAAACAGGCATGAATGGTATTAAACCAGTTTCCTGGAGGCCAGCAGTAAACTTATAAACCTAGGAAAAAATGCGTGTTAAAAATTTGGCACTGCTAATATGGAAGGTGATTTAACAACATAAACATGGTTTTGGGCTCACAGGATCCCTTCAATCTGGAGTAACAATCATTTCATTCTCCTTTACACTCATGTACTGAAGAATGACAATAAACAATCTTGAATCCTTTAAAAATGTTGGGTTGAGACACCCTAGAGACATAAAGTAACTGCAATTTTTGTTTCTTACGCTGTGCTGGATTCAGTAGCATACTAGTCACCAGATTTGTGAATCGAATAAAGGCAAGAAGTTCAAGTCCCATGCACCAGCTTGGGTATTTAAATTAGGTTAATTACATTCATCTGTAATTAATGGGTCCACATGAATGAACCATTAACTATCAGATTGTTGGTAAATTATCAGATTGTTGTCAAAAACTTTCATTAGTGAAACTTGCTCCTTTTACAGAGTCCAGCCTACATATGGCTGCAATAATAAAAGTTGAAAATATTGGGTCAGGCAACTGTGGAGAGAAACCGAGAGCTTACATTTCAGATTGATGGCTTTTCATCAGAACTATAAATATGTTAACTATTCCCATTTTTGATCTGAAATTTTAATAATGTTCTTCTCTCTCCATAGGGTATTACACATTTTTATTTTGTTTTGCGACTCTAGTGGTTGACACTGAAATGGCCCAGTGAGCCACTTGGTTCAAGGACAGTTAGGCATGGACAATAACTGCTGGTCTAACCACTAATAGATACCCATATTCCATCAATGAATTGGAAACATACACTCAGTGGTACACCCACTCGTTAAAGCAACCAACTAATCAGCCAATCACGTGGCAGCAACTCAATGCATAAACATGGTCAAGAGGTTCAGTTGTTTAGACCAAACATCAGAGTGGGGAAAAAATGTGATCTAAGTGACTCTGACTGTGCAATGATTGTTGGTGCCAGAGAGTATCTCAGAAACTGCTGATCTCCTGGGATTTTCACAATCTCCAAAGCTTACAGAGAATGGTGCCAAAAAATAAAATCCAGTGAGTGGCAGCTCTGTAGGTAAAAATGCCTTGTTAATGAGGGAGGTCAGAGGAGAATGGACAGACTGGTCCAAGCTGACAGGAAGGTGACAGTAACTCAAATCACCACGCGTTATAACAGTGGTGTGCAGAAGAGCATCAGTGAACAAACAATAAAAGAGACCACTGATTGTACATAACGGTCCTTCCATCGCCGCTGACCACAACCTCAGTGCTTCTCTAGAGTGGAACTTGGAAGCCAGAACTTTCTCACCCAAAGGTGAAAGTTTCTGGAAGGTGTAGGGTTATTCAGATTTGAAATGCACTGCCAGAAATAACTAAAGTCAGAATCCATTATCAACTTCAAAAGGACTGTGCATAAATGTTCTTTTAAATGTTCAAAGGTTTATAGGAAAAGATCTAGGCAGTGTAGTGAAATGAATCGTTTTTTTGAAAGAAGCACTTTAAAAATTCTGTTTCACTTACAGACAACACTGAGATCTGAAATGTACAAGCATACCGGCTTAAACTTAAATACATTAGGCAATGTGAGGCACAGATTGTTTAGAAAATGCTACATTCCATTGTAATTATAAGGCTGTAAAAAGAAAAGTACTAACCAGCCAGTGTGCAGATATTTCATATTTCTCCTTTTTTGAATATGGCTGTTGCTAGTATTCTGGCATTTATTGCCCATCTCTGTTTGCAGTGACTGAACGTCTTATTAAAACCACTTCAGGGAACTATAAGAGTAACCTACCTCATGTCCAATGGAATTACATACAGCCCAGCCCTCTGCACTGTGAATCCAATAACATAATCAATATAATGCTGCTTTATTATAATTGGAGACATCAATACAAATCTACAGTCATGAGTTAAAACAGTTGCCTCACTGAGATAAGGTTATCAGTCCAAGGTCAAGGTTTGGTAAGCAAGTATGTTGCTAATAACTTGTAAATCATTTATATTCACCACCCTTTATAACATAATTGCAAAATACTTAGTGACAATGTGGCATCAGCAATGAGTTAGAGATAAGACAAATTTATTCACAGTCTATTGCACAGCAAAGTCAATTTACTCAATCTAAGTTATTTAAAAGAGCAGAGGAAACAAACTACAATTTTTCCACCCATAAAAACTGGGTAATTTATCCAGAAAGATGCAGTGAGTGGAGCAAAGTCACATAGAACATGCAAATTATGTACACCAGATAATTATAGTCAATTATAGTGGTGTGGTTACCACGCTTGGGTGACAGGAATTAAAGAATCTATGTGGGGTGATAGAAATTGATGATGGTCAAGAGGCTAGAATTGGAGGAACACAGAACAAGGAAGGTGGAAGTGCTGGAGGAGGTTACAGAAATAGGGAACAGCAAAGACAGAAGGGATCTGAAAAAAAGGATGAGAATGCTGAAGGTGGCATTGCTAAACCATGAGCCATTGTGGGTCAGAGGGACAATGAGTGAATGGGACTTGGTGTGCATTAGAAAACGGCAGCAGATGGCTGTTTGAACTGAAGGTTAGAGGGGCTGAAAGATGGAACTAAAGTTGTATTAAAACAAAGTATACACTTACAACTTTATTCCTTGGAGTGTGGGAGATTGAAAGTTGATCTTAGATAAGTATATAAAATAATGAGGGGCATAGATAATGTGAAAGTACCCAGGGCTGGGGAAATAAAGAACTAGCAGGCAGAGGCTTAAGGTGAGGGGGGAAAGTTTTGAGAGGAACTTGAGAGATAACTTGTGTTACACAAGAGGATGGTATACATGTAGAATGAGCTGCCAGAGGAAGTGGTTGAGGCAGGTACAATAATTACTTTTAAGAGACAGTTGGACAGACCAAACTCAGGCAAGTGGGATTAGCGTGGATGGGACATCATGGTTGCATAGACCAAGTGAGCCAAAGGGCCCATTTCTGTGCCGTATGACTGTCCCTACACTGACCAGAAACAAAGGTGCTACCCTATGCAACTGCATCAATTTTCTCTACTGCAGTGTGTGACGCAGACGCGCAGAACCCACTTTCAAATGAGGGGGTGGCAGAAACACTGGAGCTACTCCACTGCAACGCAAACAGGCTGGGCAGAATGCACAAGCAGCACCAGTGCATCAAGAGCGCAATTGCATCTCCTGGCACAGCAGCTTTGCGCTGACTCCGCTGAGCACAAGACCAAACCCACGTCACACAGGATATAGACACATTTCTCTCTCGGGACAGATCTTGTTCACGAGGCCTGTGCGTCTCCAGCACCTTTCATCATCACTTAGACCTGGCACAGTGGTTGTGTGGAGAAAGAATGGCTGTGCTTTCACATTATATAAATGTGAACTTTGGTTTAACAATTTATGTTCTGCAAATGATCATTTACCTAATAGTCTCATTGAGTTAATGCAATACAGGCAAGCCTCCCGTAACAGCCTGTTAACCCGTTCATCTGTTTTGTGATGATAACTAATGGCACTTTTAACCAGGAAGGAGAATGTCCTTGTCAGCTACTCTGAATCTTTCTTTGAATTATAGACAGGACTGTAAATATTTAATTGTAAATTGTGAGCAATTGTGCTGCACGTTACTGATTTCAAAGTAGGATCACAAACTCCACACAGCAGGTCATACACCACAGACAACTAACAGCAGGATTTCAAACGCAGTCAAATCCTGTGAATTTAATGACAATTCTTTCAACTCCAATGTCCAGACAACTCAATAATCCCACCTGTTATAACCCATATTTCCGTAGAGATTCAGGGACACGTTGCGATATTCTTACACGAGTGAAGTTGTGGATTCAAACCCCACTCCAAAGATTTGGGCACAACGATCAGGCCATCATCTATTGCAGTACTGAGGGTATGCCACGTTGACTGAAGACATGTTAAACAAGGGCACACAGGAGTTAACAAATGCTGTCTGGAGGAAGAGCTGGGGATTTCCCCCACTAGGGTCCTGGATTAGACAGCATGTCTTATGAGGGTATGGTAGTGGTAGAGGCAGATACATTCGGGACATTTAAAAGACACAAGGATAGGCATATGGATGAAAGTAAAGTGGAGGATAATGTGGGAGGGGAGGGTTAGATTGATCTTGGAGTAGGTTAAAGGGTCAGCACAACATTGTGGGCCAAAGGGTTGTACCATGCTGTTCTATTTACAGACTAGTGCTGGCTAGTGCTGTTCTACAGTGCCTTGAAAAATTATTCAGCCTCTAACCCTTTGTTCACATAACTGAGTATTACAACCAGGGATTTTGACCAGTTTGAGAATTTTTATTTGTGAATCACATGCTCACTTCACAGTAGAGCCCTCCCCCCCAAAAAGGGAAAATTGTAAAGCATGAAAAACTAAAAATTCAAAAACTGAAATGTCAGCAGTTCAAAAGCATTCAACCCCCTTTACTCAGTACATAGTTGAACTACCTCTCGCAGCTATTACAGTCAGTAATCTGTTTGGGTAAATCTCTATTAGCTTTGCACAATGTGATGGAGCAAAAATTACCCTTTCCTCCTTGCAAAATTACTCAAGCTGTGCCAGGTCAGTTGAGGATAGTCACACAAGCTTAGAAAGGAAAGAGATGTATTTGAAAGAAAAATAATTGAGAGTAAGTACAAAATTTTTATGTGAAGAGTTACATTAGTTCATGCCAAACTCTTAATTCTGTTTAGTCCCATCCACCCACACATGGCCTATAGCCCTTCATACCCCTCTCATCATTTACATACTCATTTTTTTCCCAAAAACAAGTATATATTTTAAGTGGTGTGTAGTAACATTAACCTATTGGTGGTAGTGGTGAACACATATAACCGAGAAGATTGGAATTTACTTCTCAGACGAACACCATGCAGTTTACATCAACCCGAGAGGACAGACCTCTCTTAAAGACCTCTTTCTTAAAGATGTCACCACCAACACTGGCCGAATTAACCTGGATTTTTATGCTCGTGTCTTTGGAAGCAAGGGGTATAGTCCTCGGATAAGGACGATGTCATTTAGCACAGAGAATGAGGGGTGCAATGCATCTGTGAGGGAATTGGAGGCACAGTAAATCATTAACCATTTTCAAGGTTGAAACAGGTAGGTTTGTGCATTAAGGTATCGCTAGTTGTGGATAACAGCAAAATGAAGAAGTAGGTTTCAGCGGTTGCTTGCCACGACTGCTTTCGTTGCATCCGGAAGAACAATGGAAGAAGCGGCCTGCGCTTGTAGTGGGTACAGCTTCCCCTCAGCGCCCAGTCCCGCTCCGCAGCCGTCCCTACACCGCTAACAGCACCGGGTCCCGCCGATTTAGCAGTCTTTCCAGCTGTTCCAACGTGGGAGATCCACTCGATCGCGGTTCATCCCGCACTGAAGCCCTGACGTGTTATCTCTTACCTGCTTCTCGCCGTCGCCGTCGCCGCAACCCTTCAATAACTCCAGTCCCCGTCACTGATGCTAACCAAAGATGTGCGGGGCGGAGGGGAGGAATAAGTCGATTGCGCCCACCCAGAGAGAATCCTAACCTCCCAAGACGGCCTCTTAAACGTGGCCAGTGTTTTAAAGGCACCGCCACTCCATGTTCCAGAAAAAGGACGGAATATTTTAGGCGTGGGTGTGGGCAAATACCAGAGGGAGCGCCGCGTTGAGTGTAAATTTTTATGGAGCACCGCGCTGTGAGACTATAGCACCATTAGAAAGGTGACTAAGGGAGTTCCACCCTTGCATCTGGCAGATGATAAAATGTGATCTTTCTTGTATGAGGGTATAATATCCAATGACAAAATATCGAAGAGGACTGGAAGAGCTCTCCCACTTTTTGGGAGCTATATTATTATTTCTTAAATATCACTATCATCTGTTGAATATTATTCGTTGTTCGTGGGAGTCTTGTGAAAATTGGCTGTCCATTTGTTTTTCAGTATTGCTTCTGAAGTAGCTTATGGCACATTGAAAGTGACATATAAAATGGCAAAATACCTGATCCTGATGCCCTGGTGAAGGGTCTGGGCCTGAAAAGTCGACTGCACTCTTTTCCAATAGATGCTTGCCTGACCTGCTGAATTCCTCTAGCATTTTGTGTGTGTTACATAACGTCATAAGATTTAGGAGCAGAATTAAGTCATTCTATCTATTGAGTGTTCCACCACTCAATCGTGGCAGATTTTTTTTCTCAACCTTACCCTCCCGGTAATCCTTAATCCCCTTACCAATCAAGAAACCCATCAGTCTCTGCCTTAAATACATACTTGTTCTCCACAGCACTCTGTGGCAACGAATTCCGTTTTATCCACTGTCCAGCTGAAGAAACGTCTCCTCACCTCAGTTTTAAAATGATGTCCCTTTATTCTGAGCCTTTGCCCTTGGATCTTGGACTTTCCTACTGATGGAAATATTCTCTCTACATCTTCTCTGTCCTGGTTTTTCAGTATCTGCTAGGTTTCTATGAGATTCCACCCCCCCCCCCCATTAACTCCATTGACTATAGGCCCAGAGACATTAAATACTCCTCACATGTTAAGCATTTCATTCTTGTGAACTTCCTTTTGGACCCTGTCAAGGGGCCAGCAAATCTTTACTGAAAATTTTTCAGAGTTTTTTAAGTGTGGTCTGACCAATGTCTTATAAGCCACAGCAGTACATCTTGCTTTTATATTCTAGTTCTTTTTAAATGAATGCTAACATTGCATTTGCTGCCTTTCCTACTGACTTAGCTACAAGTTACGCTTAAGGATACATACACAGCTTTCTCTGTGTGTTGATTAGCAGTTTAGATGAGTAAAACATCAATCAACTAGAATTAAATTAACACAAAATATGCCTCATGATTAAAAGAGAAGGAAATAATGAGACATTGTGGTATTATCTTTCAAGCCATGATTGACAGCTGCAACCACATTTTAATGTCCAAGTTTCATTTAAGTGATTTATAATTTTTGCTGTGCTGTTTTCATCCCCTAAAAAGTGTGGAAGTGCATTAACTCTTTACTATTGTAACATCAGTCATCCTAACTAAATATTTAACATCATTCTCTGTGTTCCCAAGAAACTTGACAACTTTCCAATTTCACATTTCTACATTGTGTAAGTGTTCAAGCACAAACTGTTTGTTGCCTTTGACCTGATTCAACAGTTTGAATTGAAATTCTAATTCCTTAACCCCCCCGCCAGGACAATTTTATGGCCAAATGTGCTGCATAGGCTTAATACAGGTCAAAAAGTAATTGATCCTTGGGTCTAAGTCTGCTGCAGAGAGGATCGATTATAGGGACCAGTGTTCAGAATAGGCCAACTGACCCAATATGAGTCATGTTGTTTTTCAGGAATTACTACCAGCTGCCTAAAGCACCCATAAACCCCTTCCATTGTTAATAAAAGGCCTGGGTGTATAGTCCCAGACCCTGAATTGGGCCTTTTCAGCTGCTGCCATTCAAAATGTAGGTTTTTGGGTTAACAAGGAATAGAACTACATGCAAATAATTCCACTCTTAACCCTTCAAACTTCTCAGGCTCATTTAAATCTATTATTGTAACTCCCTGTCCCCTTCTGTCAATATCCTCATTCTATTTCCTCTTTTATGCTAATTTGTCAAACTGGAAAACCCATCCCTGAACAGAGGGGGTGGGGTACAACACCACCTATCAGCTACTTACAATGCAATCCTAACATTTCTACCTCCATTCTTGCAAAGATAAGACTAATAACCCTCTGATTACCTCTACAACTTTCATGTGATTGCCATATCTTTAAACAACTCACAGAGTTTATAAGCTGGCTCAGAACTGAAGAAGCCTCTCAGATGTGTGGTAAAATGTCTTTGAGACACAGCAAGTCTAGTTTCCTTGATTTACTACTGCTTGGTATACAGTGATCTGGATGACTGAGAACCTTAATAGACACGTTCCTTGTGGGAGTGAGTTTTGCATTCTTGCCACTCTTTGGATGAGGAAGTAGCTTCTACATCCCCCAGCAACACACACAAAATGCTGGAGGTACTCAGCAGGTCAGGGAGCAACTATGGAAATGAATAAATAGTCAATATTTATTCTTTTCCATAGGTGCTACCTTTTCTGCTGAGTTCCTCCAGTGTTTTGTGTGTGTTACTTTGGATTTCCAGCATCTTTCTTGGGTTTCTAAATTCCCTATTGGATTTCTTGCTATCATATAGTGACTTGGAGTTGTGATTTTCCCCACAAGTGGATACATTCTCTCTGTATCCAACATGTAAAGATCTTCAATTATTTTAAGACTTCTATTAGGCCTGCCCCAACACAGCTTTTCTTTCTGAAGAGAAAAAGTGATCCAATCTGTTCATCCTTTCCTGATATGCACACACTCCCATTTCTGATATAATATTTGTAAGTTTTTAATGAATTAAGGGTTTCTGTCTTCACTACCTTGTCAGGCAGTGAATTCCAGTCCCTCATCACTCACTAAATAAAGCTTCTAATTGTTACTGTGTTGAATGTTTGTCATTTTCCACTCATTAAATTCCACTGTGGCACTGTGTACAAGTTATCAGGCTTCTAAACTAGAAGACAGAAATAGTCCTGAGATAGAAATATGGATCCCACTACAGCAGCAAAAGAATATAAATTCAAATAATCAAATAAGTGACAATGAAAGCACCAGATTGTCATAAAAATCTGGTTCATTTATCCCATTTAGGTAAGGAAATCTATCATCCTTACTCAGACTGGCGTCTATGTGGTTCCAGGCCCACTCCTGTGTACTTAACTGCATCCTCTGTTCAGGAGTAATTAAGAATGGGCAATAATCGCTAGTGTTGTCAGAGATCTAGATATCCTGTGAATGAATGAAAAAGGGGGACAAGAAGAAAAGGAATGACCAGGTAAGTGCAAAATTGCAGTTACAGTTACTCTTGAAGAGTCCCAGTTATCTTCGTGGAGAGGTATCACAGAACATTGTATAGAAGAAAGTCATTCAGATCATTGACATATATGCATTATATCCTCGCAGGAGACATGTATAATTTTAGTTACTGGACTCATGATTATGTCATCGTAAAATGTAAATTAGATTAAAACATCACTATTTTGTTAGTAAAAGAGTAATCTGTAAAAAGTTTATTTACTGCCAAAAGATACAACTTAAAGCTGCTGGCACGTTACCAGGATTTGACTTTTAGGTTCAATTTCCAGCTAGGCGATATTGTTAAATATATTTTGCCTCATTGATGTGTTCGATTTTATATTCTTTTTACGATAGGTCACCCATAGCAACACTCGATTGAGTTGTCGTCACCCGAACCAATCGCGAAGTGGCTTGCTGTACGTGACTAAAGCAGCCCGGGATTGGGCAGTTGGTGAGCGTCGGTGGGAGGAGAAGAGTCTGGCAAAATGGCGGACAGGGCAGTGGTGGATGTTAACAAACTGAAGGTATAAGGGAGCTAGCGTTCATGTTAGGTGAGGGGATCTGTGGGACAGGCCGGGATAGGAGTTGATCAACCAGGGACTAGCTTCCGATGATGAAGTGGTTGCCACGTTTCAGCTTCTCCTGGAGTTTTATCCCCGGAGATGCATTGAGGGTTTCGCGTCGGTCAATTTCCCGCCCCGACTATCGTTCCATTAACTTCGCCCTTTGAGGGTGGGGTTGTGTTACTGTTTCAAAGTTTTCTCCTACCATTACTGCCTTCTGCCTCACTATTTCAAGTAGCATAAATGTCGTGTTGAGGAGCAACACATGGCTCCCATACGGCCTAGTGGATAAATGGAACACCGGAACATGGTTCAAAACTGGCCTGTTTCATCGGGTTACAGCTGTATCGTATAGAGTATAACTACCGAAAGCGAGGGATGTTTAAGTAATTTTTTTTGTTAAGAAATAAGACCAATGTAGTGTAACGGTTGTTACAAGACTAGCATCCAGAGGCTTGGGCCATGAGTTCGTATAACTGCCGTGGCTGCGTGATGTAATTCAATAAATGTGGAAAACGTAGTTAGTATCAGTAATATCATAAATCTGCTGAATTGTATTGTAAAACCCATTAAGGTCCATCCTTAGACTAGATTTTATGTGCATCCAGCCCCAGCAATCTGGCTCGTAATATCCCCCTGAATTCGGAAGTAAATAGAGATAGACAGTAAATGCAAACGTATTTTTAAAGAAAAATCGTTCTGAGGCAGAAGGAGAAATGTGTAAGTGCAAAATATTGTACACAATTGATTAATCTTCACTGCGTGTTGTTCTGGGTGCCCCATTGTAAAATGGGCCATTAAAGTTTAGTGTATATCTGCTAGGGTGACAACGGATTGGAAAATGACGAAGGACTCGGATACTGTTTTGACTAGACCAAAGTATTAAGAGGTCATTTTAATGCTTTGCTCTTGTATAAAAGGCTGTGTTGGGATGTGTAGCGAAAGGCTTTGTCCTGCAATTGAGAGTTTGGTGAATGAGTAAAGGAAATAAACACTTTAGAGTTGTCCCATAGTGTAGTTGAGACAGAAACTATTGTATGTCAAGGGAGTTAGGGTAAGTTTGGATTTTTACAAAGTTATGAGCAGACAGTGGGATAAGATGAATTAAAGCCTCCAATGTTCTAATCTTTTGTTTTTATGTTGCTTTAGTTGACTGAACTAAGACAAGAATGCGCTTCAAGAGGATTAGACACTAAAGGAAATAAGCAGGACCTCATTCAGAGACTGCAGGCTTACCTGGAAGAACATGGTAAAATCTTGATTGCTATTTAATCTCTTGTTTTGAGGATTGTGCATTAATATATTAATAATGTTATTTAATATATAATTATGGCTTGTGTATTTTTGCTTATTAACTAGAAGTATTGAACGTCCAAGGAAAGAAAATTCCATTGAAATCTGTTGTTTCTACAACTACAACAACTATAACAATCTACAACCACTCTGGATTAACTTAACTATAAAAGTGGGTGGGCCAAATTGGCTGCATCAGCAGTAGTTAATCAAGCTGCTCAATATGCATTCCTCAAAGTTATAATATCATATGATTCTCCTGTTGCCAATTGTTGAAACACTCTTATGATTTACAGTGCTTTTGTTAGTGTAACTTTGTTCTAGCTTTAAGCATATCCATTTGCCAACTTAAACGTAGACCCTGTATCCTGTTGTCTTTCCCACAATATTCTCTTCAACCCAATTCAGTAATGAAAGAAATTGGTGTTACATATTGCGTGTTTTGGAGGAGTCAGATTCAGATTTATTATCAGACATATGTTGTAGAATTTGTTTTGTGCAGCACTACAGTACAAGATATAAAAATATTGTAATTTACAATAAAAATAGTGCAGAAGAGGGGAATAATGAAGTAGTGTTCATGGATTGTTCAGAAATCTCATGGTGGGTGGGGGGGAGAAGCTGATCCTAAAACATTGAGTGTGTGTATCTTCAGGCTCTTGAACCTCTTCTCTGATGGTAGTAATGAGAAGAGGGCCTTTCATGCATGGTGAAGGTCCTTAAAGATGGAAGTCAATTATTCAAGGATTTTTTGGGTACAGAGCAAAGTAGGCAATGTGAAACAGGTAAATTAAGAATTTGAATGAAGTATGATTAGAAATAGTTTTCTTTTCAAGCTAATGAAGCCAAAACTTCTGGCATCACATTTTAAAAGGCAGTCAGTCGCTTTGATGGGACAAGGCAAATTTGTTAAAATGAGTCAAACAGTTTGTGTGTGTCTGCACTGCATGTTGGTAGGGATTTTAGATGCAATTACAGCTGCTGCAGCTCATCTCTGTTGGAAATGATCAGAATGGAAGATAATGCTTTTTAATGTTTAAACTATT
Source organism: Hypanus sabinus (assembly GCF_030144855.1). Classification (NCBI taxonomy): domain Eukaryota; kingdom Metazoa; phylum Chordata; class Chondrichthyes; order Myliobatiformes; family Dasyatidae; genus Hypanus; species Hypanus sabinus. Next base: position 34,983,462 of record NC_082738.1, on the reverse strand, counting down.
GTCTGCTTTATATGGCTATCTACTATTTTTTTCATCTATCCTAGACATTAATAGGTGTAAATGTTTCCTGTAAGTGAACAGGATTTTAAAATGAATTCTTTTGTACTGGGATTCTGATGGTGAAACTATTTGATAGCTGTATTTTATTTTTAATGAAAATGTGGATTTGCAATTCTTTCACAGAAGATTGTTTTGTAGTTAGTAATACTTTGGGCTTACTTTGAAATGCATTTAATTGCAATATGGTTTAATATTAACATTAAATTGACATAATTAAGATTTCTGTACCAAGCTAACTGTACTCAGCCATGTGGATACTTTAGTATTTCAACAGACTGTATTCACAGAGAGCAGGGGAATAGTTAACATTTTCGGTGAAGTTGCCCTTTGTACTTCAGGCTTAAAGTACAAAACTGGTCTTGTTCCTGAGTTACCTTCACTTTGTATGCATGTGTCAGGTTGTGATGCCCCTTTTTAGTTGAATATCCAATAAAACAACTAAATATAATCAATGCCTTAAGAAACATAGACAAGTGAGTGAAACTGGTTAGTGGTTAATATCTTGGCTCTGTCTAAAACATTTTTTCTGTTGCTTTTTAATACACTTGTTGAAGTAATTACATCGTGCTAGCTTAATGTCATTTACAGCAAGCACAGCATGTAGTTAGACCAGGGGTCGGCAACGTTTACCACTAAAAGAGCCAATATGGACCCATTTCCCACAGAAAAGAAAACACTGGGAGCCACAAAATGAAATAACACTGCATACAACGGTTTTTTTTGCCTTTATGCTATGTATAAACAAACTATAATGTGTTGCATTTTTGAAATGGATGAACTCCTGCAGAGAAAACGAAATTACATTTCTGCATGCAACAAAAACATTTTGAACTCCGAAAAAAAGACGTCGGGTTGAAGGTTACTACATAGTTAGCCTACCTTGGATCGAAGAATTAAAAGAATGCGCGCACTGGCGGGTGTCAGGCATTGGCAGTGGTGATGTATATTAATAGCGATAAAAACACGTTGTAGCGGTGTAGCGCTACACGCAGCGCTAAAATAAAGACTGCAGTCAAAGGTAACTTTATTCGAACGAAACAGCCTTGCTTTAAAGCCTCGCTCAACCCGTCCCCGTGGGCGCGGATGCTCCAAAAGACACGTACTCACAAACCCCCGTAGGCTATCTCCCTTAGTCGGAACGGTGGCTAATTGTGAGCCGGTTCGGATGTGCCAGGAGATGAGGTCTCCGCAAAGTTTTCATATTGTACAAGATCACCATAATCTTCAAATTTCGAATTACATTTCAAAAGCTAACAAACCACGGGGAGCCGCATCACAGAGATCAAAGAGCCGCACGTGGCTCTGGAGCCGCAGGTTGCCGACCTCTGAGTTAGACTGTCTTGGAGATATTTATACATGTCGTTGAACTCACCGTCATATTTAAAGTATTGAACTTTAAATTGCAATGTTGTAGTGCTTTATAGTCAGGCCTTCTTTAGAGTTAATAAACTGTAATATCTAGTTTTGTAAGTTAAAACTAGTATAGGTCCAGTATCATTTTGCTTATTTCTGTTACAGCTGAGGAAGAAGTGAATGAGGAAGATGTTCTAGCTGAAGATACAGAGGTAGATAATATTTACTTTATATTAAAATAACCCCTTCTGGCCCTTCGAGCCACGCCGCTCAGCAATCCCACAACTTGATCCTTGCTTAATCAAGGAACAATTTACAATGACTAATTAACATACCAACTGGTATGTCTTCTGACTGTGGGAGGAAACCAGAGCACCCGGAGGAAACACTCAGTCACTGGGAGGACGTGCAAGCTCCTTACAGACAGTGGTGGGAATTGAACCCAGGTCGCTGGTACTGTAAAGCGTTGTGCTAACCGCTATGCTACCCCTCTGTATCTTGGTGTGTTGTTACTTTAATTATGTGACCCCAGCATAAAAAGGCTTCAATTCAATATTCAGCAGTTCACTTCTGGGGTTTTGCCATGACTCACAGTTTACTGCTAGTACTGCAGTTGTGCTAATGGGTAAGTTAATATATCTGTAGTCAATGCACTTGGGTCAATTTCATTTTCTTTGAGTATTTTTTCTTCAAATATAATATTGAAACAAAATTCTCGAGCCTTGCCAAGAAAGTCTTGAACTGGGTGTGCAATGAGACCAGTCTCAGGATAAAGGCTTGAAGAGCTATAGAGTCATTTCTTCACACAGTTGTCAGTCTTTTGAGTTTGAAAGATTTGGATGCTTGCTCAATCATTGAATATGTTTGAGGCTGAGATTCTTACAGTTTTGGGCACTGGGGTGGGAGAGGGGGGTTTAAGTGGAGTTGGGACATATAATTAGGCCCGCTGGGTTGCACATGTGAATCCTCAACAGAACCACAATCTTGTATGCTAGACCATAAAGATGTAGCAGAATTAGGCCCGTTGAGTTTGCTCTGCCATTCCATCATGGCTGATTTATTAACCCTCTGAACTTCATTCTCCTTCCTTCTCCCTGTAACCTTTGATGCCCTGACTAACCAGGAATCTATCAACCCCCACTTTAAATATACACACTGATTGACTTGGCCACCACAGCCATCTGTGGCGATGAATTCCACAGATTCACCACCCTCTCGCTAAAGAAATTCCTCCTCATCTCTGTTCTAAATGGATGTCCCTCTATTCTGAGGCTGTGCCCTCTGGTCTCAGACTCCCCCAGAATAGGAAACATCATCTCCACATCCACTTTACCTAGGCCTTTCAATATTTGATAGGTTTCAATGAGATTTCTCCACAGTCCCTCCCATTCTTCTAAACTCCAGCTGACTTTGGCCTACTTTATCCTCCAAGTATCCTGAAACTTCATACTTAACAATCGACTCCAGCGTCTTCCCAACCACTGAGGTCAGGCTAACTGGCCTATAATTTCCTTTCTTCTGCCTCCCTCCCTTCTTGAAGAGTGGTATGACATTTGCAATTTTTCAGTCCTTTGGAACGATTCCAGAATTAGAGATTCTTGAAAGATCATTACTAATACCTCCACAATGTGATTTATTCAAATCCTTCAGCTTCCCAAGCACCACCTCCTTAGTAATAGCAACAACACTCACTTCTGCCCCCTGGCACACTCAAATTTCTGGCATTCTGATAGTGTTTACAGTAAAGACTAACTCAAAATACTTAAGTTTGTCTGCCATTTTTGTACTCCATTACTACCGCTCCATTTTCCAGCAGTCCAATATCCACTCTTGCTTCTCTTTTACTCTTTATGTATCAGAAAATGAAACTTTTGGTATCTTTTTTCAACAATATTTTTAGAGAGCATAGTACAAAGGAGGTTTGTGCAGTACATAACAAATGTACAATTCACATCTATGAAAGAGATGCACCCATAGTACAATCATGCTTTGGTTGCCTCCCTGCCCCGACCTACCCCTCCCAATCCCCATCTCCAAGTCATCATTGCATTCGCAAAAAGGGTTAAACAGAATCTTTGTCCCCACAGAGCTGCATTGGTATAGAGAAGGTGTATTTTCCTAATGCATAGACTGTTGTATGTTTACAAATCTGAGTCCATAGAATTTTACCAGAAAATGCTGGAGGTCAGGGATTTATGTGCAGAGTTGAGGAAGAAAGGATGGACCTTTAGTTTGGCTGGGAATTCTGAATATATACAAGAAAGGGTCCCCACACCTTTTGGAACTTTGTCTGAGTTGAGAATTGAATAATGGACTTTCTCAAGGTATAGACTGGACATAATGCCCCTGTGCCACTGAGCGTGGGTGGGTGGGGCAACATCTCTCCACCTGAGCAAGACTGTGCGCCTGACTGAAAGAGAGGCAAAGGACAGTATGCATTTGGTCGGACGAAGGTGCATGTCCCCGTCTCCGGAGGTGCCGAAAAGAGCAATCAAAGGGTTAGGTTCCAAATTGTAATTAAGGATTTGGGATAAAGTTTGGAAAACATCTCCAGTATTTTATTTTTTGTATCTTTGACATTATTGGCTAGCTTCCCTTCATATTTTTATCTTTTCTCTACTTATGGTTTTTTAGTTGCTGCCTGTTGGTTTTTAAAAGCTTCCGAATCCTCTAACTTCCCACCAGTTTTTGCTCTATTATTTGCCCTCTTTTTGCTTCTATGCTGTCTTTGGCTTTCCTTCTCACCCATGGTTGCCTCATCCTCCCTTTAGAATATTTGTTCAATTTTGGATTGCATCTATCCTGCGGTTTCAGAATTACCCCTAGAAGCTCCAGCCAACAGTTCTGCCATCATCCCATTCTGGTGTCCTCTTACAGTCTACTTTGGCCAGATCCTCTTTAATGCCACTGTAATTCCCTTTACTCTACTGTAATACTGATATTTGAATTTAGCTTCTCCCTCTCAGATTGCAGGGTGAATTCGATCATATTATGATCACTGCCTCCCAAGGTTTCTTTTACCTTAAGATCCCAACACCCAATCCAGAATTGCTCTTCCCCTAGTGGGCTCAACCACAAGCTGCTCTTAAAAACCATCTCATGGGCATTCTACAAATTCCCACTCTTAGGATCCAAAATCAGCACCAACCTGATTTTCCCCAATCTATCTGCACATTGAAATTCCCTGTGACTATCATAACATTGCCCTTATTACATGCCTTTGCCATTTCTTGTTGGAAATTTATATCCTACATGGCTACTGTTCAGAGGCCTGTAAATAACTCCCATCAGGGTCTTTTTAACCTTGCAGTTTCTTAACTCTACCCACAAGGCTTTTACATCTTCTGATCCTACGTCATCTCTCTCAGGATTTAATTTCATTTTTTTTACCAACAGGGCCACCCCACCTTCTCTGACTGCGTCCCTGTCCTTTCGAAACAATATGTATCCTTGGGTGTTAAGCTCCCAGTGATGATCTTCTTTCAGCCACGACTCCGTGATGCCCGCAACATCATACCTGCCAATCTCTAACCGTGCTGGAAGATCATCTGCCTTGTTCTATATAGTGTGCATTCAAATATAACACCTTCAGTCCTGTGTCCATCACCCTTTCCGACTTAGTCCCCCTTTTTACACTGCAACTCATCTCACTGCCTGTCCATCCCCACAGTCTCACTATACACTGCATCAACTTGTATACCAACTGCCCCATCCTCAACCCTATCACTACTGTTCCTATCCCCCCTGCCAATTTCGTTTAAACCAGGGGTTCCCAACCTGGGGTCCATGCTGCCAAAAAAGATATTGGTCTTCCTCAGGTTCCACTGTTGCCTTAATTTCTAATAGGAGTAGATTATTGTTCAGTGAGGTTTGACTTTCTAGTGTATTCTTCATTGGTTGGATAGTTAGTGCTTTGATAATGGAAAATTTAATAGCTAGTCAAAATGTCTCTGATATATCAGAAAAAAATACCTTTTTAAGAAAAACTCTGGTTCCATTTGGTTAGTTGTTGCAGTTATGGAATATCAAATTCAAAGTTCACGTGGGAAATCTATAAAACCAGAGTCAAAATTACAATTGCTTATTTGAGATGTCCATCGAAGGTGAAACAAAAATGCTACTTGTGCTTAGTTGACCCTTGCTCTGCCAAAGGGAGCAGTCAAAGTTCTGTTGGAGTCGATTGTTAAGTATGAGCTTTGTAGAGGTTATAGAGCAGTTGGAAGCCAGTATCCCAAAGTCTGATATTTTAATTGTAGAATATAAAAGCTTCATTCTTTAAAACATTTTTTTCTTTCATTTTCCTCATAGGAGGAAGAGCAGCAGCAAAAAGTTGAACCAGAAGTTAAAAGTCAACCTGTTGCTGTCAAGGAACCAGAAGAGTAAATATTTGCTAATTCCAGTTTTGCATGTTTTAATTGAAATGATGGTCTGTATATTCTAATAACTCCTTAGGAGCAGTTTCTTAGGAAAAATTCTACTTTGCAATATGGCCTGGTCTGTGTTCATTTTTGACTTTGGCTACTGAGCACTTCTTTGCAAAGTCACCAAGCTAGTCATGTTCACAAATAAATACCAGCACTTGTGCTACAAAAATATATTGTTCATAAATTAAATAGCCAATGCAATGCAAGCTAGAAATAATCTTACAGATTTTGGTTACGTTTTGACCATTTGATGTTTAAAACTGCAGAGATTAATTATCAAAATTGCTTTATCTTCCTGTTTGCAATTATTCTTAATTTAGTTCTAACTAAGCTGTTATCTGAAACTTGGGGAATAAGGGGAACTGTGCAACATATGTTGGCCTCAACATTATTCTTTATAGGTTGATTAAAAAAACACAAGTGTCTAGTAAAGACAGCAGCTTGATTTCTTGTCTGACTTTTATTATGTGAACTACCTGCATATAGGTTTCAAACTGGGTCTTGTGAAAATGAATCATTGTCCCATTCCTAGAACTTGTCTTAATGGTATTTCTAGATTGGATGCAAGGATTTTGCAAATTGTAATCTATCAGCTTTTTTCTTAAATGCTGTGTTTTCTTCGTCTGGGAAGGGGGTGAAGTTGATATTTGAGATCACATTAATTTTACTTAAGTTCTAAAAGTATTTCTTTTTCAGAACTGTAGCAAAGAAGTTGGTTAAAATAATGGCACCAATGACAGAGAGTGAGGTTAGTATCAAGGGACTCTTGCCAATATCCATGACTGTGTTCTTCTTACATTAATTATGCTTTGTATGAAGGTTACGTCAACATCTGTCCGCAACTAAAATATTCACCATTTTTGTTTTGTAACTGTAAGCATGAGATTCTGCAGATGCTGGAAATCTGAAGCAATGCGCGCGCACAGAAGTTCTGGAGGGACTCAGCAGGTCAGGCAGCATCTATGCAGAAGAATAAATAGTTGACATTTCAGGCCTAGTCCTGATGAAGGGTCTCAGCTCAAAACGTTACCTATTTATTCCTCTCCATGGATATTGCTTGACCTGCTGTGTTCCTCCAGAATTTTGTGTGTGTGTTGCTCTCATCTTTTGTAAATAGTTTGTCCTTCTTGGGCATCCACTGGTTTGACATTCAGGACTTGTGTTTTTGTGTTTGGTAAAGACACAATGGTATAAATACTAGTATCCATTTATTACTTTACATACTTTTCACTCATTTGTACCACTAATAACTGGGGGTGATGGCATTGCCCCCATTATGTGCAGCAAGTGTGTTCATTATACACTGGCATCATTTTTACAGTCTGTGGATTGTGTTCACAATGCAGTTCTTTAGGTACACTGCTGATGAGTGACACCAGATGGATAGTCAGCGTAAGATACTTGACTCCTTCGCACAGCTGTAGCATGCTTACAACCTTGCTGACACACTTTATGTGGTACGTGTAGGACCCATCCTGCTGAATTATTTTTGTTCATATTCACCTTTACAAAATTTTGAATGCTATTTATAATACAAGCTATATAAGAGCTATGTAAGTCAGAATCTAAGATTGGATAAGGGGGCATAAAACTGCTGGTAGCCAGTATAGCAATGTTGAACTCTGGACAAGTGCATCAAATTTTAATACTGGCCAGTGCAATCAGGAGTTGTGTATGCAAGTCTGGACAATGGCTTCAGGCAAACTTGCCAAATTCTGGGCACTGGCAGCAGATTAAAACAGCGCTAAATTCTGTGAAATGGCAGCAGTAATCTTTGGGCTATGGTGGCAGATTGTTAAGCACTGAACACCACAATGGTAGCAATTAAAGCATCATTAAATCCTGAACAAAAGCAAGTAAATGCATTAAATTCTGGGCACTTTTTGCCATTAATAACAGCACTAAAATCCGGTCACAGGCAAGAGACAGTGACAGCTGAATGCGAGACAATGGCAGCAGATTATAGAAGCATTAAATGCTGGGCAATGTCAGTGAGTTTTAACAGCTGTAAACGCTAGGCGGTGGCAGCAGAACAAATTGGCGCTAAATGCCAGGCAGTGGCAGCAGAGCGAAATGGCGCTGAATGCTTGACGGCAGATTGTATCTCCACTGAACTTGGCAGTTGTGGCAGCAGTAAACTAAATGCGCAGATCTTATGCTATCACAATGGTGGCAGATTGTGGCAATCGATTATTACCGCACTAAACTCTTAAGGGTATGAGTCTAACAATGTAAACACTAATCCAGCAGGACCAAACTCTGAAAACATGCAATGACAAGTATGCTAAATTCTGATCATTCGTTGGCAATAAGTTATAATAGCGCTAAACTTCAGATTCAACCACTTTTCTCCCTGTAGTGCATTGTCTGATTGTTACATAATTTGTTTTCTAATGAACTTTTAACTCTACTACAAAGAAATTTTAAGAAATGTATTTGTCATGTCAATTTTGAATATGATATTACAGGTAAGTGAGTACAGTTATTTCTGCCCAAAATAATGTAAGCTTTTAAGATATTAACATAGAAAACCTACAGCACAAAAAAGGCCCTTCGGCCCACAAAGTTATGCCGAACATGTTCCTACCTCAGAAATTACTAGGCTTACCCATAGCCCTCTATTTTTCTAAGCTCCATGTACCTATTTAAAAGCTTCTTAAAAGACCCAATCGTAACTGCCTCCACCACCATTTCCGGCAGCCCATTCCACGCACTCACCACTCTCTGAGTAAAAATACTTACCCCTGACATCCCCATATTGTAGCAACAAGTTTTAAAGTTGATAAGAGGTAGGTAAGAGAGGTTTTGTCGATATAAATTACTGCCTGGTTTAAGCAAGGATATGTTGAGAAGTAGAGATTATTTCAGGGTTTTTTTTTGCATATTCTCACCAGAGTTCTTCCCTCAAGCTTATTTTTAAAATGGTAAAGTACTGAGGTAATGTCGGAGTGTTAATTTGGATGTTCTCTTTGCAATACTTTTGTAGGTGACTAGAGATTCTGGATGCAGGGTAGTGTTCCGTATCTAGCTGAGCCATTGTAGAACTCGATTGTGACCCTCTTGTAATCAAACTGGGGTAGGGGAAAGGCGAGCAACAACGTCTATATATTTGAACCTAACCCAATCCTTCTGTCTAAAATTAGATTTGTATTTGATACATTTGGGGTTACAGTATTATGATTATTCCTCCACAATTGTTAATTTTTCTCTCAATAAACTTGGTGTTATTAAATCTTTTTCTTCAAATACAGAGGTTAAAGAAAAGAGCAGAGCGCTTCAATGTACCAGGGACAGCTGAGAGTAAGAAAGCTGCTCGTGCTGCACGGTAACTATTGCAAATGACATTCCAACCTTAAGTTACTGTAGTGTGGATCTTATCTTGGTGGGAAATAAACTTTTGGGCTTATGGGCAGTTAATGTGTGGTCATGTGATGCTGCTGCAACTATAAGATTTTCATTGCACTGTGCACATACAGACTTGTGTATATGACCAACTCCACATTGACTTTTGACCTTGATATTTTGTGCACATGTGAACAACAGTTAATCACTCTGTAAAGGTGGTGTTAGGAGCAATTGCATACACATTGCATCACTTGGCTCAAAAATCATTGTTGGGCAGTAATGGTAAATGTGCTTCATAGTTCTTGAATCCCTTTTATCCCATTTCCTTGTATCAGTTAAATAATTAAATATTTGTAGTCATTAATTGCAGTACTCAGCTTTACACAGAAAATTTAATTGCTATAATTCCATAAGTGGAAGTGTAAATGTTATTTAAGCAATATGCCATTTAAAAGAATGATGAGGGGGCTTGGAATTAATATAGCTAAGACTGAAAATGTCACTTGGGCAGCATATAATTGATGTAGAAAAAGAGATTGGCAGGAATGTAAAGTTTCAATTTTTTTTCTCAGGTGTTGTTTAAACCCCAAGCTATTCTTTATTCATGTGTGTGTGTGTGTGTGTGAAATCTGTTGAAGTGGAAGATGTGTGTCCATTAATTATCTTCCTGCAAAATATTAATAGGTTTCATGTCTCTAACTTGTGAGGCGCAGCTAATCATTAAATTCTTAAAAGCAGGAAACGAAAATTTAGCAACCACTCTAATGGTAAAGATTTAAAAATTCTTTTTGACAAATGTGCATCAAAGCATAGAGTGAAATTTGCCTGTTTTGTGTCAAATTAGATCAGTGTTCAGCTTCATGGATTTAGTTTTAATCCTAGACTGTTCAATTTTAAAGTTTTTGTTGCATTCACTAGCAATTATATAGAGCAAGAGTTCCCAACCTTATTTTTTATGCCATAGACCCCTGGTTGGAAACCCCTGAGACAAAGGATATAAAAAAAAGGGTTCCAGGGATGTGGGATTTTGACTACTAGGTTAGATGGGAGAGGCTGTGGTTATTCTAGAAGCAGCAAAGATGGAGGTTTGATCAGACTGTACTAGATTGTTTAGATGGAGTAAGCAGAGACTAATTTGCTAGCTGATTTAAAACCAAGGCCACATGCTTATAAACTTTGAGCAAAGGGGTTAATAGGAGGAAAAATATTTTTATGCACGATGGTCATGCTATGGACTCTCCACCTGTCTGGGTGGTGGTCAATTTGGATTATAAAAAGGGAATTGGATAGACACTAGGAAGAGAAGTTTTGTGGAATAAGATTGATCTGATTACTTTGTCAAGCTGGCACGAATGGCTGGCTGCTTGTGCTGTTAAGATTGAGTCATTGTACTCTAAATCATTCTTAGTATTTTAATTACTGTCCAGCAGATGGCAGCATTGATGCAATAATCAGCTGTTTGATCCCAATGGCCTTTTGGAGCAAGCTGAGTCCAGGAGTGACACAGACATTGACCTATCCCATAGTGCCTTTGTATGTTTTTGAAGAATCTAACCATTTTCTTTGTAATTTCTACAACAGGTTTGGACTGCCTATTGTAGCAAAAGGTGAGAACAAAATCATGAGCTCTGAGTATTATAGATATAGTTTAACCTAAAATCTACCTAAGAAAGGAGAAGCAAGCGCAAAAATATCCATTCCTTCCCATGTTTTAGTAGTATCTGTGGGGGGGAGAAAGGAAAACCTGTATTATTCCTAAGTCAATGTCAGTTAACCCTTTCCCTCCACAGATGCTGCTTAACCTCTTTATCTAGTAGTTTGCTTTTTCTTGCTCCAGATTTCAGCATCTGCAGTCTCTTATATTTCTAATGAGCACTGCATACTTTCACATTCTTCTCATTGTGTCTCCAACAAAATAGATTGTTTTGTTACTGAATTTTTAAAAAAATATTTCTGTTGGAAGCCTCATTCACTGTTCTGTTTTTATTGCTTTGCTTCCCTGCAACCTCCTATCACCAACCATCAGTTCCTTTGTAAGAGAGTTGTATATTTTATTTTCTGGATCTTGAGGCAAAGCTGGTGACAGCACTTGATTCTGGTGTATAAAAGTGCTATTCTCTTGCACTATCTTGAGTTAGAAATATATTTTCATCAAGTCTGAATCCTAATCCTCCTTGCCCACTAATGATGTAGAATTATCTCCAAGTTGCAGTTCATGAAGCTGGCTCATCACTACCTTTCTCAAAAGCTATTGAGATTAATTTTGTCAGTATTACCCACATTGCATAAATTAATTTTTTAAAACAGTTCTAATAACACTTATCACCACCACCCCTAGTTTCAGTTCTGTTCCACTAGGGAGGGGAAAACAATCTAGTTGACCAGCTGCATCTTGATTTTCTTGCCATCGGTCTATCATGTTGGAAATGTACTCACCAATGAGAATAGAAAGGTGGAGTATTTTTTAATGTTGAGAAGCTGGAACTTGTTGGTGTTCATAAAAACCTGAATGTCATGCATGGATCTTTGGATAACATGCTAAGTTCAGCAAGTAGGAAAGCAAGCAGTATGATAACCTATTTTTGAACTGGGGTTTGAGTGCAAGGGTAAAGATGTCTTGGTCCAAGTACATAAAACCTTTAAAGAAACAGCATCTGGAATATTGTGTATTGGTCTGGTCTTCCTACCTGAGGAAAGGGCGCCACTGTAGCGTAGCAGACAGCGTGACACTATTACAATTTGGGGTGTTGGAGGTCAGAGTTCAGTTCCAATGTCATTTGTAAGGAGTCTCCTCCCTGTGGAATGTGTGACGTACCAATAGGTTGATTGGTCAGTGTACATTGTCTCGTGATTAGGCTAGAGTTAAACTGGGGGGGGGGGGGATTTCTGGGTGATGAGGCTTAAAGGGTTGGAAGGGTCTATTCTGTGCTGTATCTCAATAAATTAATGAATAAAGCTATGAGGAGTGCAGCTGAGGTATACCACATTGAGATGGTAGGTTTACGAATGAAGAGAGATTGGACTATACAGTCTTGAGCTTAAAAGAACGTGAGGTGATCTTATTGAAATATAGAAAATTCTTAGTGTTTGACAAAGTAGATGTTAAATGAATATCCCTCCTATGGTCAGAGTTCATCTCAGTGAAAGAATAGAGATGTGAAAATATTTCTTCATCCAGAAAGCAGTGAATTTTTGGAATTCTGTACCTGAAGGGTTGTGGTGGCTCTCAGTCATTGAGAGATTTTTAGATGCTAAGAGATTAGAGCAATAAGAGTTTAGTGCAGGAGAGCGATGTTGAAGTGAAAGGTCAAATGTGATGTTACTGAATGACAGCAGATACAAAGGTATAAATGGCCAAATCCTTATGCATGACTCCCTGTATCTACACTTGAATTAATTCCATTGCTATTGCATTTCGTATATACCAAAAATCTATTTGTTGATAAATAGTCTTTAGCTGCTTAACAAAGAATCCTGTTGCTGCCAACTTAATTATGCTGACATTGGCAACCTGTGAAACTTGCATAGAAACATAGAAAACCTACAGCACAATACAGGCCCTTCGGCCCACAATGCTGTGTTGAACACATACTTTAGAAATTACCTGGGGTTACCCATAGCCCTCTATTTTTCAAACTACTTGATCAATAGTTTTGTCAACCTACAAATTAGTTTTTGTGTCTCATTAAAGTCAATATTTAATGACATTTTAGTACTTGGAGGCATTTGTCTGTTCTCGCAATTCAAATTGCATTATTATATCCCATGTAATTCCAGCATACTTATCTACACAATGCAGTACTTGATGTCAATGCTGCACAAAGCCATTGAATATGTAACCGTACAATAATGTAGTCAATATTTGAACATGTCTGTACTGTTTCCCATACTTAAAACTGTTGACCAGGCTGATGGGTAAATCACTTTCTATTTCAGTTACTTCTGGGAATATCAAAACTGTGGTAAGTTTCTGAATACAGTTCAGTCTCATCCAGATTTTCAATTTTTTCTCTATATCTAACTGTTGGTCAAAGTTTTTGAGTAATTGTTAATATATTTCCTCCAAACTTGCCTGTGTTCCTATGGAATCAAATGTGGTTACACGTGCTTTTAGAGTCAGTTGTACAGCATAGAAATGGGACTTGTCTCCATGCTGACCAATCTACTTATCTGAACTAGTCTCATTTTTGCTTGTCCCATATCCCTCTAATTTGAAACCTTTCCTCTGACTACACCTGTCTAAATATCTTTTAACCATTACAATTATACCCACAACCACCACTATTCTCGCAGCCTGTTTCATTACCCACCTCGCTGTGTTGAAAAACTTGCCTTTAAATCTTTTACCTTTCACCTTAAACCTATGCCGCCTTAGTTTTAGAATTTCCTACGCTAGGATAAAGATGTTAGCATTCAACTTGCCCATGTTTCTCATGATTTATACCATGTCACCCCCTCAGTTTCCTACACCAGTGTCTTGAACAGCTACAATGTGATATCCCAATTGTTATACTCAATACCCTTACTGCTAAAGGCCAGCGTGTCAAATGCCACCTTCACCACCCTGTCTACTTGTGTCACCGCTTACAGGGACCTATGTATTTGTATCCTGAGGCATCTCAGTTCTTTTCACTATGTAAGTCCTGCCCTGGTTTAAACTGACCAAAATGCAACACCTTGCACTTCTCCAAGTTAATTCCATCTGTCATTCCTTGGCCCATTTTCCCAGTTGATCTAGATCTTGCAATGTCATTTCCACTACCACCAATGTTAGTGTCAGTCAAGGAGATTAGTTTTAGAGTAATTTAACTTTGCTGCATATAGTTGCAATGAGCATTGAGTACTGTTCAAAATGGCTTCCAGCTAGAGCAACTGGCAACCTGTGTCTGAAGGTGAAGTCAGTCATCTGCAACAATGTCTTAAACTGATTAGGTTTTTGTTTGTATATGGATTTGATGGAAGTATGTGTGATGTACAGTCATATATTTAACATTAGTCTGGACTGCATTTAGGTTTTTAATCACTTCCAGATCTCATTGGGCTATCTCTAATCTTTCTAAGCTACAGTTCTTGGCTCAGTGTCAAATTTTGTATATGTAACTGCAGAGTACCATAATAAGGTCATGTACTTTCAAAACAATTGAAAATTTTCATTAATCTCTGTCACCAAGAGATTGATTAGATTTAATTGTCACATGTACATTGAAACATGCAGTGAAACATGTCATTTGTGTTAAATCAGCAAGGATTGTTCAGAGCAGCCTCTAAGTTTTGCCATGCTTCTGGCACCAACATAGTATGCCCACAACTCACTAACCCCACCTGTGCCTTTTGGAATGTGGGGGAGTAAATCAGAGCACCAGGGGGAAACTTAATGCGGTCATGGGGAGAATGTGCAGGTGTTGAACCCCGATCTAACAGCTGACATTGTAAAGTTTGGCAATAACTGCTACGCTACTGTGCCACCCCAAAAAGGCTAAGATTTTGGGCTCTTAAGCATCTTTTTTTTTAAATTGTTTCCCCACTGTTTATGGCTGTGCCCTTTATTCTCCTGTGAAGTGCTTTGTTTATTCTACTGTCATGGGTAGTGGGAATGAGAATTACTATTTAATTTCATTATGTATCAGACTTAAGTATTCTGAAGGATGACTCTTAATTTTCAGATCAGTGCAGAAAAATTGAGAGAGAGGGCTGAAAGATTTGGTATGAATGTATCATCAATCTCAAAAAAGGTATGTGCCAGCTTCAATTTAAGATGCATACTAGAGTATCCCTTCTTTTAGTTGGGATTTTGAAACATTTGATTTTTCAGTTATTTTGAGTTTTTTCCTTTTCATGTTCCTTTGGTATGAACAGTGTTCAAACCAAGAAACTGGAGGAAATACCCTGTTTAAGTTTGAGCTAAATAATACTGTACTCTATAATTAAGATGCTATGTTCAATGTGTCATAATGTTTAAATGTGGACTCCTTCAGCGGCTGTTTTTAAATATTATCACTTTCAAAGAAGTGCACACCATATCAGGCTGTAGTTTCCATCTTTTTATTTTTTAAAAAGATACAATTTGTGTGTATTCATTATGAAGAATTGTGAAAAATTTGTTAATGGATTTATCCCCAACATTTAAAGTCAGGCAATTTGTTCAAATGTTTCTGCATTTGGTGCACTAAGTCTGGCCCCGACAATTCATTAAACTGACTCTGCTTGGGCCATTCATTACTGAAGTCGGGTTGGACCCGCCAGGCAAACAATAGCAGTATACGCCCGATCATGAAACATTTACTTTTACATATGTTTGTGTTAATGAGTGTTGTGGGAATTTTGATTAAGCGTTCACCTCAGTAATATTATGAAACCATTCTGAGTGTTATAAATTGTGTTACTGAAATGATTCATTATATAACATGTTGCTTAAGTTTTTAAAACTTAATGGGTAAATAAAAGAACAGTTTTATTATGCTATTGCAGGTATATTGGCTCTACATTTTAAATCCATCTCAGTCCAATTACTTTAACCTGAGTATTATTCAATTGGAATCTTTCATTAACCTTGTTACAGCTGTTGGTGCACCTTGGAATTACAATATTTGTATGATGACTCCGTGACCAAGTGATGATAATACTTAAGAAAATATAAATGACATTTGATAAATTTTAAACATTTTGTTTGCATTATTGGTTGTATTACTAATTGAGATGATGGGTAATGTAAGTGGGAGAAAGGAGGAGATGGACTGATCTAGTTTATAGATTGCAAAACACTTGTCTATTTGGCAGACTGGTGAATAAGATTCTACTGTACTTAGCCTGCATTGGGTATAAAAATGTTATTATAGTTATGTATTTGATACAATGCCCTCAGAGAAAATGCACATGTGGAACAAATTATAATCACCTCCTTTAGGTGGGAAATGTTTTGATGAACAGTTAGAAAATTTCATTATCATGGGGTGCTTGAAGCTTTGTACAGATTTAGAACTGGACTTCATGCAGTGTATTTTGCATAAAACTGAAGCCACAGTCATTTACCTTAAATATCCCGTTTGCCATTTCTTTAAAACTACACACATTTCGGTCATCATCCAATTTCATTTTTGCAGTGAATATAAACTTTTATTATACAGCACACTTCAATGGGCTCCATCTGTCACCTGGGCTTTTGTCTGCAAACAATTTGGCTTTGTGCTAAGAGTGCTGCTTGTGTGAGCCTCTTAAGGCAACAATATGTTCATTCTACCCCCTCCCAAGTTCTTGTGGAGCTCTCCGTCAAGCCATGCTAGTTAATATAATGAGTGTTGACAGCAGGATGAACACAACTGGCAGCTACAAAAATTGTAGCCGAGTGAAATTGTCATTGGCTTGTGATTGATGTGTGCACCATCTCTTTGTCTGCTCACAGCTCTATATCGATCTGCTTGGCCCCACTCCATAGCAGAATGGTAATGCTGTACAATTAAAACCTGCAGTGCCAGGGTTTGCAATATCTAAGCCAATGAACAGAACATGGTCATCATAACTAGGCACAAGCATCCCCATGTGTGGATTTGTACAGTTCTGCTTTTCTTCCAGGTTTTTCAAAATGGGTCTTATGGAGTCATTTTTTAAAAAGGATTTTCACGGTGAAATGGGTCATTTTATGCTTGAACACATTGTAATTACGGATTGTTTATCCTCAATGGCTTTCTATTTTTTTTAACCTGAAATTGAATCCTAGTTCTTATCTTGAGATACACGAAAAATATACTTTAGAATTAATATTTTGCAATTATGGTAATTTCTGAATAGATCTTGACAACACAAATGGGGTGTCAAATGGTTTAACAGTTTTAAATGTCACTTTCTTGCAGCTTAATGGCTGTAATTTACAATGTTGAATTGACTACAGCATAGGAGCTATTTGAATTTATTGAATGTTTCCTGCTGCTACCAACCAGATGCCCACCTTCAGAGCTTTAATGTTATTGCTTTTAACTTGACAAGGATTTGCTTTGTACGTTATTTTTGGGGAATGTTAGTCAATTAAATTGAACAGATTGCTTTATTATTTTAAAAAATCTCTAAGTATATTCTGTTATGAGCCTTTAGATTCTCTGTTTAAGATTGGTTAAGGGGAGTGAGTGAAGTTTACATTGCTGATGAAAGTAAATTTTATCACTAATGCAGTTTAGCCAGCTAACTCAGACAGTGAAGCAGAGTTTATTCAGTTTTTAAAAAAACTTCTTTTTTAAAAAAAACTCGGATTGCTGTTAGAGTATCTAGGTGCACCCTCAGTGAAGACCAGGTCATTGAAGTTGTTGCAAGAATTCTTTCCAAGCTGTTTTTTTAATATGCTGTATATTCCCTTCCCTTTCATTTATTTTCTGTCTGTTGTAACATGCATTCTCTTGACTCTAAATTTGCTTATCTTTCGGAATTGACTGTGGTTTTTTGTCTTGAATGTGTACTCAAAGCTTTTTGCTGAATGTCAATACATTGGCCATAGGGGAACACATGATTTTTCTTCTGGTCTCATCCATGCAAGTTCTTTTCAGCAGGTATTACCAAGGAGGAATTGGTGGGAGCCTTTATTATTTCACTCTCTACTACACTAGTCTAAAAGCAGGGAATGTTGTACACTTAAGCCCTGCTTTGACATTGTTTTCTTGCATCTTTGTTTGTCTTTGCTCACATTTGGAAGCTGCTTTTCAAATTAAGTTGCTTGGATTTTTTTTCTTTTGTATATAGTATCTTTACACCACTTTGTACAACAGTTCTCTTGACAGATTTATTGTCATTTATATTACATAGTGCCTATAAAAAGCATTCACCCACCCCACCCCCAGAAGTTTTCATGTTTTATTGTTCTGCAACAATGAATCACAGTAGATTTAATTTGGCTTTTTTGACATTGATCAACAGAAAAGACTCTTGTGTCAAAGTGAAAACAAACTTCTACAAATTGGTTTAAATCTATTACAATTATCAAACACAATAATTGCATAATTACTCACCCTTTCAAGTCAGTATTTAGTAAATGCACATTTGGCAGCAATTACAGCCTCATTTGTGTGGATAGGTCTCTATCAGCTTTGCACATCTGGAATCTTTACACTGCAATTTTTTCCCATTCTTCTTTCCAAAACTGCTCGAGCTCTGTCAGATTGCATGGGGATTGTGAGTAAACAGCTCTTTACAAGTCCAGTCACAAATTCTCAATTGAGTTGAGGTCTGACCTCGACTTGGTCACTCCAGGATATTAACTTTTTGGTTTTGAACCATTCCTGTGTAGCTTTGGCTTTATGCTTGAGGTCATTGTCTTGCTGGAAAACAAATTTTCTCCCAAGTCAGTTTTCTTGCAGACTGCATCTGGTTTTCCTCCAAGATTTCCCAGTATTTTGCTGCATTCATTTTACCCTCTACCTTCACAAGCCTTTCAGGCCCTGCTGCAGTGAAGCATCCCCACAGCATGATGCAGCTACCACCATGCTTCATGGTAGGGATGGTGTGTCTTTGAGGTGTGGTGTTTGGCTTACGCCAAATATAGATTTTAGTCTAATGGCCAAAAATCTCAACTTTGATTTTATCAGACCATAGAACCTTCCAGCTGACTTCAGAGTCTCCCATGTGCCTTCTGGCAAACTTTAGCCGTGATTTCATGTGAGTTTTTTTTTCAACAGTGACTTTCTCTTTGCCACTCTCCCATAAAGCTGCGACTGGAGAGACACCCGGGCAGCAGTTGTATATGCAGTCTCTCCCACCTCAGCTACTGAAGCTTGTAACTCCTCCAGAGTTGTCATCGGTCTCTTGGTGGCCTCCCTCACTAGTCCCCTTCTTGCACGGTCACTCAGTTTTTGAGAACAGCTTGCTCTCAGCAGATTTATAGCTGTGCCATATTCTTTCCATTTCTTAATGACTGACTTAATTGTACTCCAAGGGATATTCAGTGACTTGGAAATTTTCTTGTATCCATCTCCTGACTTGTGCTTTTCAATAACCTTTTCACTGAATTGTTGGAGCATTCTTTTGACTTCATGGAGTAGATTTTGCCAGGATACTGACTCACCAGCAGTTGGACTTCCAAACACAGGTGTATTTTTACTACAATCAATTGAAACACCTTGACTGCACACAGGTCTCTATTTAACTAATTATGTGGCTTCTAAAATTAGTCGGCTACACTAATGATTGGTGTGTCATTTTTAAAGGGATTGAATACTTATGCAATCAATTATTTTGTTTATATTTGTAATTAATTTAGATCACTTTGTTTTCACTTTGACATGAAAAACTTTTTTTCTGTTAATCAGTGTCAAAAAAAAACAAATTAAATTACTGTGATTCGATGTTGTAAAACAATAAAACATGAAAACTTTGTGGGGCTAAATACTTTTTATAGACACTGCAAGTGTTTGAGCTTTTAAAAAGTGAAGGAATAAGGTACTACACTGAATCCTCCTGTACTAGTTAGCACATTGGTTTTTATTTTATTTGTGCAGCATTTTTTTTTAAACTTGCAAAGCAGAGTGCAACAGTAATTCACTTTCATATAGTGCCTTAGCATCTAGGGCTTGAATAGCATTAATGTGTACCACTGAGGAGGGTGACCAAAAGCTAGGGCAACAACAAAGTTTGAGGAGTTGAGAAGACAGCTGTCATTGTTGAATTAGTTTCAAATTGGCACAAATATTTTGGAATGTGAAGAGTCTAAGAAAAAGGGTAAATGAGGGCAAATCAATAGATAAAATGTGAGATTTCCAACAGGTGCCATACACACTTCAGAAAGTGAGAAATTATAGTTAGACCAGATATCAGGCATCAAGACATGAAACAGAGTGGCAGAAAGTGGAGAGGGATCACAAAAATCAATGCTGGGACTTGGTCCAGTTTTTTAGTTTTCGGAATCAAAAACTCCCGAAATTAACATATGGAATTAAGTTGATGGGATGGGCAGTACCGAGGGGGAAGTAAGCATTGGAGAATGGATGTATGATTAACATGAATTTCTTTTATTATTGTTTATTGCTTACTTTTAAGAAAAATAAGGTTATGATTGACTTGGAAATTGATCTATAGGGTAAAGGAATGAGAGATCCCAGTGCAGATACACATCACTAAATGTAACGCTGCAGGGTAAAAAGGCCATTTCAAAATGCATATTAAACTTTAGATTTCTTTCCACAGTAAAAGTGGTTAAGATTTGTTAAACCTGTTTCTAACCTTTGTTAAAAACAATGCTGGCAGAACTCAGCAGGCCAGACAGCATCTATGGGAGAAGGTAGTGACGATGTTTCGGGCATCATCTCTATCTCCTCCCATAGATGCTGTCTGGCCTGCTGAGTTCTGCCAGCATTTTGTGTTTTTATTTACTTCCAGCATCTGCAGATTCACTCGTCTAACCTTGGTTAGACCATTCTTGCAGGCAATGGAGAGGATACAGTAAGGAATTGCATGGATGGTTTTGGGTATTTAGATTATACCTGTTGACCCTTCAAGATAAAATGGAGACTGAGGGATAACCTGTGGGTCTTTTAAAGTTCTGAAGTGTTTAGAAAAGACATGGTAATTCCACATGCAGGGAAGAGCATAGGAGACTTCATTGCGTGACCTGAAGCCTAAGGGGTAAATAAAAAATATCGGAATTGGAATGGCAAGGGTATGGAATTTACTAGTGCAGGAGTGATTTGAGGAAATAATATAGATGTATTTAATGAGAGATTAGATAAGTATGTGAAAGAGAAGGAAAAGAGGTTACGTTGAGAGTTGCTGAAAGAGAGGAAACTCGAACTCTGCAACCAAAATAGTTAATTTGGCCTGCCCAGACTATTTTTTATGCTGTATTTGTATAATTTTATGTGCAAGTAGATGGTATTGGTGTTGAATGACTATTGATTAGTGGTACATCTTAGAGTAAAATTGGATGCAAGAGAGTAGATACAATATGGGATAATTAGCAAACAGTTAGGCTAGGGACAAAGAACATAAAGCTCTGGCTTTCCCAGTATTAAAGTGGAGGAAAGTCTGAGTACTAGTAGACAAGAGAGGACTTGAAATGCAACTTGTAGACTAAAGAAATGCTGGTAAAGCTACAGAGGGAAAGCTGTTTTGTTTTCCGATTCTAGCTTAATGTATTTTAAATTGAAAAGTACTTTTTAGGACACTGAATGTAATCTAAAAAGTCAACCTTCACATTGCAGCTGTTACTTGTTGATGTAGGCAACACTAAATCATTTGTTATCACTGAGATTGATTCTTGGCTGCTGGACAATCCCAGTGCTCTGGAGTTTAGCCCAAACGTGCATTGTTAAGGTACTAATGTAGTGCCTTGTACCATATTGTATTGTGTGTGCACATTGTGCTGAATCTTGCTGCCCTTGATCAATTTTGGTCACTTTAAACTTCAATGTGTGTTTTCTTGCAGACTGAAGATGACGAGAAGATGAAGAAGAGGAAGGAACGATTTGGAATTGTGACTAGTTCAGGAGGAGGTGGAGATGATGTTGAGGTAATCAAATTAGCACAATTATCCAGCACCTCAAATACTCCAGCTCTAACCTCTGGATTTGTTCATGATTGGTTACATAAATGTAAAGATCTTAATTTTTGGATATTTTGCTCCATGGGAGTCTGTGGAGTGGTTTAAGTTACATAATTATAGTTGTACCTGACAAATTCCCAATGTAGTCATTTTAAATCCAAATTGAATACACTCTTGCTATTCCAGGGAAATGGAGATGAAGCATTTAAGATACAGATCAGCTCTGCTGTCATTGGATGGTGAAACTAGCTTGAAGGGCTCAGTGGGCTCCTCACGTTCCTACGTTCTTAAAACAAATTGAACATAATTGTCTTGTGGTTAAGAGGCCATAAGTTATGGTATCAGTAGCTATATACAGTGATGCTAGAAAGTTTGTGAACCCTGTAGAATTTTCTCTCTGCATAAGTATGGCCTAAAATGTGATCAGTTCTTCATGTGAGTACTAAAGCTAGGTAAAGAGAACAAAAAAAAATTATACTTCATTTATTTATTGAGAAAAATGATCCCATTTACATTTGTGTGAATCTTTGAGGTAATGTCTTCTACAAAAGCCGTTTGGAGTCAGGTGTTCCAATCAATGATGAGAGATTGGTGGTGTGGGGTGTAGAGGTGTCCTGCCCTATATTTAAAAAAAAAAGACATGTCAGGTTACCGACAGAGCAATTGTAGAGATGCATGAAGCTAGAAAAGGCTACAAAGGCATTTCTAAAGACCAGGGTGTTCATCAGTCCACAGTAAAAGAAGTTGTCTACAAATGGAGGAAACACAGTACTGTTGCTACTCTCCCTAGGAGTGGACATCCTGCAAAGATCACACTAAGAGCACGACGTGTAATGCTGAAGGAGATGAAAAAGAACCCAAGGGGTTAGCAGCAAAAGATCTACAGAAACCTCTAGATATTGCCAAAGTTTTTGTTCATGTGTCCACTATAAGAAAAACAATGTTGCTCTTGAAAGGACACCATGGTGGAAACCACTGCTCTCCAAAAAAAAAACATTGCTGCATGTCTTAAGTTTGCAAAAGACCGACAGAATGTTCTACAATGCTTCCGGGACAATGTTCTGTGGACAGGTGAGACAGAAGTTGAACTTTTTGGCAGAAATGCACACTGCTATGTTTGGAGGTAAAAGGGCACTGCACACCATCCCAACTGTGAAGCATGGTGGAAGGAGCATCATGGTTTGGGGCTGCTTTGCTGCCTCAGGGCCTGGACAGATTGCAGTTGTTGAGGGAACAATGAATTCAAAATTGTATCAAGATATTTTACAGGGTAATGTCAGGGTAACAGTCCGTCACCTGAAGCTTAATAGAAATTGGATAATGCAACAAGACAATGATCCGAAAGATGAGAGTAAATCAACAACAGAATGGCTTAAAAAGAAAATTTGTGTTTTGGAATGGCCAAGTCAAAGTCCTGACCTTAATCCTACAGAAATGTTGTGGAAGGACCTGAAGCAAGCAGTTCATGCAAGGAAGCCCACCAACATCCCAGAACTGAAGCAGTTTTGTAAGGATGAATGGCCTGAAATTCCTCCAAGCCAATGTGCAGGACCAATTAACAGTTACTGAAAGCAAAGGTTCACATACTTTTTTTCCAGCAAATACATGTAATATTGGATCATTTTTCTCAAATGAAGTAAGTATAATACTTTCTGTTATATAATTGTTTTCATCCAGTTTTAGTGCTTGCATGAAGATCTGATCACATTTTGGATCATATTTATGCTGAAATAGAGAGCATTCTACATTGTTCACAAACTTTTTGGCACCACTGTCAACCTTCCACAGGCTGTGTGTAATAAATCCAGTCAGGGCCAGAATTATGGTAGATGTGATCACCCACCATAATCATAATGGTTAATATCATTAGAATGTATCTGTATAATGGGAAAATTGTTCCAATTATAATTCACCTTTTCAATCCTCTTTCATCTTCTCTTCTACCCCCTCTCCCTGCCAGGCAAAGAAAAGGAAAAGAGCAGAACGCTTTGGGATTGTCTGATAACACCTTGCGTTTTTTTACCAAGAATATTTTAAATGTTATCAAGTAGATTTTTTTAGGATACTTTTTAAACTGAAAATATTCTTTATTTCCCTATTATGTATCAGTTTGCAGTTATGGTGTTTGCAAGGTGTCTGAAATTGGATGACTATTTAATTAAAACTGCTAGTTTGTACAATTGGATGCTGCAATGGCATGGACCGCACATCACTGTTGCAATCTGGAGATGATCTTAGTGAAACTTTGTGCAGGTACTGTACAACTGAGTGAAATTTGTGAATTAAAGAGGTTGTGTTTTTGTTTAGTATCATTACAAGCTGAAAAAGTATCTAATTTGTAAATGCAAGTATACGTGAATTTTGTTATACTATTGCCTATTGCTTAAATGATTTTAAACATTTAAGTGTACTAAAGCCTTGATGGACAGGGTGGGAAGGGGTAATAAGATTGATGTGGGAATCCCTTCTATGTGAGATATGCCAGAGACATGATGCAAGCTGTTCCAGATGTTAAGGCTACTTCAAGAAGATGCACCATACAACCTTTTTCTCAATCCATTACTGAAAATTTAAATTCTATTCAACTCAAAGGGTAATTGTTTTTTTTTTAAAGACAAATGTTTAGTATTTTCTGATTGAGTTTGAGCATTGAACAAAATGGGCATGGAGATACTGGTAGCCATTATGAACATCAACTGCCATCCATCCAGTCACTTTCTAACTTATACTGCACACCTCGTGACTTGGTGACCCACTGTCCAACTAAACGATGATGAAAACCCGGTGGCCAGGGTGACTCAATTTAAATTTTTAAAAAGTTAGGCAATTAAGATTGCGCACAGGTGTTTGTCTTGTTATTATACACTGCCAGCTATATTTTCTCGAAACACCTGAAGTGATAGGGACTTCAAACTTGTGCATGCAGTCAAGAAATGAAATTGATTTGTGTCTCTTGCTCCTTTGCTTCATTGTAGCTTTACTTTGATCCCTATAATGAGTAACAGCAACCAGCATTAAATATATTTTTAATGGTGGGATTTTTTTTTAAGTTTACTTTTCTGAAGGACTAATGGCAGGTTAGCTGGTCCATAGGTAATGAGTAGTAAAATAATGTTGGGTGATATCCATTGTGCCATGTAAAGATGTGAAATGACCTGCTGACCCCTGGTTTTTTTTCAGAATTTTTATTTTGTAATTCATTTGACCCAAAGCATCTTAGTCTGCAAGCACCTAACTATTCCCTTTTAAAATTTTAAACGAAAGGGCAGAAACGTGACATTCCATTTTCTCATTTCTTTCCACCTCTGCCTTCCAACATGGCTTGATTTACTGGAACAATAAATATTTGATCTTTAACTGGTGGCATGTGATGTAAACCTGGTGACCTGTTCATACAGACTGACAGGTAGTGTGATGTAATATAATGCAAAACTTGTCTGCACATGATTTCACATCCAGCTACTTTGTAAGTTTGCATTTTTCCTGTTTAGATGTATTCATACATGAATGGTCTGGTTTGTATTTGGTCTGACGCTTGTTTTCTCATTTTAAAAAAAAAAGTTCATTGAATTCCAAATAAAATCAGCTTTTCAAGTTGTTGGACTACATTTTCTACAAATGCATGTGCAGTTAGTTATTGTCTTTTTAAAGTATTTTTTATTTGAGCTCTAATATAAGATGTGCAGTGAGGGTTTTCATGCTCTGTACATATTCTCTTACCTAGTAGTGTTGATGCTCGTTTTATTTTGATTTTGCCGCAGAATTTTGGACTATAGATACATCATAGCAAATCTTCTCTCACCTGACCTCTGCATTTAATGGCTGTGTTCATTCTGCTGTCACCAGCCCACCTGTTTGTTTTTCCCTCCAGTGTAGCGATGGTTAAGTAAAAAGCAGCTGATCCCGTATGCTTGCACTGCAAACTTGTATCAGAGATCACTGGACAGAAATCTGGAACAGAGGGTCTGTGAATACTGAGGTCAAGTGGTATTCCTGCAAACTCAGTACAAACCACTTCTTCAGTGACTCCATAGTGACAGTGGTTTCCTGTGTCTTGAAGGCTTGGAGGGGTACAAATGTATGTGGTGGGAAGTGGTTATTAACTTTTAATGTCCTTTGACTCCAGTTTATCCCAGGCATGGTGTGTAAGCATCTTAAAATGAGGTTGGACATTCTCAGCTTGTTTCCTTGTGGGGGATTGGCCTACAGCCCATTGTTTACTATGAATTAAACTATAACTAAAGATGAGAAGATAACTGGGAATAAGGGGACTGGGGAAAATATGCTGGTGCAGGAGTGCTCTTGAGATTTGAATACTTTACTTACATTCTGAATGAACTATGGAAATTTACATTATGGAATGGACCCTACTGTCCTGGTCTCGGTGTGGAGCTGTATGTCTCCACTTTCCCCAGCTGGAGAATGGCTGGTCTTTGCTTCAAATATTCTTTAAGGCTGCATGCTGGGAATGTAAAAGGTGTTTGATCCCCCAGTACCAGTCTTTTGTGAACAAATGTCAGCTGATCTACCTGTTATGTTATTTTGGAACGAAATTGAATAACTGCATTATACTGAATTCAAGTAGTGGATGTTACTTAATTACACTGATGACGGTATTGTAAATAAGTGCTTTATCTCTTGTGTGTCTTGCTTTCCTGCTCAAGGAAACTTGCAAACTGATTTAGAGTGCAGAGGTATCCGGGGGGGGGGGGGGGGGCAGCTTAAACCTATGAGCAAAGGCACTTCAGGGCCTTGGGATAATACATTTTGAGAAAGGATAGTGAAGAATATTATCACTTGACTTCGGATGGATTGGGATGGTATAAGTTTCCACCACAGAGGAATAGGTTGGTTTGATTCTACTGCTGTGAAAAATGAGTCTACTGATCCCACATTGCTCTGGCTCTAGCAATGTATTTTTGGATGTATGTAAAATAGGGAAAAATGTTACCAGTATGTGATTTGGCACTGAGTTCTGTGACACCTTTGACCTTGTGTAAAATACTCAACAATACTCTTGTAGCAAATTGTGGCATGTATAACAATCCTCAATTTGTCATGCTGTGCCAAATGACTTGCCCTTCCTATCACGTTCCTGCTGTTGTACTCCTTCATTAAGGAAGTGGATCAATAGCAAACAGTCCTGATGTTACCCTTGCTTCTGAGCCTTAAATGTGCATTGTTCCTTTTTTCCACTGTATCTGCCGGAATCCTGTGTTATTGCTTTTCAGTCTGGTGTTGCGTACATGGCTATCTTTATAAATCTGCTTAGATATTTAATTGTAAAGATTCAAAAAAGAAAACTTTTTCCAGTTAAAACCAATCTTGCAGTATAAAAATCTTCCTGCTATCCTTTAAAATCAGAGTACAGTTTTTAAAGTGTCAACTTGGGAGAATTGAAGGAAACTAGGATGTGCAGGGTGGCTTGTGTTGTCTGTTCACACATCCCTACTAGTTCCGCTTGCTCTATTAAAGAGCTCGTTACAGGTAGATGAGAGAATGGAACTGAGTTTCCTTTCTCACAATTCCCTTTACAACCAAGTGTTTAACTCTTTTGAGGACAACACCAGCTCTTCCAACTGACATCTTCAAGCTCAACAGCTCTTTTCATGCTCCTAATGGTACTTTTTTATTTTGCTTTGTTCCTTGCCCACCCTCAATTGCCAGTAAACTTTATTCTATGATTCACCTCATGTTAAAAGGTTATGTTAACTCTTGCTCTAATTTTCTAAGCACGTTGTTCAAATTAAAGATTTGGATTTTGGAATTTCACAATATTAGGAGGGTACATTTTAAGTCTAAAAACTTTGTAAATATAACAGTTTGATTCAGAGCAAAGAGCACCAGTTACATCTAATAATATCTACTTAACGTGCTGTCAGTCTCTTTCCCAGGACTCTGCTTATAGTGCACAGATCTCACAGCTGTTTCAATTCCATGCAGCCTTGCCCACCCTTTTTTTTGTGTCTATAGTTATCAGTGCAATTCCTCTGGAGCTTTTATTTGTTCTTTTCTCCCAACCCCCAGCCAATTCTCTCGTTATCAGAGGCCAGTTGTAACCATTTGCAAATTGGAAGGGAGGGTCACAAAGCAAGCAGCTGATCTATTGCCACTAACTTTGTACCTGTTCAAGGTAAATTTTATTCCCTTCCACACATTAATAGGGATCAGAGCTGGGTGTCTCTTGCCCACTTGTCATACAGTACTGAATGTTTGTTTCATGCAGCAAACTAACCCACTAATGCTCTCAGCCTTCCTCTATCTGATGTGCATGTTCACACTGGTGTTCTTTGAACAACAGTCAGCTGCGACAATAAAAAAGAGGTCATGTGTGTTAAATGCATTGGTTTGTTTGCGATATTTGGCAGCTTCTGATCAATTTTGCAATGACACGGTCCAATACGTATATTTAAAAAATCCGGTATTTGCTGAAGTAAGAATATAGTAAAAGCCTTGGTAAAAAGTTGGAAAGCTACAATTTTTCAAAGGTTTGGAGTATCTATCCTCCCTTAAACTTGAGAAACATTAAGACGAGTGATTAGCCTTGGAACGACTCCCTCCCCTACAAACACTGTACCTTTTTAGTAACCATGACTAAGTTTGATACATGAACATCAAAATCCTATGTGCAAGACTGGGGAAAAGAACTTTTTTAAAAAGCAAAAGTGATTCTGGGTAGGTAAGGGTTAAAAAGTTTAGCCCTGTTTTGTCACCAGAGGAGAATAAGCAGTAATTAGAGAGGAATTCCTAAATGTGTTCTTGTGTTATCCTTGGTTTATGGAGAACTCGTAGGGGGTCTTCCTCCTCACATCTGTTGTATGTGGGAAAAACCAGGTCTTAAAACAGAAGGCATCTTAAACAGTTTGCATCTAAAGGGCGTGGGATCAAACCCTATGCTTTTCCTGTCACTAAGTCCTTTGTGAAAATTTTGAGTGATATTTCATTTACTTTTTAATTGGATGTGTTCCAAATGCATTCTTCACATTGAAGGTGAAGCTGAAGCAAGTACATCAGAGGAATTTGCTTTTCTCAGTTGCTCATTCTTTCTGCCTCTGCATCTTTATCCTCTACTAAAGTAAAAGTCCATAAACTTCCTCCTATATCACATTTGGGTGAGATTTGATTGAGGGGAAACTCGCAAGCACAATAATACATTTGAGTGTCTGAAGCTGTAGCAAGGATAGGTATATTTAGGGATGCTGTTAGAATGATGGTACCGCTTGTCTTTATTATCGGATATGATACAGCACAAGCCTGCAAACTGTTACTGACAAATCTCAATTTGAAATTTTCTCTACCATGTAGATTATTTTTCTGTTTCTCACTCTGAGCTGGTTGCTTTTATCCAGAACAGGAATTGCACATAGTGGATCAGTAAGAAAGGGGAGAATCAGTTCTCTCCCTGGTTGCTGTGCAGCTGCCCCTCTGGGAAGTTGTTTAAGCACATGCATGGTTTTCCAGTAGCCCTGCCCATGGGGGAAAAATGGCAGTTGTTCGTGAGGGCCATTGCCAATTACAGAGCTGCAATAGATGGTGCTTCCTGGAGAGATGAGACAATTTTCTTTTCTAATGTAAATAAGTCACAAAGTGAAGGGCTGCAGCAGGAACAACCTCACCATTGAACCTTGCAGGTGGTGTCCATTGATTTATAGCTTACCCTGTTGGACTCGATGAAGCTCGAATGCTGTTGCGTGACTTTGAGAGCCAGTAAAAGTTTGCTTCCTCCTACTTCAAGGTCTTTACATTTCCAGAAAGTATTTGAAGAAGGAATAGGAGGGTAGCAAAAGTTCCAAAATGAGCTTATAAAGAATCCATGCCTGAGGCAGACAAAGGCCAGGTATGCAAGCCTGCTATATTATGTTTCAGTTGAGATTTATAGCACAATGAAGATGGCTTGGCCTGAGGACTGAGTCGGAAGGATGCAAATGCAATTTGGCTTTCTTGCTTGTGCAGCTAGAGGGGATGTGTATTGAATTAAAAGCTGCTCCTCCAGTGCCTGCAAGTGAAACCAAGTTTTGTGTTCTACACCTGTACCCATGAAGTAAATGATTGCGATTACCTAAGTTAGCTTACTTGCAGTAGGAACGTCTGTCTGTCTATGTACCATATCCGATGCGGACGTTTGTGACCATGGTTTTCCATACAGATCTATCCCTCGTTCTTTGGATGACTTCCATTTCCTCGACCTGGTTAGGCTTTTGATATATATAAGCCGAGGTCTTCCTGGAAGACCTAGGAACGTAGCTTTTTTTTAAATACATGCATACAGTGGCATGCAAAGATTTGGACAACCCTGGTCAAAATTTCTGTTACCGTGAATAGTTAAGTGAGTAGAAGATGAACTGATCTCCAAAAGTCATAAAGTTAAAGATGAAACATTCTTTTCAACATTTTAAGCAAAATTAGTGTCTTATTTTTGTTTTGTACAATTTTAGAATGGGGGGAAAAAAGGAAAGCACCATGCAAAAGTTTGGGCGCCCCAGGAGGTTTGAGCTCTCAGATAACTTTTACCAAGGTCTCAGACCTTCATTAGCTTGTTAAGGCTATGGCTTGTTCATAATCATAGTTAGGAAAGGCCAGATGATGCAAATTTCAAAGCTTTATAAATACCCTGACTCCTCAAACCTTATCCCAACAATCAGCAGCCATGGGCTCCTCTAAGCAGTTGCTTAGTACTCTGAAAATTAAAATAAATGATGACCACAAAGCAGGAGAAGACTATAAGAAGATAGCGGAGTGTTTTCAGGTAGCTGTTTCCTCAGTTTGTAATGTAATTAAGAAATGGCAGTTAACGGGAACGGTGGAGGTCTGGAAGACCAAGAAAACTTTGAGAGAACTGCTCGTAGGATTGCTAGAAAGGCAAATCAAAACCCCCGTTTGACTGCAAAAGACCTTCAGGAAGATTTAGCAGACTCTGGAGTGGTGGTGCACTGTTCTACTGTGCAGTGACATCTGCATAAATATGACCTTCATGGAAGAGACATCAGAAGAAAACCTTTCCTGTGTCCTCACCACAAAATTCAGCGTCAGAAGTTTGCAAAGGAACATCTAAACAAGCCTCATGCATTTTGGAAACAAGTCCTGTAGACTGATGAAGTTAAAATAGAACTTTTTGGCTGCAATAAGCAAAGGTATGTTTGGAGAAAAAAGGGTGCAGAATTTCATGAAAAGAATACCTCTCCAACTGTTAAGCGCGGGGGTGGATCGATCATGCTTTGGGCTTGTGTTGCAGCCAGTGGCACAGGGAACATTTCACTGGTAGAGGGAAGAACAAATTCAATTAAATACCAGCAAATTCTGGAAGCAAACATCACACTGTCTGTTTTTTAAAAAAAGCTGAAGATGAAAAGAGGATGGCTTCTACAACAGGATAACGATCCTAAACACACCTCAAAATCTGCAATGGACTACCTCAAGAGGCGCAAGCTGAAGGTTTTGCCATGGCCCTCACTGTCCCCCCAACCTAAACATCATCGAAAATCTGTGGATAGACCTCAAAAGAGCAGTGCCTGCAAGACGGCCCAAGAATCTCACAGAACTTTAAACCTTTTGCAAGGAAGAATGAGCGATAATCCCCCAAACAAGAATTGAAAGACTCTTAGCTGGCTCCAGTAAGCGTTTACAAGCTGTGATACTTGCCAAAGCGGGTGTTAGTAAGTACTGACCATGCAGAGTGGCCAAACTTTTGCTTTGGGCCCTTTTCCTTTATTTGTTATTTTGAAGCTGTAAAATACGGAAATAAAAAAGTAATCTTGCTTAAAATATTAAAGAAATGTGTATTCTTTATGCTTTTTGGAAATCAGGTCATCTTTTACTTGCTTAGCTATTCACAGTAACAGAAATTTTAACCGGGGTTCCCAAACTTTTGCATGCCACTGTATCGGGTGTGTGTACTAGTGCACTACTACATAATCTATGACATTTTATTTTGCCGTGCATCTTAACCATTCCTATTATGTCTCTTAAAGGACGACAGCATTTTGGTTCATTGTTGGAATGCAAAATCAGCACTGTGTTCTGTATAAATGTTTTATTGTTCCTCAAAGATGTATTCCAAACAACCACAAACTAAATCAAAATAAGTGTTTCAAATAGCAGAACATTTTTCTGCAACCCACTGAGATTTCAAAGACACAACGCTTTTATCTTTTATCTGTGTAAATATTTCATTGTACTGAGAGCAAAATTCAACAGATTTAAAGGGAATAATGCACAGACTATGAACAGAACTAATTCAAGCAACTATATTAACCAGTTTATACAATATTGTACTACATATGTAAAGCTTACATAAGATTTACAGCTCATTTAATTTTATTCTCAAATAGTTCAAGATTATTAATGTCCCTAGTCTATCGTATAATGGTTACAATATTTGCTTTGCCCTCAAAAAGTAGGTAGCTGTTTGAAATCTGAATTGTGCCTCTAGGCTGCTTTCCGGATACATGATGCCAATTTTGCTCAACACTCTGTGCTGAACCTTTTTTTTGTTCTTTTTACTGTCAGAGTCAAACAGCCTGCAGGCTAGCTCTGTGGTTTTGCATCCTCACTCTATCAGTCCAAACACTGTCATCTACAATAAGACAAACTTAATACATACGGTCAAATGGCAACTGAGCATTTATAACATTTGACATCAATGCACTGAACTGAGTCATGCAAACTCAGAATGGTAAAAAGTTAGCAAACATTGGTCTTTCAATTGTGATGGTGCTCATGTTGGAATTTTGCCATTACAATCAAATGTTCAACTTTTTGTTTCCATTAACCTGATCCAATATAGTTAAAGTCGCCACCTGGATTCTAACACACCCTTATTTGCAAGAGTTAGTTTAATAAACAATTGTACACAGGTTCACAAAATATGTGATTATGTACTGTATTATTAAAGACCTTATCTTAATATACTTATACATGTAAATGCAAAGTAAAAATGGCTTAGCCCCTTGTATTTCCTTGTAGGCATGGGATGATAACTTTTCCTGAAAAGCTGGCTAAAATTGAGGCTGTTTTGGTACTTCAAATCATATTGCACTGGAGAGCTGAATATGCACAATGTTTTTTTTTAATTGAAATCACAGATTCTAGGAATGGTAGTGAATTTGGTACACTTGTGAAAGTTGGTGTAGTGTGCCATTTTCCCCCCTGGTAAAATACAAACTTGGTAAAAATGCTGGTATTCACTCGAGTACTTAATTAGTATAATAGTATCCATGATCAAACTTTGTACTTGTACCATGAGTTCTGCACATTAGGAGTGTAATACAGTTGTATAATAAGCATATCATTTCTTTAACTTTCCACAGTGCAACAGTTATTTCCAAGATAATCTGAACATGCTTTCATGCATTCGGAAATACCTTGTCATGTTTCCAAACCACGTTCAATGACAGAGTACTATTACAGCACAACTATCCCATGTAATTTTAGGGTATTTTTAAGCTTTTGTTATTACCCATAAATTAATAAAGATGGGTACAGGTGCTGAAGGAAGCAACCAAATATACAATAGGGTGAAATGTCAGAAATGG
The DNA here is from genome assembly GCF_030144855.1 of Hypanus sabinus. NCBI lineage: Eukaryota > Metazoa > Chordata > Chondrichthyes > Myliobatiformes > Dasyatidae > Hypanus > Hypanus sabinus. Next base: position 34,950,235 of record NC_082738.1, on the reverse strand, counting down.
GTGCTGCTAGCCACTGTTGTCTTCAGGTTACAGTAACCTGATAAAGGGAGACATTGTTTCCTTTAAAGTCGATGGAGGGCCCTTAAACTTGAGAAACAGGTTAACTAAAAGTTTTTAATTCTAATAAACCTTTGAACTACCGCAAACACTACCTTTTCAATAACCATGACTAAAGCTTTCATACCTAAACATCAAAACCCATTGTGTGAGACTTGGAAAAGTGCTTTTTTTTGGGCAAATGTTAATTTTGTCTATTTCTTTTAAAGAAGGGTCATTTATAATTGAACTGAACCCAAGAAAGAGTGTTGTGCTCTCAAAACTTTTCAGATTTTGGATCTCTAAGTACTTTGAAGAATAGGATCTACCCTTCTGCATCAAGGACAGTCGCAATTTTCCAGATGAGCCTTAACCTGAGCAGGATCAAAGTGTCGTGAATATTTTGGGCCAATCAGGCAGTTAGACTTGCTCATATCTTGGGTGCATTGCCTGTGATTTTCATCCTCCCCTTACAGTTCAGTAGTGTCCCTTCAAGGGTCTCCTATTGAAATGAGCCTCCTTCATCAATCCATACACTATTTTCCTTTTAATCTATTTTCAAAGAGATAGGTAATACCAGTATTGCAAACCTTGAGGTCCTCTATCAGAACCCTGTTCAGTTCCTTCAATGCAGAAGACATTCATAAAATGGCTTCTAATTTAAGAAGTTACTACCTCCTCTAGTAAGACAATAACCTAAGGTGAATACTTAAGTTCTGACTTGTATATAATGCATGAATTCAAAACAACAATCTAGTCCTGGAGTTTTTATGGTGGACATACACCTTCAGCTTCCAAACATTGTAATCTTGCTACATCCTTAGTTGAATTCCAGACCAGGTACTCTTCAACTCTTCATTAGTCTTGCTAGATTGTGCTTTTAAATAAGAGACTATTTGAAAGAAGTTTTCGGCAACAACTTGTGTGGATTGTACTAACATTTCAATAATATCCGCTCCAGTCAGTAGGGCATTGGGTTTTTCCCTACAATTAGAAGCAGCACTTGGAGAAGAAGGAATGACCATCATAATCCATTACAAACTTTGGTGACATGAGCTACTCTGGAAGCTTCTAGACCTTAAATGCTTTCACTTGCATATATAGACTTCTAATATGTTCTCTGTGCTGAAATCATACTCCTTCACATAAATTCAGAACTGTCAATAACTCCACTCCTTTATCCCTTTATTGCTAATTACAATTTCTCTCCTCTTTCCAGTTCTGGGTGGAGTCCAGCACTTCAGCCATTTACTTTTGGTCCTCAAACTTTTTTTAAAAACCTGTTAGATGACTTTGTTGTTGCAAGCAAGGTTGTGGTGGTGGTCAGACTAGTTAAAAAGTGCATCTGTGGTGGGGGTTGGTGGTTTCAATGTGTGAGACTGGTGACGGGAGCAGTTAGTGTGACAGTGAGGACAGGTATGATGAATGAAGCTGTCAGGGGCTGAATCATGTTATACCCACTATTCAGTGGCCTGTAATTAGGACTGAGTGATACATCTAGATACCCAAATTTGAAATTCCTTGGGTCAATATTATCAATGATCAACAGTTAGTGTCAGTGATATTTTAAATATAATTCCACCTAGCCACAATCCTGTAATTTTAGTGCTGGTGATATTTCCAACTTTTTGAAAAAATAAAGTCCAGTCAGATGGCATCTGTGTTACATTTCATGTCAATAATCTTTTATTGGAACTGGGAAGATTTAAAGAACCAAATGCTTTGGCAAAGAAGACAAAGGGGTGTAGAGAATAAAGGGGTTGTTTGTGTTAAGGTAGAGCCCAAAAGACACTGGAAAAACGTAAGTGGTGGTGCCAGCATTGTAGGCTTAAATAGGATGATGAAAGAGGACCGGTGAGAGGGGAAACCAATTCCGGAACAGTGAAACACTAAATTGCAGTTGCTGGAAATCTGAAGTAAAGGAGAGTGCTGGGTAAATAGTTAAAAGTCAGTGTTGAGTTTTGAGGGTCATGAGTGGATGATGAGGTGCTGTTCCTCGCACTTCTACACTTTGTTGAAACATTGAAAGAATCCAAAGACAGTCGGAAGGTGTGGGGAACTAACATGGGGGGTAAATGAAGCTCAGGATCTGCAAGTTGGTCACCAAACCTACACCTGGCACTTCCAAGTAGATACCACCACATCATGTATATTGAAAGCAGCACACAAAATCTGTATTTCAGATTTATACTGACCATACAGTTTTGTATTTCACAGCTCCAGTATTTTTCTCATGAGTCTCACATTTACACTGCCTCAAGATAGATCGCCTGCATTCAACAAACCAGACCCTTCCGAGCTCAGGCGGTACACGCGAGTTGTTCAGTCTCCTGTCACACTCACTTTGTTCTATCCACCCCTCCCCTACAATGTCTAACTTTTTAAAAGAACTGTTTCAAATTCTGAGGAAGCTTTGTCTTTCCACAGATGCTGTCTGACCAACTGAGTGTTACTGCTTTCTGCTTTTATTTCAGGTTTACGGGATCTGCAGTGTTTTGGATAATACTGCACCGAAGAAAGTAATTAACCCAGTTTGCCCCTGTAGCAGACTTGTCAAATGGTTTCACTCCCTCCTTTTCCTTTTTTTAAACAGATTCATTCACACCGCCCTCCCTTTTTTTAAGGTTTCTATGAACCTGCTTCTACCGCCCTTTCAGACAGCGAGTCGCAGAGCTCGACAATTCACCATCTCCCTCCAGCTCTGTCCTCTGGCAACCGCTCCTCCTGCCTGTTGAACCAGTTTCAGCTAATTAACTCTGCCAGCGCTTGTCTTGATTTTTCCTTGTTGCTATCCCAATTGCAGTTCTACACAACTGAGGTCACTTTGGGCTGTTTGATTTTTTTTAAATAAAAGTGGACGTATTATATTCTCGGCGAGGTTTTTTTCGTTCTCCCCCCCCCCTCTCCTTGAGTTCCCTCTGCTCCAGCATACAAAACAAAGTGAGCTGGCATTCTCCTCAACACCCTCTGCCAGTTCTATTCTTATTTGATTGCTAGGACACACAAGAATGACAAATAGTCCAAATTGGTTCATCCAAGGTTGTATGCCGATAAATGACTGCTCTTTGCTACAGAGTCCCTTTACTGACAATTTCCATGTGTAAAGCGCCTTTAATCTAGCCAAACACCCCCAAGGTGCACATGGAGCTACTGGGGCAACTGATTAAAGGTTCAGTCAAAGAGGTAGGATTTGAAGAGTTATTTCAGAATGGACAGGGAGGCAAAGACCTTTAAGCAAGGGAAAATCTGCGTTTGGCAGGACTGTCAATGGCGCAGCAATTAAAATCAAGGTAGGGCAGAATCGATTCTTTAAGAGAAATCACAGTAACTGTTAATTGAAGAGCAAGCTTTATGCTTATATACACAAGTAGCTGATTTATTATGCACAGAGTGTTGCTGATCTCCAAGTAACTCATTAACAATCTAACATTTTCATCACAACCCAAAAAATGACAGGAAACGTGCCGCAATTCGCTGCAAGTTAACTTGCTTAAGCCTTCTTGCAACTTTCGGAGTTTATTTGGTTGCAATGTCTGTCAACACTTTCCATCCATTCAGGCCGTTGTTCTCTGATCGGCATATTCATGAGTGGTTTGGCAAGTCAGCAGCACAGTGTGCATATTAAAAAGATATCCTCATGAATATTGATGACCTAAGGAAGTATTCTGCTTGCAGAACGAGAAATTCCTGTCTCAGCCACCCGGAATGTTTTAAAGCACCAGTCTTGGCATCAGTTGTAAGTTCCTGATTGACTTGGGAACATAGGTTGGTGTGGTGATAACCCAATGTGTGATCTTTTGACTTAATTCTTAATTAGAATATAGTAATGAGACCTAAATTCAATGCTCTACATTTCCCCCAGTCTCCCACTACATTGCCTACCCACAATATTATGCATTCCATCCCATTTAGCCTTCCATCTAGATTATGAAGGATTTAAGCTTGATATTAGCAAGGATTTAGTTCAGTCCCCCTTTGCACTGGTTTAAAATCTGCTCCCCTAGGCTTTGAAGCTTTTGATAACTTTCCTGTTTGTTAAATCAACCTGTTAGTTAAATTCTTGATTGACACCTGATCACAACAGTTTTGTTGCAAGAGACATTTGCAAAATGAATTTGAATTGTTAGATCTAATTTTAAATGTGTGTGTCCCTCCTCACTTCTACATTTCTCTCACCTGAGGGAATAATTTTCCACCTACTCAGCCATCTCCCTTTGTCACCTCTGCTGGCTCACCCCCAATCCTTATTGGGACATGTGCATTTAAATGAACTGTTTACCATCTACTTGTTGACTTTTTTTTAACACAGATTCATGTATGCACGTTGGTGCATACTTTGCACAGACTTTGGCAGTATCTGTGGTAAAATTAAATGAAGATTTCAGAATGGGGAGGAGTATCTGACATCAATTATAACAAGACATGAATTAGCAAGTGCAGCTGCACCTCTCGCTGTGACTGTGTAATTTTTCATTGATTATGGTGCAGTCTTAATGATGTTTATGTATATTGTGCTTCTTGGGAAAGGATGAACTATAGGACAAGATGTGGCAATGTGGGCTTTGTAAATATTGTCTGAGTTTTGAAATATTGTTCTTGCTGCTCTATAATTTGTCTGGCTTTCCTTTTACTGACCCATAATTATGAGGTAGTACTTGGCACAGAAGGAGCTCATCTTTGAGCAGAAGTGCTGTTGATTGATGGCAAGTGTGTGGATGAGAGAACGTTCTGCCCCAGCATCAAGGTGGAGGTTTGCCATTACCCAATCATTGCTCACCTATCGATCTTCAAAGTTCCCCCAACACAGTCCACCCCCACCTGCCTCCCAGTTGGGGAGATAATTCCATATTTCTGCCGCCGCCGGTATAGAGAACTGCTTAGCTCGTCCTTCTTGTTCACAAGAGGAAATAATTTTATCTCCCTGAGAAGTCCAGTCAATGTAGCCCGTTGTCTTTACCCCCAGTGTCATTCTGGTGAATCTGTGCTGTAACCCCACAAAGAATGCAGATACTTAAGCTGTGCTTTATCCATCCTCTCTGAGGTAATGCCAGAATGGGCAGGCTTTGGGCCAGGTCAGACCATAAATGTGCACCAATACAGTGTAGCAACTTCCTAAGTCGAAGAAGCAGAGAGGGGCTTTTGACCAGAGAATGTTATGGTTATCCAGTAATAACTTGCAGTTTCTGTGTGTGATGATGGGGGAAAGCTTTAAGTACTGGGTGTCTAAACAAAAGGCTGTAAAATATTGGACTCACACAGGAGGTCAGTCAACATCAGCAAAGAAAAGGTGGAAGTTCAAGTTTCACAAGAACTAAGCTGAGTCTCATCCCAAACTTTTATTGGCTGTACCTTGTGCCTTCTGCCATTTTATCTGTCAGATTGAAAAGTAGGTCAGCTATGTAAGGAACAAGCGCAACACTTTCTCTCTTGGCTTCTCTTCATTTATCTACAGCTCATTAAAATTTTCATTTAGACATTGTTGAAGATGACTTTGCAAACTTTAACAGCATATGTGTAGTTTGACTGTTTCCTATTTCCTTCCTACCTCTCCAAATCAAACACATGACTAATGGGATTTTAATGTTTTAATTTTTTTTGTTTAAACAGCAAAATTAAACGGAGCCACTGCCTAGCAAGATTGTGCATTTGCAAAATCTACTGTGTCAAAACTGACAAATGGATCCTTTGCTTTTGAGTATAATTCATTTCACTGGTACTGGTGGCCTCAGCAACTCCTCCAAGATTATTTGCTCTGATATTGTGATCAGTGGTTACTATTTCAGTTGTGGAGTTGGGGGTTAGGAGAGAGGAGGAACTCAGAGATCTGGGATCAGTTAGTCCTAGTTATTAAATGCCTTTTTTTTACAGGGGATGTTTCTGATGCATGAGGTTCTCTCTTTCTGACTCTCTAAGAATATCTCTCGATCTCTCTCTATATCTGTCTCTCTGTCAGTCTCTCCTTATTGCACAGTGCATGGCATAGTTTGGACACATTCTTGAATCGTGAATGTTTCAGTGGTGGGGGGTGGGGGGGGGGAGACATTTGGCTGTTTTTTCACTTTAGGAGCAGCCACATCGATCAACCACCATGCCTGGGATTTGCCCGTTGATGATCTCTTGCTTGTCGTTGAAGTAAAGCATATTGATGGGCGACATTTTGGTTGGCGTGCAGCAGGGGCCTGCTGACCCTCGGGCGTTGGCGTGATGCACCAGGTGGGTATGCGGGTACTTCTGCATAAACATGTACTCGCATTGACCAGAGCAATAGTTGGCTTTGTATCGTTTGGGAGCAATAATCCAGTCCCAGCCAAAGGCCTCAAAATCAACGGTTAGCGGAAAACGGCAGCAACGGGACTCTGTAGAGTGCTCGTCACAATCTAGCCCCAGGTTTCGGCGGGTACGTTTGTTTGTTTCTGCCACTTTGACTTCCAGAAATGGTTGCTGTCAAAAAGAGAGAGAGGTTTTTTTCATTCAAGTGTATCTATACATTTTCTTCATGTCATTAAAACTCTTAAGTGTCTCTGCTATGCTGGAACAAAGGGCAAAATATGAAACCAGAGACATAAATGCTCAGGCAGGACACCAACGGAACATCTCTGCTGTTCTACCAGTGGTGTCCTCTTGATACTTCTGTGCTTTACCGACTGAAAATCAATGGTGTACCACAGGGATCGGTGCTGGGACATCTGTTGCTTGCTTATAAGTGACTGAGAATGTAGATAGCCTGACCAGTAAGTTTTCAGACAACACCAAAATTGGTGGTGGTCTCAGGATGCAGTGGAACATGGGCCAGCTGGAAAGTTGGGCAGAGCAGTGGCAGGTGGAATTTAATGCAGACAAGTGTAAGGTAATGCACTTTGGGAAGTCGTATTCTGGTAGGACATATAAAGTAAATGGAAGACACTTTAGGATGTACAGAAAGGGTGCAAGTCCATTAAATCTTGAAAATGGTGACACAGTTGGATAGGGTAATGAAAAAGCTATGATTTGGTATGCGGGCCTTCAAAGACCATAACATTCAGTACAAGAGTTGGGACCTCATGTTGCAAGTATTAGTGCAACATTTAAAAGGTATTGGACAAGTGTTTTGATAGGAAAGGCATAGAAGAATTCAGGCCTACTGCAAGCAAATGGGATTAGTGTAGTTAAGCATCACATCTAGCACGGATGAGGTGGCTGAAGGGGCTGTATGAATCTATGATTGTAAATACATTCATCATCCAGTTTGCATTACTTGCACTATTTATAGTGCAAGGATTTTTTAAGTGATCACGGGCATTTTTGATGCACAGTTAACCATCTCATAAACCTCATAGCCACTCTCAACATTGATACTTAACCAGCAGGTGCTCTAAATGCACTGACAAGTTACCTTTGCAGCCAGTTTAAATGTGGATGAAATTCACCTCCCACAAGGCAGCCATTTTAAGCACATTATCAGAATGCAGTCAGATTCCTAGAAATTGGCTGAAATTCACTGAGTCTATTTATGGAAATCCAGCAGTAGTTTTGATGTTTTTTTAAAAAGCAAATTAACCAAATTCTGGAAGTTTAGAACAAAATTAGAAAATGACGGAAGTGCACAACAAGCCAATGGGAAGTCCTTTCTCAGATTTAAGTCCTTTTGAATGTACAGGCAGATTTCAAAGATGCTTAAAATTCATAAAATAAGTCTATTAGTACAATTTACCTAACCCGAGCATCCATTTTAAATGCATTGATAAATTTGCCCTAAATCTATAGTTTAAATAATATATGTGCCACAGATATTTTAGACTTGCTTTTCAAATTCAAAGTTGTCAAAATTCATATCCACTGAGTTGTCAGAATGCAACAGGGACTTCGAGGAGCAGGTAAGGAGACAGATTCTGGAAAGGTGTAATAATAACAGGGTTGTCATGGTGGGAGATTTTAATTTCCTAAATATCGACTGGCATCTCCCTAGGGCAAGGGGTTTAGATGGGGTGGAGTTTGTTAGGTGTGTTCAGGAAGGTTTCTTGAAGCAATAGGTAGATAAGCCTACAAGAGGAGAGGCTGTACTTGATCTGGTATTGGGAAATGAACCTGCTCAGGTGTCAGATCTCTCAGTGGGTGAGCATTTTGGAGATAGTGATCACAATTATGTGTCCTTTACCATGGCATTGGAGAGGGATAGGAACAGGCAAGTTAGGAAAGCGTTTAATTGGAGTAAGGGGTAATATGAGGCTATCAGGCAGGAACTTAGAGCCATAAATTGGGAACAGATATTCTCAGGGAAATGTACAGAAGAAATGTGACAAATGTTCAGGGGATGTTTGCGTGGAGTTCTGCATAGGTACATTCCAATGAGATGGAAAGGTTGGTAGGGTACAGGAACCGTGGTGTACAAAAGCTGTTGTAAATCTAGTGACAAAGAAAAAAAGAGCTTATGAAAGGTTCAAAGAAACTAGGTAATGATAGAGATCTAGAAGATTATAAGGCTAGCAGGAGGGAGCTTAAGAAAGAAATTAGGAGAGCCAGAAGGGACCATGAGAAGGTCTTGGTGGTCAGGATTAAGGAAAACCCCAAGGGATTCTACAAGTATGTGAAGAGCAAGAGGATAAGATGTGAGAGAACAGGACTTATCAAGTGTGACAGTGGGAAAGTGTGTATGGAACTGCAGGAGATAGCAGAGGTAATTAATGAATACTTTGCTTCAGTATTCACTACGGAAAAGGACCTTGGCAATTGTAGGGATGACTTAAGCAGACTGAAAAGCTTGAGCATGTAGATATTAAGAAAGAGGATGTGCTGGAGCTTTTGAAAAGCATCAAGTTGGATAAGTCACTGGGACCAGACAAGATGTATCCCGGGCTACTGTAGGAAGCGAGGGAGGAGATTGCTGAGCCTCTGGCAATGATCTTTGTATCATCATTGGGGACAGGAGAGATTCTGCAAGATTGGAGGGTTGCGCATGTTGTTCCCTTAATCAAGAAAGGGAGTAGAGATAGCCCAGGAAATTATAGACCAGTGAGTCATACCTCAGTGGTTGGTAAGTTGATGGAGAAGATCCTGAGAGGCATTATATGACTAGGAATAGTCAGCATGGCTTTGTCAAGGGTGGGTCGTGCCTTACGAGACTGATTGAATTTTTTGAGGATGTGACTAAACACATTGATGAAGGTAGAGTAGTAATGTAGTGTATATGGATTTCAGCAAGGCATTTGATAAGGTACCCCATGCAAGGCTTATTGAGAAAGTAAGGAAGCATGGGATCCAAGGGGACATTGCTTTGTGGATCCAGAACTGGCTTGCCCACAGAAGGCAAAGAGTGGTTGTTGATGGGTCATGTTCTGCATGGAGGTTGGTGATCAGTGGTGTGGCTCAGGGATCTGTTCTGGGACCCCTACTCTTTGTGATTTTTATAAATGACCTGGATAAGGAAGTGGAGGGATGGATTAGTAAGTTTTCTGATGACATGAAGGTTGGAGGTATTGTGGATAGTGTGGAGGGCTGTCAGAGGTTACAGCAGGACATCGATAGGATGCAAAACTTGGCTGAGAAATAGCAGATGGAGTTCAACCTAGATAAGTGTGAGATGGTTCATTTTGGTAGGTCAAATATGATGGCAGAATATAGCATTAATGTTAAGACTCTTGGCAGTGTGGAGGATCAGAGGGATCTTGGGGTCTGAGTCCATAGGACACTCAAAGTTGCTACGCAGACAGACTCTGTGGTTAAGAAGGCATATGGTGCATTGGCCTTAATCAATCGTGGGGTTGAGTTTAGGAGCTGAGAGGTAGTGTTGCAGCTATATAGGACCCTGATCAGACCCCACTGTGCTCAGTTCTGGTCACCTCACTATGGGAAGGATATGGAAACCATAGAAAGGGTGCAAAGGAGATTTACAAGGATGTTACCTGGTTTGGGGAGCATGCTTTATGAGAATAGGTTGAGTGAACTCGGCCTTTTCTCCTTGGAGTGACAGAGGATGAGAGGTGACCTGATAGAGGCGTATAAGATGATAGGTATTGATGGTGTGGATAGCCAGAGGCTTTTCCCCAGGGCTGAAATGGCTAGCATGTGAGGGTACAGTTTTAAGGTGCTTGGAAGTAGTTACAAAGGAGATGTCGGGGCTAAGTTTTTTATGCAGAATGGTGAGTGCATGGAATGGACTGCCGGCAACAGTGGTGGAGGCGGATACGATAGGGTCTTTTAAGAGACTCCTGGATAGGTACATGGAGCTTAGAAAAATAGAGGGCTATAGGTAACCCTAGGTAATTTCTAAGGTAAGGACATGTTCAGCACAGCTTTGTGGGCCGAAGGGCCTGTATTGTTCTGTAGGGTTTCTATGTTTCTATTAAAGTTTACATACACCTAACAGCCATTTCCTATTGCATCTTTTGGCCTAATTTTCAGAATTTGGATGGTGCTAGCAAGGCAGTCATTTATTATCCATCCTTAAAAGCCCTTGAAGTGGTGATGAGTGGCTGCTTCCTTGAACTGCTGCAGTTTGTGTGTATCAACGTACACAGGGCTGTAGGTGGATGAGTCTGCTGGCGTGATAACATGTGGGGCTGCAGAGTTTGTTTTCTGGACATTGGATTGAGAGAGGTCAGTCAGAGTCCATTAGAGTAGGCAAGTCCTGACCTAACTACGGCACAGATAATTGGCTGAGGGTTTCAGCAGTGGTTGCTTGGAGGCAGAGTTTTCTGGGTATCCAGAAAATCCATTAAATACATGTTGAATTTATGGAAAATTAAAGAAGAGCAGTAGAGCACTGAGCTTGAAGATACAACTTGATAAAGTGAGATGGAGAATGAAATTACCAAGGATGAGATCTTGATCACCACAGAAGCAGAGGAAACTCAGCAGTGGGAAAATTATTGTGGGACTTAGATGTGTTGGGAAGAGGTGTGGAGATCGTGAGCGAGAGGCAAGAGGGTTGGAACATGATGAGATTCTCAGAGGAGTAGAGTGACGAACCACATGGGAGAGACATGACAGTGTTGGATGACATAGTCAGCCTGGTATAGGGGAAAGTTATCATTGACCTGCTTTCTATTAAGACAATGCTGTCAACGTGACAGTCCACAGTATTCTTTTTTCCCAAGTGAGCAGACCTCTAGAAGGAGGTGCCAGGGACACTGGCACAGAGTACCAGGTCAGGAGTGGGTGCAGTGAGTTGGACAGGGAGAGTTTGCTGAAATTAGTTCTCAGTGGTCCTGTGGGGTAGGGATAGCTTGACACAATGAGAGCTGAGGATGGAAGCAGGAAATCAAGAGTGCAATGCACCTGAATGACAAGTTTGACCAGAGTAAGGAGAAGGGGGAGGGAGGGTAAAGTGGACACAGAACCAGTGGGTTCAGGTCCAGCCCATTCTTGGCTGAACTGCTCATTTCCTTGGGCTCATGTTTGCAAAATAGTCAACTGATCCTTGTCACACAAATAGAGTCTTATAGGAGCCAACAAGTCATGCTCAGGTTGGGTTGGAGCAGGTAATGTTCTGGTCATGTATTTAGGTTCTGGTTGGGTTAGCTCAGGCTGACTCAATACTTTGTGAGCAGTGACAGCAAGCTGTTCTTTTCAACTGCCTTCCAAACATGACTTCCACTATTACACGACCAATAGTACATTCGAACTTGTTATTTATGGCTATGGTCGATCAGATATGAAAAACAAATATCTCCACAGGCCAGGTCAGGTTTTAATTTTATCCGCAAGTAAACCACTGGCAAGCTATACCTTGTTATCAGTCAAATGCCTGCAGGAGTGGAAGGTCATGAGTGTATTCCAGTTAGTCACAATTATATCAGAAAGCAAAGCAAACTGATGAACGCAAAGAATTTTCAGCAATTATAAACAAAAAGCACTTTTATAGCACCTTTTGCGACTTCAGCTGTCCTAAAGCTGTTCAAAATTGCAGCAGCCAATTGCGCACAGCAAGCTTCCACACATAGCACGGAGAAAAATGACTGGCGACTGTTGGATTTGTCTGTGGTGCGGAGGTTAAAGGCCCTGCTGCATTGCCACAGCTTCCCCCATGACTATCACCTACCATAGTCACCTGGCAATCATGGGAGAGGTTTAGCTGGCTGGAACTGTTTGTTTCTCCCCTTTGCGCTCTTCACATTCTCTTTCCAAAAATGAGAGATGTCAAAGCAACTTTTATACTGAAAAGTGTTTGGGAGAACAGTTTATGCTTCCTTAATATCCCTTGAGAGAAAGATGGACTGCTGAGGAGAGTTGGGGTGTTGAGGAAATTGGACAAACCACTGAACCTAACAGCGAAGCAACTGAATCCTCAGGATGTGCTTTGCACAGGTTCTGTGGCACATAACAAGTCCAGAGAGCTGACACACTGCACCAGCCAGCACTCCACCGCCAGCTTCCCTTCAGAACAATTAAATAGATTTTGACAGTGGTAAACTACTGGAAAAAACTTAGCCATGATATGCACAGAAAAAGTAGATGCAGGAGTGAGCTTTTCAAAGACAACCTGCTTGCTTTGTCAGAATAAAGATGATCTTTTGCCTCAGACCCAGTTTCCCACAGCAACTTAAATGTTCAAAAATCTATCACTCTCTGTTGAATATATTCAGCAACCAAGCTTTGACAGCCCCCCTGGGGCGAGTGTTCCAAAGACTTACCACCCTCTGGGTGCAGAATTTTCTTCTCGCCTCTGCTCCTTATTTTGAGACTTTGATCCCTGGTTCTAAAAACCTGAGGCAGGAGAAACATCTCACCTGCCAAGCCACAAGTACCTTTTAAGTGATACAGCCTCTCATCCATCTAAACTGGACTACCAGTCTCTGCCCTCGCAATAATTCTGCCAGCCAACATCTTTCAAAATGTTGAAAGTAAGAATAGGAGCTGTTCAGCCCTCAAGCCTGCTCCGACATTTAGTAAGATGATGGTAAATCATGGACCTAAAATTTACTTCCCCATCCAATCCCCATATCCTGCCATTCCCTTGGTGCTCATAAATGTACAAGTTCCAGCTTTGCACATCCTCAGTGACTAAGCACACACAGGCTCTGGTGGGGGAGACACAACCTGAATGAAGAAATTCCTCCTCCTGTTCATACTAAAGAGTCTGCCCCCAGTTCAAGCTCCTCCACTCGCAGGAAACAGCCTCTGATTATCTTTGGGAGTTTCTCCTGAGAATCTTTCATGTCTCAATGAGATCTCTGCTCACCCCATTGAATTTTAGAGCAATTTTATTCTGTCTTCATAATACAACCTCCTTATTCCAGTCATCCATCCAGTAAAACTGCTCTGGGCAGACCTGTAGACCAGTGTTTGGGTATGGAGACCAGAACTCCAGGCAGTACTTCCAAAGGAAGTCTTACCTAATCTCCTTACTCTTGCACTCTAAAGCCCCTTGCAATAGAGGCAACACACCATTTATCTTTGTTACCTTTGTGTCTTATGAACCACCACGCCCACATCCCTCTGTGCAGCAGCATTTATTAATCTCTTGCCATTTAAAAAAAAATATTCACTCCAGCAGCGTCTTTTTCTTTGGCTTTTTTCCAATTATCGCCATTTACCAACTGTCCTCCCATTGGATGCTTAATAATGCTGTCTTCAGTCACTAAGCACGGGCTCTATTTGTGTGGCTTTCTCTGTAAACCAGGGATACCTGTGCCTCCTTAACACAGGACTTAACGTGAACCGTACTTACCAGTCCCTTCTCTCCACTTCCTGGAGATGTGATGGCCAAGTCATTCCCGTCCATATCAAAGACGTTGATCTCAATACCCCAGTTGGTGTGAGGTTGCTTGAACCAGTTCTGCAGCACGTGCTTAAAGTCGATGCTTTGCCAGCGCCCATTGCGGGAGTCCATGTCTATTTTTAAGGATCGGATCCGCGAGTGCCTGCTCCCCTTTTCCGTCACAGGTTTCAGCCTGAGGATCTGCAGATACACTGTGGAGGTGTGCAGTACTGGTCGCAGGTAAACCCACAGGTGAGCTCGCACCACATTTGTAAATGTGACTTTGGGGCTAAATTTAAAAAAGCAACATTTTGGACTCCCATCCACTTGGACACAGGGGTCAGCTACAAAAAGAACAAATCAAGAAACAGAATCAAAGCCAACTAATACATATCTGGTTGGATAGAACTGTAGCCATCTAGTAAATTTGGATAGTGTTATTGACAGCTAACCCATATATAATTGGATAGAATTGTAGCAACTCATACAAGTGATTAGAAAGAATGGTAGTCAAAAATACATACGCATATGACTAGATAAACTGAAGCAATTAAATATTTGATTACATAGAATCTTACCAACTGGTATGCTTGATTGGTTATGATCATTTCAATAGGTACATTTAATGTCAGAGAAATGTGTACAATATACATCCTGAAATTCCTTTTCTTTGCAAACATCCATGAAAACAGAGAAGTGCCCCAAAGAATGAATGACAGTTAAATGTTAGAACTGCAAAGCTCCTCCCCAACTTCCCCCTTCCACACATAAGCAGCAGCAAAGTCCCCCCATCCCCCATCAGTGAAAAAGCAATGACCCCCTCCCCCCACCCCCCCCCCCCACCGAGCAGTCAGGAGTGCAGCAAAGCATCATTTCCAACTAACGTGTCTGATTGGATAAAATCTCAGGGAACTGGTACATGTGATTGGATAGAATTAAAGGCAACTAATAATTTTGACTGATAGAATCATTACCAGCTCATATATATCTGCTCAGATAGAATTAAAGCCACTAGTATATATCTAATAGAACAGGATTGTAACCAACTAACACATCCATGATTGGATTCATAGTCAATAGTACACTTGGCTAGATAGAATCATCACTGATAAATTTTCATATTTGATTAGATAGAATCATTGCCAGCAAATACATGTTATAGGATATTATAGATTCAAACCAATTAATACATTTCTGGTTGGGTAAAATTGAAGCAAATTAGTTCATTTGATTGGACGGTTTCACCACCAACTGATACATATATGATTGAAACATTTGTAGCTAACTAATATAATTGACTGAAACTTTGACCTAAACACTGAATTAAGTTTTATGCTGTGAAAGAGAATAGACAGTTAAGAAAAATATGTCACTTTTAATGGAAACCAAACTGTTCACAAAGTTGTCTCTCTACTCAGAGCGTACCTTTACAAAATAAAATAAAAAGCACTTGTTATACACTGTGTTTCTATGGTTGTATGGTAGCTAAATTACTGAACCAGAATCTGGAAGTAAACCGGTGACAGGATGAACCTCAACATATTAGCTGACGAATTTAAAGCTGTCATTAAATAAGCATTAAATTTCTTGGTAAGATAAAATCAATAATAGCAACCATTAAATTAATGTTGTTGTAAAAATCCATCTGGTTCACTGATGTCCTTCAGGGAAGGGAATCTGACATCCTTACCCCATCTGGTCAATATGTGACTCCAGACCCATCAATATGGTTGTCCACTCTGAAATGGCCAAGATGGAAATGAGATGCCCAGTAAATGCCAGCTTTACTAGCGGTATCTACCTCCCAAGAACAAATAAATAAAATAAAATTTGAGCAACACACCCTCCTAAAATTGAATTCCAGCCCATTAAGATGAGAATTGTTGCTTCACTGTTTTGTAGTGATGTTGGCTCTGCTTCCATGTGAAACTACCAGCATTTCGCACTTAGACCAAATAGATACTTTATTCGAAAAGCAATTTAATCATCGTGAGCCACAAAGGTGTTCCATAGGGATGGTCACTTGGGTACAATTTTACCCAGGATGCCTCTCTGCATGGTGGTGAAGTAAAGGAAGATTCCTTACTTGTGGAAATGCATGAAGTTACAGCAGATCTGTCCGATACTAAGAAACTGGAGCATTAATCAGTAAGTAATTGATCATTATATTTTCTGTTTTAAGGATTTTATTCTGAAAGGTACAATGAAGAAAAATAGCATAGAATGCAAAATGATTGGAGTATTACAGTAATGATGTAAGGTGGCCTCATTTTGAATATCTTGGGTTTAAAATTACCAATTTTTTTTGTCACTTGAACACCCATTACCAGCAACACCAGTAAATGATGTGTACTGAGCCGTTTTGCGTCAATAGAATCGATCGTCCCCGGAGTAAGTCTCATTAATGGAAGTGCTAATCACGTCAAGACAGCTGGACACCAGATGTGTTTTGATGAAAAGTCATTGGCCTGAAGCATAAACTGTATTACGAGGAGCCTAGATAAAGTGGATGGCCAATTGTTTCCCCAGAGTAGGGGAGAATAAATCCAGACCACATAGATTTAAGGTGAGAGGAAATATTTAAAAGGGAGCTTATTCCTTACAGAGGGTGCTGGGTAATGGAACCAGCGGAATGTAGAAATGGGCACAGTTACAACATTTAAGACAGGTGCATGGGTTGGAAAGGTTTAGAGGGTTATGGGCCAAATGCAAGCACATGCATGGGATGAGCTGAGATGGAAATCTTGGTTGGTATAGATGAGTTAGGCTGAAGGGCCTGTACCCATGGCGATAACTCTATGACTCTAAAGATGAGTGACTAATATAAACAGAGAAAGAAAAGGACTTGAAGTTGTAGAATCCAGTATTCAGTCCAGACGGCTGAAATGCCCCCAGACAGACAATGAGTGTCTGTTCCTCCAGCTTGCACTGGGCTTCACTGTAACAGTGCAGGAGCTCGGAGCCCGATAGGTCAGACAGGAGTGGGACAGGGAATTAACGTGGCAGGCAATGGGGAGCTCAGCATCACTCCTGCGGACTGAATGTGGGTGTTCATCCAATTTGTGCTTGGTTCCTCCAGTGTAGAGGAGAGCACATTGTAAATCTAATCCACCGGAGTGAAAGAAGACTGCTCCAGTGGTGGGGGAGTGGTGTTCAGAGTTTGAAATTATGGGTCATCTTTTCAGAACAGAGATGAGGAGACAATGGTGAACCTTTAGAGTTCTTTACCAATTACTGAGTATGGTCAAAATAGATCAATATATTGTTAGATGGAGTGATGAGATATGAGCTTAGTGCAGGAAAATGGTGCTGAGCTAAAAGATCAGTCATGATCGTACTGAGTGCCTCCTACTGCTTCTGTTCCTCAAGTTTTTATGTAGTCCCCTCATTTGGTAGTTTCCATAAGAGGGAGCTCTGGGTGGGGGGGTGAGGACATATTGGACCTGAAGCCCAATCCTCTGTTTCCAGGATGAAACATAATAATTCAGCTGGTGTTAAGTCACATTGAAACTTCTGCTTAAGGCATGATGGATCACAGCAGCAACATACCCCTGGATCTCATGGTCGGTGGACAGGAGGGAAGGCAATAGTATAGCTTATTTCTCGGTTTTCCTGAACAGACTGTCTCCATCAGAGGTACCTTGCAATGCCCCTCAAGTAGCCTTTTCTTCACCTGGCAGAGTCTAGATTTTCCATTCTCCACTATTTTAGTGCTGGATTGAAAGCGATCCATTTGATTGGGTTGATGTTATCATTATAACAGAGTTAGAAAGGCTTGGCAGAATCTATGAAAGTGGGGCAGCACCGCCAAGTCTAACCTTCTCTTCCTAACAAGCACTGTCAAGACCTTCTCTAGGCTTGCTTACGTGCGATGATCCTATTTGTTTCACACTCACTCCCCATATTATCTCCAATTCATAATAAGCCACACCATGGGAGAACTGTATATCTACAAGTAAAGATATTGTCTGTTTGCTTTTTAGATCTTTTTTTCCTTCTGCGCCCTTTTTTGAGCTTTCTATGCTGATGGAAGAAAATACTCCTCAGTGCTTACTGCACCCTTTCTCTATTTTACACTGGTTCTGCCCGTTAATGTACAGTGATTAAAATCCCCTCCAATTATTTCTGATTGCAATTAAAAGAATCATTCATGAGACACTGATGTTGTTAATGGTGCCAGCGTTTATTGTCTGCTCTTAATTGCCTCTAAACTAAGAAGGTAGTTGAGAGTCATCCACTTTGGAGTTGCACACAGCCCAAGCTGGATAAGGACATCAGTGAACCAAACTGCTTACCCACATCTCAGAAATTTGTCTCCATATTTGCTTTTCTATTATCTTCTGCCTGAGTACTCCGAGTTCTGTTGCACAGCATGAGCTTCCCCAGTCTTGGCTCACTTGCGAGAGATCAGTGAGCACCTGGTATCACACATCACCTTGCTTGTTGATCTTCTAGCAACACTCTACTCAGCTATGATAGTTTGTAACGATCTTGCCATCCTCTCCCAACACCTTTTCTTTATCAATCTCCATCTTTATCTTGCCTGAAAAGCATCTGTAGCTAGTTCTCAATTTGGGTGAAGCTAATTTTCCATGGCTACAATACCCTTGATTGTCCCTTCTGTCACATGAAGAATTCAGGAAGTTTGAAACCTTTACTGACTATTTGATTTTTGGTTG
This sequence comes from Hypanus sabinus, assembly GCF_030144855.1. Lineage (NCBI taxonomy): Eukaryota > Metazoa > Chordata > Chondrichthyes > Myliobatiformes > Dasyatidae > Hypanus > Hypanus sabinus. The sequence continues at coordinate 34,931,845 of NC_082738.1, read as the reverse complement.
CATTTTTTGCTTCTATATGTTTCTGTTACACATTTCAGAAAATTAAATTTCCTATTAGCAATGTGAACCTAACTGGCTTTTTTAGTTCTTATGGACTTGCTCTAAGCTCCCATTACAAATGTAGGAATCACATTAGCCGTCCACCAGCTCTCAGACACTCTCCCTTTCTAAGGAATTTCTAAATATGCATTAACAATTCCTCTGCTGTGTTCTCTTTGTGTTAATCAATGATATCCTCTTTTCTATCTTAAATTTCTTTAAATACCTTTTTGATCTTTTCACCTTTTGATCTTGTTCAGCACAGCTTTGTGGGCCGAAGGGCCTGTATTGTGCTGTAGGTTTTTTCTATGTTTTTATCTCATTGCATGGTCCCATTGTTAACTTCTCTGATAACAACTGAATCAAAGTTCCATCTATTACTTTGCTGCCCTTGCCTGTGATTTTACTTGTCCTTCCTTTTGTGACCCTACATGGTTACCCTTTATTATTTACATGTCCATCAAATACTTTATTATCTTGCTTTTTTATTGTTAGGAAATGTAGAGGAGGCTTGACCCAAAAGCAGAGCAGCAGAGATGATTTAGCGGTGAGCAGTAACTTTAGTAATTAACTGCAAAACAACAGGCCACCAGGAGTCACAAAACAAGAGAGAACAGATAACTGAAGGCTGAGAGCCACCGGTTGAGCTGGGTTTAAATAGGCTGCAGGTGATGAGTTGGAAATCAGTCACAGGTGACTCTGTTAGCTGGATGGAGACTTGGAGATGGCTGTCTGGGCAGGCATGACAGGACCCCCCGCCCCCATCACCACCCCCAAACTTCCATGGCTGTCACCTGACAGTCCAGGGCAATTTGGATAGGTCCAGTGGAACTCCTTGATGAGCAATGGATCCAAGATGAAACTAGATGGCAGTTAAGACCTCTCCTCTGAGCCATACCCTTCACAGTCGACTGCACACCCCGTCCATGACGACATGAGTTCATTAACCAGTGAACCGTGTACACTGGACCACCTTCCACCATCATAGGTTCCAGAGTTGCAGGCTCGGGTGGGTTGAGTGGCCCACGGACAACAGACTTGAGGCAGGACACATGGAAAGTAGCTGTGATCCTAAGGGACTGTGGCAACTGGAGATGGAAAATGACTGGATAAATGAAGCAGGGCAAGAGCTTGTGAGGGTTGGTGCGCAGGGAAATGATCTAGAGTGGACAGCCAGACACAGCCTCAAGGCCGGAGTATTCTGGCTGAACTTCAACAGCAGATAGCCTGGCAGCAGTAGGCATAGGTGGCGGCTAGAATGGCCCTCCATGCCCTCATCCAAGCATTCCAGCAGTGGCAATCCAGGATCCTGATGGATGTGGCCTCCACTGTTCGCTCCTCCAATGGGAATAATGGGGGTTGGTAGCCATAAAGCACTTCAAAGGGTGACATACCTATGGCAGAGGAGATGTGTAGATTGTGGGGATAGTTTGGCCCAGAGCCAATACTTCTTCCATGTAGAAGGGTTAGAGGAGGTGAAGTATCACAGAAACTTCTCCACTTACTGATTGGCTCTTTCTGATTTGCCCATTGTTCCGTGGATGATAGCCAAAGGACAAATTCACTGAGCTGCCAAGGGGGGAGCAGTGAGAGATGAATTGTGGGCATCACTCCAACAAAATGTCCTGGGGGATGCTGTGCAAGTGAACTACATGTTGGAGAACCAGGTCTGCAATCTCAGTGGCTGATGGAAGTTTGGGGAGAGCAATGAAGTGGACTGCCTTGGAGAACCAATCCACCATCATCATGATCACTGTGGCCCCATCGGAATGTGGCAAACCTGTGATGCAATCTATGGCAATGTGGGACCATGGCCATCGAGGGATGGGCAGGAGCCATAGGACCCCAGAGGGCAGCTGGAATTGGACCGGGCACATTGAGGGCAGGCAGTGACGAACTGAATTACATCTGCGATCATGGTGAGCCACCAGAACTGGCATCGCAGAAAGTCCAGAGCCCATCATGCACCTGGATGATCAGAAAGGGTGAGGAGTGGGTGCACTGGACCGCCTCAGGGTACACTGTCACCAGCACCCACATGCAGCTGTCAGATGTGTTGCCTGGGGCAGCCTTGTGCTGTATGACCTGACAGGTCTGGTTCTCAAGGTCCCAGACAATCAGGGCGAGGAGCTGGCAGCGTGGAACGATGGGCTGAGGGCCGGTCTCCATTTCCGCTGGGTTGAACTGTCATGATAGGGCATCCATCTTAGTGTGCTATTACAGCCAGGTCAGTAGAAGATGGTGAAGTTGAATTGCTCAAAGAAGACGGCCCAGTGAGCTCAATGTGGGTCGAGTTGGTGGATCTGTTGAATGGATATGAGATCCTGGTGGTCAGTCCAGATCAGGAAGGGCCAGCTCACCATTTCTCCAAGGCCCATTTAAAGGGGAGTGAATGAAGCCGTGCTGTAGCACTTTGATGTAGTCACTCATGGCTTGTGTCCCAGGAGGGGAGAACAGATGCTTCAGAGAGGGATGGTGCTGGGGAGGAGGTCAATCGCCCAGTCATGTGGTCTCTGTAGCAGCATGGTCTGGTTTACCTTTTACCGCAGGTGATGGCTAAATCGTGGTATTCCTGCGGGAATTCGGTGAGGTCAAGGATTTCCTCTGTCTCCATGGATTCACGGGGTGAATTCCTCTGGGGGTGCAGGCCGGTGGTGCAGCTGGAGGGTCCCAAACTCTGCAAGAGACTGGGAGGAGTTTACCAGATAGAAGGCTCCTCCTCTCTACCTGAACAGAGTGAAAATCTGATGATTGGCTACTCTGCAATAAACACACAAGTTGTTTCTCCACCAACAGTCCCACTCTTGGGGGTTTAAAGGAGCTCTCCCTAACTGCATGGGTCCCAGAGGTGTTGCTGATGAGGGTCTCACAGCCTGAAATAGCGGGGGTTTTGGCTGCCGATCAAGGGTCATTCCGTAAGACGCTTATCAATATGGAGGACTAGAGTGATGAGGCTTTCAAGGTTGGTGGGCATCTCCTGGGTAGACAGCTCATCTGAGAGGCAGTACTTCCACATTCCAGCTGCACTCTGCGAGAGGGCCCTAAACTCCACAGAGCATAAGCCTTAATGTAAGTGAAATATCTGATCCACTGCCTTGCCTCCGCATCTCGGGTGGTCTAAATCCTGATGCCTCCTCATAATGTCAGGAAATGTGGAAGAGGCCTGACCCAGGCAGGCACAGGGCAGCAGAGATGGTTTATCGGTGAGCAATCTCCTTCATAAAAAAATTCAAAATAAGAAGCCAGGAGGGGCCACAAAGCAAGAGAGAACAGATACTTAACAAAATAACTGAAGGCTAGGAGCAACGGGTTGAGAATGGCTAGGTTGATGAGTGAACAAGGATTGTGGACGAGAGCTGGGTTTAAATAGGCTGCAGGTGATTCCTGTTAGATGGATGGAGACTGGGGTGGGGGTGGGGCGTACCTGCCTATGCTGGACTGACAGTTTTTTTTTATTTCATCTAATAGTTTCTCTTATATATCATTTTATAAGTTATTTCCTTCAACTCAAAACGCTTTATTCATTATAAGTACTTTTGTACCTTTTGTTTAGCTTGGACTTTAATCTCTTGACTTCCTTCCTTCCTTTGTAGGATGCCATTTGCTGATTTCTTTTTAGAATCAATCCCTGAGAACACCATTCAAAAACTTCTAATATGTTATAAACTGTTGGCATATAAATATACTTAGCATATTACAACCTTTCAAATACTTAAGCATTTCCAAATATTTACCACTGACTACTTGAAAAATATTTATTTCTTGTTTACCTTCCCTGATCTATCTTCCCCACTTTATTATTATGGTCTTTGTCTTATTTATGTCATTGTCAATTATTAAATTAAATCATCTTATGTTGTGATCACTATTGCTTTCATGTTCCCCATACACTTCTATCTGCTCTGTTTTATTCTCTATTATTAGAGCAATGGTGATTCCTTACTTGTTGGATTACTTATTCATTGGTTAAAAAGCTCTGAAGACATTGTAAAAGCTCTTGTTTATTTTCCTGTATTCCTATTTTTCTTGGCACTTTATTTGAGGCTGTTTGCCTACATATTTCTTCCTTCCAGGTTTAGAGAGTTTGTATAAAACCCATAATAGAATCACTTCTTGGACTTTATTCCAAATCTACTTGTTTCTGTTTTCATTTTAATATTAATTTTGGTTTTCAGTTTAAACTGTTGGTTGTTATGCTAACTATGAAGTTGGCAGTGAGGGGACCTGGATACAAGGTGACTAAATGTTAAGTGCAAAGCTCAAACAGCAACTTGGAGAGCAAAGCCAGTGCCTCCCCCACTGCCCCTTCGCACCCAGTACATCAGCTGGTTGAGCTGAACCATGCAGGCTCCGAAAGTCCCAGGTTAGATTCCCAGTGAGTGTTAGCCAGGGCAGGGCAGAGACCCTGGGTCATGCTTGCAGCTCTAAGAACGCAAATGAGGATGGACTGACACAGCAGGGAACTGCACCCAGGAGTGGAGGGGACAACAGAGGCACATACTTATTAAAAGATTTAAAAATTGCAGCTGTGCATTACTGCAGGCTCACAGAGGAACAATTACAAGAAATCTAAGCCATCAATTAAAATAATAAAATTGTGCTTTTGTAAAAAGGGACAGACAGTTCAATACACTGTTAAGCCTTGTGCTGAATTAAAGAATATGTCTTGGAAGCAGGAACATTCAGTATTAACTAATGATCCTTAAAAACCAAATTCAAAATAACATGATTTTAATACCTACTGTTTTCATGTTATGAAGAGCTGATCTTGTCAAACTCACAGCTGTGGAGAATTGCACTGGGATTTGCATTGCCCATTATGTGCTTTTCTATTTAATAGTGTCCTGTGGCCATAGGGCAGTTAGTCAGCTGCAGTCCAAACCCATTTGCAGTTAAAAGGCCCTGTCCTAACAGACAGGGGTCACAACCCCATATTTCTGTCCCTACATAACATCATCTGCTTCCCAAAGGATTTGGCTCCAACTGCAAATGAACACTTCACAATATAGAGAGGGCAAGAACCCTTTTAAGCAACTCCAAAAGGTTATTTGATGCACTATTTTTTTAAAAATGGAAATCCTGCTGCCTAAATTCACCCAAAATGAACCTTTATAGCTGCTCTACAGTGGAAGGCTTTGACTGCCCATTGGCATTGCAGGGTTTTTTTTCTGGAATGAAGGTTATATATAGACAGGCCAGACCAGATAGGGACAGCAGATTGTTTTCCTGAAAGAATATCAGCAAACTATTTGGATTTTTATGCAACCCAGCAGACTCAAGGTTACTATGAGTAAGAGCAGCATTCTCAGATTTACACTGAATATAAATTCTGAGAGTCTCTGAATAATTAACCCAGTAATGTGCACCTTACACAATGCCTCTCCTTTCCCTGCCAGTGGTAGAGGGACAGTGTTTGCTGCCGAACTTGGAGAGGCCCTGTGCAGTAGACCTCGCCTTTGGGGTCAGGGATCCATGGAGGCCAATAACAAGATATTGGCAGGCCGCTTGAGCCACCAGTCAGATTGTAGTATTCTGCCATAGCAGATCATGGAGTAAAAGCATTTTACAGGGAAGAAAATAAAGATCAGCGCACTAAACAATGCGTTTCCTCTGGGTACCTTGGTTTCCTCCCACAGCCCAAAGCCATCTGGGTTGGTAGGCTGATTGGCTACTGTGGATTGCCTCCAGTGTGTAGGTAATGGGTAGAACCTGAAGGAGTCGGTGGGAATGTCGGGAGGTTAGCGTAAATATAGGTGCTTGGTGGTTGGCATGGACTCAGTGGGCTGGAGAGCCTGTTTCGTCTCTGTGATGTAGAGAGATTACTGAAGAATTGACTAGGGAGCTGTGAAGGTAACAGTCACTTCAGAATGCTGAAAGGGGCGATGTTGGCGTGGTGGTTAATATAGTTGCTTGAATTAATTCTGTTCATATTCAGATTTCCTTTAAATCTGTCAAATTTTGTTCTCAGTACAATGAAATATTTACACAGATAAGATAGATACCCTGTGCAATACTGCCATCATTTCTTATTTGGACGGTGTGAGTGTGCACCCATTACTGTAAACAGTAGTGTAATTCTTGCACTACCATCTTATCAGTGTGAACTTGTAAATCTTGTAAATGTCATCTTTGGCTTGTAAATCTTGTACATCTTATTTTTAAGGTAACTTGTTTTTGTTATTCTTTCTAAATCTCTTCTAATATTTGTATATTTGTGCACTTGTAATGCTACTGAGACACCGTAATTTCTTTTGGGATCAATAAAGTATTTATCTATCTATCTAAGGACTATTCATTGAATGTAGAGAGCAGTGGGATGAAAAGTGATGTCCAGGGGATCTTTTATCTTGCCCTGTCCAAGAGAAGTTTCACCTGCCCTGTCCAGGAAGAGAGGGGTTGAAAGCAGAGGTGGGAAATTGGTGAGATGTGGTAATAAACTCTGAGTGGAAGCCATGGCTCAGGAAGAATGGAAATGTCTCCTGTATGGAAAGTCTTCTGATCAGAACAGATACAACAGAGATGGACGGACTGGGAGAATGGAGTGAGGCAGGGTCAAGTATGATCGGGGTAGCCATGAGAGACTGTGGGCAAGTATCTGTGTTCGTCCATTCATCCTTTACAGTTTCTGCCATTCTTTAATGAGATTCCACCACCAGGCACAGCATCTACTTTCAGCATTTCCAAAACACTGCTCCCTCCACATTTCCAGGTCTGCTCTTCCACCTCCACCAACCACTCCTCCTCCCTCTTCTCACTGTACTTCCCCAAGCTATTCAAGCGATGCAACACTTTCCCCTTCACCTTCCCTACCACCATCCAGGGAGTCAGAACAGTCTTTCCAGGCAAAACAGTTCTCGCATTTCTTCCAGTCATGTGTACTGCATTCAGTATTCATCGTGTGGCCTCCTCTACACCGAAGAAACCAAACACAGATTGGGGGATCACTTTATAAAACGGGGGCAGTCCACAGAGGCGACCGTTACCATGTAATTCTCCATCCCACTCTCTGTCCATGGCCTCCTGAAATTTCCAACAAAGCCCAATGGCGCTTGAGGAAGAGCACCTCGTCTTCTGTCAGGGCATGTTGCAGCCTCTTGGACATATTAAATTCAATAATTTCAAGTAACTTGCTTTCTCTGCTTCTATCAGACATGGCCTGACTGCAGTGGGACATGGATTTGAAATGCTGGCTCTGTATTTGTCTCACCATCAGCAACACTGATGTTTCCTACTCTCATTGCCCTCATTTCATTCACATTTACATTCCTTTGTTTATGCTTTCATCAACCTTTTAACTACATCTACAGACCTCATCTACAGATTCAAAACACTCACACTAGTAGAGATGGGAAGTATTTTAAATGTCAGACCTGGTACAGGATCCAAGTCCCTATACATTTCAAAAAGAATTGTGGGGCTCCAGATATGAAGGAAAGGGTAAGTTACTTAATTATTTCAATTTAATTTAATAGTTTCAGTTATATATAGGTAATATTGGGTGATTTTCATTAACTTTACTTTTAAAAATCTAATTTCTTACTAACAAAGTAAGCTTCTTCCTCTTTTTCCATTTTAGGGAGTGTCTCAACAGCTTATTTCAAAATCATTTGCCTCACTTAGAGACATAACTAGAAACGACTGCTGGTTTATGAATTAAAACTCAGGAGTTTGATACACATTACTGAACGTAATACTGGTGTTAGATTAGCATGCAATGCTACAGTCTAAAGGTTCCTAATAAGCATTTCATTGCATGAAAAAGACAGACTTGCGCTTAATATTTGCACATGACCTGTAGCTTAAGAAGAGAGCTTGTATCTCACAGAATGTATACACACACACACACACACACTTGTATGTGAAGTTGGAGGTTGCACAAACAATAGTCTAAACTATTTATAACTTATATGCAGGCTTTAATTTGAAGTGATGAATTGCGATTTGCACATGATTAACAAGCTGAAAATGATTTTGCGATTTACGCTTGCAGGCTACAGCTTTACGTGGATTGCAAACTAACATACTGACTATAGTCTAGAAGCAGCTGATGGACATGTTTGCAATGTAGAAGCTTATGTAGAAATGAAAACCATCACTTCCAAAATATCTAGCGCTTAATATGATACTTTGCAATTTACACAAATGACCATTTGTGATTTGCACAAGCAAGAAAGATTAGTGTAATTTAAGTTGACTGCAATTTATGTACATACTCTACAGCTTAAAATGATGGATTTCAATTTGCACACATGATCTATAAGCATAAATGATGGACTGCAAGTTACATTAACAAGTAATAGCTTAAAATGATAAATTACAATGCACTACAGGATTAAAATGTCTATTTGCAATTTATATTCATGAAAATCATGTACATCTGTAGCTTAAATTAATCATTTGTTACTTACAATCTTTAAGCTCAAAACAACTGTTTGCAGTTTAAATGAGTAATCTATAATTTAAAATACTTTGTAATCTACAGATGCAAATCTAATTATTCTCCCAAGATCACTTTGGTGTATCTGCACTCCTCCTTTATTTTTCTCTTTCCATGCAAACTGTTTAGGGTAGCATTTATAGGAATACTAGAGCTATGCAAGTTGGGAGAACAGAATATTCCTTTGGTTAGCATCTATGAACTGTGAAGACACCACTTGTATCTTGGTATTTTTCTCCTGCTTAGCCTGATAGAAGAGCCCTGGGGAATTCCCTCTTCACTATGGTCTCCTGTATACTAATACCTGCCCTGATCCTTTGATCTCAGATTACTGGTTACATCAGCTCTCCTCCAGTCATCTTCCTGAGCTTGAGACTCTGGAAGGCAGTTTCACAACAGCTTCTCTAGACTGCATTGGCGATGAACCGGGAAACAGCAGGACTAACAGCAGACTCACAATACTTACAAAGTCATCTATCTCGTCAAGTTGGTAGACAATGACAGTCAAGTATTTGTTTTATTTCATTTCATCCTCTTTCTTGCTCTAATAGATTTAGAGAAACTGCTCAAACTTGCAAGAATGAGATATGATTTCTGAAAAGTTATCTCACCAAATGAGATGAAATAAAGGTCCATTAAACCCCCCCCCCCCAGGAGTTGTCAATCAAGCAATATCAGACAGAAACTCTATGAATATAGTGGTCGGATTAAATTCAGGAAATGCTGGAAACACTACAGGCTGCATGTGTGGAGAGGGAATCTGTTATTGTTTCAATGTTAATGGCCTTTTATCAAATGAAAGATTATCAGATTGAGGTGTTTGCTCTTGTGTTAACCTGTGGTATGTTGGTTTGGTAGGGGTAGGGGTTCTTTGCCCTTAACAGTGCCCCCCCCTCTCTCTCCTTTGCAGGGGTTATTGACCTGAAAGCATTGATTCTGTTCCTTCCCCTGCAGACACTGCCTGACTTGCAGAGTGTTTCCAGCATCAGCAGTATTTTAACTTAGTGTTTGAATTGATTGGCTGAGAACAGGTCATACTTGTTGACATTGTAAGTTCGAGATTAATTCACAAACAGTTCCATAATCATTATAACCAAATGTAATCCCCTCAGGCAGACAGTAGAGAGAGGACTACATTTGGTTATAATTATCCTGACACTTTTTGTGAATTAATCTTGAATTTACAATGTCAGTAAGACCTGTCTTTTAACAGCATCAGTCATGACCTCCTGATGTCCCCAACTGCTTTCTAGCTAATAGAGTTTTTGAGGTCTTGCCACTGTTTTATTGTAGAAATAACAAGCCTCTACACTGTGTCAGAGGCACAACAGTCCTGATTGAATAATCCTAGCAAATCGATGTTATGTGTACCTGTTGTGTGTGCTGAGACCTGCTGAGTTGGAAACCGTCGTAGGGCCATGGCCGGACTAGACTTGACTGAAGAGCTTTACCGTCAGCCTGGGTGATTGATGATCTAGAAACTGCACTGAGGGGGGACGCAGCACTGCCTCTCCAGTAATGACACATCCCTTCTGCCCCAAGTGGCTAGGATTCCTTGGTTGGTGAGAGGTTATCAGTGGGCCTCATCAAGCCTGGCACAGCCATTAGATGGAAATTACATCATCCTCTGAAGGAACCTGCAAAGCATCGTTGACCCACCTGTAACTGCGATAAGAGGCAGTGGCTCAGGAAGGTAGCATCCATTATTAAAAACTCTCACCACCCAGGACTTTGTGTTACTGCCATCAGCAGAAGAGGTGCAGGAGCCTGAAGAGCCACACTCAAGATTTTAAGAACAGCTTCTTCTCCTACACCATGAGATTTCTGAAGGGTCTGTGAATGCTACCTTGTTATTTGTCTTCTGCACTATTATTTATTTTGTAATTTCTTGTGATTTTAATGTCTTGCACTGTACTGCTGCCACAAAACCAGTTTCTGATTACATCTGAAAGCACTGCAGAGGCACGGCTGTCAAAGGCTTTCTCTAGCCCTACAGCCTTGTCCATCCACCCACACCCCCCCCCCCCACTTTCAGGTGACAGGGAAGGCTGCACAAGGGGCGGGGTTGTCAGGCCACTGCCTTAGGTATCAGCCACTGTCCTGTGTGGTGTCTCTACCGAGCTTAGATGCCCCTGAGCAGTAGTTATCAGTAAATGTACCTTGAGAAAGATTGACATGAAGAGCTGTGATGCCCATAGAGGTGCCATGCTCACCCTGAGCATCTCCAAACAGACCTCTGTGACCGAGTCACCAGCCTCCCTGGGCTTGGCCAATTCCAGGCTGACATGGTAATGGTGGTTGTGGAAACACCGAGAGCTGAACCCCACCGCTCTGTAGTAGTGCCCACTGGCCATTGTTCTGTGCCAAAGTACAGCAACGTGGTGGGATCGTTTGGGTCCTCTGTGGTCAAACAACAAGCATCCATACAAAAGAGTGGACGCCTTGTGTGAGATAATTTTTGGTGACATGATGAAGACGTTTGTAGTGTAATTGTCCAAGTGGGTAGGTGCAGAGGAAAGCTTTAGTTAGCAAAAGAGATCAGAATCGGGTTTATTATCACTGACACATGTCATGACATTTGTTGTTTGCGGCAGCAGGACAATGCAATACCAAGTGGAAGTTAAAATTCAAAGTAAATGCATTATCAAAGTACGTACACATTCTTGAAATGCATTTCATTACTGGCATTCTCAGAAACAAAGCAATAGAATTTACATCAAGCAGACAAAGTGACAACAAGTGATGTGCAAAGACAGACAAACTGTGCAAGTAGAAATAAATCTGCGAATGTGAGTTATAAAGAGTCCTTGAAATTGAGTCAAAGTTGTAGAATCAGTACTGAGTAGTGGTGAGTGAAGTTATCCATGCATAAGAGTCTTATGCTTGTAGGGTAGTAACTGTTCCTGAAGCTGGTGGTGTGAATCCTCGGGCTTCCGTACCTCCTTCCCGATGGTAATGGCAAGAAGATGGCATGGCCTGGATGACTGTGCTCTTTGATATGCAATTCTTTCAAGATGCAAGATGCATTTGAGCTGCTGTCCCCTTGAATGGAAAGAATATTGAGTGGCACGGAGGAATGAAGGGACCTTGGGGTGCAATTTCACAGATTGTGAAAGATAGCAGGGCAAGTCAATAAGGTGGTTTAGAAAGGTGATGCTGGACCTGAATCCTGCCTACAGTTCTTGTCACAATAGTACAGGAAGGATTTGATTGTACTGGAGAGGGTGCTGGGTAGGTCTGTGAAGATGTTGCCAGAAGTGGCAAGTCGTAGCCATGAAGGAAGGTTGATTGATTTCTGAACAAAGGAGACAGTGGAGATTTAGTTGAGGTGTATGACATTGTGAAGAGCTGGGGTACTTTGAATAAGAAGCAGTTGATTTCCTTTGCTGAAAGGTCAAGAACCAAGAGATATAAAGTTATTGCTAGAAGGATTTGAGGGGAGGTGAAGGGTTTCCTTCAGAGGGTGGTGTGGGACCCACTGCCTGAATGAGTTGTTCAAGCAGAAACCCACATTTAGAGGGCTGGTTGTATACATGATCTGCAGGGCTTACAGACCCACTGCGGGGCAGAGATGGCTAAACCGCCTCCTCCTGTGTAAGAGATTTTCTGCATGATTCTATGACATACCTCTGTCGGGATAATTTCTTTCTCGTTTCCTCCTAGTTGTGATCCTCCTGCACAACCCTTGGCACAGTTTCCATCTCAGTCTCCAGAATGAGAATATCTTCTGCTCCATGAAAGTTAGGCACAGCCTGAATGCTACTGAATTACATGGTTTATTTGGTCACTCCAACAGTTACCATTCCCAAAGTAGTTCAGACTTTAAAAGAAGGCAAAGGAAAATCCCTGATGTGACATGTTTATATGATTTCTTGTCTAAGAACTTGGCCTTGCAAAATTATTGTTGGACTGAGAGTCTAGGAATCACAACACAACATATCTTAGGATAGAAATTATGACATGAAATATTAAGAATAGATAAGAAAGTACCACTTCTGATAGTTCATGAACTTTCAGTGGCAAATTACTGCTTCATAATAGGCTGAACAGCCTCTGACTGTGCGGTAACCATTCTAAGATCTTCCATAATTCTACAGTTCGTCTGGATCAGTGCTTCTAACATGCATTAAGCATGAGACATTACTGCTTCAGATATTTTCCAAACTACAGAGCAGAAGCTGCTGCTCCTGATCATTTATGACTGCAAATTGCTTCTATTATTTTATAAACTATAGTCTGAAAATTGCTGTTCCTGATATTTTATATATTTTAAGCAAAAATACTGTTTTTGATATTTTCTGGTTGCTGAAATTACTGCTTCTGACCAGCAACATTAATTCTGTTTCGTTCTACAAAGAGGTTGCCTGATTTGCAGAGTATTTGCAACAATTTCTGTTCTGATTTCAGATTTCCAGCACCTGCAGATATTTTTTTCTTGCTGCTGGTGTTCTATCGATAGAAAGAATGGAAATGACTGCTTCTGATCATATATGATGTGCATACAGTAAATATTAAATTACTATTACTGTAGATCTTCGTGGATGTACATGTGAAATCAGCGCTTCTGGTACATTTTGTGGACTATTGTCTGGAAATTAATGCTCTAGGCATTTTGTGGATGAGCACTTCAGATAGTTTATGAAGTATATCTGACATTTTCTGAACAATAGTATTTTATAGACCATATCATATAACTCTCTTGGATATTTTATGAATTGCAGTCTGGACATTACTGCTTCAAATGATTTTGTATCACAGGCTGGTATTTACTGCACCTGATATTTTATGCACAAGTTATTTATTTTTATATATATTTCTTATTGTAATTTAGAGTGTTTTATTATTATGTATTGTACTGTACTACTGATTCAAAACAACAAATTTCATGACATTTGCTAGTGATATTAAACCTGATTCTGATTCTGGATCAAAAACGGGAAAAGTATGTTTTTTGTATTTTATTATTGTAGTAATAATAATAATTATAATAATTATTATTGTTGTTTTATTATAATTATTTTATTATTGTAATAATAATTAGTCCAATATTGTATAGACTATGGTGGGGAATTTGCAACTTCTGATACCTAATGGATAATAAGAAGGAAATTGCTTTTTCAGATATTTTCTGTAATATAGTCTGGAAAATTGCTGTTTCTGGTCTAAGCATTGTCCAGAAATTTCTGCTTCTGTAGACTGGAGAGGACAGTTGATATTTTATGGGCTAAAATTCAAGTTCCTGCTGCTCGTATTTTAAGGATCCTTGACTGTAAATAACTGCATGTGACACTTTGTGGATGATAGACTGGAATTAACTGCTCCTGATACTTCTTGGATAATTGGACAGCAGTTTACTGCCTCTGATATTCTATGCTTTAGAGTGAACATTATGTCCACCAATGTTTTACCAACCACAGAATGGAAATTAATGTTTTTAATGCTTCTAGCATTTTATGGACAGTGGACTGGAATTTACTGAATCGAGGAACTCATGGGCAAAGGATGGGAAAGGGCTCAACAAGCTATGGATTACTAATTACTGTCTCTGATATTTTATGTGCTATAGATTGTGTGATACATTGAAATATGTTACAGACTCTGGACTGAAAATAGGTGCTTCTCATCTCTTCTTGACTCAAGGGGGCAATGTCATATTGGCAGAAGGGGTGATGTCGCTTAAGCATCATGAAATAAATTGTAACATTTAAGTGTGTCTGCTGCTATATCGAAAGCCTGAAATATCTCTCTCCAGGTGACAACAACCTCCTGGTTGCTTCAAACTGTGCTGACACTGCAAGAGCTATAAGTTAGAATATAACTGCTCCTGATACTGTGTGGATTTGGGAATTACAGCTTCAGTCCATGGAATATCATGAATTTGGATATATTTGTATTTTGTGCACAGTAGCCCGGAAATGACTGTTTCTGATGTTTTACGGACTATGAACTGGGGATTACTGCTACAGATCTTTCTGATCTATGGGAGGACATTAATGCATTTGATACTTTATGGGAAATTACTGTTTTATATAGATAGATATTTTATTGATCCCAAAGGAAATTACAGCATCACAGTAGCATTACAAGTGCACAGATATACAAATATTAAAATATTAGAAGAGAAGTAAGAAAGAATGAAAAATAAGTTACTTCAAACAGTCTAACGGGGGGGGGGGGGGGTCATCACTTCCCTGGCTATCGGGTTGATTCATTATAGAGCCTAATGGCCGAGGGTAAGAATGATCTCATATAACACTCTTAGGAGCAGTGTAGTTGACTTAGTCTATTACTAAAAATGCTCCTCTGTTCAGTCAAGGTGGCATGCAGAGGGTGGGAAACATTGTCCAGAATTGCCAGGATTTTCCATAGGGTCCTTTGTTCCATCACAACCTCCAGTGTGTCCAGTTTGATTCCTATACTAGAGCCAGCCTTTCTAATCAGTTTATTGAGCCTGTTGGCATCACCCATGTTGATACACCACCACATAGAAGATTGTAGTGGTGGTGAGTGATAATTTCATGGATATTACAACCTCAATTATAATAATTAAAGATAAGAAACTGGAAACTACTACATATAAACAGAAAAGCGACACCCCAACATCTTGTGGGAGTCTAGACTGGAAACTACTTCTGCTACTTTATGGACTATAAACAGAAAATTATCACTGCTTAAAAGGCAAAACTACCTCCAACTGCTAGAAATCTTCTGATTACTGTTAGTATAAGAGTGAAAGTTTCTAATGCTGATATCATATGGACTGTCAAGTTGAAATGACGGTTTCTGATTTTTACACAAATTGTAATCTAGAAATTATAGATTGAACAATTTCATGGACAAACAACAGGAAATCACTACCTTTGAACAAACTAAGTAGCAAATTGTTGTACTGATATTTCAGTGACTATGAACCGGAAATTATTCCTAGTATGGACTATGGGTGAGAAATTATTGCTTCTGATAATATAATTGCAGAGATTTGCAAGTCACTGCTATTGTTTGCTGATATTGTTTGACTATAAAGAGGAAATTACTCCTGATATTTTGTGTATTATAATCTCTAAGTGACCACCACTGATCCACAGTGTGGAAATTAATGGATCATACATTTCCATTTATGAACTGACTTCAGAATCATTTTTGATGTTGCATCTTTCATATACAAGTTGTACTTCAAAGTAGTAAATAGCACAAATATAAATTATAATCCAAAAACATAGGTTAAAAATAGTTCTATCAGTGGATACATTTATTGTTAATCTTCATTGAGGCATTAAAATCGTTAAGTTTGGTGTTAGTTTTTTAAATTGTATTAGTAACATTCATGTATGGCTTTAGTATTTGCATCACTAGTTGTGATATTAGTTCCTTTTCCATATATTCTCTTTTATTTAGGTTTTCTATTATGATCTCCAGTCGCTGTTGTGTCAGTTATAACGTCTAATTTATTTCTATTCTCTGTAACACAGATTTTATTGCTAATTATACAGCAACTTCGAGTGGAATATTTGGACTATTACGATGTGACCTGGAGACTGACTGTGTGTGTGTTAACCTGATATCTCTATCATGTAAGCCGATACTTTGAGTTAGTTTCCCGTGGAAACAGATAAGGGATTGACCCAAATGTCGCTCCATCAAAATTGCAGCGTGTAGCACAGTTTGAACCAAACAGGAGGTTGTTGTCACCTGGAGAAAGACATTTCAGACTTTCGATACAGCAGACACACTTAAAGATTACAATTTATTACATGATGTTTAAGCGCCCCACCCCCTCCGCCAGTGTGGCATTGCCCCTTGGAGTCATCGATAGAATTTTCACCCAGAGTTTGAAGATGGGACAGGGGTACTCACGTTCAGCGGCCATGGTAATGACAGTTTCTGTCGTGGCGTGATACTCGTCATCTTCCAGAGCAGGCTCTTTGGCTGAGCAGTCATCTCCCTGGATGTCATAGCGGTCCAGCAGTTGTTGCAACGGGGGAGCTTTCGGCAGCAGCTGATTGACAATGTCGCGGCTGATGTTGGGGGCTTGCTTCAGACGCAGCTTGCTCAGGATTTGGGACTTGATGGATTCCAACCTCAGTGCTTTGCTGTGCTCCCTCCATAAACAAGCGGAACATTCTTGACTCTCAGCTTCCGCATGGTCTGAGACGCTCTCTTCTGCCCCCAAATCCTTCTCCAAGGCTGGTTCGTTGCTGCCTGTCAATCCCAGAGAGATCAGGAGGCAAAGCAAAACGTGTAGTACTTGCATGGTCTGCTGGCGTGTGAGTGTGTGTGTGCGTGTGTGTATGTGTGTGTGTGTGTGTGTGAGAGTGTGTGTGTGTGTGTGTGTGTGTGTGTGAGAGTGTGTGAGAGTGTGTGTGTGTGTGTGTGTGTGTGTATGTGTGTGTGTGTGTGTGTGTGTATGTGTGCGCGCACGGCGCGCCCTACTGAGAATGAGGAGACGTGCTGGATCCCAGATTGCAGCCGGGACTGAGGAGAGGGCAATGGGTGAGTGACACGCTGGTGTATCATAACTGATCAACTGGGTCGCCCCTTTTTATATTATAACTTTGACCAGAACTATTGCGTAGTAAAAATCCGGGATTGGCTAAACAGCCAAAGGGGTTTTTGGCTGCCAAGATGGGAGAGAGAGAAAAAATTAAGATGTTGCATATGTCATTTCTAGTTCTGATTTGCAGGTTTCCCTCTCTGCCTGCAAATCCTTGTAGAGCTTGAATTTATACTCGTTCTCTCTTCCATTCAATGGACACAGTTTGGACTATTCTGTCCATTTAGACACGCTAATAGTTTCATTCACTAATCTTATTTCAATTAACGAACCGTTTGTTTCCTAAACTTTAAGTTTCTCGTTGTTCGAGAGAAATCACCAGCCGCGCTTCTGTGTTTAATTCTCATGATTTATTTCCATATCTTAGAGCTTTTGTGTGCGTTACTGTGTTTTGTAGTGTTTATATAAATGTTTGCTTCGCTTTTAAACCAATTAGGATCGACGGACAAGTCATTGTGTGGCTGTGAAACTGGCCAGCAGTTAACATCACTGAAGTTTCTGCTGATTGCACTGAGCGCTTAGGACTCTTGGGCTGTTTTCTGAAAAGTGTTTATTTACACGCTCTATCGGATGTTCTTATAAAATAATCTATTGCCGTTGTTCTACTGAGGCGATAGAAGAAGAGACGCTTGTGCATGCCAAAGTACCGTATCATTCGCTTCCTAGAAGCCGTAATGGAGGTCTCTAATTTCAATTTTTGCTTCCTTTTTAGGTTCTGCTTATTTGTAAATTCGAAACTTTTAAAACACTACCAGTGAATAAAACTACTAGGTTTACTGATCTATTAATAAATTATAAAGCACCAGCGTGGGGAACAAATTCAAATAATTAATTTTGTAATTAAAAAGTATTAGTGATAATGACCATAAAACAACTGGATTGTTGTAAAAACAAAACATCTGGTTAGCAGAAATCGGCGGTCCTAACCCGGTCAGGTCTACATGTGATTCCAGACCCACAAATGCGGCTGACTGCCGCATCAGTTCAGGGGCAGTTCGGAACAGACAATAAAAGTTGGCATTGCCAGAGAACGGATAAATGAACTATTTTAAAAACGGTCGTAATATTGCACTTGCGCTTATTTGCCGTTTCTCGCATCAGTTTCATCGTCTGATGAGCTGGAAACGGAGAGGAAATTGTGACGGTTTTCAGCCTCACTTCAACGAGAAGAATCGACAGCGCGATTCCGAAAGACTGATCCTGATGAAGTAGATGGTTCTAGCTAATGTACCCGACCCGAGGGAACGTGGTAACTAATATTGGACTGCAAGAAATGGACCCCGTACCACCACAGAGAGATAAAACAGGAAAGTAAAATCGGTTAAATTTCCTGGTTAGTTTCTGGATATAAATTAAGAGAATTTGGGAAAATCGTAATTTCTTCAATCCAGATTCAATGCTAGAAACTATTAGTGATCGAAAAGTTAGAGCAAAAAAATTTCATAACAAAGTTACATGTATCACAAGCCTTAAACAAGCCGGTTGTAGATCATTCGATTTAAATTAAAGCGAGATTTACACATTAACCATCTATATCGTTCGTCTGCGTTTAACCTGGGTTGCAATTGTAAGTATAAATTAAAGGGAGCGGTGATTGACGCAATATTATGCGCGCTAAATCATTTGTGGTTGTCGGGTCGAATTGTTGAAAGAAATTGGTCAGCTTCATTAAGAATATTCGTTTTTTTTGTCAGAGATAATCGGAACAATTTATTGTTTGAGACAGGGAGATGAGGTCCAACAGAGTGAAATTATTTGTGCTCAGCTTTTACCTCTAAAACGGTCTGATTGCCGACTGATTGATTGCATGTGTTTGCCGACTACCCTATTATCAAACATTGAACAGTACAGGCAGTTCTACCCATGATGTCGTGCGGACCTTTAAACTACACGGAAAGTTTCCCGCCGAGCTTTTCCTGTGTAATTTCACCCCCAAAATACTGAAAACGAAAAACGCTGGAATCACTCAGCAGGCCAGTAGACCGTTTCTCTTCCTACAGTCGCTGCCTGACCCGCTGCACTATTCCGGCGTATTCTGATTTTATTTCAGATTTCCAACATCTGCAGTTTTATCACCGAGTTTGATGGTATCACCAATCAATACAGGTAGGCACTGTCCGTTCACCAGAACCCGCAATAAAATAAAATAGAACGCGATTTCCTCATAGCGCCAGTGAGAAATAACTGTGGTATTCTGGATCTAACAAACAAGACGAGAAAAAATGAGGAGACGAAATACGAAAAACCTTTGGGATAGAGCAAGCCGATTCGCACCTAGAACTAGGAGGTGTTTTGAGCGAGGATTTATGACACTGAACACTTTCAAAGGCGATTTCCATTAGGACCCTTGTGGAAACACAGGTGTTAGGATGCTGGAAACGCGCCCGGTACGGAGTGATTTAGGTTTACTGAACATAATATGTCGAGTGAAAGGGATATTATGAATGATTTAAATACGTGCTTGGCTCGCTTCTGGATTGTGTCTGTCCGCTTTCTGTTGTGGATTGCGTGTGTTTGTGCTTAGCGGCCAGCTTCAGACTGGTTTCTGCTGTTTATTATGTACTTACACAAGGTCCTTAAAACAATCTCAAGGCGCTTCACAGGAGCGAGTGTCTAATGATATTGGACACCGAGGCACAACAGGAGGGCTAACAATGGCTCCGTGGATGAGGGGGGTTTGAAGGAGCATCCCAAAGAGGAGAAGGATGCGGAAAATTAGTGGAAGGAATTCCGGAGCTCGGGGGACCAGGCAGCAGAATGAACAGTGTGTAACTTTCTAAATTTGCCAAATGATAGGAAAGTAGGTGGAAACGGATACTGTGATTCTGCAATGCGATGTAGATAGATTGAGTGGTAAAGAAATGAAGATGGAATTCAATGTGGGGAAGTAGGAAATCAAAGAAATAATTATCTAAATGGGGAGAAACCCTAAGTGAGCGATGTTCAGAGGGAAAAGAGCATAGTCGACGTTTCCGGCGGAGACCCTTCATCAGGACTTACCCATGACTGTTTACTCTTCCCCATAGATGCTGCCTGGCCTGCTGAGTTCATCCAACATTGTGTGTGTGTGTGTGTGTGTGTGTGTGTGTGTGTGTGTGTGTGTGTGTGTGTGTGTGTGTGTGTGTGTGTTACTATGGATTTCCACCATCCACAGATTTTCTCTTGTTTGTGATGTTCAAAGGGATTGGTTATTCTAGGGGATAGATCACAGAAATCTAACAACAGGTTCAGCAAGTAGCTAAGAAGGAAAATGGCACTTTGGCCTTTGTTGTAAAGGGTGGTTTAGAAGCAGGGAGATCTGTTGCAGTTGTACTGAGGGCAGTGGGGGAGGGCTTGGTGCACAGTTTTATTTATACTTATTTAGTGTAGTAGGCCTTTCGAGCCATGGAGCCCCAGCAGCCTGCCAACCCCTCTTAACCCTAACCAATTCGCCTAGCCAGTAGGTCTTTGGACTGTGCGAGGAAACCGAGCACCAGGGGAAAGTCCACGTGTCCGACGTCGCGCTAATCACTACGTCACCATGACTCCCTTGAAGGGCAGCTTTAGAGGCGATCCAAAGGAGATCCATTGGGTTAGTTCTTGGGACAAGAAGATTATCCTACCAAGAGAAGTTAAATAGTTTGGATTTAAGAAATTAGAGCAGAATTAGGCCATTCAGCCCATCGAGTTCATTCAATCATGACTGATTTTATTCAGCCCCATTCTCTTGCCATCTCTCCATGGCCACCTCCCTCCCCACACACACTTATACATCAAGAACCTATCAATTTCTAGCGTAAATACACTTAATGAATTGGCCTCCATAGCCGCCAGTGGCAATGAATTACACAGATTCACTGCCCTCCGGCTAAAGAAATTCCTCCTCACTTCTGTTTCAAAGGGATGTCCCTCTATTCTGAGGCTGTGCCCTCTGATCCTAGACGTCCTCTCCTCATCGGCTTTTCAATACCCGGGAGCTTTCGTTACAAGTATTTAAAAGGGAGGTGGATACAATTTTTAAAATACTAAGGAGTAGAGGGAAATAGAGGAATGGTACAGAAGAGGAGTTGTGGCCATGATCGCATTGATCGGCAGAGCAAACTTGGGAGGCATGAGTCAGAATCAGGTTTATTATCACTGACGCGTGTCATGAAATTTGTTACTTTGAAGCAGCAATACAATGCAATACATAAAAAACAATTACTATAAGAAATATATGAAAAGATAATTTAGTAGTTGAAAGAAGAGAGCAAACTAGCCAGGTATTGTTGATGGGTTCACAGCCCATTCAGAAATCAGATGGTAGAGGGGACGAAGCTGTTCCTAAAATGTGGAGTGTGTGTCTTCAGGCTCCTATACCTTCTCCCCAATGATAAAAATGAGAAGAGGGCATATTGGGTGTCCTGAATGATGGATGCTGCCTTCCTGAAGCATCAATTTTGAAGATATCTTCGAAATCGGGGAGGCTTGTGCCAATGATGGAACTGGTGAGTCCAGAACTCTCTGCAGTTTATTTATAGCGATCCCAATAGGATGTCCCATTTCTTGTGTTCTTGTTAGCGAAGATTGTGCAGCAGGGTTTTAGAACTCAAGCTAATGGAGCGTAGATATGTTGAAGATAGTTCCAACAACTTGGATGCATTGGAAGAAAGGGGGAGGGAGAACTGGGTGAGATCAGCGTATGCACTGAAAGTGACGGACGGGCCTTCACGGGAGCTGATGTCGAGGGGCTGCACGTAGATTAGAAGTAGGAGAATCAAGAGGTAATGAGTGGGAAGAAGCGTCGTTCCTGGGCATTCCCTGACTGGATGGAGAAGGGTGGACCCAGGGAAGTGCTGTCTCGCTCAGCTTCTGATCGAGTACAGCCACCGGAGAAGGAGGGTGCGGTCAACCATGTCAAAGGCCACAGACAAACTGACAGTGACAGATTACCTTTGTCACCATCACAGTGGATGTCAACAGTGCCTGACTGGAGGGGTTCTCCAGGTAGGGTGGGCACAAATTCAGGAGCAATATTTCAAATATTTTGGAGAGAAATGGTGGTGGTGGTGGGGGGTGGTTGAGTTGGAGGCATTAGGGGCTTATTTTGTTTCTGGGGGGAGGGTAACGGACACAAGACAGCAAGGCTTAAGGAATATAGTTAAAGTGACAAAAGTGACATGGAAACAGTCCCACTGTGAACGTCCCAGGGATAGAGGCATGATGGTTTGTTTTCTGAACTTGAAGTGATGATAACAGCAGATTTGCAGGGGTCAGTCAGTTTTTGAGGAGAGCAAACACTGGGGGGCATGAAGAGAAGTTGAGTGGTCATCAAGGAAGTATTTCCCAAAAACATGAAATCTTCCCGTCAGCTTCAACTCTTCAACCAGACCCGTTAATCGCCCACGCTGGATGGAATATAGACCTAGTCTCGGAGACAGCTGCAGCACCAACCACTCCACCCAGCTTCTGATTAATGAGACCGTCTCCATAAATGCTATCCGATTGTATTTTACATTCACTGTTCCTTGGACTGTGGTAACTCAAACAGCAATGATCGGGTGGCGTTTTCCCTGCGGATTGAGGTTGTACAGACTGCCATCTAGTGGCTATTGGTAGTAATTCAGCTAAGTGTTACCAAATCTGCAGGATTTGTTACTGATGGGTGTACCGGAAAAATATAAACTTCAAGAAGGATTTTACTGACCTCAAGTTGTCCCAAAATGCTTCATAGCCTACAAATAACACAGCATCTAGTAATGTTTTGGTGGTCAAGGGTTCAATGTTCAACATTTAAAGTTAGAAGTAAATTTATTATGCAAGTACATACAGTATGTACAACCCTGAGGCAAACACAAGGAAATCTGCAGATGCTGGAAATTCAAGCAACACACACAAAATGCTGGTGGATCGCAGCAGGTCTATAGATGCTGCCTGGCCTGCTGTGTTCCACCAGCATTTTGTGTGTGTTGCTTGTACAACCCTGAGATTCGTTTTCTTGAGGGTATTCATGATAAATACAAAGAAACACAATAGAATCAATGAAAAAACACACACAAAGATGGACAAACAACTAATGTACAAATACAAAGAAAAAAGTATAATAATAAATAAATAAAACTGAGAACATGAGTTGTAGAGTTCTTGAAGGTGAGTCCATCGGTTGTGTTCAGTGATCAGTTCAGTGTTGGGGTGTGTGAGGTTGCATGCCTTATCTTCCTCTACAGAATATCCCTGGCAGGCTCTTACTTGCAGCTGAGAGAGTTTAACATCTCATCAAAAAGATAAGACAATATTCCCTTAATTCTCAAATCTGGATTACATCGACTGTGTGCGTCAGGTATACATTCTGAATAAAGAGACCCTTATGGCCCTTTGAGCCACACCACCTAGAAACCCTCAATTTAATCATAGCCTGATCACGGGACAATGTACAATGACCAATTAACCACAAAATGGTACACCTTTGGACTGTGGGAGGAAACCGGAGCACCCAGAGGAAACCCATGCGGTCACGGGGAGAACGTCCAAACTCCTTACAGGAATTGAACCCGGATCGCTGCTACTGTAAAGCATTGTGCTACCATGCTGCTCCCATACACAGGGTGTATTGTACGGACACCACAAAGCCAAAGTTTTGACTGCCTGAGAAGTAGCTAACTCTGGTTTAGTTTGCAAACCCCTGTAGATTGTAGAGAACAACAAATTCTTTTTAACAAAGCACCTTTAGACCTTTCATGTAGAAGAATCCCAAAGCATTTCACAGAAGCACCATCTGTCAAGATTGCCAAATAGTTGCATAAGGAGATCGGTTGAATAACTCAGTCACAGAATAATATTTTGAGGATGTCATAAAGAAGGAGAGAGGGAGATATAGAAAAAATTAAGGCAGAGATTTCAGGCAGCTAGAGGTACAATTGCCAATGGTCAAAAAGTGAAAACTGAAGAACTAGAGAAATCACAAAGGTTGAGAGGGAAAACAGGGATAGGGAGAGGGTGATACCACAGGGGCATCTGAAATGGCAGGTTTGTAAGACTAGGAACCAGGGTGGATCAGTGAGCAAGGGGAGACGGGTGTGAGTTAGGACACGGGCTGCAGAGTGTTGGATGACCTAGAGTTCCAAGGGTCTGGCAAAGGCAGTTAGTTGGTCAGGAGGGCGGTCACACATCTAGTAGAAGCTAGTCATCAGAGATGGATGGCTGAGGGTTTCAGCATAGAGGTGAGACAGGGGTGGAGTAGGTGAGCCCAGTGTAGTGGGTGAATGGGTGGTCCCAACCGATTCTGGGTCAGGCATGTTTGCAGTCTAATGATGTTGGTTGTTTTTTTGCAGAAGAGAGGGAAGACTTGGGTAAGTGAAGTGCACAGTTCTGAGGGGGCCTGAGAGGGGTAGGATAATAGTGCAGCAAGGATGTAAGGAGTGCACAAAGATTCAGGGATTTGGAACGAAGGAAAGATCGGTCGAGCAATGTCAACAGAATAAAGAAAGGGAGAGGCCCTGGGTGGGGGTGGGGGGCGGGAGATGGATGAGATCAGATGACAAGTTCAACATTTCATCTGTAAAATGTATTTGGTAATGAATTTTTCATTTCATTACATGAGAGATGGCAGTGATTGACGTGGCATCATTCATAAAAGAGTCCCTGTGCTGCTACACATGCCATATATAATGAATGGCCAAATACGGGTTCAATGGAGCTTTAAGCCGTGATGGAGCTGCGTATGTAACTGTGCCATCTGTGGCCCTTATTAATCAATATTAACATCATTGTAAACTTTTGTTATGGATGTCAAGGATGTTTTTGTTCCTAGTACATTTAACAGAATATAAAGTAGTAACTGACAAATAAACCATTATCCATAGGGTCAGTGAGGACCAAAGTAAGCCTCATGATTTTACATTTCTTTTGTGATACTCGTTTTCTATCAGGTTTACATTGACACTACTTAATAAGAGGAGCACCAGAGATGCTGACCTCCTGAATGGAGTTTTACACATTCTCACTGTGGCCCCATAGCTTTCCTCCCGCATCACAAAGATGTGCCGGTCGGCGGGTTAATTACCCGCTGTGCATACTCCCTAGTGAGTAGGTGAGGAGGGGAATCTACAGGGAGTTGAGGAGATGTTGAGGGGTCTGCTCTGTACTGTATACCTCTATTCTACATTTGTAAATGGAGTGACTTATGGAACTTGCAAGCAATCTGGAATGTAAAAACAATGAGCAGAGTGGTAATGCAATGGTTAAATGATTGGATTGATAACTCAGAGACCTGGGTTGAAATCCCAGCACAGGATATGGTCTATATCTTCTCCCACCCCATCCCCTATAAAAATGCTATTCCCTTTTCTCAGTTCCCATGTCTCTGCCCAGGATGGGGCTTTACTTTCCAAGACATCAGAGATATCCTCATTTTTCTAAAAGCAGGGTTTCTCTTCCTCATCCACATCTCTTCCATTTCCCGGACATCTGTGCTCACCCCATCTTCCTGCTACCTTAACAGTGATAGAGATCTTTTACCTTCACCTACCACCTATGAGCCTCTGCATCTGAAACATCATCTTCCACAATCTTCTTCATCGGCATCCTCCACCAAATGCATCTTTACCTCCCCCCACCCCCCCACTTTCCACTTTCCACAGGGATCACTCCCTCTACAGTTCCCTTGTCCATTTGTCTCTCCCCACTAATCTCCCTCCTGGCACATATCCCCACAAGTGACAGAAATGCTACATCTGCCCATTCCCTTCCTCCCTCACCTCCATTCAGGGCTCCAAACAGTCCTTCCAGGTGAGGCAACACTTCACCTGTGAATCTGCTGGGGTCACCTATTGTATCTGGTGCTCCTAATGTGCCCGCTCCATCCACGAAAAGCAGAATTTCCCGACGGCCGAAGATTTCAATTCCAATTGCCATTCCCATTCCAACATGTCAGTTCATGGCCTGCTCTTCCATCACGATGAGACCACACTCAGGTTGGAGAAGCAACACCTTATATCTAGGTAGCCTCCAACCTGATGGCATGAACATCGATCTCTCCTTCTGGTTATTTCTTTTCTCTTAATTTTTGTTCCCCTCCCTCTCCCCTCTTCTTCTATTTCCCACTCTGGCCTCTTACACCTCCTCACCTTCCCCTGGTGCCCCCTCTTCCCTTTCTCCTATGATCCACTCTCCTCTCCTATCAAATTCCTTCCTCTCCAGTCCTTCAACTTTCCCACCTACCTGGCTTCACCTATCATCTTCCAACTTGTCCCCTTTGCCCTCCTTCCATCTCTTTATTCTGGCATCTTCCGCCTTCCTTTCCAGTGCTGAAGAGGGGTCTCGGCCCGAAAGGTCAACTGTTTATTCACCTTCATAGATGCTGCCTGACCTGCTGCGTTCCTCCAGCATTTTGTGTCTGTTGCAATTGTATCAGTGGAATTTAAATTCAATTAATCACCTGAGGTTTAAACAAAAGATCTTACTAATGGTCAACACAAAACTAACAAATCCCACTCAATTCACTAATGCTCCTAAGGAGAGGAAGTTGCCATCTTTACTTGTTCTATCCTTCAAGTGATTCCAGTCAGACCAATGTTAGCACAACACTATTACAGCTCCACAGTTCAGAGTTCAATTCCAGTGCCACTCTGTAAGGAGCCTCCGTACATTGTCCGCGTGGAATGCATTGGTTTTCTCCAGGGTGCTCCCGCTTCCTCCCACATTCCAAAGACCGTGACTTGTCATTGTAAGTTGTCCCTCCGTGATTAGGTTAGGGTTAATTGGGGGTTGCTGGGGTGGAGTGGTTCCGAGGGCCAAGTCCACGCTTTATCGTTAAATCAATAAATTAATTTTATTAATTAATTTTATTAATCAATAAATTAATTTAAAAATAAGTAGCCCTGTAGCCACTCAGTTCAAGGGAAATTAGGGCTTGGCAGAAATCTGAACACATTCAGAACTTAACAACTGTGGAAAGGACAATTTGATGTTTCTATTTAAGGTTCATCATAAGAACCAAATGTTAATACTGTAGATGTAATACTGCCATGATACACAAACTGATGATCTGATTGGTTGCAGCCTTACCTTTGAGACAGGAGCTGTCGATTTAGGATGTGCTCAGTGCATAATCTAGGCAGAGATTCCTGTGTATGGGGGTGTGTCACACTGTTGAAGGGGCAGTACTGAGGGAAAGAGGCTGTAACTCAGGCACTCTTTTTAAACATTGTCATTCCCAGAAAGGGAGCTTTCTGTTTCCCTTGAGGCCTTCAAATGATATACAATGAAAAGATTTCTGAGTCATCAGAAGATAGAGATGAAGAGGTTTGTTTGGTCTTGTTTCACCTGAGGACATCAAACCTCATGGAGGTTCCTTGGTTAACTCCCAGAACTTTTGGTGCTCCTATCCCTGCACATGGGAGACGCAGACAATGTGAAAGACTGGAAGTGACAGAGTACGGCTCGATCAAGCCTATGTTGGAAGAAGACTTTAGAAGTTTTTTGGTTTAGAAATAACATCCAGCAACTGTGTGACAGAATATAAAGAAAACGAATACAATTCATTTGGAACTTTATCAAAAATGAAAAAAAAAAGACATTTAGTGATAACTATTGGTCAAGACTGAAACTGTCACCAGAATCAGAATCAGGTTTAGTATCACTGGCATACATGATCAAGTTTGTTCTTTTGTGGTAGCAGTACATTGCAATACATAATAGTAAAAAAACTATAAATTAGAATAAGAAAGAAAGAAAGAAAATTATGTAAGAAGTGCCAAAAGAGAGGAATAAAATATTGAGGTAGTGTTCATGGGTTCATCATCCATTCAGAAATCTGATGGCGGAGGGGAAGAGGCTGTTTTTGAAATATTGTGTCTTCAGCTCCTGTACCTCCTCCCTGATGGTAGCTAGAAGAGAGCGTGTCACTCACTAGAAGAGGGCATGTCCTGGGTGATGGGGGTCCTTAATGATGGATGCCACCTTTTTGGGGCATCACCTTTTGAAGGTGTCCTCGATACTGGGAAGGCTAATGCCTATGTTGGAGTTGTCTGAGTGTACAATTTTCTGCAGCTTTTTCCGATCCTGTGCAGTGACCCCTCCATACCAGACGGTGATACAACCAGTTAGAATGCTTTCCATGGTACATCTATAAAAAATCTGTGAGAGTCTTTGGTGACATACCAAATCTACTCAAACTCCTAATGAAATACAGCTGCTGCCATGCCCTCTTCATAATTGCATCAATATGTTCGGCCCAGGATAGATCCTCAGAGATGTTGACACCCAGGAACTTGAAACTGCTCACCCTTTCCACTGCTGATCCCTCAATGACGACTGGTGTGTGTTCCCTCAACTTCCTGTTCCTGAAGTCCACAATCAATTCCTTGGTCTCACTGCTGTTGAGTGCAACACCACTCAACCAGCTGACCTATCTCACTCCTGTACACCTCCTCGTTACCATCTGAAATTCTGCCTACAATGGTTGTATCATCAGAAAATTTATAGATGGCGTTTGAGCTATGCCTAGCTACACTGTCACGGGTATAGAGCGAGTAGAGCAGTGGGGTAAGCACGCACCCTTGAGATGTGCCAGTGTTGAATGTCAGCGAGGAGGAAATGTTTCTTCCGATCTGCACAGACTGTGGTCTCCCGATGAGGAAGTCAAAGATCCAGTTGCAGAGGGAAAGTACAAAGGCCCAGGTTTTGGAATTTTTTGATTAGAACTGAGGACATACTTGTGTTGAATGCTGAGCTGTGATCAATAGCAGCCTGACATAGGTATTACTATCATCCAGGTGAGTGGAGAGCTGGTGAGATTGCATCTGTTATAGACTTATTGTAGCCATAGGCAAATTGCAGCAGGTCCAGATCCTTGCATGAGTCGATTCTAGCCATGACCAACCTCTCCAAGCATTCATCACAGTAGATGTGAGTGTAACTGGGTGATAGTCATTGAGGCAGCTCACCCTCCTCTTCTTGGGCACCGGTATGATTGTTGCCCTTTTGAAGCAGGTGGGAGACTCTGACTGCAGCAGTGAGAGATTGAAGATGTCCCTGAACACTCCCACCAGTTGGCTGGCACAGGTTTTCAGAGCCCCACCAGGTAGAACATCAGGACCAGACGTCTTGTGAGGATTCACCCTCTTGAAAGGTGTTCTGATGTCAGCCTCTAAGACAGAGATCACAGAGTCACCAGATGCTGCAGTGAATTGCATTGATGTAGTTTTATTCTCCCTTTCAAAGCATGCATGGAAGGCATTGAGCTCACCTGGGAGTGAAACATCACTGCTATTCATGATGTTAGGTTTCACCTTGTAGGAAGAAATCGCCTGCAAACCCTGCCAGAGCTGACGTGCACTTGATTCTGTCTCTAACTTCAATTGGAAATGTTTTCTCACCCTTAAGATAGCCTTCCATCGGTCGTACCTGGACTTCTTGTATAGTTCTGGATCACCAGTCTTGAATACCACAGATCTTTAAGTTACTGAGGACCTCACTTGGTCGGTGTGGTGAAAAAAGCACAACAGCACCTCTTTCACCCCAGACGGTTCAGGAAGTTTGGTATGGGCCCCCAAATCCTAAGAACTTTCTATAGGGGAACAATTGAGAGCATCCTGACTGGCTGCATCAGTACCTGGTGTGGAAACTTACCTCAATCGCAGGACTCTGCAGAGAGTGGTGTGGACAGCCCAGCGCATCTGTAGTTGTGAACTTCCCATGATTCGGGACATTTACAAAGACAGGTATGAAAAAAGAGCCTGTAGGATCATTGGCAACCCGAGTCACCCCAACCACAAACTGTTCCAACTGCTACCATCCGGGAAACGGTACCGCAGCATAAAAGCCAGGACCAACAGGCTCTGGGACAGCTTCTTCCACCAGGCCATCAGACTGATTAATTCATGCTGACACAACTGTATTTCTCTGTTATATTGACTGTCCTGTTGTACATAACATTTATTGTAAATTAGTATAAATTGCACATTGCACATTTAGACAGAGATTTAATGTAAAGATTTTTACTCCTCTTGGATATGAAGGATGTAAGTAATAAAGTCAATTCAATTCTAGCCCTCAGCAGACTACCAGTCTCCTGGTTCATCCACGACTCTTAGTTTGAGTCTGTTTGGTATATTTTTGAAGGCACACACTCATCCACACCAGGTTTTGATGAAATTGTGGCATATTCATTCAGATTCCAAGATGATCCCTGAATATTATCCAGTCCACCAATTCAAAGCAGTTCTGCGAGTGCCCTTGGCCTGAAGCAGAATACACACCACTACCAAGAAGATGGCAGAAAACTCCCTCAGCAGATAAAATGGACGACATTTGACCACTAGATGTGAGCAAAACTGAGACCGAACTGTCATGTCTGCGCACCACAATGAGTTAATCATAAACACCACACACAAAATGCTGGAGGAGCTCAGCAGGCCAGGCAGTATCTATGGAAACGAATAAACAGTCGACGTTTTGGATGATTGTTTACTCTTTTCCAGAGTTGCTGCTTGGCCTGCTGAGCTCCTGCAGCATTTTGTGTGTGTTGCTTGGATTTCCAGCATTTGCAGATTTTCTCATGTTTGAGTTAATCATAAAGCATACTTCACCTCCTCCACCTTTGAAAGACTGAGCTCCGTTCACCATTGCAGAGAATGGTGAAGACATCGGGCTGCAGTATTGTGGCCGAAATGGCGGGTGTGAGCCACGTTTCCATGAAGTAAAGTACACAGCATTTCCCAATGTCTCTTTGGTACAGCTATCTTGTTCCGAAGTCTTCATTTTTATTTTCCAGAGTCTGTACATTTGCCAGCAGGATAGTCAGGAGTGGGGTTCTAAGGCGTCTGCATTTCAATTGTACTTGTAAACTGGCTCAGCTTCCGACCTTCTATTTTCTTAAAGGGGAACTGCACTCATGAACCAAGTCTGCTGTCTGGGGTCAGAAAATTTTGCTAGATTTGAGTATCGATAGATTTTTTGAATGTCTTAAAATGACGTTGCTTACTGGTAATGTCTAGATTTCAGCTTTCATAGTCCCAAACGAGAATACTTGACAATTCCTATTGGAGTGTATGCAAGGGTTGTCACTTATTGAAATCTTTAAATGGCACCTGTAGTAATGGGCTGCAGTTGCCACAGCCTCCTTGGTGCTGATCTGCCTGATTTATTTCTTTTTGAAACCTGTAGTAGCCATTTACAACTGAGTCACTTGAAAGTAAATTTATTATCAAAGTATGTATATATCATGACATATTACCCTGAGGTTCATTTTCTCACGGGCATTCACAGTAGAATGAAGAAATACAAACTTTGCTGTGCTGTGCTGTGTTTCATCTAAACCACCATCGGGTCATCAGTTCAGTGTTGAGGTGAGTGAAGTTATCCATGTTGGTTTTAGGAGCCTCATGTTTGAGGAGTAATAACTGTTCCTGAACCTGGTGGTGAGGGACCTAAAGCTCCTGTCCCTCCTTCCTGATGGCAGCAGCAAGAAGAGAACATGGCCTGGATGGTGGGGATTCATGATGATGGATGCTGCTTTCTGTGGCAGCATTTCTTGTAGATGTGCTTAACAGTGGGGAAGGCTTTTCCTGTAATGGACTGACCCGTATCCATACATTTTGTAAGCTTTTCCATTCTTGGGTGTTAGTGCTTCCATAGGAGACCGAGATGCAAGCAGTCAGAATACTCTCCACTGTGCATCTATGGATGTTTGACAAGGGGAAAGACATGGAGTACTGGAGACTGACAGAGAAAAGGGCATTGTCAGCCTTCTTTGCCTGAATGGCAGAGCAATGTTTACAACACTTGGGTTTGACCTCAAGATCCACCCATGAGCTTATCCAGTATTGTAACCTGTGACAGTATATGCTGTCTGTAGCTTTCTATCCCCAAGTCTAACACCTCTGGCCACCATCCCTCTGGTATGGTAAATCTTGATCTATGCACATGGAGGAGAATGCTATGTGTTGGGCAGTCCAATTAGCTCTTTAGAAGTTCAAGAAAACAATGATTATGGAGAAAAACTGAGAGACCTTTGAGCCAGGTATCCTTCTGGGTGACTGATCATCCCAATCACATGTAGTTCTGATGGTTAGGAGGCAGCAGTGATTTCCAGGAAAGCCATTTCCACTTGGCTTTCCTTCTGGAACATGGTGGTAATATTTTAAGAGACACTTTTCAACGAGTCAGTCATTTTTCCATCTATTTAATCATTTCAGTGAAGGAATGGGCCTACCATCTGGAGTTGTTCAGATGTAGTTCTCTTGTCAAGAATGCAGAAATAGTTCTGGAATATACAGAGACAGGACAGGCATTTCATTATTATTATTACACAATTACTTGTTCCAGGTTGGTTCCTAAAAGGCCTTTTGCTGGCTTTCCTCTGTGCATAACTCTATTGCTGCATTGTGCTGGCACTCCAAGCATAGGCCACTTGATATCCTGCCTCTCGGTCCTTGATTCAGACATTCTTGAGCTGCTTTTATTGCCTTCTGTAAAGCTGGACTGGGGCAGACCTGGGACCAGGTACTGCAGTGTATTGCAGCCAAGGCTTCTCGAACAGCATCTCCCAGACCCAAAGTTCAAAGTAAATTTATTATCAAAGTACATATATGTCATTATATACTGCCTTGAGATTCATTTTCTTGCAGGCATTCTCAGTGGAACAAAGAAATACAACTGAATCAAAGAAAAACTACACACAAAGACCAACAACAACCAATGTGTAAAAGAAGTCAACCTGCCCAAATACAAAAAAAAACTAATAATAATAATACTAGCTATAGCTATAAAATGTGATACCCTTTCACTTGAGAAATAGAGAGATGTCTACCGAACAGAGTGGTATGGCCGCTGCCTGTGGATCATCAGGGCATGTCTAGAGCTAGTGCTGGGCATGACAGTAAGTGAACCTCGTGTGATGCACTGCTGAGTAGGCGGGCAGGTACCGAGATACCCAAAAAAGATACTGCCAGCACTCAAAGTAGCCCACCAACACAGGCGGTGACTGCTGCAGGACTTTCTTAGGGAAGCAGTCCGCTTACAACTGAGACCACTCAAGCAGTTAAGAGAAGAAAGTCATGCATGTAAATTATAAGTAAACACATTTATAATGCCTATATATTATGGAGTAACGGAACTTAAGACTGACATGACAGGATACAGGGACAGTTTGTAGCACACTATCCCTTCATGCATGTAAAGGCACAATGAATAGCAGATTAATGTAGCGTGATAGTAAAAAATAACTTCATCCCTATAGACATCTAAGCCAAATAAAACATGAAGTTGTACAAGAGCTAGAAAAATACCACCCTAAAGACCCGAACAATGCCATTCAAAAAATAGTTAAGATGCCCCCTCCCCTCCCCAAAGTGCTGATGAAAATAGAATTTCTTCAACAACCTACTGGTAATAGCAACAACACAGATTTGGATGCTGATGACTAGGCTGAGCTTACAGACAAAATTATCCTAACGTTTAACATTACACTAACAGATTACATGGGCACTGAACCAGCAAAAAATCAGTACATACCAAAGCAAAACACATCATCAAAATTTGCAAAAATTGTTAATCCTTTCAACAATATTATATTACCACAATATTTAGGAAAACTTGAAACATTTGAAGAACTACACACAATTGTGCAGCAATAACAGCATGCAGTGTGATGGCTCCAATATAGAGGCATTCATTAATAGAAACCCAAAACTAAGTAATGAACTGAGAACACCAAAATGGCAGAAGAGATTGAAACAAAATTGAAACATTCAGAGTAGAAATAGCCTGCCTAATGGAGTATAAAACAGATAACCTGAGAAAAGCTAAGGAAATACCAAAGGGATATAAGGTCTACACAAGATACGATCAACCTAACAAAAGCATTGTAGAATTTATAGATACCCTAAAACAAAAGCTTGGTGCATACAAAGCCAGACTAAATAGATACATGAAATGCGCCCGATAAAAAAACCCAGAATTATCAGTTCAGAAACAATGAAAAAGGTTGATACAGGACATTGAAACTAAATTTGACGCACCAAAATGTCACCAACTCCAGCACAGAATTACCAACAAACACAGAGATAATGAACTTTTGGTTTAATATCTGGTCAAACAGGGCAATGCACAATCAAGAAGCAAGCCGGACTACGGAGGATAAAGAATGCACTCACAGGATTGAAGAAATGCAAACGCCTGAAGTTATATTGGATTTGCTAAAAGTACTTAGAAACACACCCACAACTGGATAAGTACTGGTAGTGATAATATTCATAATTATTGGGATAAAAATTAACTTGCCTTCATCCGTATCTATTAATACACATCAACAATTTCCTCTTACAAATCCTGAAAAAGCGTCTGAATTTTTGACAGAAGGTAAAACATATCTCTAACCTAAAGGCAAAATCACAACTGATACATCAAAAATTCATCCTGTTACTTGTTTGCAAACTGTATTTAAAATTGTAACAACATGCATCTCACAAAATCAGCACTCACTTAGATAACCACAGTATACTCACAGAAGAGCAGAAAAGATGCCGTAATGGTATGAAAGGATGTAAAGAGATTGCAAATGTCACTCCAGTCTTTAAGAAAGGAAGGAGGCAGAAGGAAGGAATTATAGACCAGTTAGCCTGTCCTCAGTGGTTGGAAAGATGTAGGAGTCAATTGTTAAGGATGAGGTGATGGAGTACTTGGTGATACAGGACAAGATAGTACAAAGTCAACATGGTTTCCTTCAGGGAAAATCCTGCCTGATGAACCTGTTGGAATTCTTTGAGGTAATTACAAGTAGGGTAGATAAAGGGGATGCAGTGGATGTTGTATACTTGGACTTTCAGAAGGCCTTTGACAAGGTGCCACACATGAGGCTGCTTACCAAGTTAAGAGCCCATGCTATTACAGGAATGTTACAAACATGGTTAGAGCATTGGCTGTTTGGTAGGAGACAGCAAGTGAGAATAAGAGGATCCCTTTCTGGTTGGCTATCAGGGAATAGTAGTGTTTCACAGAGGTCAGTGTTGGGACCACTTCTTTTTATGCTGTATATAAATGATTTAGATGATGGAATAGATGGATTTATTGCCAAGTTTGCAGATGATATGAAGATTGGTGGAGGGGCAGGTAGTGTTGAGGAAACAGGTAGGATGCAGAAGGACTTAGACTAATTAGGAGAATGGGCAAGAAAGTGGCAAATGAAATACAATGTTGAAAAATACATGGTCATGCACTTTGATAGTAGAAATAAATGTGTGGACTATTTTCTAAACAGGAAGAAAATCCAGAAATCTGAGATGCAGAGGGACTTGGGAGTCCTTGTGCAGAACACCCTAAAGGTTAACTTGCAGGTTGAGTCAGTGGTGAGGAAGGCAAATGCCATGTTAGCATTCATTTCAAGAGGACGAGAATATAAGAACAAGGATGTGATGCTGAAGCTTTATAAGGCACTGGTGAGGCCTCAGCTTGAGTATCGTGAACAGTTTTGGGCCGCTCATCTTAGAAAAGATGTGCTGGCATTAGAGAGGGACCAGAGGAGGCTCACAAGGATGATTCCAGGAATGAAAGGGTTATCATATGAGGAATGTTTGATGGCCCTGTGTCTGTACTCACTGGAATTCAGAAGGATGATGGGGGATCTCATTGAAACCTTTCAAATGTTGAAAGGCCTAGACAGAGTAGATGTGGAAAGAATGTTTCCCATGGTGGGAGAGTCTAGGACAAGAGGGCACAGCCTCAGTATAGAGGGGCGCCCTTTCAAAACAGAGATGTGGAGAAATTTTTTTAGTCAAAGAGTGGTGAATTTATGGAATTTGTTGCCACGTGCAGCTGTGGAGGCCAGGCCATTGGGCGTATTTAAGGCAGATTGATAGGTTCTTGATTGGACATGGCATCAAAGATTACGGGGAGAAGGCTGGGAACTGGGATTGAGGAGGAGATAGAAAAAAGAGGGTCAGCCATGATTGAATGGTGAAGCAGGCTTGATGGCCTGATGCCTAATTGTGCTCCTATGACTTATGGTCTTATGGTCTAAAGAACAAATGATAATAGATTCTGCAATCCTAAATCAAGCCCAATGGAAAATCAGAAATCTTTCATGTTGTTATATCGATTACCAAAATGCATTTGATTCTGTCCCACACTGATGGCTAATAGAAGCTCTTAATATATAAACTACACCCAATACCTGTGAAATTCTATCAACAGCTGATGAAACTTTGGAGTACTATAATCACAAAAAATTACTAAAAATACTAACAACCAAAAAATAACTCTTACCAGAATAAACTGAGGCACTTTTCAGAGTGACTCTCTAAGCCCACTATGGTTTGTCGAGCTTTAAACCGACTATCTACTTTACTGAATTGGACAAAAACTGGGTATCAATTCAGGAACAATGAAATGAATTATACCTTGACACTCATTCTATACATGGATGATTTGAAATTATATACTCCTTTATCAATAAAGCTAAAACAATTAATTCCAAATAGTAGAACTACAAATGTTTGTATTTTCTAAAGATATAAACATGAACTTTGGACTAGATAAATGCTGAACATTAAACGTAAGGAAGGTGCAATAGAGTTAGTAGAATATAAAATAGAGCAGCAGGATGCAATACAAGCAATGGATGAATATGAACCATATCTGGGATATCTACAAGCAAAGAAAATAGATCACAAATCACAAATGACAAATTTTAGAAAACATTTTTTACACTTGAATGCGATTGATTAACACTACCTAGGATAGAAGGAGGAAGAGGAATAACAGATATAAAAATTTACATAACAGCTAAAACTTCTAAGGATGTATTTTCATCAATGAAAGCAGGATTCAGCACTCAATGCAATTCTGATAAGAAGCACACCACTAAACTTCAATGAAAGCACAACCCAGAAAAATGAAGACATTATCACTATGGAAGCGTTAACCAATGGAAGAGCACGATCCTCCATTAATGATCAAAAATACATAATAAAAGACCAACAAATTCAAGACAATAAATGTAGAAAATGCCAAGAGAAACCAGAAACAATCCAACACATTACAGGATCCTTCAGCAGCTTAACTCAATCTGATTACTTACACAGGCAGAATCTTGCTTTAAAATACAAATTCATAAAAGAAACCATACATTACTATAAGTACAAGCCTAATCCTGTCAGAGTCCTATAAATTATATTACTGTGTGTCCAATCCATTATTACGGATAGGACAATCCATAATAACCGTCTGGATATAATTTAACAGGATAAACAAGCAAGAACAGCTTATTTAATAGATATAACCATTCCAAATACACATAGTACACACAAATCAATAAGTAAAAAACACCAGAAATATGCTGAATTAAAAGAGGAAATTGAAAGACTATGGTACATGAACAAGGTATATATTGTTCCAATAGTAATATATACAACTGGTATCACCCCCAAAGGTACTACACAATAGCATTAAATACACAGCAATATCTATGTAAATCTTCAGATTACAATACTAAACATGATTAGAATAGTCCAAAAGTTCCTAGCAATTGAGAAGTGAGCATGCTTGGTTCTGCCTGTACTTCAGGTTTTAACCAGCTCGAGCTGAGAGAAAAAAAAAAGTGAATAAATAATTCTGAGAACATGAGCCCTTGAAAGTGAGTTCATAGGTTGTGGAATCAGCTCAGAGTTGAAGTGAGTGAAGTTATGCACGCTGGTTAGGGAGCCTGATGGTTGAACTGTTTTTTAACTTGGTGATGTGGGACCCAAGACTCCTCTCCCTCCAGCTTGGTGGTAGTAGTGAGAAGAGAGCGTGGCCTGGATGGTGAGGGATCCTTCAGAATGGATGCTGCTTTCTTATGGCGGCACTCACAACCTCCGCTGCTGAGAAGCAGGACATCATGGTGAGGAGGGCTGCAGCGGAATCGAATCGAGTTGATGAGCAGGTCAGGGGCTCAAAGTTATTTAAGCATTGGGATATAGGTGACTGCTCTCATCTTTCCTGCTCTAATGAGGTGATTAAAGCATCTAGGACCAAGTAAGTTGTTCCTTAGAGCAGGCAAATATCAGAGGGCCAAAAGGTGGGGGGGGGGGGGGAGAGTGATGGGTGTGAGATAAAGCATAAATTGTAGAGGAGGGGAGGGTGGGGTACATGAAAAGAGAAGGGAAATGAGATTGCTCTGCTGGTTAACAACATAGACCTAGACCCAATGGGCAACCTCCTGTGCTGTGAGAGAAAACAGGGCACTGAATCCAGGAAGGGGCACCACATCTGCTGTGGATGCTGACAGTCATCTCCAACTACTGTATGTGGTCCCCATGTCACCTGTTCCTCTGGTCAGCTGGCGAGTGTGATGGCCCCATGGGTCCTTACAACCACAGTATGACATCAAGCCACATGTCACTGAAGCAAGGGGCATCACCATCAGGTTCTCTCATTCTGTTTGTCGCCGACCCCCCCACCCCCACTTGCAACATGCCTTTAAATAGTGCAACTGAAATTCAGTCCTGTATGGTTTTAACATACAGTGAGTCCCTCCAAACTGGCAGATGATGGGATCAAAGGTCCATAAGGGCAGGAGGCATAAGGGCCAGTGACCCCCAAGGTACATGAGTTGGCAGCATCTGTCTGTGTGTGTGAGTGAGTAAGTGAGTGAGTGAGAGTGGGTGGGCAGGTGGGAGGGAGGAAAGGCTTGTTTTTGCTTTTGTTGTTGCTGCCTGCATTGCTCTGCTGAACGTTGTGGGAATATTATGTGTGGTGTCACTTGTGGGCTGCCCCCAGCACACCCTTAGGTTGTGTTGGTTGTAAATGTAAAAGGTGCCTTCTACTCTGTCTTTCAACGTGCATGTAATAAATGCATCTGATTCCGAATTTCACCTAAGTGGTCAGGCAATGATAAATTAATGCTATGGCTGTGTTGAGAAATGTGCCAATAAACAGGAAGCAAAAAAAGATTGGGCTTCTCGGCATTGAAGTTAAAACTCGGACCCGAATGTGGGTCAGTCAGCGTGTTGGATTGGAAACTTGTGGGGCTGAGCTTGGAGTGGGAGTGGGAGCAAGGCAAACCAACTTCACACATAGCCTGGATTCTGTCCACCTTGAAAGTAATCGGCATAGTCTAACAGTGCTGCTGAGTTAGTGCTAGTCGTTTTGCAAGCCTGGTTTCACACCACTACTCCCTTACCTCTCTCGGACCACAAGCATCTGATGTGAAATGAGCCTGGTTGCTGTGATTCACATGAAAGAATAAGCCCAAGTCAGCATGGTTTTCCTGCGGGAAATCTTCCCTGACAAATCTGTTGAAATTCTTTGAGGAAATAACAGGCAGGATAGACAAAGGGAGTGTCAGTGGATATTGTTTAGTTGTATTTTCAGAAGGCCTTTGACAAAGTGCCACACTTCAGACTGGTTAACAAGAGAAGAGCCCATAGTATTACAGGAAAGATACTGACATGGATAGAAGGTTGGTTGACTTTCAGAAGGCAAAGAGTGGGAATAAAGGGGGTATTCTCTTGTTGGCTGCCAGTGACTAGTGGAGTTCTGCAGTTGGCACCACTTGTCACATTTTTGCCAATGATTTGAACGATGGAATTGATGGCTTGTTGGACAAATTTGCAGATGATACAAAGATAGGTGGAGGGGCAGGTATGGTTGAGGAAGCAGGAAGTCTGCGAAAGTCTTAGACAGATTTGGGAAATTGGCAAAGAAGTGGCAGATGGAGTACAGTATAGAGAAGTGTACAGCCATGCACTTTGGTAGAAGGAATAAAGGTGTAGACTAGTTTCTAAACGGGGAGCAAATTCAGAAATGGGAGGTGCAAAAGGACTTAGGAATCCTTGTGCAGGATTCCCTAAAGGTTAACTTTCAGGTTGAGTTGATGGTGAGGAAGGCAAATACAATGTTAGCATTCAGTTTGAGAGGACTAGAAAATAAAAGCAAAGATGTGATGCTGAGACTTTATAAGGCATTGGTCAGACTGCACTTGGAGTATTGTGAGCAGTTTTGGGTCTATTATCTAAGAAAGGATGTGCTGGCATTGGAGAGGGTTCAAAGGAGGTTCATGAGAATTATCCTGGGAATGAAAGGGTTAACACACAAGGAGCGTTTGATGGCTCTGGGCCTGTACTCACTGGAGTTTAGATGAATGGGGGGGGGGGGCGCGGGGAGGATCTTATTGAAACCTATTGAATGTTGGATGTAGAGAGGATGTTTGCTATAGTGGAGGATTCTAGGACCAGAGGACATAGCCTTAGAATACAAGAGTGTCCCTTTAGAACAGAGGTGAGGAGGAATTTCTTTAGCCAGAAGGAATTTATTGCCACAGACGGCTGTGGAGGCCAGGTCACTCGGTGTATTTAAAGCAGAGGTTGACAGGTTCTTCATTATTAAGGGTTATGGGAAGAAGGCAGGAGAAGGGGATTAAGACAGATAATACATCAGCCATGTTAGGATGGTGTAGAAGATAGGCTGAATGGCTTCATTATGCTCATATGTCTTATGGTCCTATGGCTCTTAGGCGGTATAAGGGAGCTCCCAACAAGTAACAGAACTGCTAGTGTACATTCTCAGCCTGTTATCAAGATGAGGTCAGGGCAATTTCCTCTGAAGCAAAATGGGAACAGACTTACAATGGAATGGTTTATGATTTAACCACATTCAGCATATTAAGAAAACCCGCTGAGGGCAAGTCAACAGAACCATGCTCTGGTCCTGACCAGGGCCCATAGTGTTTGCTGTTATTGGTAGAAAGAAAGGTTTGAATTGAAATAGTGCCTCAGGACATTCCAAAGCTCTTTACAGCCACTAGAGGACATTTTTTTCCACATTATATTCTATCTAAACAGAAAAGCAGAGTACCTATTAAACAGTGACAGGTTGGGAAATGTTCATGTTCCAATCAGCCTGAGTATATGTTCACAGAAATTATCGCTAACTTATATAACATGAAATTTGTTCTTTGGTGGCAGAAATACAGTGCAAATAGCATAAAACTACTATGCACTACAAAAATAAAGACATAGTACAAAAAAAGGAATAATGAGGTAGTGTTCATGATATGGTCAGAAATCTGATGGTGGAAGGGAAGAAACTATTCCTGATTTGTTGAACTTAAGCGCTGATTAAGAAGCCAAATGGTAAGTTTGTTCTCAAATCCTCTCATAATAAACAAGACTGTGGTGAACTACATATACCTGTCTGGACACGCCCCCTGCTGACTGCTCCTGTGGCTCCTCCCACAGACCCCGTATAAAGGCGATTGAGGTCTGAGCCCGGCCTCTCAGTCTCCAGGATGTAGTATGGTGGTCACTCACTGCTTGTTCCTTCTTCCAGTCAATAAAAGCCGACATCT
Organism: Hypanus sabinus; assembly: GCF_030144855.1. Lineage (NCBI taxonomy): Eukaryota > Metazoa > Chordata > Chondrichthyes > Myliobatiformes > Dasyatidae > Hypanus > Hypanus sabinus. The sequence continues at coordinate 34,890,535 of NC_082738.1, read as the reverse complement.
CGCCTTACGTCTCGGAGTGAGTTATTGATGGTGCATCAATGACTACGACAATAATATTGGACCCTAGTGAGATCACACTTATCATATTGTGGACAGTTTACCAAATAAGGGAAATACTTACCTTAGGGGAAGTAAAAGGAGTGCAAAGAGTCACCAGCCTAGTTGTAGGGATGGTACATTTGCCATAGGAGGAGAGATTGAGTAGATTGGGAATGTAGTCTCTCAAGTCCAGGAAAGTGAGGGGAAACTTTGTTAAATTTATGACATTCTTACAGGGCTCAGCAGGCTGGATACAGGGAGGATATTCCCTCTGGCTAAGGAATCTAGAACTAGGGATCCCAGTCTGAGAATACAAGGTAGGCCATTAGAGGAGAGTTTATTGCTGAAGAGAGAGATATGCCTTTGAATTTCACTTCCCAAGAGAACAGTGGAGTCATTTTATTCAGACCTCCAAATTGATAGATGTCTGGATTAGTATTAAAGGAACCAAGGATATAGGGATTGTTCAGGAAAATGGACCTGAAATTAGATTAGCCGTGATCATGATGAATGGTGAGCAGGCTTGAAGGGTCTGATGGTCTATGTCCCATGGTTATTTTTGTTTACTTTTTCTGTAATTGTGCATAGTAAGCTCCCATAAATGCAAAGATTCAAAATGACATAAACAGTTAGAAAACATGCTTTAACGATTGAGGGAGTAACACATGGGTAATTTCACTGCTGTTCATCTGCCCTGGGATTTCTAGCTTCCATATGATATGCTGGCTGCGACTCCTTTTAACACCTTGTCTGAAAGGCAACATCACTTCCTCAGAGTGGTTCTGGGGGCATCAGCCTGGATTACGGGCAGTTTCTAGGGTGAGATTCAAACCCATGGCCTCAGTGGCAAGAGGGCTGCCTGCAGAGCCACAGAAGGGCTGGTCTTCCCTGGCACTGATATCCTTCGCCTTGACAAGTACAGAGATGAGTGCTGCTGCATTCCAATCACATGGAGTTAGGGGATTTGGCAACTTATTGCCCATGCCTTGAATACCTGGCAAAGGGATGTGGTTTCCATCTAACAGCTGAATGTGTCTCGTTTATCCCATCTTCACACCTGGTAGGGTTGAATTATTACATTCTTTTTCATTTAGTTTGCAACTTCAGACAGTGTTTTCCACCACAACAACAGAGTGTCTGTCTGGAGCAGATGGACAGTTTCTTTTGTGGAGTTACACAGGAACAAGCGGAGGACATTCCAGCCCCTTGGGTTTGTCTCATCATTTAGTTTGATCTCAGATCTGTAGCTCAGCCTCGCTTGTGTGCCTTTGCTCTATAATCTTTGATATCTTAAATTGTGGCACTTCATTGATACCCCCCTAATCAGAGATTTTAGTAGTGGAACTCTGACTTCTAACACTAGTGGGCAAAAATATTTCCTGATTCATACCTGAACTTTAAGATGATCTTCAACCCTTCTGGATTTCTACACCAGAGGAAATTATTCCCTGTCGTCTGTTTTATTTGTTGCTTCACTGATTGGAACTGTCCCCAGTCACAGAATCATTGAAATTACTGAAGTTCATAACATCAAAGTGGCCAAATGACTCCTTCTGTCTACCTTTATGAGTGGACAAGTAAGTGGTAAACTCTCCATATATTGGAATAGCTGTCCTTGAACTTTCTCAATGAAAGTGTTTGGTTGAAACCATTCAGGAGCAAATACATTCCTTTGGAAATTCCATCCCTGTAAAATTTGGGGTTGGGACTGTGTCTGAGTTGTGCGGTGAAAATTAACCTGGATTGATGAGGATGAGCATTGAGAGAAATGACTTCTGACTAACCAGAAAGGGCACACGGTGCACACAGCTCACAGAGCTGTTCCCTCACTACTCCAGCCACCCAACTTCAATCCTGCCTGTGTGGATTTTGCATGATCTCCTTGTGACCATGTGGATTTCCACTGAGTGCTCCAGTTTCTGGAGCAAAGGGAGAGAAGCTCTACTAGCTGCACCATTCTGCTGCCCACAAAGCTCTTTACAGTTTCAGTTACCATTATTACCTTTAATTCTACATTTATTGAATTATTTGCATGTAAACTCCCAGTTGCCAAAGTGGGATTCGAACTCAAGTATCTAGAGATATAGTAAATTCTGATTGCTGGCCAAGTAACGTAACCACAGCGCCGTCATATCCACACTTCATAGTGGATGAATGGGAGGCACAGAGAATGCAGAGAGACCATTTGAATGGCTTATGTAGACCTCGTGCAGTCAGCCACCCTCTCTGAGATTACAAGTGAAGATATCTTTGTTCAAAGGACATATCCTCGTGGCAATGTCAACATCAGTCCAACTGTACCAAAGGGGTGGCTTAATATTGATGCTTACAGAGAGTTCCCTGATTTCTCTATGTACCATGCCATCCAGGAAAGCTCGATTCATTTGGTTCATGCACAGAGTATGAAGAAAAAGTACAGAAAAGTAGTGACAGGCCTCTCTCACCCTCACCTTAGAACAGCAGAGGACAGGGGGCAGGATACCTCCTTGTCCCTCTTCGTTGTGAAGCATCCTGAACACATGAAGAAGGGGCAGCAAGGAGGGAAGTGGTTCGCCATTGGTGGGGCCCAGTACAAAGGGTGCATGTTCCAAATTCCACAGAGGAAGCTCCTGAGAGTGAACCGAGTTGGTAACTGGATCTGAAGGTACTGCTTTGTAATTAGCCATTTCAGTGGAACTGGGTCTACGTGATATTTCATTCTCCTCTGTGAGGGTGGGTTTAGGGGTTGGGTGGGGGGAAGAGCTCAGTGCCACCTCGATGCCAGATCACAAGTGAAGATGCATGCAACTGCCATCAGAGGCTTGTGGGGATTGAGGCACTGCAATATTATGGGGATATGATGAAGGGCCCTGATGAAGAGCCTCACCCCAAGGCGTCAACTGTTTGTTCTTCTCTATAGATGCTGCCTGATCTGCTGAGTTCCTCTAGCATTTTGTGTATATTACTACGTGGAGCAGACTTGATGGGCCGAATGGCATAATTCTGCTCCTACGTCTTATGGTCTAATATTAAGGGGCTCACCTCCTGAAAGCCCATCTTTTTGCATCAAGGAAATCCCGCGGGAAGTCTGTTTCTGCTGAAATCCTTCCAAAACGATATTGCTGGAAAGATCAAGCACCGATGATAGGTCTGAGAGGAGGAATCCCTGCTTTAAAAGCATAACTGGATTCTCTTAATGCAGACCAAATACAATGGAACACCCAGAGGGTCATCCAAGAGTCGCATCTGCACTCTCTACATCATAACTTAAGTACATCAAAAAAATGTAGAGCATTCATCAAAACAGATGCTAAAATATTTTTTACCGCGTTTCCTTGAACAAAGCCAAAAGACATTTTCAGACACTGTGTGTGGATATCAACATACAAGCTGGATATTTTGAAGAATTGTTTCCTACCTACCATGAGCAAATGTCTGCTGCTTGTATCCCAGTTCACAGCAAGCGCAGTACCAGAACAGAGGGCTTATTCCCAGCAGGAAGGACTGGACAGGCAGGGGTTCTTTACAGAACAGTCACCTTTGGCCCATTATGTTATCCTGACCTTTTAACCTACTCTAACATCAATCTAACCCTTCCTTCCCACATAGACCTCTATTTTTCTTTTGTCCATGTGCGCATCTAAGAGTCTCTTAATTGTCCCTAATGTACCTGCCTCTACCACCACCCTGGCAGTGCGTTTCATGCACCCACCACTCTCTGTAAAGAACACCTATCTGTGACATCCCCCCTAAATTTTCCTCTAATCACCTTAAAATGATGCCCTCTCATATTAGTCATTGGGAAAAAGTCTCTGGTTGCCCACTCTATGCCTTTTATCATCTTGTACACCTCTATCAAGTCATCCCTCATCCTCCTTCGCTCCAAAGAGAAAAGCCCCAGTTCACTCAATCTTTCCTTATAAGATATGCTCTCTAATTCAGGCAGCATCCTGGTAAATCTCACCTGTACCCTCTGTAATGCTTTCCCATCTTTCCTATAATGAGGCAACCAGAGCTAAACACAATATTCCAACTGTGATCTTATAGAGCTTCAACGTTATCTCAGAAAATAAGTTGTCTAATAGGTGGTTTTAAAGCTATGTTAGGGTTAGATGTCAGGATGATGTTTCCACCTGTAGGGAAGACCAGAACCCACAGTCATAAAAATATGGACAGTAAAAATTGCAATAGGGAATTCTGGAGAAATTCTATCCTGGGAGAATGGGAAAATGTGGTTCTCACTACCATAAGGACAGTTTTAGGTAAACTGAAGAGAAACATTTAAGATGAATTGTTCCTGGTTAAAGACAGAAGGGGTAGAAGGATGTGGTGAATGGAGGAGATATTGATGGGAGCAGGCTTTTGTGAAGTATATATAACAGCAGGGATCAGTTGGGTCAAATAGCCTGTTCTGTACTGTAAATATGCCATTATATTCACTCATCACTCCTTGTGGCCATTTATATCATGCCTCCAACTTAAGAACTTCCTCCTTTAGGAAACCCTTTGTGGCCTCTTCCCTCTCCATCTCCAACATTCTCCATCCCCACAACCCTCAGAGATCTCATTGACTGAGCAGCTAAGTTGCAAATGGGAGCTGAGAGAGCAACGTACAGAGTTCACAACAGCCAAGATTTCCTGGAGAAACTTGATTTGACTGATCACCTAAAACCTGTGCCTGTCATTAAACCAGATAAATTAGCTGAGGAAGATATGGGAAGATATGGGAAGATACTGACCTTTCTTTATTCTGCTGGGAGAAATTGAAACTGTGAATAAAATATGAGATGGAAACAGAGTCTGGATCCTTGAAGAAACTCCAAACATTTGTTTGCAGAAGTCATGATAAACAAAGCAGAATAAATACAGTTCAGTCAAGAGGCAATTGGATGTCAAACCCCTGGATTCCACCACATCAATGCCACAAGAAAGACCAGGAATATGGATCATTGGTCAATTTCATCTGAACTATTTTGTGCAGGTGAAAAAATATCCTTTTTAACTAGGTCAGTTCACTATTGAAGTTATATGCGCCTTTGCTGTGAATTTAGAGGACACAGGCTGTGGGATTGGAAAAATGGCAGATGAAACTTTAAGGGCTGATGACAATTGTCAGGAGGGAGACAGAGCTCTGAAAGTCTTTGGAAACAAAACATGTCGGTGACGTTTACCAAAGGAGATTGGATTTGAAGGTGGCAAACAGCAATGAATTGGAAAGATGTCAGGTGTGGTAGCTCAGCGATTGTGCTCCAACTCCATAGTGTTGAGCACACATCCAAGCTGACATACCCCATGCAGTACTGAGGGAGTGCTATGCTTTTAGGGGCTTGGTCTTTCAGAGATGTTAAACTGAGGCCCTGACTTGCCTGGCAGAGAAATGGAATTGATCCCATCTTGCCACTGAAAGTGGTGCAAGTTCTGCTTGGCCTTCTGGCCAATTATTACCCTCATTACCATTATTAAAACAATGTGTCTGTTCTTATCATTGAATTACCACTTGTAGGGGATTGCTGTAGGAAAATTTGCAGCTGGACTTCTCTAGAGCTGACAGAAGGAACTGCAAATATAAGTACTTCATTGGTTCAGACTGTTTTGGGGATACCTCCGAAGAAAAGAAGGAAAACTTGTTCTTTCCTTCAGGATATGGGTCTCAGGGAATGTTCATATTGATATTGGTATTGGAATTAGTTTATTATTGTCACATGTACCAAGATACAGTGAGAAGCTTATCTTGCATATTGTTCAGGTAGAATACTAACAATGCAGAATAAAGTGTAAAAGCTTCTGAGAAAGTGCAGTGCAGACAGACAATAAAGTGCAAGATCATAACAAGGTAGATTATAAGGCAAAGAGACCATCTCATTGTACAAAAAGTCTGTTCAGTAGTCTAATCATAGCAGGGTAGAAGCTGTCCTTGAGCCTGGTGTTACGTGAATTCAGGCTTTTGTATCTTCCACCCGATGGGAGAGGGGAGAAGAGAGAATGTCTGGAGTGTGTGGGGTCTTTGATTTACCGAGCAGACGGAAGTGTAGACTTAGAGGAGAAACTGCTTCCTGTGATGTGCTGAGCAGTGTCCACAACTCTGCAGTTTCTTGCAGTCACATGCAGAGCAGTTGCCAGACCAAGCCATTGTGTATCCGGACAGAATTCTTTCTGTGGTGCATCAATAAAAAATGGTGAGTGTTGACAGGGACGTGATGAATTTCTTTAGCCTCCTGAGGAAGTAGAGGTGGTGGTGAACTTTCTTGGCTGTGGCGTCAACATGGTTGGCTTTCTCTTTCTCCCCACCCTCCTGCTCTCTCTCCCCCTCCCCCCACTCTTCACCCTCTCCTCCTCTCTCTCTCTCCCCCCTCTTCCTTTTTCCTTCTCTCCCTCTCTCCTCCCCTCTCCCCTCCCCCTATACTGCCATTAAATCATTGCATGTAAGATTGAGAGACATACTTAGGTTTACATGGAGGCAAACACTCCAGTGCAATCACACTGCTTGTCTCGCTTTCTTTAGGGAGCAGGAGCCTTGGTTGTCAAGGTGGTTGAGTAGCGGTCACCTTCACTGCTTCACCAGTGCCCCCCACCGCCACAAGCACCTCCCCTTCTCCCAAACCCATCACGTCAGTGGAATCACATTGAGTGTGCACTTTTGTCTATGTTGTTTTGGTGTCAGCAAAGACTCTGTCACCTCACAAGTCGGCAATACTGAAGTGTTACAGCAGGTAGTGCTGCTGCTGAACAGTTCCAGTGACCTGGGTTTCAACTCCAGCCTCGGGTGCTGTCTGTGTGAAGCTTGCTCGTCCTTTCTATCACCATGGGGGATTTCTTTGAGAGTTCCAGTCTCCTCATCCCAAGAATCTGTGGGTTGGTAGATTGATTTTCCACTGGAAATGGCCCTAAGAGTGTTGGTGAGGGGTAGAATTGAGGAGGAGGGGGTGAAGTTAATGGGAATATGTGGAGAACTAAACAGTTTAGGTTAGGATGAATGTAAATGGGTGCTTTTTTTAAATAATTTTTTTTAATTGAATTTTCAAATAGGTTACAGAAGGAAAAAAAAATGATCAACCCTTCCCCCCTCCCCCCTAACATAGCCCTAAAGAAAAAAAAGAAAAAAGAAAGAATGCCTGGATATCAGAAGATCCCCACATGCTCCATGGAGTTCATAATAGCTTTAATATGTATATTTATTTCTTTCCCCAGATAACCAATAATTTTATCTTTGGAGCACCTATATATTTAATCCTATATTTTGTAAATAAGGGCACCAAATTTTCAGAAATATTTCATATTTATCTCTTAAATTATAAGTAATTTTTTCAAGTGGAATGCAGCTAAAAATTTCATTCTTCCAACGATCTATACTTAAGTATGAATCCAATTTCCAAGTAACTGCAATAGCCTTTTTGGCTACTGCCAATGCAATTTTTATGAATTCTTTCTGATATTTATTCAATTTGGATTTCGATTTTATCCCTTCAATATCGCCTAGTAAAAATAATGTTGGGTTATGTGGAAGTTGTATTCTAATAATTTGTTCCAGTAAAACTCTTAAATTTGTCCAAAAAGGTTGAATTTTAAGACAAGACCAAGTAGAGTGTAAAAAAGTACCAATTTCTTGATTACATCGAAAACATTGATCAGATAAATTTGAGTTTAATCTATTTTTTTTGTGGTGTAATATATAATTGATGTAAAAAGTTATATTGTACTAATCTTAGTTGAACATTTATTGTATTTGTCATACTGTCAAGACAATCTTGACCAACTTGTTTCATTGCCTGTTTTTGAATCAAATTATACATACCAGAAATAATTTTTAAAATTTTTCCTTTATGAATTAAAGTTTCTATTTCATTAGGTTTCGGCAATAACATTGTTTGACCCAGTTTATCTCTTAAATAAGCCCTTAATTGGAAATAACAGAAAAGAGTGTTATTTGATATTTTGTATTTATTCTTTAATTGGTCAAATGACATTAATATACCTCCTTCAAAACAGTCTCCTATATATCTAATCCCTTTGTGAAACCAGTTATATAAAAGTTGATTATCCATTGTAAAAGGAATAAGTTTATTTTGAATTAAAGGTCTCTTTGCTAATAAAGATTTCTTTATCTCATCATCAACATTTATCTTATTCCATAAATCAATCAGATGTTTTAGTATAGGAGATTCTTTTTTTTCCCATATCCATTTAGATTCCCATTTATATATAAAATCTTCTGGTATATTTTCTCCTATTTTATCTAATTCTATTCTAATCCATGCTGGTTTATCTTCATCAAAAAAAGATGCAATAAATCTAAGTTGATTTGCTTTGTAATAATTCTTAAAATTTGGTAATTGTAACCCTCCTAGGTCAAATTTCCATGTCAATTTTTCCAACGATATTCTTGACATCTTACCTTTCCAAAGGAACTTCCTCACACATTTATTTAACTCTTGAAAAAACTTCTGTGGTAATTGTATTGGTAGTGTTTGGAATAAATATTGTAATCTAGGGAATATATTCATTTTTACAGCATTGACTCTACCTACTAATGTTATTGGTAACATCATCCATTTGTCAAGATTCTCTTGAATTTTTTTCAATAATGGCAAATAATTTAGTTTATATAAATTCTTTATATCATTATCAACTTTTATACCTAAATACTTTATACCACTTATCGGCCATCTAAATTGAGTTATTAATCGACATTGACTATAATCTCCTTTAGTAAGGGGTAGAATTTCACTTTTATCCCAATTTATTTTGTACCCTGATATTTTCCCATATTCTTCCAATCTAGAAGATAATTTATGCAACAAATGCAATGGGTTAGTTAGATAAATCAGAACATCATCAGCAAATAAGTTAATCTTATATTCCTCCTGATTAACTCTGAAACCCATAATATGAGTCAGTTCTAATTAATTCAGCTAATGTATCACCAACACAAATAAAGCAGGTGATAATGGACAACCTTGTCTAGTTGACCTTGTTAACTGAAATGATGTTGAAATTTGGCCATTTGTCACCACTTTAGCTTTGGGGTTAGTATTTAAGGTTTTAATCCATTTTATAAAAGATACTCCTAATCCATATTTTTCCAATACCTTAAAAAAAATCCCATTCCAGTCTATCAAATGCTTTTTCTGCATCCAAAGCAACTGCCACACTCATTTCTTCCCTCTTTTGTTCCAAATGAATTATGCTAAGTAACTGAGTTACATTATCTGCTGATTGTCTATTTTTAATAAATCCTGTTTGGTTGATGTGTATTAATTTTGGTAAGTATTTAGATAATCTATTAGATAAAATCTTTGCTATTATTTTATAGTCCATGTTCAACAAAGAAATAGGTCTATATGATGTTGGCTTTAAAAGATCTCTGTCTTTTTTTGGCAATACTATTAAAATAGCCGTCGAAAAAGATTCTGGAAGTTTATGCGTTCTTTCCGCTTGGTGTATTAGCTCCATAAAAGGAGGAATTAATAAATCTTTAAACTTTTAGTAAAATTCAGGTGGAAAACCATCTTCTCCTGGAGATTTATTACTCTGAAGTGATCCTAGAGCGTCTTCGACCTCTTTTAATGTAAAAGACACATCTAATCCCTTCTGTTCTTCTGAATTCAATTTTGGAAGAGTTATTTGTGATAAAAACCTTTCTATCTCAACAATATCATTTTGTAATTCTGATTGATACAGTTCAGAATAAAAAATTTTTTGAAGTTTCATTGATTTCTAAAGGTTTATAAGTAATTTTATTTACACTTGTTCTAATTGCATTTAACATTTTGGAAGCCTGGTCTGTTTTTAACTGCCAAGCAGGAATCTTGTATGATCTTTCACCTAGTTCATAATATCTCTGTTTAGTTCTCATAATTGCTTTTTCTGTTCAGTATGTCTGAAGTGTATTATATTGTAGCTTCTTATTAACAAGTTGTCTTTGTTTTTCTTCTGTCATATATCTTTGAGATTCTTTTTCTAATTTTGTAATCTCTTTTTCCAATTGATCTATTTCTACCATATATTCCTTCTTAATTTTAGTATAACTTATTATCTGGCCTCTCAAATATGCCTTCATCGCTTCCCATAATATAAATTTATCATCAACTGAATGTGAGTTTGTATCTAAAAAAAACTGAATCTGTTTTTCATAAAATCACAAAAATCTTGCGTTTTAATAATATTGAATTAAATCTCCATCTGTAAATTGATTCCTCCTTATCCATCATTATCATTGTCATCATCAAGGGGGAATGATCTGACAATATTCTTGCTTTATATTCCATATTTTTCACTCTGTCTTGAATACTCGCTGATAGTAGGAAAAAATCTATCCTTGAATAAGTTTTATGTCTATTTGAATAAAATGAATAATCTCTTTCTCTTGGGTTAATTCTTCTCCATATATCAATCAAATTTAAATCTTTCATCAATGATAAAGTTAATTTTGCTACTTTTGGTTTTGTAACAACCTTTGTTGACCTATCTAAAACTGGGTCTAGACAAAAGTTAAAGTCTCCACCTATTAATATTTTATCGTGTGCGTCAGCCAAATTCAAAAAAGCCTCTTGTATAAATTTTACATCGTTTTCATTTGGTGCATAAATATTCATAAGAGTCCATAGTTCTGAAAAGATTTGACAATGTATAATTACATATCTTCCCGCAGAATCAATTAATACATTTTGTATTTTAATTGGTAAAGTTTTGTTAACCAAAATTGCAACTCCCCTCGCTTTTGAATTAAATGAAGCTGCAATAACATTTCCGACCCAATCTCTCTTTAATTTCTGATGTTCTATCTCTGTTAAATGTGGTTCTTGTATAAAAGCTATATCTATTTCCATTTTTTTAATGTATGTTAAAATTCTTTTTCTTTTCACCGGTCCATTAAGCCCATTAACATTAAAACTTTAAAAATTCATTAACTTAGTCATTATTTTTAACGGGGTTACTCCAATCTATAATAATACATAATATTTCAACTCTCGTAGTACCTTGGGGAATTGTTTTAAAATTCTCCATGTTGCTATGTGTCTTCCCTCCGATCATCCAGGCAAAGAAAGAAAGATAAAAGAAAAATAGATTATAAAGAAAAAAAACAAAACCCCCCCTGCTCATGTTGTGAATGAAAAAAAACACATTACCCCCCCTCCATTGTGCAGATCATGGCAAACGCCATGATTACACACGTGAATCCCATAGCGATCGATCCTAAGTTCCCCCAGCTCCCCCATAGCATGAAAAAAGTATATGTAAGAGAAGAAAAAATAATATCACTACTCTCAATTAATATTTCTCAAATTTTTACCTTTCTCCCCCTGTATCATATAATTAAAAGTATATTTAAATATTCTTCTGTCCTTAATGTCCATCAACTCACTTCAATGTCCGCGTCTTCATCTTTAATCTGTTTCACTTTTAAATCTTTACCGTGCCTAGCGAATATTTGGGAGTTCTTGTGCAAACTCCTCTGCATCCCGATGATCAGTAAAAAATCTTCTTTTTCCATCATCCAAAAAAATTATCAATGTTGCCGGGTGGCGCAATATAAATTTATAACCCTTTTCCCATAAAACTTTTTCGCTGGATTAAATTCCTTCTTTCTTTTCAAAAGGTCATAACTTATATCAGGATAGAAAAGAACTGTTTTCCCTTCTATCATCAATGCCTCATTTCTCTTTCTGGCACATTGGACAGCTGCCTTCAGGATCTTTTCTTTATCTTGATATCTTAAGCATTTTATCAAGATTGGTCCTGGGTTTTGATCAGGTTGAGGTTTTGGTTTTAAGGCTCTGTGGACCCTTTCGATTTCAATCAACTGGGTTCCCTCTTCCATTTCCAAATTTTCCAGGATTCATTTTTGAAAAAATCATATTGAATCCTTTCCCTCTATCCCTTCTTTAAGACCAACAATTTTAATATTATTTCGTCTACTAAAATTTTCAAGCACGTCTATTTTTTCCAACAGTCATTTTCTTTCTGATGTCCAGGCAAGAATATTATCTTCCATTTTATTCACTCTATCAATAGTGTCTCCCGTTATTTCTTCCAACTTTTTAACTTTCTTGCCCATTTTCTCCTGTTTTTTTCACCATTTTATCAAACATAGTCTTCATATTTTTAATATCTTCTTTTATTATTTTTAATGTTTTTAATTCTTTTAATTAATGCAATTTGCACCAAAGCTTTTCTTATGTCTCCAGAAGATCTTCCACCTCCAACCTCTTCCTGTTGTTCTTCTTTTGCCTCCTCATCTTCATCTGTGTATTCCCGAGAATCCGAATCTACCTCAGATTCATTTTCACTTCCACTTCCAATTGTAGCTGAGATTTGTAGTTTGAATTGCTCGTGTTTGCGCATGCCCCTTCCTTCGCGCACGCGCAGTTCCTGTTGTTCCTTCTTGGAGACTGTTGATGTTGCCACTGATTCCTGCTCTGTATCGCCGGAGGTAAGATGCACTTGAGTCCGAGGCTCCTTCATGGTGGCCGGCCCAGCTTATACTGTCTTCAAAGTAGTAGTTTTCTTCTGTGTCTGTTTAGGAGACATATCTAAGGAAAATCCTGAGTAGTTTAGACGTAGTTTTTAGAAAATATTTACTAACTTTTCTTCACTTAAACATTAATTTATTAGTTTTTTATGCGAGAGCTGGATTTCCACGTCTCGATCCTACGTCGTCACGTGACGTCCCCCCCTCCACGTAAATGGGTGCTTGATGGTCAGCACAACTCAAAGGGCCAGAAGGCCTGTTCAGAATCTTCATCAGGTTTATTATCACTGACATTTGCTGTGGAATATGTTGTTTTATGGTAGCAGTACAGTGCAATACAGAAAAAATACTAAAGGTTACAATTAGAAATATATTTAAAATAATTATGTAGTCCAAGAAAAGAACAAGATAGTGAGGTAGTGTTCATGTGTTCATGAACTGTTCAAAAATCTGATGGCAGAGGGGAAGAAGCAGTTCCAAAAACATTGAGTGTGTGTCTTCAGGCTCCTGTACCTCCTCCCCGATGGTAGTAATGAGAAGAGGACATGCCCCAGATGGTGAGGGTCCTTAATGATGGCTGCTGCAGACAAAAATGTTTATTGATCAGACTTTCTACTTTATACTGAGACTGTACATATCAGGTCACACACTTCAAGTAAGAACAATGTTACCCTGCTTTGGAAAATCCCTTGAAGTCACTTGGGACCAATGGACCAGCAGCACCCTTGACAGGAGCGGTCTATAGACTAAGTAGACAACACTCAACACTCACAGCTTGGGTTACAAGGAAATTGTGTCTCAATGTCACCTGTTGCAGTCACCCTAGAGTTACACTACAGCACAAGCGAGACCTGAAGAAATTCACCGACAACTGGTGGAACCTCCTCACAACCATTCAGCCTTACAATCTTCAACAATTTTCAGAAACATGTAAATGGCTGACTGCCTAATATAGAAGTTTTATTTACCTGGCACCTCTAACATCAAAAAAAATCTCAAAATAGTCAGCAGGATTTAGAGCAGCAAATTTATAGAGAGATAGCAGACAGTTGCAAGAAAAAAAAGGTTGTGATAGTAGGTGATTTTAACTTTCCACATATTGACTGGTATTCCCATACTGTAAAAGGACTGGGCAGGATAGAGTTTGTCAGATGTGTTCTGGAAAGTTTCCTTAGTCAGTACATAGAAGTCCCAACAAGAGAGAGTGTGATACCGGATCTCCTATTACGGAACAATACAGGGCAAGTAACAGAAGTGTGTGTAGGGGAAGACTTTGGGTCTAGTGATCTTAATTAGCATTAGATTCAAGAAAATTATGAAAAAGGATAGGACTGGCCCTCAGATTGAGATTCTGAGTTGGAGAAAAGCCGATTTTGATGGCATCAGAAAGGATCTAGCAGGCGAGGATTGGGATAGGTTTCTGGCAAAAAGAAGCCATCAAGTGTGAAAAGTTCAGAGTACAGAGTTTATATGTTCTTGTTAGAATAAAAGGCAATGCTAAAAGGTAAAGGGAACCTTGGCGTTTAAGGGATACTGAAGCCCTGGTTAAGAAGAAGGTGGTGCATTGCAGCAAGGACAAATGAGGTACTTGAGGAGTAAAAGTAATGCAAAAGAACACTTAAGAGGGAAATCAGGAGGGATAAAAGAATGCATGAGGTTGCTCTAGCAGTCAAGGTGAAGGAGAATCTTCTACAGATATATTAAGAGCAAAAAGATAGCAAGGAACAAAATTGGTCTATTTGAAGACAAGTGTGATCATCTATGCATGGAGCTGAAAGAGATGGGGAAGATCTTAAATGGATTTTTTTTGCATCTGTATTTACTCAGAAGACAGACAAGAAATTTCTAAGAATAAACCAGTGAGCCTGAGTAATTGGTAAATTATATGCCGGTGAGTAGTGGATAAATTATTGGAATGTATTCCAAGAGACAGGATATATATATATTTGGATAGCCCTGGCCTGAATAGGGTTAGTGAACATGGCTTAGTGTGTGGTAGGTTGTCTCTAACCAATTTTAAAGAGTTTTTCAAAGGAGTTACCAGTAAAGTTGATGAAGGAAAGGCAGTGGATGCTCTCTACATGGACTTTAGCAAGGCCTTTGACAAAGTTTTGCATAGGAGGTTGGTCAAGAAGGTTCAGTTGCTCGGTATTCAGGATGAGGTCGTAAATGGATTCAACACTGGCTTAGCAGGAGAAGCCAGAGAGTAGTAGTAAATGGCTGCCTCTTTGACTGGAGTGCCACAGGGATCCATGCTGGGTCTGTAGTTGTTTGTCATCTATATCAATGATCTGGGTGATAATGTGGTGAACTGGATCAGCAAATTTGCAGATGACACCAAGATTAGAGGTGTAGTGGACAGTGAGAAAGGCTATCAAAGTTTGCAACAGGATCTGCACCAGCTGGAAATATGAGCTGAAAAATGGCTGATGAAATTTGATGCAGACAAATCTGAGGTGTTGCATTTGGGTAGGACCAGCCAAGGTAGGTCTTATACAATGAACGGTACAGCACTGAGGAATGTGGTAGAACAAAGGGATCTGGGAATACAGATCCATAATTCATTGAAAGTGCTGGCACAGGTAGAAAAGTCATAAAGATTGAATAGGTTTGGACTTTATTCCTTGGAATATAGAAGATTGAGGGGGAATTTAATAGAGGTATACAAAATTATGAGGGGTATAGCTAGGATAAACGCAAGCAAGCCTTTTCCATTGAAGTTGGGTGAGACTAACACTAGAGGTCATAGGTTAAGGGTGAAAGGTGAAATATTTAAGGAAAATCTGAGGGGGAACTTCTTCACTCAGAGGGTGTTGCAAGTGTGAAACAAGCTGCCAGTGAAAGTTATAGATGCAGGTTTGATTTCAATGTTTTAAAGAAGCTTGGATAAGTACATGGATGGGAGGACTATGAACTGGGGTAGGTCAATAGATCACACTCTTGTTCCCCAACCTAAAACATCTAATGATTAAGTACCGACCAAGAGGGCTCTCCTCTGTGATCCTGACTGCAGATTACATACCGCCAAAGGCCGACGTTTAGCAAGCATCTGAGGTACTGCAAACAAGAACCAGCCTACCCTGACATCTTTCAAATCGTTGCCAGGAAATTCAATCAGGCTTGTTTGAAGAAATCTTTGCCCAGTTATTATCAACATATCACCTGTAGCACAAAAGGTCCCAACGCACCTGACCATTGTTACACTACGGTTAGGAATGCCAACCGTTCCATGCCCAGACCACATTTCAGGAAACCTGGTCACCTGGCTGTCCTCCTACTACCTGCATACAGGCAGAGGCTAAAGAGCAAAGCTCCAGAGAGCTAATGACAACAAAATGGAATGGCCACAGGATTGCTTCGAGTCAGTAGACAGGGCATTGTTCAAGGACTCATCAGAAGATCTGAACGAATATACCACGGTTGCCATGGACTTTATAAAAAGTCATATGCAGTGTGTCCCCACAAAATCATTCAGTCTTCTCCAACCAGAAGCCCTGAGATCCACAAACTGCTGAGGGCCAGATCAGTGGTGTTCAGATGGTGACCTCCAGAAAGCCATCTCACATACAAAGTGGCAATTCTGGACTAAACTGGAATCACTGAAGGAAGCTCAACATCTGTGGCAGGGCTGGAATGCTATCACCTCGTACAAAGTGAAACCAAACTACACAGGCGACAACAAGACTTCGCTCCCAGATGAGCTCAATGCCTTCTCTGCTCACTTTGACTATCAAAACATGGAGGCACCTTCACGAACTCCCAGAGCCCTCAATGACCTGCGATCTCAGTCTGAGGCCTATGTGAGAGCATCCTTCGGGAGGGTGAACCCACAGAAAGTATCTGGCCCAGGCAGGGTACCTGGGTCAGTAGTAAAGACCTGTGCTGATCAACTGGTTGGGGTGTTCACTGAGATCTTTAACCTCCTGCTTCTGCAGTCTGAGGTACCCACCTGCTTTAAGCAGGCTTCAATTATACCGGTGCCCAGGAAGAGCATGCCTAAGAACATCCACTGTGATGAAGTGCTTTGAGAAGTTGGTGATGAAACATATCCACTGCTGCCTGATGAGAGATTTGGCTCCACTCCAATTTGCCTACTGTCACACCAGGTCAACAGCAGACGCCATTTAATTGGCCCCTTGCTCAACACTGGAACATCTGGACAGCACGGATGCATACATCAGGATGCTCTTTATCAACTACAGCTCAGCATTCAATACCATCATCCCCTCAAAACTAATCAATAAGCTTCACGACCTGGGCCTCAATGTCTTCTTGTGCAACTGGATGCTCGATTTCTTCACTTGCAGACCCCAGTCAGTTTGGATTGGTAACAACATCTCCTCCACGATCTCCATCAGCACAAGAGGCACCACAAAGCTGTGTGCTTAGCCCCCTGCTCTATTCACTTTACACCTATGACTGTGTGGCTAAGCACAGCTCCAATGCCATAAGTTTGCTGATGACACACTGCCATCAGCCAAATCAAAGGTGGTGATGGATCAGCATATAAGAGGGAGATTGAAAATCTGAATGGTGCCACAACAGCAACCCCTCCCTCAGTAAGAGCAAGGACATGATTATTGACTAGAGGAGGAGGAAACCAGAGGTCCATGAGCCAGTCCTCATCGGAGGAGATCAGGGGTGGAGAGGGTCAGCAACTTTAAATTCCTTCGTGATATATCATTTCAGAGGAAGTGCCAATACAAAGAAAGCATGGCAGCACTTCTACTTTCTTAGAAGTTTGCGAAGATTCAGCTTATCATCTAAAACTTCTATAGATACACGGTGGAGAATATATTGACTGGTTGCATCACAGCCTGGTATGGAAACACCAATGCCCTTGAACAGAAAAGCCTACAAAAAGTAGTGCATACAGCCCAGTACATCACAAGTAAAGCTCTCCCCACCATTGAGCACATCTACATGGATTGGTGCCACAGGAAAGCAGCATCCATCATCAAGGACCCCCACCATCCAGACCATCCTCTCTTATAGCTGCTGCCATTGGGATGAAGGTACAGGACCCACACCACCAGGTTCAGGAACAGTTATTATCCCTCAACCATCGGGTTCCTGAACCAAAGGGGGTAACCTCACTCACCCCAACATTGAAATGTTCCCACAACCAATGGCCTCACTTTCAAGGACTCTTCATCTCATGTTCTCGATATTTATTGCTCAGAATCAAAATCAGGTTTAATATCACCGGTACATGTGAAATTTGATGTCTTTGTGGCAGCAGTACAATGCAACACACAAAAGAGGAAAAAAAACGTGAATTACAGTATCTATCTATATAATAATTAAATTAAATAAATAGTGCAAAAATAAAAATTAAAAATAGTGAGGTAGTGTTCATGGGTTTAACGTCCATTCAGAAATCGGATGGCAGAGGGGAAGAAGCTGTTCCTGAATCGTTTAGTGTGTGCCTGAATTTATTATTATTATTTCGTATGTTTTTATGTGAATGCCCGCAATAAAATGAATCTCAGGATTGTATTTGGTGACATATACGTACTTTGATCTTTGAGTTTGAGTGTATCGCCCTCATTATTCGCCAGGCCCGTTGTATTGCCTCGGACCAACTCTTCCTCCCCCTTCCCAACAGAATCGCTGATGTCGTCACTGTAATGCAACCCATGCTGATAGTCCACGACGTATGGCTGATTGATGTACGAGCAGCCAATCGAAGAGTGAGGGGCGGCAAGCGCCAACCAACCCGCCAAACACCAGCTGATGGGCGGTGGTTTGCTTCAATGACAGGTTAGGTTGAGCGGTGGAGGACTTCCTTGTTGCCCTGAAAGGTGGTGAGTGGAAGGGCTGTTACTGATATTTGATTATTTTAGTGTGTTTAAGTGATTGCATATCGGTTTCTTATCAGTTAAGCAGAAGAATTAAGTGTTTTTCCGTGATTTTTTTTAAATGGAAGGCTGACTTACCCGGCCTTTTGACATCTATCCAAATGCTTCTAATACTGTCGTTTTCACCTCGCCCTACTGCATCATTCTCTTATTTTTTAAAAACCACAAATCACTTGGTATTAAGGAAATATCTGATTCCCTCCAAGATTTATTTCCCCAGTTCTGGTAGGAGTTTTACTGGGGAATGATGTACCTTGTCTGAAGGTTCGTACTTTTAAGAGGAATATTTTTCATTTTTAAGTCAAATATTCATGTTTTTGCAGGATATGGTGTTGTCATAATGTCAAGGGCAATAAATCTAAAATCTTGTACTGTGGGTAGTTTGAGTATCTGGGCCAGTGAGACACGGCAATCCAAAACGCGCAGATAGAGTTTCTCATTGCTTGATTTCAAATGCACACACACTCCCCTTTAGCTCCAGAAAACTCGGTTGAAGATTGGCAAGAGGAAAAGATTTGGAATCTGGAGAGAACTTAACTGAAAATAAAGACAGAAAACTGATAAGTTTGAGTTCTCTTGCCAATTGGGTTTTTTTAAAAAAAGATTATCCACTGGGTTAGGGAGTCAAATGGGCCACCATCTACCAGTAGTAACTTCCATCTCTAGATTGGCAAATCAATGTTTAGCTGTCCCCTGGACCATAATAAACCAAGTTTGCTGCAGGTGACGTTTGAGTAAAGGTCCTAAATTTCATTGCTGGTGGTGTCCTCTTTAAGCTATATTGACTTCAGATTGAATTACTGGAGCTGATTTTGACTTTTCTCTGTGTGCACAAGGTCAGGTATCTAAATCAATTGATTCAGTTATATTACATAGAAACATAGAAAACCTACAGCACAGTACAGGCCCTTTGGCCCACAGTGCTCGGCTGAAATTTAGAAATTACCTAAGGTTACCCATAGGCCTCTATTTTTCTAAACTCCAGGAGTATCTTAAAAGACCCTATCGTATCCACCTCCACCACCATCGCTGGCAGCCCATTCCACGCACTCACCATTCTCTGCGTAAAAAAACTTACCCCTGACATGTCCTCTGTACCTACTTCCAAGCACCTTAAAACTGTGTCCTCTTGTGGCAGCCATTTCAGCCCTGGGGAAAAAGCCTCTGACTATCCACACGATCAATGCCCCTTATCATCTTATACACCTCTATCAGGTCACCTCCAAGGAGAAAAGGCCAAATTCACTCAACCTATTCTCATAAGACATGCTCCCCAATCCAGACAACATCCTTGTAAATTTCCTCTGCACCCTTTCTATGGTTTCCACAACCTTCCTGTAGTGAGGTGACCAAAACTGAGCACAGTACTCCAAGTGGGGTACTTTGGGTTTATCTTGTGGGTTCTGGGATGTAATCTTTAGATTTTGTTGTAAACAATTGCCTTTAACATAGTAAACCATCTTCACAGGATCTTAGTTGGAGAAGAATTGACTGTAAGAGAATGGTTGATCGATAGTTTTAGGAAGAGAGCTGGGGTGATAG
The DNA here is from genome assembly GCF_030144855.1 of Hypanus sabinus. Taxonomy (NCBI): domain Eukaryota; kingdom Metazoa; phylum Chordata; class Chondrichthyes; order Myliobatiformes; family Dasyatidae; genus Hypanus; species Hypanus sabinus. Next base: position 34,870,645 of record NC_082738.1, on the reverse strand, counting down.
AAATTGATGATGGTCAAGAGGCTAGAATTGGAGGAACACAGAACAAGGAAGGTGGAAGTGCTGGAGGAGGTTACAGAAATAGGGAACAGCAAAGACAGAAGGGATCTGAAAAAAAGGATGAGAATGCTGAAGGTGGCATTGCTAAACCATGAGCCATTGTGGGTCAGAGGGACAATGAGTGAATGGGACTTGGTGTGCATTAGAAAACGGCAGCAGATGGCTGTTTGAACTGAAGGTTAGAGGGGCTGAAAGATGGAACTAAAGTTGTATTAAAACAAAGTATACACTTACAACTTTATTCCTTGGAGTGTGGGAGATTGAAAGTTGATCTTAGATAAGTATATAAAATAATGAGGGGCATAGATAATGTGAAAGTACCCAGGGCTGGGGAAATAAAGAACTAGCAGGCAGAGGCTTAAGGTGAGGGGGGAAAGTTTTGAGAGGAACTTGAGAGATAACTTGTGTTACACAAGAGGATGGTATACATGTAGAATGAGCTGCCAGAGGAAGTGGTTGAGGCAGGTACAATAATTACTTTTAAGAGACAGTTGGACAGACCAAACTCAGGCAAGTGGGATTAGCGTGGATGGGACATCATGGTTGCATAGACCAAGTGAGCCAAAGGGCCCATTTCTGTGCCGTATGACTGTCCCTACACTGACCAGAAACAAAGGTGCTACCCTATGCAACTGCATCAATTTTCTCTACTGCAGTGTGTGACGCAGACGCGCAGAACCCACTTTCAAATGAGGGGGTGGCAGAAACACTGGAGCTACTCCACTGCAACGCAAACAGGCTGGGCAGAATGCACAAGCAGCAGCAGTGCATCAAGAGCGCAATTGCATCTCCTGGCACAGCAGCTTTGCGCTGACTCCGCTGAGCACAAGACCAAACCCACGTCACACAGGATATAGACACATTTCTCTCTCGGGACAGATCTTGTTCACGAGGCCTGTGCGTCTCCAGCACCTTTCATCATCACTTAGACCTGGCACAGTGGTTGTGTGGAGAAAGAATGGCTGTGCTTTCACATTATATAAATGTGAACTTTGGTTTAACAATTTATGTTCTGCAAATGATCATTTACCTAATAGTCTCATTGAGTTAATGCAGTACAGGCAAGCCTCCCGTAACAGCCTGTTAACCCATTCATCTGTTTTGTGTTGATAACTAATGGCACTTTTAACCAGGAAGGAGAATGTCCTTGTCAGCTACTCTGAATCTTTCTTTGAATTATAGACAGGACTGTAAATATTTAATTGTAAATTAGAACATAAAACAGTACAACACAGGAACAGGCTTTTCAGCTCACAATGTTGTGTCAAACCAATTAAATTTATAATCAAATGCAATTAAACTAATCTCTTCTGCCTACACAATGTCCTTATCCTTCCATTTCCCTCATATTCATGTGTCTATCTAAATGTCTTTTAAAAATTTCAAATGTTTCTGCCTCTTATCACCACCCCAAGCAATGCATTCCAGGTCTGTGTAAGAAAAGCTTGCCCCTCATATCTCCTTTGAAATTATCCTGGGAAAAAGATACTGTCTGTCTAATTTATCTATGTCTCTCATAATCTTATAAACCTCTATCATAAGACATAGGAGCAGAATTAGGCCATCTGCTCATCGAGTGTGCTCCGCCATTCAATCATGGCTTATCCATTTTTTTTTCTCCTCCTCAACCTCATTTCCCAGCCTTCTCCCCATAACTTTTGATGCCATTTCCAATCAAGAACCTATCAATCTCTGCCTTAAATACACCCAACAGCCTGGCCTCCACAGCTGCATGTGGCAACAAATTCCACAAATTCACCACCTAAAGAAATTTCTCTGCATCTCTGTTTTGAAGGGACACCCCTCTATCCTGAGGCTGTGCCCTCTTGTCCTAGACTCTCCCACCATGGGAAACATCCTTTCCACATCTACTCTCTCTCGGCCTTTCAACATTCGAAAGGTTTCAATGAGATCCCCCATCATCCTTCTGAATTCCAGCAAGTACAGACCCAGAGCCATCAAATGTTCCTCATATGATAACCATCAAATCTCCCCTCAGTCTCGGCCGCTCCAGAGAAAAACAACCCAGGTTTGTCCAACCTCTGGCACATTAGCAAATGCCCTCTAATCCAGGCAGCATCCTGATGAACCTCTTCCAAAGCCTTGACATTCCTCCTATAATGGGGAGACGAACTGTATGCAATACTCCAGATGATTTGCTTTTAAAGCTGCAACATAACTTACTGACTTTTGAACCCTGCTACAACAAATAAAGGCAAGCATTGCATATGACTATTTCTCCACCCTATCAACCTGTGCAGCCACTTTGAGGGAGCTGTGAACGTGGACCCTAAGAGCCCTCTGCTCATCAACACTGTTAAGGATCTTGCCCTTAACAGTGTACTGTCTGTTTGCATCTGACCTACCAAGGTGCAACACTTCACATTTGGCCAGGTTAAACTCCATCTGCCATTTCTCCAACCCTATCTGCAACTGATCTATGTCCTGTTTTATTCTTTGTCCGTCATCTACACTATCCGCAACACCACCCATCTTCATATTATCTGCAAACTAACTTACCCAGTTACATTTTCATTCAGGTTATTTATATACTGAACATCACAAACAGCAGAGGTCTCAGTACAGATCCCTGTGGAACACCACTAATCACAGACCTCCAGTCCCTTCAACACTACTCTCTGCCTTCTACAGGCAAGCCAGTTCTTAATTCAAATGGCCAATTCACCACAGTTCCCGTGCATCTTAATTTTCTGGATGAGCTTCGCATGAGGGGCCTTGTCAAATGCCTTAATAAAATCCATGTAGACTACATCCACAGGTCAACCTTCATCGATCACCCTTGTCAAAAAACTCCAATTAGTAAGACTCAACTTGCCCTGCACAAAGCCATGCTGGCTGTCCATAATTAAGCCATAGTTTTCCAAATACTGATAAATCCTATGCCGAAGAATTCTCTGCAATAACTTTCCCACCACTGATGTGAGACTCAACGGTTTATAGTTTCCAGATTTGCCCCGGTTCTCTTCTTGAATAATGGAAAAACATTAGTTACACGGCAGCCCTCCGGGACCTCTCCTTTGGGTAGAGAGAACATGAAGATACTGGTCAAGGTCCCAGTAATCTCTTCTCTTGCCTCTCTCAATAACCTGGGGTACATCCCATCAAGCCCTGGGATTTATCCACTTTAGTGCTCTTTAAGAGACACTTATTAATACTTATTAAGCACCTCACCCATATCTTCTGCATCCAAGTAAATGTTTCCCCCTTTATCCTGGTCCAGGCAATTGTGCTGCACGTTACTGATTTCAAAATGGGATTACAAACTGCACAGTAGGTCATACACCATGGACAACAAACAGAATGACTTAAAACATGGTCAAATCTTGGTATATTTAATGACAATTCCTTCAACTCCAATGTCCAGACAAATCATTAATCCCGCCTGTTTATTTAGCCCACATTTCCATAGGGATTCAGGCACACACTGCTAAGTTGGTAGCATTCTTACGCGAGTGAGAAGTTGCGGATTCAAGCCCCACTCCAGATTTGAGCACAATGATCAGGCCATCCTGATCAGTACTGCAGTACTGAGGGTATGCCACACTGACTGAAGACATGTTGTGTTAAACAAGGGCCCCGTCTGCCCTCTCGAATAGGCACACAGGAGTTAACAAATGCTGTCTGGAGGAAGAGCTGAGGATTTCCCCACTAGGGTCCTGGATTAGTGAGCATGTCTCACAAGAAAAAGTTAAGTGAGCTAGGGTCTTTCTCTTTGAATTGAAGGAGAATGAGAGATAACTTGATAGAGGTGTACAAGATGATAAGAGGCATAGAGTGAGTGGACAGCCAGAGACTTTTTCCCAGGGCAGAAATGGCTAATACGAGGGCGCGTAGTTTTAAGGTGACTGGAGGAAAGTAATGGGAGATGTCAGAGGTAGGTTTGTTACACAGAGTGTTGGGTGCTTGGAACGCTTTGCCAGGGGTGGTGGTAGAGGCAGATACGTTAGGGAAATTTATGAGACTTAGATAGTCACATGGATGAAAGAAAAATGGGGGGAATATGTGGAACAGAAGGGTTAGATTTATCTTGGACTAGGGTAAAAGTGTGGGCTGAAGGACCTGTACTGTGCTGTACTGTTCTATGTTCTATGGTATTCTGGAGCCAATGATTATCCCACAAACATCATTACAAACTATGTTTTTGTTATTTCTTATTTCAGTGCTGTTAATGGGATGTTCAATTGACACTCCTGTTAAGAACCATTTATGTTGCTTTGGTGTCAACTTGGTGTGTAAAGTCCTGGTAGAAAATACTGGCTTTGGGTAGTTCTTCATAGCGAAGTCACTTCCTTTACGTTCAACTGCTGAGGAAATCATTGTGCAACACACACAAACTGTTGGAGGAACTTTTCAGGTCAGGCAACACCTATGGAAGAGAATAAACAGTCGACGTTTCAGCTCAAGATGCTTCATCAGGACTATAAAGGAAGGAAGGGGGTGTTGGGCATACTGTTAGTGGAGAGCAGAGATAGAGAAGTATACTGTCTTTTGTTTGAACTTTGCCCTTCTTTAAAGTAGGAGACAGGATGAACGTTGGCGTCGCTCACAGTGAGGTTAATCCCAACACTCGGATAATGAACAGCCGGGGAATCTGGCTAGCCTACCTCATTTTAGTTGGAATTCTCCATGTCGTACTGCTGAGTATTCCGTTCTTCAGCATTCCGGTGGTGTGGACTCTCACTCATGTCATCCACAACTCGGTGAGTCAGGGAGAGTGGGCAGGGGTTGGAACAGGGATGGCTAGGTATTGAAATGGGTGTTCTGAGGTGGTGCCATCTTGCTACTCTAGGATCGACACTAAATCAGCTACCAGCAAAACTGGGGTGCAGTGTGTTCAGTCTTTGAGCTCATGAGTACTGCTGGTACTCTCCTCCTACTCATGGTTACAGATGATGGAAGGACAACTAGCCAGGCCCTCTTAATCTGAACATTCTCTGGAGATCTGCATGTGGTGGGCTTTGGCTCAAGCTCTCCTATGACTTATTCTTGCTCATCAGAGGTGGTGATGCTCTCCTAGCAACCCTCTCAGAGTGTTGAGACCTTCTGTACCACTCTGCATTGTTCAATATCATGTACCAGAAGCATCATTTTAAAGTGTCTTTAATTTGGTAAGTAAATTGGTTGCTATAAATTGCCCCCAATGTTGTGTTGGTGTGTGGTAGGAGAATTGAGGTGAGTATTCCCCAGATGATAAACAGTTTTTATTTCTATGGCTGTCCATAAGTCAATTTTGTCCACAAGTCGATTGTTTTCTTAAGTTGGAAAGTACATAAAAATCACTTGCTATGGTAACCACACCTCCACAGTGGCATAGAAAGCCAATGAGAAAGAACAATTTCTAAAAGAGAGAGAGACTAATATTATTTGTGGGAATACAACGTTTGGGCACTCCTGGTCAAAATTTCTGTTACTGTGAATAGTTAAGTGAGTAGAAGATGAACTGATCTCCAAAAGTCATAAAGTTAAAGATGAAACATTCTTTTCAACATTCTAAGCAAAATTAGTGTATTATTTTTGTTTTGTACAATTTTAGAATGGGGGGAAAAAGGAAAGCACCATGCAAAAGTTTAGGCACCCCAAGAGGTTTGAGCTCTCAGATAACTTTTACCAAGGTCTCAGACCTTAATTAGCTTGTTAGGGCTTTGGCTTGTTCACAGTCATTGTTAGGAAAGGCCAGGTGATGCAAATTTCAAAGCTTTATAAATACCCTGACTCCTCAAACCTTGTCCCAACAACCATGGGCTCCTCTAAGCAGTTGCCTAGCACTCTGAAAATTAAAATAAATGATGCCCACAAAGCAGGAGAAGGCTATAAGAAGATAGCAGAGTGTTTTTGGGTAGCTGTTTCCTCAGTTCGTAATGTAATTAAGAAATGGTAGTTAACAGGAACGGTGGTGGTCTGGAAGACCAAGAAAACTTTGTGAGAACAGCTCGTAGGATTGCTAGAAAGGCAAATCAAAACCCCCGTTTGACTGCAAAAGACCTGCAGGAAGATTTAGCAGACTCTGCAGTGGTGGTGCACTGTTGTACTGTGCAACAACACCTGCACAAATATGACCTTCATGGAAGAGTCATCAGAAGAAAACCTTTCCTGTGTCCTCACCACAAAATTCAGTGTCAGAAATTTGCAAAGGAACATCTAAACAAGCCTGATGCATTTTGGAAACAAGTCCTGTGGACTGATGAAGTTAAAATAGAACTTTTTGGCTGCAATGAGCAAAGGTATGTTTGGAGAAAAAAGGGTGTAGAATTTCATGAAAAGAACACCTCTCCAACTGTTAAGCACAGGGGTGGATCGATCATGCTTTGGGCTTTTGTTGCAGGCAGTGGCACGGGGAACATTTCACTGGTAGAGGGAAGAATGAATTCAATTAAATACCAGCAAATTCTGGAAGCAAACATCACACCATCTTGTAAAAAATGAGCTGAAGATGAAAAGAGAATGGTTCCTACAACAGGATAATGATCCTAAACACGCCTCAAAATCCACAATGGACTACCTCAAGAGGCACAAGCTGAAGGTTTTGCCATGGCCCTCACTGTCCCCCCAACCTAAACATCATCGAAAATCTGTGGATAGACCTCAAAAGAGCAGTGCGTGGAAGACAGCCCAAGAATCTCACAGAACTAGAAGCCTTTTGCAAGGAAGAATGGGCGAAAATCCCCCAAACAAGAATTGAAAGACTCTTAGCTGGCTACAGAAAGCATTTACAAGCTGTGATACTTGCCAAAGGGGGTGTTACTAAGTACTGACCATACAGGGTGCCCAAACTTTTGCTTTGGGCCCTTTTACTTTTTTGTTATTTTGAAACTGTAAAATATGGAAATAAAAAAGTAATCTTGCTTAAAATATTAAAGAAATGTGTCATCTTTAACTTTGTGCCTTTTGGAAATCAGGTCATCTTTTACTCGCTTAGCTATTCACAGTAACAGAAATTTTGACCGGGGTGCCCAAACTTTTGCATGCCTCTGTATATACGTATGGCAGACTTTAGAATTTAATGATATTATGGGGTTCAATCATATGTAGGTGGTATCCATATGCCATGTGTTCTTAACCCAGGGATGGCTCATACTGGGAAATAGGATTGGGGACATAAAAGACTGCAGTTGCTGGAATCTAGAGCAAAAAGACAGTTTAGTAAGGTGTTTGACAAAGTTCCCCATGGTAGGCTTATTCAAAAAGTCAGGAGGCATGGGATCAAGTAAAACTTGGTTGTGTGGATTCAGGATTAGCTTGCTCACAGAAGGCAGAGTGTGATTGCAGATGGAGCATATTCTGCCTGGAGGTCGGTGACCAGTGGTGTTCCACGGGGATCTGTTCTGGGACCCCTGCTCTTTGTGATTTTTATAAATGGCTTTGATGAGGAAGTGGAAGTGTGGGTTAGTAAATTTGCAGGTGGTACATGGGGAGGTGATTTTGTTGATAGTGTAGAAGGTTGACATAGGTTAAAATGGGACATTGACTGTACACAGAGCTGAGCTGAGAAGTGGCAGATGAGAGTTCAACCCGGAAGTGTGCAAAGTGATTCACTTTGGAAGGTCAAGTTTGAAGTGGCAGAATACAGGGTGAATGATAGGATTCTTAGTAGAGGCACAGAGTCCACATCTATAGATCCCTCAAAGTTGCCGCACAAGTTGATAAGGTGGTTCTTAAGGCATATGGTGTGCTGGCCTTCATTAGTAAGGGGTTGAGTTCAAGAGCCACAAGGTAATGTTGCAACTTGATAAAACTCTGATTAGACTAGACTTGGATGGAGTATTGTGTTCAGTTCTGGTTACATCATGATGGGAAGGATGCGGAAGCTTTCTTGAGGATGCAGAGGAGATTTACCAGGATGCTGCCTGGATTAGAGAGCATGTCTTATGAGGATCGGTTGAGCGAGCTCTGGCTTTTCTCTTTGGAGCAAAGGTGGATGAGAGGTGACTTGATAGAGGCATAGATCAAGTGGACAGCCAGTGTGGAAATAGCTAATACGAGGGGGCATAATTTTAAGTAGGAAAGTATAGGGAAGATGTCAGAGGTAAGTTTTTTTACACAGAGAGTGGTAAGTGCATGGGACGTACTGCTGGGGGTGGTGGTAGAGGCTGATATTTTAAAAGGCCTTAACAGATTAGATATAGCAAAGTTATTTCCCATGGTAGGGGATTCTAGGACAAGAGGGCATGACCTCAGGATTGAAGGACGTCCTTTTAGAACTGAGATGTGGAGAAATTACTTTAGTCAGAGGGTGGTAAATCTGTGGAATTTGTTACCACGAGTGGCTGTGGAGGCCGAGTCATTGGGTGCATTGAAGGCAGAGATAGATAGGTTGTTGATTAGCCTGGGCTTCAAAGGGTATGGGGAGAAGGCAGGGGAGTGTGGATGACTGGAAGAATTGGATCAGCCCATGATTGAATGGCAGAGCAGATTCGATGGGCCGAACAGCCCACTTCTGCCCCTGTATCTTATGGTCTTATGGTATATTAGGGACATTTAAGAGACACAGACAGGCACATGGATGATAGAGAAGTGGAGGGTTATGTAGAGGGAAGAGTTAAATTGATCTTGGGTTGAAAGGTCAGTGCAACATCGTGGGCTGAAGGGCTATTCCATGTTTTCTATAAAACAAACTGCTGAAGAGCTCAGTCAAGGAGCATCTGGGGAGGCAAAGAGATGAAAGTTGATGGGCTGAATGGCCTCATTCTATGTAATAAAGTTATACTATAACTAGTTTGCTATTGTGGTCACACTCAATTAGTTGGACCTATTGTTACTGTAAAGTTGCATTGAGATTTTCCCCTCTTTACCCTGTAACTCAGTGCCACTAAATGACATAACTGGTACATCCATCTTGTGCAAGCAGTCAAGACTAAGCTAAGACACTTAGGTAGTTTCCGTCCCCACCCGATCAGATTCAGGGAGTTTCTGGTCTATAATGGCTGTGCATATGGGTTGATGCCTTTATCCAATGACTTCAATAAAACCAGAGCACTTTATACCCAGTGTTTTTCCCCCCCCCCCCCAAAAATGACCAGAACAGAAACAAACAGGGTCAATTTAATAAGACGTAGAAGCAGAATTAGGCCATTTGGCTCATCAAGTCTGCTCCGCCATTCCATCATGGCTGAATTATTATCTCTCTCAATCCCATTCTCCTGCCTTCTACCTTTGGCACCTTTACTAATTGAAAACTTATCAATCTCTAGTTTAAATACTGTATACCCAGTGACTTGGCCTCCACAGCTGTCTGTGGCAATGATTCACCACCCTCTGGCTAAAGAAATTCCTCCTCATCTCTGTTCCAAAAGGACAGATGCCCTTCTATTCTGAGGCTGTGCCCGCTGGTCCTTGACTTCCCAATTATTGAAACTATCCTCTCCCCGTCCACTCTATCCAGGCCTTTCAGTTAATGAAAGTGGAAATGACAGTGCCTGGGGAGTAATTTGCCATGAGTTGGAGAAATTCCCAGAAGCCAGTAGTAATTGGTGGGATGTGAGATGCTTATTACTGCATGTTCAGCTGGGAGGTCAGAAGTCAGTGAGAGGCCCTGTGGACAACCTGGTTCCTCGCTGATTTCAAAGCATCATGGGAGACTGAGACATGGAGACTGTAACACTGAGACAGCAGACAGTGTGTTTGCTAATCACTGTCGTGTGTGTGTGTGTGTGTATTTTCTCTCTCTCTCTCTCTCTCACTTGATGGGAGTAAGGACCTGTTGGTCCCCAAGACAGGGTTCTTGGAGAAGCGACTTGGAAGATTGAAACATCCGAACAGTGAGTTGCTGGTCTACACTCTTGTTGTTACAGGATCAACTTCTCTCTCTCCCCGTTGCTGGGGGAGAGAGCCTGTCTGAGACACCAAAGTGCTGTTTTGTGGACCGTAGTTTTGATGGACTCTGGATCGAGGAGTCTTTGGAGCTTCTGCTGTTGCTTGCGGGTTGCAGGGGAGGGGGTGGGTCGATGTTTTTGCTGCTGCTCTGTGCGAAGAGTCAAGGAGAAGGAAAAATCTGATTTTAAACCTCCGCTGCCTTGCGGCCATAACCCATGGGAGAGGCTTCGGGAGTAAACCCCGAGGAAGAAATCCAGAGCCGGGTTCCCTAAAACAGTTTGCTTACAACTTCACTCTGTCAACCTCTGCGATGCCAATGGTGTCAAGCTGTATAAGTGTTTGCCTTCCCTTGGACTACATCAGCGACATGGAGAGGGGGAGCCTGCTGCATGGGCAACAGCCGGTTCTTCAAATCTTCCTGCCCGGGCTTGCGCCCTGGAGAGGGCACAGTCCACCAGAGGCCCAAACCCATGATCCCCTGGGACCAATGGCTGCCTACTACTGTGCAAAGGGAGGGGGAGGGGGCTTTGGTGTTTCATTCTATGGGCTGTCCTGTTTTGTGGGTGTCTGTGAGGAGTATGAATTTCATGTTGTATACTGTATACATACTCTGATAATAAATGGACCTTTGAACTTTTGAAAGGACTGCTATTGGAAATTCCTACAGTGGGTGATCAAGGCGGAGAGATGGGCCATTCAGTTATTACCAGAAACATTACAGGTTCAACAGTCTGATGGAGGAACTCAGCAAGTCGAGCAGCATATATGGGAGGAATTGTGGACATTTCGGGTTGAGACCCTGCATACTCAAAATGTCAATAATTCCTTTCCTCTCACACCTGCTGCTTGACCTGCTGAATTCCTCTAGCAGATTGTTGGCAGTCTCTTATGTCTCCATAGCACTACAGATTGTGCTTCTGTTGACCTGATCTGAACTGTACATTAGCACTCAGGCCCAGTACACTTATGCAGTGTGCCAAGAATAAACGTGCCTTTAATGGAGACAGTCATCACTTATGATGCGGAGCAAGGCATAGATGAATATGGAATTAATGCTAGTGAGTAGTATTAGCATAGATGGGCATGATAGTCAGCATAAATGTGGTGGTCTGCAGGGCTTATTTCTATGTCATACAGCTCTATGATCTCAGGAGTTAAATGAAAATCTAAACATTCCTATTAATTACCTGCTTTAAACTGGCTAAATTCTTCCCTACAAAGTGGAAAGGTGCTACTGTGTGTTATCAACAGCACTTTCAGGTCTTAAACCTAGGATTATAAACCAGGAGGTCTTCACACGGAAAATCATAAGACCTAGGAGCAGAAATAGTCCATTCAGCCCATCGAGTCTGCTCTGCCATTCCAACCTGGAATTATCCCTCTCAACCCCAGTTTCCTGCTTTTTCCCCATAATTTTTGACACCCTGATTAATCAAGAACCTATCAACCTCTGCTTTAAATATCCACAATAACTTGGCCTCCAAAGTTGTCTGTGGCAATGGATTCTGCAGGCACACCACCCTCTGGCTAAAGAAATTCCTCTTCATCTCTGTTCTAAAGGGTTATCCTTGTAATCTAAAGCTCTGTCCTCTGGTTCAAGACTCCTCCACAATAGAAAACATTCTCTCCAAGTCCACCCTATCTAGGCCTTTCAATATTCGATAGGTTTCAATGAGATCCACCCCCCCATCCATTCTTTTACTCTACAGAAAACACAGGCCCAAAGCCATCAAATGCTCCACATACGTTAATGTTTTCATTCCCAGAATCGTTTTCATGAGCCTCCTCAGGACCCTCTCCAATGCCAGTACATCCTTTCGTTGATAAGGGGCCCAAAACTGCTCACAATAATCCAAGTGTGGTCTCACCAATGCATTATGAAGTCTCTACATTACATCCATGCATTTATATTAAAGTCCCCTTGAGGCATTGGGTACTGTATTTAGTTCCTATAGCAAGAGCAACACGAAGATGATGGAGGCAAGCCTGAGGCTGGAATGGTCATAATGAGAATCAGAATCAGTTTTAATATGTTGTGAAATTTGTTTTCTGTCTCCAGAAGTATTCACCTAGGTTGTTTCCTTCTGCCTGCCGCAAAATCTGGTCTCAGTCAGCGCCAAGTGTTGTAACAAGTCTCTGTTTATAGGCCATGTATTGGTTTCTGCACACGGTTAAAGGAACACCCTTTGAGACGCCAGACCAAGGGAAGGCACGATTACTGACACACTGGGAGCAAATGGATTATGGGATCCAGTTTACGTCGTCACGCAAATTTCTCACCATCACGCCAATAATTCTGTAAGTCCTTGCTTTGTTTTTGTTTAAACTATTTTAATTGTTAAGACTGAAAGAAAACCTAAAGCGGGAGCGGGATGCAGAAACTAACTAGTGAAACCCCTATCGTTTATAAGTTTTAACCAGGGTTCAAGGCCTTTTTGCCATTGAGACAGAAAGTCATGGGTTCGTTCAACTCCTGAGACCCTTTTCTTCAAGAGAATACTAGATCTTGTTTGCTGTGGTATAAAAGGTCCACTGTGCTGAAACAGTAAATGTTCTCTCCAGTGTGCGAGAGCAACACTTATACCTCAAATCAGCATTACTTGAAACAGATCAAGTTGCCTATCAAGTTGCTTTAGGAGCAAATTGGCTGTTAGGTTTTTTACATTAGCTACAGTGCCTATTTGCCTAAATAGTATTTGACTGCACTTTTTAAGCGGACCCGAGGTTGTAAAAATCTCTGTAGAAATGCAAGTCTATCTTGTTTACATATCTTCTTCAGATCTGACAGACAGTTGGGTTCCATAACTGATGTGGTACCAGGCTGAATTTTCCTGTCACTGATTAGTCCAACCTTGCATGCACAGATGAACATCCTGTCACTGGCAGCATTTAATGTCCATCCCTAATTGCTGTTACCAAAGGTGAATGTGAGCCATTGCCTTGACCAGCTGCAGTCTTTGAGAGGAAGACACTCTTACAACATTGGACAAGATTTAGATCCAGTGACAATAAAGAGGCAACAATATCTTTCCAAAACAGGATTGGTATGGCCCCAAGGCAGCGGAGGTTTAAAATCAGATTTGGGAGAGAAACAAAACAGCAGGGTTCCTATGTACCTGCTTCCCTGAATTCCAGGCAGTGAAAAGTGTTCCAGCACATCCTTGACGTGGCTTGGAGATGATGGGATTTACAGAGGAAGGGAAGTTTAGGTACTGGTTGCTTTAAAAGACCATGGAAACAAACCTAAAAAATGTTCATTATTATTGAGAAATAATCCAAGACTACAAATGTTTGTGCAATGGCTTGGCTTCAATTATGTGAAGATCACAGAAACTGGGATTGTTCTCTGTACAGCAGGATAGGGGAAGCGGAGATTAATTATTGAAGTTCAAAATCATGAAGGCATTTTGATGGAGAACGATTGAAGGTGGATACTTTTTTGAATGATTAGAGGATGAAGAGAATGGGGAGCAGAGGTGCCAAGGCCAGCAGAGATTAACTGTGATGTTATGTTGAAGTTGTATAAGTCATTAGTGAGGCCTTATTTGGAGTATTGTGTGCAGTTTTGGTCACCTACCTACAGGAAAGATGTAAATAAGGTAACATTGAATAGGTTAGAACTTTATTCCCTAAAACGTAGAAGATTGAGGGGAGATTTGATAGGTGTACAAAATTATGAGGGGTATAAATAGGGTAAGGGTCAATACAAGCAGGCTTTTTCCACTGAGGGTGGGTGAGACTAGAACTAGAGGTCATAGGTTAAAGGTGAAATGTTTAAGGTGAACATGAGGGGAAACTTCACCCAGAGGGTGGTGGGAGTGTGTAAGTGGTGGATGTGATTTTGATTTCAACATTTAAGAGAAATTTGGATGGGTACATGGATGGGAAGGGTATGAAAGGTTATGGTCTTGGTGCAGGTCAATGGGACTAGGCAGTTTAAATGGTTTGTCTTGGACTAGATGGGCCAAAGGGCCTGCTTCTATATTTTACTTTTCTATGACTCTATGATCATATTGAATGGTGGGGCAGGCTTGAGGGGCTGAGTGGCCTACTTCTGTTTTCTTAAGTGGAGGCAGAGAAACTTCCCAGTGGCTGGAGGTCACCAAACAATAACATGGATGAGTCTTGAAAGATTTACAGAACAGCAGAGAATGGGCAGGGGAGAGAGTGTTCTGAGACCAGCAGACAAATCATGAACTTAATGGTGGCCTTCTACAGTTTGTGATTTGATGAATTAACTTCTAGGAATGGCTTGTCACTTAATAACTGGTTATTGCACACAAAATGCTGGAGGAACTCAGCAAGTTGGGCAGCATCTATGAAGGGGAATAAACAGTCAATGTTCCGGGCTGCGACCCTTCATCAGGACCAAACCTTGACTGTTTATTCACCTACCAGACCTGTTGAGTTCTTCCAGCATTTTCTGTGTATTGTTCAAGATTTCCAGCATCTGCAGAATCTCTTGTGTTTATAATAACTGATTATGTTTTCTTTCCAGGTACATTCTAGCAAGTTTCTACACTAAATATAATGTTGTTCATTTCCTGGTGAACACTACATCTCTGCTCACTGCTCTCATTCCCAAGCTCCCTCAGTTGCATGGGGTCCGTCTGTTTGGCATCAACAAGTATTGATCGGGTAGTTGGGAGCTGAGCGAATGCTGCCAGTGGCTCCAGCTGGCCTCAGAAGGGGGCTAGTATGAGTGATGGGCACAACATACTGAGACAATGAACTGAGAAGAAACTGCTGGCACCACCTATCAATTAGCAACTACAGGTTAAGTACTCCTTATCCGAAACGCTTGGAGCTGGAAGTGTTTTGGATTTCTTTGGATATTGGAATATATAATGAGATAGCTTGGGATCACCATCATTTACGACTCTGAATTTATGTGCAACTGGTAAGCTGTCTTTGTCTTACACTTGTTTATCAGTAGAAATTATTACATACTATTAATATAATGAAAATATAATGTGTGCAGGGTAACAAAAGCAGCACAACAGTGTCGGCAGAATACCTGAATCAGCTGTTGTACAACAACACTGGCAGGATTTCAGTCTCCACCTACCACGCCGTGTTTTAATTAAAAGATTACAGTACACTTTAATGCTGTTATGTACAGTGTAAAAATAATCAGCATTGTAGACGACTTCTGCTGTTAGATTTTCCTGATCAGCAATTTAAAAATTTAATGCCATGCCTTTTCTTAAATTTCTGTAACCAGCTTGCAGAATATTCACAATTTTCCTTCAATGACCTTCAATTTTCAGTTCGTCATGATAGATCTTTGCTCATTTCATGATCAGCGTACTATTAAGCGGCATATGATGTCGAGAACACGATTGAGAGCTTTTTCACTTTATGCCATGTCTTTCTATTTTTCATTAACTTCTATTCATTCATATGTGAGGTCACTTCACAGAACTGTTCATGGTGAGCAGAGATCTGCGCATCGCCTGGGAACCTTCCTAGCACCTTTGTGAGGTCATGACATAGCTCAAAAAATTTTCAAATTTCAGAGGCTTTCAGATTTTGGAATTTCGGATAAGGGGTATTCAACCTGTACTTACTTACTTGCCCAAGTGGCAGACATTGTATGTAGGAATTGTTCTCTTGTGGATAAGCTGCTTGTGTATAATTTTGTATTTCTTTTTTCTCCTTTTTGCGTCAATTGTACACATATAAAAGGTTTATATTCACCAAGGGTGTGGTGGTTTGTACACACAAGAACATGAAAATGCATACATGCAAGTCTATCTTCTATCTACACTTCTCAGATTCTACCCTTCTGAGAATCTCCAGAGGCAAAAAAAAAGACCTGTGCAGTACATTTTATAAAATCTCTTCATTGTTCCTACACCATTCTAGAAAGCATTTACTGTAATTCCTCTTGTAACAACAGAGCAATTACTTGATCCTTGTCTGATTATGGTCCAGTGAGCTACAGTAATTACACCCAGTAACAAGACACTGGCATTTCATGACCACTGGGTGAGGCGATGATACCCTTGGCTCTTATACAGGATAATAAATGGGTTGTACTAATATCGTCAAGATTCAATGCATTAATCCTGGTACTCGTTATAGTTCTTGATGGAAAGTACGACTTCACTCTTCCTGTAAGCCACTTCTCAAATGCTACCACCTAACATATTTTACTCAGTAACACACATTTAGTGACAAGCATAATCACACACATTAAAACTATTAATCCGTGGAATAAGTAAATTTCTGGTCCAGCTGTCGAAGAGCTGATTAACTAAGGCTAAAACACTCTAAAATATTGGAGTATTGTGTTCAGTTCAGTTCTGGTCATCTCAGAAGGATGTGGAAGCTTTAGGCTGTAGACAACAGGATCATAAGACATAAGAACAGAATTAGACCATTCTGCCCATTGAGTTTGTTGTCATTCCATCATGGCTGATTTATTATCCCTCTTCTACCTTCTCCCCAAAACCTTTGATGCTCTTACTAAAAGAGTATACACTCTGCTTTAAGTATACACAATGACAGTCTCCACAGCTCTCTGTGGCAGTGAGTTTCACAGATTCACCGTCCTCTGGCTAAAGAAATTCCTCATTACTGTTCCAAATGGATGCGCCTCTAGTCTAAAGCTGTGTGTCTGGTCCTAGATTCCCTCACTATTGGAAACATCCTCTCCTCATCCACTCCGTCTAAGCCTTTCAATATTCAAAAGGTTTCAATGAGATCCCCACTCATTCTTCTAAACTCCAGTGAGTAAAGGCCCAGAGTCATCAAATGCTCCTCAAATATTAACCCTTTCCTTTGCAGAATCGTTCTTGTGATCATTCAGAATCAATCTCGTGATTCTTGAAAGATCACTACTAATGCCTCCACAATCTCTTCAGCTACCTCTTTCAGAACCCAGGGTCTGTCTGACTTATCTACCTTCAAATCTTTCCACTTCCCAAGCACCTTCTCCTTAATTGCAACTTCATTCACTTCTGCCCCACCCCCCACACTCTTGAATTTTGGGCATACTATTGGTGTCTTCCACAATGAAGTCTGACGCAAAATATTTATTCAGTTCACCTGCCATCACTTTGTTCCCCATTACTCTCTCCAGCATCATTTTCCAGTTGTCCAATATCCACTCTTGCCTCTCTTTCACTCTTTACCTATCTGAAAATCTCTCTTTAGAGAGGGTGCAGAGATTTTCCAGGACGCTGCCTTGCTTAGAGTGCTTGTCTTATGAGGAAAGGTTGAACAAGCTCCTTTTCTGTGCAGCTAAGGAGGATGAGAGGTGACTTGATAGAGGTGTACAAGATGATAAAAGGCATAGATAGAGTGGACAGCCAGCACATTTTTCCCCAGTGTGAAATGGTTAATATGTTTTTTTTACAGGGAGAGTGGTAGGTACATGGGCACTGCCAGGGGTGGTGGTAGAGGCAGAAACATTAGGGACATTTAGGAGCTTAGCCTCCGTTTTTCTTTAACCCATGTGCCTATCTATGTGGGAGGGTAGTGTTAGAATGATCTTGGAGTAAGTTAAAAGGTTAGTCCAACATTGTGGCCATAGGTCCTGTACTGCCCTGTTCGATGTTTCTAACCCACAGCATAAGTTGTTACAGGACTCCAAGTAGTGCCACACTGGTTATTCTTGACTCTATTTCTAAAGTTAAATAGCTTTAGAAGTAGGGAGGGAGGCAAAAGAGGTGGGGGCGTGGCACTGTTGATCAGACATACTGTACAGCTGCAGAAAAGGAGGAAGTCATGGAGTCTCTGTGGGTGGAAGTTAGAAACAGGAAGGGGTCAATAACTCTACTGGGTGTTTTTTTTAAATATACAGACCACCCAATAGTAACAGGGACATCGAGGAGCAGGTAGGGTGACAGATTCTGGAAAGGTGTAATAATAACAGGGTTGTTGTGGTGGTAGATTTCAACTTCCCAAATATCAATTGGCATCTCCCTAGAGAGAGGGGTTTAGATGGGGTGGAGTTTGTTAGGTGTGTTCAGGAAGGTTTCTTGACACAATATGTAGATAGGCCTACAGGAGGAGAGGCTGTACTTTATCTGGTATTGGGAAATGAACCTGGTCAGGTGTCAGATCTCTCGGTGGGAGAGCATTTTAGAGATAGTGATCACAATTCTATCTCCTTTACCTTAACGTTAGAGAGGGATAAGAACAGACAAGTTAGAAAAGTGTTTAATTGGAGTAAGGGGTAATATGAGGCTATCAGGCAGGAACTTGGAAGCATAAATTGGGAACAGATGTCCTCAGGGAAATGTATGGAAGAAATGAGACAAATGTTCAGAGGATATTTGTGTGGAGTTCTGCATAGGTACGTTCCAATGAGATGGAAAGGATGGTAGGGTATAGGAACCGTGGTGTACAAAGGCTGTCGTAAATCTAGTCAAGAAGAGCTTACAAAAGGTTAAAAAAAATAGGTAATGATAGAGATCTAGAAGATCATAAGGCTAGCAGGAAAGAGTTTAAGAATGAAATTAGGAGAGCCAGAAGGGGCCATGAGAAGGCCTTGGCGGACAGGATTAAGGAAACCTCCCCTCCCCAAGGCATTCTACAAGTATGTGAAGAGCAAAAGGATAAGATGTGAGAGAATAGGACCAATCAAGTGTGACAGTGGAAAAGTGTGTATGGAACCAGAGGAGATAGCAGAGGTAATTAATGAATACTTTGCTTCAGTATTCACTATGGAAAAGAACCTTGGTGATTGTAAGGATGACCTACAGCGGACTGACAAGCTTTAGCATATAGACATTATGAAAGAGGATGTGCTGGAGCTTTTGGAAAGCATCAAGTTGGATAAGTCACTGGGACTGGACAAGATGTACCCCAGGCTACTGTGGGAGGCGAGGGAGGAGATTGCTGAGCCTCTGGCAATGATCTAGTAGAGATAGCCCAGGAAATTATAGACCAGTGAGTCTTACTTCAGTGGTTGGTAAGTAGTTGATGGAAAAGATCCTGAGAGGCAGGATTTATGAACATTTGGAGAGGCATAATATGATTAGGAATAGTTAGCATGGCTTTGTCAAAGGCAGGTTGTGCCTTACAAGCCTGATTGAATTTTTTGAGGATGTGACCAAACACATTGATGAAGGTAGAGCAGTAGATGTGTATATGGATTTCAGCAAGGCATTTGATATGGTACCCCATGCAAGGCTTATTGAGAAAGTAAGGAGGATCTAAGGGGACATTGCTTTGTGGATCCAGAACTGGCTTGCCCACACAAGGCAAAGAGTGGTTGTAGACGGGTCATATTCTGTATGCAGGTCAGTCACCAGTGGAGTACCTCAAGGATCTGTTATGGGGCCTCTACTCTTTGTGATTTTTATAAATGACCTGGATGAGGAAGTGGAGGGATGGGTTAGAGAGTTTGCTGATGACACAAAGGTTAGAGGTGTTGTGGATAGTGTGGAGGGCTGTCAGAGGTTACAGCGGGACATTGATAGGATGCAAAACTGGGCTGAGAAGTGGCAGATGGAGTTCAACCCAGATAAGTGTGAGGTGGTTCATTTTGATAGGTCAAATATGATGGCAGAATATAGCATTAATGGTAAGACTCTTGGCAGTGTGGAGGATCAGAGGGATCTTGGGGTCCGAGTCCATAGGACACTCAAAGCTGCTGCGCATATTGATCCTGTGGTTAAGAAAGCATATGGTGCATTGGCCTTTATCAATCGTGGGATTGTGTTTAAGGGCCAAGAAGTAATGTTGCTGCTATATATGACCCTGGTCAGACCCCACTTGGAGTACTGTGTTCAGTTCAGGTCGCCTCACTGCAGGAAGGATGTGGAAGCCATAGAAAGGGTGCAGAGGAGATTTACAAGGACGTTGCCTGGACTGGGGAGCATGCCTTATGAGAATAGGTTGAGTGAACCCAGCCTTTTTTCCTTGGAGCAAAGAAGGATGAGAGGTGACCTGATAGAGGTGTATAAGATGATGAGAGACATAGATTGTGTGGATAGCCAGAGGCTTTTTCCCAGGGCTGAAATGACTAGCACGACAGCACATAATTTTAAGATGCTTGGAAGTAGGTGCAGAGAGGATGTCAGGGGTAAGTTTTTTTTCCGCAGAGTGGTGAGTTGATGGGCTGCCGGTGACCTATGGGTAACCCCATGTAATTTCTAAGGTAAGGACCGCACTGTGCCGAACATGTCCTTACCTGAGAAATTACCTAGGGTTACTCATAGCCCTCTATTTTTCTGAGCTCCCATGTACCTGTCGAGGAGTCTCTTAAAAGTCCCTATTTTATCTGCCTCCACCACTGTCACCGGTAGCCCATTTTCTGCACTCACCACTCTCTGCATAAAAAAAACTTACCCCCGCAATCTAAATTGCTAAAACATTACTTTTATTTCTAAAAGCAGTAAGTGAAACAAAATAAAAATTGCAGATGCTGGGGATCTGAAAGAATACAAACTCAGCAGGTCAGGCTGTATTTGTGGAAAGAGAAGCAGTTAACGTTTTAGTTCAAAGTCTTGACAAAGGTTCTGAGTATTTTGAGCCAGCAATGTGGATAACATTCCTGTACAAGTGCATTGTTGAATGTGCTGTAGTTTATAATCTCATTCAAACTGTTGTACTGGCCTCAATACACACAAAATGTTCAAGGAACTCAGCATGTCAGGCAGCATCTATGGAGGGAAATTAGCAGTTGACATTTCAGGCCATGACCTTTCATCAGGACTGAAATGTTGATCGTTCATTGTCTTCCATAGACCCTTCAGTTTATCTAGTCTGTGGCAAACTGTTATACTGCCTAGCCCCATTGACTCACACCTGGACCATAGCCCTCCCATCCATGCACTTATCCAAACTTCTCTTAAAAGTTGAAATTGAACCTGCATCCACCACTTCCACTGGCATTTGGTCCACACTCTCACCATCCTCACGCATGGTGTATTCACCCTCACAAATGAATAAGTTCCCCTTAAATATTTCACCAGTAAACTATGACCTCTAATTCTAGTCTCACCCAACCTCAATGGAAAAAGCCTGCTTGTGTTTACCCTGCCTTTTCCTTCATAATTTTGTATATCTCTATCAAATCTCCCCTCATTTTCCTGCACTCCAGGAAATAAAGTTATAACCTATTCAACCTTTCCCTATAACTCAAATTCCAACCAAACAGATTAACTAGACACTGCTGCTTATGGAGTCCTGCTGTGAAAAATGTGGAAATCACATTACTAATACCATGATTCATTGCCTAAAGTTGGAAACATCTTCCTTGCATCTCTTTGAGATTGAATGTAGCTTGAAATATCAACAAGGCCAAAACAAGTGCAAGAATCCCAAGTGAAACAAAAACTGCAAGGTTCCAGCCACTGTATATTCCCATGACTAAAACTTCGCGACTTTGCAAAATTTGCAATCTTAACAAATAACAGAAAATAAATAGTGCTGCAAACACTTCGCACATCCACTAGTAACAAAGCTTATTTTACCTGGGATCCTTGCACACATACAAATAGGATTAATCACTGAAAAGTGACAAGCACAAAACTGTTGGACTAAAATACTTTAGTTGTATCATCCAAAACCGTATCAAGTTCACAATCTTCAATATGTTTTTATATGACTGTATTAGAGATTCCACTCAACATGGCAAGTCCCCTCACCATTGGAACTGGAAGTTCATTGTAGCAACTGTACTCCTACAATATTTATTTGCAGCCAACAATGATATGGACCAAATGACCTGTGGCATTGAAGAGCTACTGAGACTATTCCCATTTTCCAGATTTCAGCTTGTCAGGATACATCAACTGGTTACCTCAAGCTAACAGCTAGTACCTCTTATCTCTATGCTTGGTTTCTGGCTTGATATATGAGGCTCCATCTGCTTCCTCAGGCTGATAGAATTTTTTTCAAAAGGAACGGGAGAGTGCATAAAAACAATGTTTAATGTTCAAACAATGTCCAATGCAAATGATCTGCTCATTTATTTCATTGCCATTTGTAGGAGCACCCCTCCTACATCATCCTCAAAATGGCTGCTGAGTCTTATATTACATAAAGGTTATGTGAAAGGTGCTATATAAATGGAAGCAAAACAATAGAAATTCAGGTATGATTGAGATTTAAAAATGTAATATTGTTGCTGAAAATATTGTATTATTTTTAAAAAATAAATACTTTTCTCTATAAAGAAAAATACACTTTGGTAATGCACTCTGCATTTATTTTTACTCCCAAAAAGTTCTGGCAAACAAATAGTGTTGGGATCTGCAAGCCCTTTTAAATCAAAAGAACAGATGAACCCATACAGCATTAAATTTGCCCACTGCCTCCTCAAAATTAGCTCTAACTTCAACAATGCTCACAGTAATGGTCAGCTAAATTTCACTAATGGCTTAGAAATGTCTACATCAAACAATCTAGCCATAAAGGCAACAAGTTGTAACATACTTATTCAACCTTAAATATCTTAAGTAGGGTTGGGGGAAAACTATTGAAAAATAAGTTTATAATGCAAGAGCTTATTTAAGACTTCATAAAATGAAAAATTAAATGAGAAAATGCTGGAAAACTAGTCAGCAAATCAAAGACCTTCCATGGTTAGAGTAAGGGGGGGGGGGTTAACATCAGACTTTTCTAAGGTACATAAAATGGACCTGGACTGGAACTTCCACAATAACTATTTTTGAGATTCTTTACCAAATTCAACATAACATTGCAGCACAAAGTGCAATTGGCACATGCACACAATTATAATTTTCGTGATGTCATTGGATGGATTCACTGTACAGACAATATCCAGTTTTTTTTGTGGGGGGGGGGTCACTGACTGTAATTTTAATCAGCAAGCGTTCCTAGTTTATGTACAAGTTTCAGATTGCACAAGGTTCAAATTTGACAACCTGGGGTTTAATATGCCTTCATAATCTGCTTTTAGCCAAAAGAAAGTTGCTCTCACTTTGAAATGGTCCATGGAAAAGGATAAAGCACAATAAAAGATTTAAGCTTAAAATAGGTAGATGGTTGAATAGGTTATTAAAAAGTGAAATTAAAGTTAGAAGAAAAATGTGTAGAGTGTATTTTTAAGTTAACGCATTGAATTTGATGTCAATGTTTTAATAATAAAGCTGCTCCTGATGTTGGAATAGATGTATTATGCTTTTACCTAGTTCCAGTTTTAACTTCAGTTCTGAATCCGAGTGGCTTATCTGAAATGATCCATAAATTTATCACGTCCATCCATTTACATTCACCAAACTCCTTCAACTATGCTTTGGAACAAAACTGTCTTTGCTGTTTCCTGGGATTTTCCCCCCTCCTACATCATCCTCAGTCTCAACCATAGAAGATAGAATAAGTACAGCACAGGAACAGGCCCTTTGGCCCACAATGTGTTGAATCAGTTAAAAAGTAAAAAAAAAACAAAAACTAATCCCTCCTACCTACACAATGTCCATGTACCTCCATCTTTCTTATATTCATGTGCTCGTCTAAACAGCTCTTAAAAACCTCTAATGTATTTGCCTCTACAACACCAGGCAGTGCATTCCAGGCATCCACCACTCTCTGAGTAAAAATCATAACCCTCACACCCCCTTTGAACCTACCCCCTCTCAACTTCAATGCATGCTCTCTGGTATTAGACATTTCTACTCTAGGAAAACGATACTCCCTGTCTACTCTATTTATGCCTCTCATAATCTTATAAACCTCTATCAGATCTCCCTTCAGCCTCCACTGCTCCAAAGAAAGCAATCCAAGTTTGTCCAGCCTCTCATGATAGCACATGCCCTCTAAACCGGGCAGCATCCTGGTAACCCCCTTCTGCACCCTCTCCAAAGCCTCAACATCCTTCCTATAGTGGGGCAACCAGAACAGTATGTAATACTTCAGATGTGGCCTAACCAGAGCCCTATAAAAGTTGCAACATAACCTCTTGATTTTTGAACTCAGTGCCTCGACTAATAAAAGCAAGCATTCCATAAGCCTTAACCACCCTATTAACCTGTATCGCCACTTTCATGGAGCTATGAACTTGGACTCCAAGATCTCTCTGCTCACCAACACTGTTAAGGGTCTTGTACTGCCTCCTTGCATTTACCAAGGTGCAACATCTAACATTTATCTAGCTTAAACTCCATCTGCCATTTCTCTGCCCATATATGGAGCTGATCTATATTGCTTTGTATTCTTTGCCAGTCTTCTACACTATCCACAACTCCACCAATCTTGATATCATCTGCAAACTTACTAACCCACCCACCTACATTTTCATCCAGGTCATTTATATACATCACAAACAGCTGAGGTCCCAGCACAGATCATCACTAATTACAAACCTCCAGCTCAAATAGGTCCCTTCCACCACTACCCCTCTGTGTTCTATACACAACTCAGTTCTGAATCCAAATAGCCAATTCGCTGCAAACCCCATGTATCCTAATCTTCTGGATTAGCCTCCCATGAGAGACTTTGTCAAACGCCTTACTAAAATCCATGTAGACAACATCCACTGCTCTACCCTCATGAATCTCTCGTCACCTTGTCAAAGATCTCAATCAAGTTGGTAAAACGTGACTTGTCCCACCCCATCTCATCATCAAGTACTCCAGCTCTTCACTTCCATGTGTTGTAAACATCATACTTCTCCAATATAACAACCTCTACTCTATTAATGTCTTTATGCAAACCTAAAAAATTCTTCCAACACCCACCTCCAAAGTTCTCAGCATACTGCCGCATAGCTATGCTCCATCTGTCTTTATTCTCCTTTCTTCTGGCTGGAACCTGTCTGACTCTGAACTCTACCAGACCAAGTTACAAATGTAATCTGCCTGTTATATTTCTCTTGACCTCTGCCATCTGCAAGCAGGACCTGCCAAATTTTGTATTGGAGTAGTTTGAATGCATGGCTGAGGTGCTTGTTCAGAAACATTTTTTGAAATCCAGGATTTTCAGATATATACACATTCACACACACACACACTCACATATATATAAAAAATCAACCAACTACAATGCACCAATTCTTCTAGTTTTCCTAAACAATCTCAAGGTGGTGACTCAGCATCTCAGGAGATTTAGATCGGTCAAGTTGAAAACAGCAAGGGTGGAGATCACCCTACTTACATGTTATTGTAGAGTATAAAACAGCAGATCAATCTTAGAGCATACACCTATATTTGAATATCAAATGCTTTCTTACTAAATTTTGATCCTGTTCCATGCATACAGGAGGCTATGGAATTAATTTTATACATGGATGGTAGATATTTCTTTTTTTTTGGTTAATGAGTAGGCTTGTACAGCAGCACTCTATACATGTATATACAATATAGTAAGTATTTATTGTTCTTAAGTGGCTCAATTCCCAGAGAAAGCTGGTTGAATTGCCAACAAAAAACTATACAGTACCGAATCTATCAAATAAATACACTTCCCATCCTCACCCCATTGAGCTATGAACACATAATGCAAAGGTTGGACTGAGTAAATTCCAGTTTTAACCCCTGAGCACCTCATTCGGGTTGCAAGGCACTTCATAGTGTTGTGTTCAATTGTAGTGAGGGTCTTGCAGACATCAATATAACATATTTACTCTTGCTACGGGTGACTACTTGTGCCATTACTATGAAAGAGAATGTAATCCTTGTTGAAGAATTTTGTTAAAGCCAATTAGGGACCTGAACGGGAGAGGAGAGAGGGGGAGAGGGAGAGAGAGGAGGAAGGGGAAGGTAGGAGGTGATGCATTTCACTGTATGTCTTGATGTACATGTGACAAATAAATCTGAATCGGGGGGGGGGGGGGGAGAGAAGAGATAGATATTACGACAGTAAGAGACAAAAATAAAAGCACAACTCAATTTTTCTATTTATAGTAGTTATCAAAGTTTCATAATTTGTTTATAAGATTTGTGTATGATTTCTGTAGCACAGTAATTTTTCCAATAAATATTTAATATTTTTAAAGTTACAAAAAGAAATTGTATCCCATCCCTAAATCACAATAAGTGTGCCAAGTTTAAACCATTAATTCAAATTATTTTCTGGTTTCTTTGTTTTTTAAAGTGCTTTCTTTTAAAAAGAAAATACCTATCATACTGTGGAAATCAGGCCATCAGCCAAGCATGATGTTTAGTTTGTTCCTTTTGCACTGCAAGCTTTTCCCCATTAAAAATGGCCAGGAAGATGTAAGACCTTGGGGAAAGGAAAAGCCGAGAAAAGGAACATTTTGAAAGGAGGTAGCTGAGCATGGAAAAATAATAAAATGTTTAAAAAGACACCCACTGGCTATTTTTCCATTCTACCTGTTGAAACCAGAAATTAATTTGTCTTTACCTAACAAATTATTAAAAGCCCTCTTAACATCACTTTAGTTGCTACTGTACATCCAAATTAAAATGTTAAAAAAAAGGTACAGTTGAAGTCTATTCATTCAATTTAATAGAAGAGGACTTTTATTTGTCTTCATTCTAATCTAGAATCTGGGTTTGATCTTCTCAGTCAGGCTGCTATCTAGCCTAATGAGGAGATCGCTGAGGTTTATTTTAGCAAGTTTAAGGCTCAGCGTGGGAATGTCCGTCGCACCTTCTTCCTTCTCTTTTGCCTTGTGTCGGTTCTCTGTGTCGGCTCTCCCTTTGCCTGACCGTTGGGCCCCATTTGGGATTGGTTGAAGAAGCTACCGTTGGCTTGTGTTGCAGCTCCCTGGAAAATCTTGCTGAAAAATTCTTGGAGGTCAGCAGAAGTTGGACCATTGTCTGAGCCAGCTCTACAGAAAGATAAGAAAGGGTGTATGGAACAATTTTTAAACCACTTCAAATGACAAATCCTCATATAGTAGACTGTCAACACCTTAACCAGCTGACAGTCTTAATTCAACACTGCTCTTCCACAACCCTTCTCAAACCAGAGAAACAACAGCCCAATTTCTGCCAACACTGGCTTTGTGTTGGCTGTGGAAAAAAGAAGTCCAAGTGGACCTTGAGATTATTTTTTGTATGTCCTTTCCATTGGAGAGCACATGTTCTTCCATCAATTTCTCCATCACCCGAGTCAAGATAGAAATAGGCTGAGGTATATTTTCCTGTTCTGTGACTAGTGAGAGTCAACATGCCTTTTAACTAACAAAAAGAAAGTATATTCCATTATTGAGGGTGTGAAAGACCACCACCAGTTCAGATTGGTATCTGAGCAACACAATGTGTTCAAAACCATAAATATACATAGATTCGAGAGAGCCCTTTTTCAGACTGTTAGAAATTTCTCTCATTCTCCCTGGGCAAGGTCAGCATTTAATGCCTAATTGTCCTTGGGAAAATGATGGCAAGCTCCCTTAAATCACTCCAGCCCATTGGTGAATGCGCTCCCTCAGTGCTCCTAGATAATAAACTCTCAAGAGTTGCAATTTGGTTTGAAAAGTAACATTAGAAGTGCCAATTTACAGTTAAATTTCTATTGAATAATGTGAATCACTCACCAAAGCACTCAACACCAAAAATCTACATATCTGGGGAGATTTTAGGTCTGGATGCTGGTGGCATGATAGTATAGCAATGAACTTGATGCTTTACATCACCAAAATTCTTCGATCAGAGTTCAATTCCTACCACTGTCTGTACGTTCTCCCCACAACAGACTGGGTTTCCTCTGGGTGCTCTGGTTTCCTCAGACATATGGGTTAGGGTTAGTGAGTTATGAACATGCTTTGTTGGTGCTGAAAGTGTGGCGACATTTGTGGGCTGCTCTCAGCACAATCTTCCTATGTTGGTTGTTGACACAAACAACACATTTCACTATATATTTCAATGTTTTTATGTACATGCGACAATAAATCTAATCTAATTTGTTTTCTCAGCTTAGAACAACAGTCCAAACACTATGGTCAGAAGAGGTGAAATAAGCAAACAGTGGGTTCCTGTTCCTGGCCACCATCCAAAGGAAATGTGATTTTGACTTGGGAGGGTTGGGGAGAAGAGAGTGATATCAAAATCATGAAATAGTACAAACCTCCCAATTTTAATATAATCCAAGCACAAGAACACACACTACAGGATCCAATTCTATTAATATGCAATCATTAGGTCAACCAAATTCTAGTGCATCTTCTTAACCAAACTTTCTCAGGCAATTCAAGCAGTAAATCGCCTGTATTCTTTCGAACAGACAATTCTCAAACACACATATTTGAACTAAAGAAACCATTAAGTCCTTTGGGCAAAATTGTAGTAATTTACTTCAGGTTATTTAGACAATGCCATAACTGAAACTATTCAGCGCTCTTCTACACACCAAATCCCCTTCTAGCTAAATTGCAGCACAGAGTTACAAACACATTTCTGTGGAGTATCTGGGAAACTTTTAGAAAATCAGTGCTGCTTGAGACATAGTTTTGTTGGCGAGACACATCCTTAGTCATCCCAAAGGTCAATGTTCAGTTTGATACAATTGTGGTGCTGTAGAAAGGACGTAAAAGTCAATAATGTTGTGCATGTCAGAATTGGCAAGGAAAGCAGGCTGTCTTCCTTATTAAATATTGTAAGGGATGGAACAGATTAACTAGTGACACTTCTAACACGATGCAGCTGGGAGTTCAGAAGCCTAAGGCCTGGGGGAAGCAACTGCTTGTCATCCTGACTGTTCTTGTTTTTATGCATTGTAGTTTCCTGCCTGATGGTAGAAAGTCAGAGAGGATGCTGGATGGATGGGTGAGATCCTTAATAATACTAAGGGACGTACATACCTCCTGATCAATGTCCTCGATGGATGGTAGGGAGACCCTATGATCCTCTCAGCTGTTCTCACTGTCCTTTGAAGGGACTTCAGGTCCAATGCTTAATTGCTCCCACACCAGATGGAGATGCAATTTGTCAGAACACTCTCAATGGTGCTCCTGTAAAATGCAGTTAAGAATGGGGGGGGGGGGGGGGAAGGCAGGAGCCTCGCTTGCCTCAATTTTCTTAAGAAGTGGAGGCGCTGCTGTGTCTTCTTGTTCAGGGAGGTGATATTAAGGGACCAGTTGAGGTCATCCGTGATGTGAACTCCCAGGAACTTGGTGCACTTAACTCTCTCTGTGGAGGAGCAATGAGGGGGATGGTTTGCTTCATGGTGCGGAAGAACCTATTTCCATGCTTGCTGATTCTATGAGTTCAAATTCTATTTAAGTGTGCTACAAAATCTGAAAACATTTCTGGCTACCACTATTTTCCTCATCAGCTGGTAAACTCTATGAAATGCCAATGTGCAAACTGTGCTATCAGACTTGCAGAATTAAAAATCTGCATGAAGTGGTGAGTTGGTCAGACACCTTCAGTTAACTATTTTAAGTTACATGAACCCAACTGATCAACTGCAACACCGCTAATATAAACAAATTACAAAGACAGGTTATTTGACTTCTATTTATTAACATGCCCTTGAATCTGCTCTTAGAACATTACAATACAATACAGACCCTTCAGCCTATGATATTGTGCTAACCTTTTAATCAACTCTAAGATCAATCCAACCCTTCCCTCCTATATATCTCTCCATTTTTCTATCATCCACATGCCTGTCTAAGAGTTTCTTAAATGTCCCTAATGCATCTACCTCTATCACCACCCTGGCAGGGTGTTCCATGTGTCAAGAACTTACCTCTGACATCCCCCATACTTTCCTCCAGTCACCTTAAACTCATGCCCCCACGTATTAGCCATTTCTATCCTGGGAAAAAGTCTCTGGCTGTCCATTCACTCTATGCTTTTTTATAATCTTTTATCAATTCACCTCTCATCACCCCTCTCTCTGAAGAGGAATGCCCCACATCACTCGACCTAGTTACATAGAATATACAACAGTACAGCACAGGAACCTAACCAATTAAATTGGTAATTAAATGGTCAACTAAAATAATTGCTTCTGCCTACACAATACCCATATCCTTCAACATCCCTCATGTTCATGTGTCGATCTAAACAGTCTCTTTAAAAGCCCCTATATATCTGCCTCTACCACCCCTGGTACCGACCACTCCATATAAAAAAACTTACCCCTCACATCTCCTTTGAACATATCCCATCACCTTAAGTTCATGCCCTCTGGTATTAGACATTTCAACCCTGAGAAAAAGATCCTGTCTGCCTACTTTATCTATGCCTCTCATAATCTTATAAACTTCTATCATATCTCCCCTTAGTCTCTGCCACTCCAGAGAAAACAACCCAAGTTTGTCCAGCCTCTTTACAATACATGCCCTCTAATTCAAGCAGCATTCTGGTAAACCTATTCTGCATCCTCTCCAAAGCCTCAGTATCCTTCCTAAAGTGGGGCAACCAGAACTGTATGCAATACTCCAGATGTGGCCTAACTAGAGTTTTATAAAGCTGCAATACAACTTAGTTTTGAATTCAATGCCTCAACTAATAAAGACAAGCATGCCATATGCTTTTTAACTACCCTATCAAACTGTATAGCTATTTTCAGGGAGCTAAAAATTTGGACAATGTAAAATTTACCATTTGATACCATAAAAAATACACCAAGTCAAAACACTTGGAAAATCAATAATATTGAGCTCTGTACATTTTTACTCACCTATGACGACCACTGCCTCCAGAAGCTCTTGTAGCAAAAGATATATGGTAAGGAACATGATGCATATCAGGAGATATTCCTACCCTTTGACAACCAGCCCATTCTGAAAGGGGGAAAAAAAAGTCACTAAAATTTGTGATAGTGTGAGAGTTAGGCTGTCTTCCAACAACATCACAACAGCTAAAGGAAGAGGAAAAAAAAACTGGTACTTTGTATCATGGCTCGCAAATCATCACTTAGTATTTCCCAGTCAAGAGGAGTTGTGAGCTATTACTGACCTGCTTCCCAACCCACTTGAAAGTGAATTTCAAAACTAAAATTGATTGATGATCAAAGGCATCAAGAAAGTGTAATCTTGTCAAGTAAACAGGCATGATCAAACTGAATATCGGGGACAAGTTTAATGACCTTCTCCTGGTCCTATGAATACTTTGATTTTCCTTCCAACTATCACAGAGCCATCATTTGATATCTAATGGCCTGACTCCAATCAAGCAAGAACATGTGCCATCTCCATGGCACCCTACCTCTTCAAACTAAACCAACAACTTATAAGCTTTGAAGGTTTACTTTCATCGATAACAATTTAAACACAGACCTGGCTTATCACTCATTTTTCCTTTGATTATTTCCACTGCTGTAGACAGGATTTTAGAGTACTTTAGAAATATTTTAAAATATGGTTGGAGTACAATTGTAGCCATATTCTCCAGTACAGTACTTGAGACACACAAGCATTTGCTGTCATTGGGAGAGATGTAAAAAAAAGCTGCTATAAAAGTCTATTTCTTCCATCAGCATCCTCTTACATTCAGCAGAAAGCAAGAACTTAAGAGGCTCGCAATACTGTCATCCATTTTGACCAACAGGAGGTTACTTGGCAGGTTTTGGTATTGACTTTTAAACAGAAGCATTGGAAGCTTCTGTCATGTATCAGTCAGGCCTGGTCTGAGATTTTTTTTTGTGTGCAATTATACTGAATACAGAATACAAACAGAACATTTACTAGCAGCAATCCAAGCTGCTGCCTATGCTTCATAAAACCAGAGTTGGAGTAATCAGGCAGTTGGTTTTACGCATCACACTATTTCAAAATTATCATGTAGAAGAATCACTGAAAGCTACCAGTTTTTGCTTTTTCTTAATACAACACATACTGAAAGTATATCAGGATAGCTTCAAATTTCTCATTGTCCTACCTGTGATATCATAAACTCTGCCATCCATCATGGCAAAGTAAGTGATTTTTAACCCCAGCATGCTTGATTCTGCCCAGAAGTCTCCATCCTCTACAGGGTGTCTCTTATTACACTCAGCACAGTATCGAGCTGCCTGAGGGTCACGATCCATTTCAAACCTCCTGCAAAGAATGTTCAAAATTTATTGTGACACACAAGTAGATAAAGAAATGCAGTTCTAGAAAGACAGCTCCAGATTAAATCTTGACAAGGACATGTCTGGGATTTGGTCTTTAAGTGGGCATGGATGGATCTCCTGCAGTGAAATATTATGGGAGTGGGGATTGGTAGGGGAATAAAACCAAAAACTGGTCATACCAGAGGTACAAGCAGGTGGACTGTAGCAGCTGACAGTATCCAGAGGAAACTGGAGGGTGGTGCAAGTGTGGAACAAGCTGCCAGCGTAAGTGGTGGATGCAGGTTCAATTTCAACATCTAAGAGAAGTTTGGATAACAACCGAGGTAACAGGGGTATGGAGTGTGATTGTCCAGGTGTCGGTTGATGGGACTAGGCAGAATATCAGTTCGGCACAGACTAGGTATGCTGAAGGACCTGTTTCTGTGCTGTAGTACTCTATAATTCTATATGTTTATTTCTCTATTACCACTATTTAGGAACAGGTGACGAATAGCCAGTTGAATGAGGAACCCAAGGGCAATGGACAGCCATCCAATTCTATTCCAAGATTTAGGTCCTTGGAAAGGACAAAGGAAGGAAACCCCAATCAGGGAACTAACAAAACAAAAACCACTCAGAGCTGTACGCTCGTTTTAATAGATTAGCAAAAGATAAATGAGCACAAACTTGTGTTTTCCTTCACATTTACTGCACATCATAGTGTTCATGGCCTCCTTCAGGTCATCCTGGAGTTTGGTGAGAAACTCGTTCATGGACTGATGTAACTCACTCTCTGCGGCCCGTTTGCTAAAAACAAAAAAAGATCATCAGTTTTTTTTCCCCTAGAGAGAAATCACGAACAGAAAAGCTGAAAAACAAGAACTGGGATCCTGCAATTCCTTGGAAAAGAAAGACATTACAAACGTCTCTTAACCAAAAGTTTTCAATATCCATCCTGAGGGAAAGTCAGCCATAATAAAATAAAAAGTTATACAAAAAAGTAGTTGCTTTTATAGAACATTTTTACATCTGGAAGATGACCCACTACAATTTTTTTATTTTGCAATCACTAGTAAGGAGGCAAGCACAGCAGCAAGTTTGCGCATAGTAAGATCCTGCATATAGCAAATGACCAGATAATTTGCTTGGCTGAGGATCAATGGTAGCCAGGTCACCGGAGAGAATTCCCCTGCTCCTGCAATTGTGCCATGGGATCTCTTATGCCTATTTGAGCAGGTAATCAATGCCTCAATTTAAAGACCAAATAAACAAAGGAACCAATCATCTCAGGTTCAGCACCAATAGCCAGATATAGAGCACAAAATAAGTAACATCACTCATGCTTTCTCCATGTCACACTCCCTCTCTCTCTGATATTAAAGATACTTACATCATTGCTTCTATCAAGTAGAAACAAGTGAAATAGATACATTTAAAGTATTGAAAGGAGTTCTCTCCCCCCAAAAAAACTAGTTAAGAAAAAAATCAGGGAAAGACAGGCCTAGAGTTAATTAGTAATGGTGTCAATATTATCCTGAGTAGCCAAATCATATTTTACCTTTTATGTATTAAGAAAATGAGATATTATTGTTCTGATGGATTTTTGTGCTGAGCAATAGTGTGTTGTCAGTGCCAAGGAATAGGAAACTTTTTGGCATCAAATACTTCCAAAGCAACTTTATGGCTTTCCTGCGGAGACTGACATGTCACTATTAATTGATGTGAATTTTTGTGATGTGGGATTAGGAACTCAATGAAACTTGCCAAGACTTAATATACTTGGGATATTTGTCACCAACAGAGAGGAGAATTTTGTTCCACTGGTCTGGACAATACTCACACCCAATTCTGCTTGTAATGGGAATATTCTTAAACCTTACCGGCAGGGAGCTTCCAGAAGTTTCTTTCTTAAATATTAAACTCAATAGCATACTTAAGCAGAGTTTTACTCCCTAGGTCAAAATGGTAATCTTTGAAATGGAAAACTATAAGAATGACTAAAGTCAAGCAGTTCAAAACATGCTTAAATACTTTTAATATTACATGTAGAAGGTAAAGTGGCATATTTTAAAAGCAACTGATCCTGCAAAGACAAAAAACAGGCCATGTGGACGTATCTGGAATGCAGCACTGAATTTCGCTTACATTTCATATTCCTTCCTCCTTTCAGGATTGCTCACAATATCCCACGCTGCTCGCACCACCTTAAAAGCTTCTTCCGATCGTGGGTGTCGGTTTTTATCAGGGTGAACCTGCAATCACAATGGGGTGATTACTTTAAAAGAGAAAGGGTTTGATTGATGTCTTGTTGAACTACTGCTGCCGATATTTCACATGAAGACGTGTCAGCTTTCACCTTAAAAAAAAATCAAACAAAGCTCATCCTGCAAATCTTGAGTGGCAATAAATGATTAAAATTATGTTTTACAAGTTCATTGAACTTGGGTAACAGTACCATTCAAGGTGATATTAATCAAAGCAGCTTTAAAAGTCACTGGTGTGCATTTCTACCTCATTTTAATCAGTGGGATGTCACAGCTCACTTCAGTGTTCCACCCCTGTGAGGGAGAAACAAGATGACATGGGCTGGCGGCAGTGAAGAAATAAAGAAATTAAAGTTCACAGCACCAATTCACTGTCACGTCTGTTGTTCGGTGACCCAAGGCCAGACATCTGTACCTCATTGGTGGAGCACATATTCAAGCTCTGATGTGACATCAATCTAGGCTTATAACTGAAGACTGTTACTGACCTTTCCAATGGTTTTGTGGTTAGCAGTAGTTCATCTGTTGGGGGATTATTTAACAAGAAAGCAAAGTTCTAAACACTGAACTAAGTACTGTTTATAGGTTGGCATTATACATACAGAACTACAGCTAGCCCAAACATCAGACATCAAAGCCTAGCACTGACATCAGAACAAATAAGATGGAGATAAGGAGAAATGTGACAATGGTGAATGAAGTCCATAAACTCTCAACTACATAATCCACTGCAGAAATCAGGCAACAGATCAGGCAGAAATGTGTACATTTGATACGATGGAATTTTGCTAGCTGTGAAACAAAGATTGCCTATGTGCAGATCTGAAATACACCAATGGTTTCATGTGATAAGGCATCTTTATCTAGGTGTCGTTCTAAATGAGTATTCATTGACAAGAACACCGCATTATTTCATATACCTAAATATTTCGCACAACACCTTCAAGCAGACTGGCAGGTACTTTGTTAATTTATCTCAGCTTTATCTTATGAAGTTAATGTTACTAATGTTTGGGCAAGGTAGTACATAAGGTTGGGTACAAAAAGCATGGTTGGTTCCAAAGATCCTTTCTTGGCTCAGTAGCTGTAAATTGAACATTCAAGCAGAGATCCAGTGACATGGACCATAACCCAAGTTTCACCATTCCTCATTACTACAGCTTTAGGATGAGACATTAAATCAATACCCCATCTTTTAGATAGATGTCAAAGATCCCATGACACTATTGGAAGAGCAGGGAAGCTCTCTGGTCTTCTGCCCAAGTTCTATCACTCAACCAATATCACAAAAAATATCATATTGCTTTTTGTGAGATTACTTTGTGCGCACGTTAACTGCTGCATTTCCATTCACTACAAAGTTGGCCATAGATGGTTCATTGATGACAATGTATTTAAGGTGCTCTGGGATAGTGAAAGACTGCAAGAAGTACAAAATCATTTCTGCATTCCCTTGTTTTTATGTTTACATTTAGTGTATTTTTCTTGCTTCTATCATTGCTTCCAACTACACATAGCACTCTACAGATGTAATATACAGTCCCTCAACGCTGTTTACCCACTTGTCAGAAAGGAATCACCATTTCCAGTCATAGATTCCTCTTTACATGGTCACAAATTCCACACTTTCAACATTTCTGCTCACTTTCAGAACTTATATGTTTGTACAGCAATATTAAACTTACCAAAAATGCTCACGGAACCTACCTGTGACTGCTCATCACAGATCCTGACTCACAAGAGAAAGAAGACCAAAGACATAGGAGCACAATTAGGGTATTCAGCCCACTGAGTCTGCTCCATCATGGCT
This sequence comes from Hypanus sabinus, assembly GCF_030144855.1. Lineage (NCBI taxonomy): Eukaryota > Metazoa > Chordata > Chondrichthyes > Myliobatiformes > Dasyatidae > Hypanus > Hypanus sabinus. The sequence goes on along the minus strand of NC_082738.1, from coordinate 34,834,810 downwards.
GATTATTATCCCTCTCAACCCCATTCTCCTGTCTTCCCATGTAACCTTTCATGCCCCCATTAATTAATTAGCTATCAACCTCTGCATTAAGTATATCCAATCACCTGGCCTCCACAGCTGTCTGTGACAAGGAATTCCACAGATTCAGTATCATCAGGGAAATTCCTCCTCATTGCTGTACTAAATGGACATCCCTCAGTTCTGAGACTGTGACCTGTGGTCCTAGACTTCCCCAACTTCCCCACTAAAGGAAAGATCCTCTCCACATTCACCCTATCTAGGGCTTTCAATATTCAACATGTTTCAATGAGATTTCCCCCCCCCCCCCCCATTCTTCTAAACTCCAGTGAGTACAGGCCCAGAGCCACCAAAGGAATCATTCTCATGAACCTCCTCTAGACTCTGTCTGATGCCATCTTTTCTTAAATAAGGGGCCCAGAACTGCTCATAATACTCCAAATGCTGTCTGACCAATGCCTTATAAACCTCAGCATTACATCTTGTTTATATATTCTTGTCCTCTCAAAATGAGTGATAACATTACATTTGCCTTCTTTACCATCGACTCAAGCTGCAAGTTAACCTTTAGGGAATCCTGCCCAAGGACTCCCAAGTCCCTTTGCACCTCAGATTTTTGAATTTTCTCCCCTTTCGAAAATAGTCCACAGCCTATTCCATCTGCCACTTCTTTGATCATTCCCCAAATCTGTCAAAGTCCTTCCGTAGACAGCCTTCCTCAAAACTACTTGTCCCTCCACCTACCTTTATATCATCCCCAAACTTGACCACAAAGCCATCAAATCATTTATCAAAATCATTGACATGAAAAATAAGGACACAATGCTATTAATTTGCTTTCCAACTGGAACAAATGTACAAAACAGTTCCTACATCTCATTCTAAATCCCCTCTCACCACATCCACCCTAGAGTGCCTTTGACCTTAAATTGGAAACTGGGATCAAAAACAGAACTATCATTTAAATCAGGGGTTCTCAACCTTGGACCCCTACCATTAACTGAGAGGTTTGTGGACCTCAAATTGGGAAGGCCTGATTTAAATAATACCAGGGCAGCTGAGCAACAGCAGGCAGTAATGCTGCTACAACTGGACTAGCTATTCTGGTGGGAATTCAGTGAACCACCAGTGAATATGCAAAAAATCAACTACCTTACTTTTAAACAAGACGTGCAGCAGAAAATTCTAATCTCCCAACATTCTGATGGATTGCTGAATAAATGCCCATTGGCTACTTTGTACAATGGCAAGTGTGCTGCTGTCTCTAGTCTAACGAGCTGCTAGAGCCTGAATTAATCAACTCCACATCAGCCATTAAACAAGGAGAGTTGCCTTGATTCAAAGTACATTTGCTTTCCTTTCAAAGCTACACATTTGTTCATGGAGCAGGATCTAGTTGTCAACATCAGCAACTTTCTACAGATGGACCTAGCCAATTAAATTCCCTACTACACACATATGGCATGCTATGAAAAGGACAGGATCATAACAAGCCACAAATACACTTTATATCCTATTTGCCCAATCAGTTTTAAAATTTCCCTCCTCTGACACATTGTTGCTGTAAAGCAGTGTCAGAAGGTGGTTTATTTCTATTTATTTCATGTTATGGACAGAAGTGATTTAGAGGGCAACCATGTACATTTCTGAAGCTTCCCTCTGTGATAGCTGCCAACCAGAATGGAAGAGCAAAACCCATTACACTAGGAAGAGCACCAAAGTGAGGAAGAGAAGGAGATTTGAAGCCCTTGATTTTTAATGTTGCAGACACTTTCTAAAAAAACTTCACAAAATAGGTAGGAAAAATTCCTTGGCACCAACAGGGAGAAGAGGAATCTATTTGCGACAATGCTGCATCCTCGACCATAGAAACATTTCTGCGCTTTAGAGCCCATGAGTAGACTGCAGAGGCATAATATGTAATAGGAATGCTATATAAGATTTGCTTTTGCTTTACAAATTTTAGAAAAAGTACAAGCATTTGTAACAGTGTGCGCATTCCAAGGATTCGATGGTTTAATATGCATAGAATGCTGACAGGAGGAAGTTTTGTTACTTTAAGGAAAGTAGGCATCATAGAATGTTACAGCACTGTGGCAATAACATAAAATTAGCTGCAACAGAAAACACAAAGTCCACATCAAAATTCCAAAAAGAGGTCAGTAAATAGTGGGAAGGGTGGGGGGAGGGTGGAAAACCACCGATCTTTGACATTTTAAATAAATCACCATTGTTTCTGCTGAAACATTGACCCAGAAGTTACTATGAAGATAAGGCAGAGTTTGAAGCACTTGACATTACTGTTAAGTAAACGCCCCAGTAACCTTTGGTAATCAAGGGTTACACAATACTAAAGCCAACTGCAACACTGCTAGACTATTTGCGCTGCTCTGCCTTGCAAAAACAGTAACTCATTGCCATCCTTTCAATGTGTTTCAAGTATTTGCTGCAATTGCGCTGGTAAAACAAATTCATTGCAAAATATAATGAATGGTATATAATAATGCAAGTACCTTTAAGATTTATCTTCTTGCAAATGCAAATATTTCCAACTCCGAAAGAAAACAGAAACTGGATTATTATTCTTGTAAGTAGTAAATTGTTTCTAACTAAGTGCAGATCTTCTACTTTTTCCTGAAAATCAAACAAAGCTGCAAATGCTGGAAATTTAAAATAAAAGCAGAAAGTGCTGGAAATACTCAGCAGGTCAGGCCACATTGGTGGGAAGAAAAACAGAGTTAGCACTTCAGGTCAAAGGCCCTTTATTTGATCAAGAGTCTTTGACCTGAAACTTAAGTTTCTTTACACTTACCCCATTTCTTTTCTACACCCAGTTTGAAATCAATTCATCTCAGTTCCTTCACCATTATTCCTATTAAACCTAAAATTCCTTCCCCTTCACCCGGTCTCACCTATCATCTGCTAGCTTGTACTCCCTCAACCTTCTTATTCTAGCTTATTCCCCCTTCCTTTCAGTCCTGATGAAGGGGCTTGGCCCAAAGCATCGACTTGTTTATTCCTCTTTATAGATGTTGCCGAGTTCCTTGCACTTTGTGTGTATTGCTCAAGAAGTCAATCTGTTGTTTCTGTCATTCTCCAAATCAATCTTGACAAGCAGTTATCAGCACATATCTCCAGCCATTTAAAACACAAACTAGTGAGCTGCAAGAATGGAAGGAAAAACATCTAGTAAATGAGGCATATCACCCAGATGCTCAGGCTGAGCAAATTCTGGGTCATTATGTTGCAATTTGAGCCAAAATGCATCATTAAGTGCATTTTTTGTGGATTAATGCATTTTAACCATACATAAATGACACATTTTTATACAAAATTCTAAATAATTATAGACCATTGAATTAAATTGGTCTTTTTTTAAATCACTTACTACACTACAATGGCACAGTAAGTGGCTTAAGTTTTAAGATTTTACAGGAAATGCCCCATTCATTTTTTTTGCTACTGTTCAGATGCCAGCTATAACTGCAGAGTCAGTCTGCAACAACTTGTCAGACACCCTGTCTACCTTCCAGCAATACCGCCAAGAATCTGTGGCAGTGATGTGAAAATAGACGCCTTCTAGTTTGGTAGTCACTTTGCCATTTGCTACTGATAAACCTAGGAGATCTTTCTCTGCTTTAAAAGATGCCAATATGCACTCAAGCTGTTGTGACGTAGAAGATACTAATACACTGAAAAAATTGAGCAATTCCCATAGAATCAGCAAATGAAGATATTAAATCATGGTATTTGGGAAACAATGTTTGTAATTCATAAACATGAGGAAGTCTGCAAATACTGGAAATCCACGCAACACACACAAAACACTGGAGGAACTCAGCAGGTCAGGAAGCATCAATGGAAATGAATAAACAGTCAACGCTTCAGGCCGAGACTCTTCTTCAGGACTAAGAAGGAAGGCAGAAAATGCCAGAATAAAAAGCTTTTTCTGTACAAAATATACTATCAGGTGGAAAACAAGCAAAAATAATCCACCAGGATTCTAGGTCCCAATTATTACTGAGCAACTTCTTCTGGATGCAGAGAAGAGTAGCTACCAGATAGAGTTGTTGAAAAGTCTTCTGATCCACAATTACTGTCAATAAGGTACAGCAGCACCTTGGTTGTGCTTCTAGAGGACCAATGGCACCTAAATTATGTAAAATTAAGGCATTCATGTAAAATTAGGGAGATGTACTTTAAATAGGAAAACAGAAATACATCTTATACTCTCATCGTGCTTTGAATGTTAAGTAACTGGCTCAATAGAAATAATTAAATGAGACAGTTGCGTTTTATCTTTAGCTAAATGTTCTTATGCTGAACTTACCAGCACAGCCAACTGCCGATAAGCCTTTTTCAGCTCAGCATCAGTGGCCATTACCTCCACGCCCAGAACTTTAAAAGGATCCAGCTCCTCCTCTGGTACATCAGCCATTGCCAACAGCCGGTCAACCTCGTGATCTGGCTGGAACCTATTAGCACTAGGTGACTTGGGTGAAGGAGGTGAAGGGGGAGACTGGCCCGCAGTCCGCCATTTAGCAGTTAGCCAGAATCTCATTTTCAATTTTTCCCATAGTCTTTTCAAATAATTCCAAGTTCTAGATTCTTCTATACATGAATACAAGCTTTGCAGAAAACAAACAGTTCCTAAGTGGGGAAAGTTTTCTTGACCCCAAATGGGTAGCCTCTGAAAAATTATGAAAACACCAGACTTTGCATATTTGTAGCCAAGTCGTAAGCATCCTATAAATAACATTAGTACTAGAAAAAGCAGAGCAAGCAGCATTTTTAAAAACTTTAGAGTCATCTTTAGAAGAGAAAGGCAAAACCGCCTAAGCTTCTCCGACCCTAACTTTGCCTGTTTAAGAAGCCACAAACTTGAGGTCCTTGCACTGCCCTTTAAGGAAATAAAATCCTCTTTGTGTATCTGGCAACATGAATACACAAGCTTTCCCCCTGTCTCCACGTACTCTCCACACTTGTGAGTCACAAAAAGAATGACATCCATAACAATTTTAACATAGGTTACACATCTCCAAAGTAACTCCTCAGATTGTCTCTGCACTCCATTCTTTAACCTCTGCCTGTTTTCAGTATGCTGTCGCTTCCTCTCAGCCTTTGAGTGCCGTTGCTTATTTGCTGAAGACTTGCTATTCTTCTTTATGTGCTCCCTCACATCTTCCCTATCGCAGGTGTTTGAAGAATCTTTTGTCACCGATTTGTTCCTTTGCCGCTTGCCGCTTTTTCTGTTAGTCATTTTCATGGGATGTCGGACATCTTCCGTTAACTTTACATCGCTTTCGGCCGTACCTTCATGTTCATTGAAATCATCACACTTGTCCATTGCATCTTCTTGTGAAGCAGTGGCAGAACGCATGCAGTCTAAGTTGTCAAGAAATGATAGATTGTCATTTGTTCTGAAAGGGAAGCTGTGGTCTTCATAGCTATTGGGTTCAAAGAATCCTTCCAAAAACATTCCAGTCGTGGCAGAACTTTCCAACCGAGGAATGGATGATAGGCACGCATACCCTTGTGAATCCTTCTCAGTCATACCTTCACGATTGGTTATTGCATCAGAAAGAGGGTATGGCTTATCATTACTGGCTAACTCTGCCTCTCGGTTTTGAAATTCACAGCCATCACATGATATGCCAGAAGAATAGAGAGATGGCAGTTTCCCTGTAAAATCCAGCTGTCCACTGGGGATGCTCAGCCCTGCCTGATCCAATGTTTTCAGTTCTTCATCTAGAAGTTGATCTAAACATGATTCTTTGTGACTAAAGCACTTAATGCCACCAAGAGGCCAATCTGATAAGGATGAATCGTTCCCTGGATCAGTTTCTGTCACAGGTTGTTGACTTGTTCTTGGCCAGGTCTGATTACCAATCGCGGTGCAGACATGTTCCAAAATAGGTCTACTCGAGTCACCGCTGTCACATCGTGTGTGACAGGAGTATTTTGGAAAAGCATTTGATTTATCAGCATGGGGAGAGTCGACAACTGGCTGATTTATCCGAGTAAAGCGACGATGGTTGTGATGGGACAATTGCGATGCAACTTGATGCTGTTCCTCCTCCTTCTCATACCAGTGGGCTTTGTTTCTTTCTAGCCACTGCGCATCTCCTTGCCCACCATAGTGATCACTTCTCTCCATTGCCGCAGAATCGCAAGTTGATGTCGATCATGTTTGTTCCATCTTCACCTGAAATCAATGAGATATAATCAATGCATTAATTGGTCAAGGAGAGACTTAAATACATGTAAATATATAAAACTTGCAAAAATTACATTGCATTTATGCAGTTACCTTCAGATTTAAAAGTACATAAAATAGCCTACCTGTCTTTGTGCAAGACAAATAATGTTCTATACAAACATATCCACCTATAACTATTCACAACTCAAGCTTGCTCACAATCAATATGCTGTAATGCAGAACGTAGACTGCAATTACTTCTACTGATCAATTATTCACATCCAGAGAGAAACATTACAGTATCCATGCCAACCAGTGCTTTCTTACCCATCTCACAACAATTCCCCTCAGTTTTCTTCTCACCTATCCTGAAAGCATAAAGCTATGCTGAGGGATAGTGTCATCATCCCTTCTTTGATGATGTCTCTGAGAAAGGACTGAATCTGGAACTTTATGGCTACAGAATTAAGTTGCTTATTAACAAATAATACACAAAAGCACAGAAAATTTTAAAAAGATCCACACTTCAAACTTGTATTGTTTTAATTTGAGATTAACTTACCTCCAATTTTCCCAACCATGTTTTTTTAAACATCTGGCCAAGTAGTATAACTGGGATTAGGAGTTGCAGCTGCCCTTTAACTATTTAACAGGAATGAGTAAGGTATATGGTGGATAACAAACAACTCCACATCCTAGTGAAAATAGTTAAGGTGATTAAAATAATAAAATAGGAAAGTTATCAATACATTTTATTTATTTCCTTCTTAATGCTGAGAATATATTCCAAAACCCTTACAAATTCTGGAATTGTTTCTGTGGACTAGGGGTAGTAAATATGACTCCACTAATACAGAGAGAGAGAGAAACAGGAACTACTGACCTGTCAGAGTAAGGAAAAAGCTGGAACAATAATGAAACTTGAAATAACAGAACACTCTGAAAAAGAATGAGAGGATTAAGCAGTCAACACGGATTTGAAAGGAAAATCATGTATGATTTTCCACTGGAGTTCTTAAGAGAGAAGGGTGAACCAATAGTCATGATGCATTTGGATCTTTAGGAGAGCCCCAATAAGGCCCACTCAGGTTGGTCAACAAGGTTAGAACATGTGGAACATTACAGACAAGGTTTAAGAATTGTGATCTGAAAGAAAGCAAAGATCTTTCTCAGGTAGCCTTGGAGAAACCACAGGCATCAGTGCTTGGGCTCCAGTTATTTACAATATATATAATTGGACCGAGAGGATCAAATACCATATTTCCAAGTTTGCTAATTAGGCAAAGCTGAGTCAAATTTTCAGCAAAGAACAACATGAGCTTCAAAAGAATATATACATGCTGAGTGAAATGAACAAAAATATGGCAAATACAGCATAATATGGAAAAAATGCAAGGTATCCACTTTGCTGCATAAACAAAAAAGCAGACTGTTAACTGGTGAAAGATAAGGTTATACTGATGTGCATACACAGGTCACTAAAGTCAACATGCAGGTACACCGAGTGATTAGGAAGGCAAATAATATGTTGAATTTTATTACAAAAAGATGATTACTACAATCACAGTGGTGCTAGAAAGTTTGTGAACCTTTTAGAATCGTCTCTATTTCTGCATAAATATGACCTAAAACGTGATCAGGTCTTCATGCAAGTTCTAAAACTAGATAAAGAGAACTCAAATAAATAACACAAAAACATTATACTTGTTCATTTATTTATTGAGAAAAATGATCCAATATTACTTGTATTTGTTGGAAAAAGTATGTGAACCTCTAGGATTATCGGTTCATTTAAGGGGAAATTAGAGTCAGGTGTTTCAATCAATGGGATGACAATCAGGTGTGTGTAGGAGGCCTTGCCCTTTTTAAAGAATATAAACCTAGATCTTCACCACTACAGGTTTTTAAAACAGGGAGAGAGAAACCGGGGAATTATAGACCGGTTAGTCTGACATCGGTGGTGGGGAAAATGCTAGAGTCGGTTATCAAAGATGTGATAATAGCACATTTGGAAAGAGGTGAAATCATCGGACAAAGTCAGCATTGATTTGTGAAAGGAAAATCATGTCTGACAAATCTTATAGAATTTTTTGAAATGTAACTAGTAGAGTGGATAGGGGAGAGCCAGTGGATGTGGTATATTTAGATTTTCAAAAGGTCCCACACAGGAGATTAGTGTGCAAACTTAAAGCACACGGTATTGGGGGTATGGTATTGATGTGGATAGAGAATTGGTTGGCAGGCAGGAAGCAAAGAGTGGGAGTAAATGGGACCTTTTCAGAATGGCAGGCAGTGACTAGTGGGGTACCGCAAGGCTCAGTGCTGGGACCCCAGTTGTTTACAATATATATTAATGATTTAGATGAGGGAATTAAATGCAGCATCTCCAAGTTTGCGGATGACACGAAGCTGGGCGGCGGTGTTAGCTGTGAGGAGGATGCTAAGAGGATTCAGGGTGATATTTCAATAGGCCGGATGGGCGGTAGATGGCTCGGGATTCTAGAACCAGGAGCTCTCCACCCTGTGGGACTATGCCTTCACTCAAAACAGAGGGTGAAAGGTTTCTAGATGTTAAAGGAATCAATGATGTACAAAGACAGTGCAGGCAAATAGCATTGAAAATTAGACAGGAATTGTTGGAGAAGGGTGAAGAGCCCAAATGGCCTACTCCTGTTCAAACATAGAAACATAGAAAATAGGTGCAGGAGTAGGCCATTCAGCCCTTCGAGCCTGCACCTCCATTCAGTATGATCATGGCTGATCATCCAACTCAGAACCCTGTACCTGCTTTCTCTCCATACCCCCGATCCCTTTAGCCACAAAGGTCATATCTAACTTCCTCTTAAATATAGCCAATGAACCGCCTCAACTGTTTCCTGTGGCAGATAATTCCACAGATTCACCACTCTCTGTGTGAAGAAGTTTTTCCTCATCTCGGTCCTAAAAGGCTTCCCCTTTATCCTTAAACTGTGACCCCTCGTTCTGGACTTCCCCAACATTGGAAACAATCTTCCTGCATCTAGCCTCTCCAATCCCTTTAGAATTTTATACGTTTCAATAAGATCCCCCCTCAATCTTCTAAATTCCAGTGAGTATAAGCCTAGTCAATCCAGTCTTTCTTCATATGAAAGTCCTGCCATCCTAGGAATCAATCTGGTGAACCTTCTCTGTACTCCCTGTATGGCAAGAATGTCTTTCCTCAGATTAGGGGACCAAAACTGCACACAATATTCTAGATACGGTCTCACTAAGGCCTTGTACAACTGCAGTAGAACCTCCCTGCTCCTGTACTCAAATCCTTTTGCTATGAATGCCAACATACCATTTGCCTTTTTCACCACCTGCTGTACCTGCATGCCCACCTTCAATGACTGGTGTACAATGACACCCAGGTCTCGTTGCACCTCCTCTTTTCCTAATCAGCCACCGTTCAGATAATAATCTGTTTTCCTGTTCTTGCAACCAAACTGGATAACTTCACATTTATCCACATTAAATTGCATGAATTTGCCCACTCACCTAACCTATCCAAGTCACCCTGCATCCTCTTAGCATCCTCCTCACAGCTAACACCGCCGCCCAGCTTCATGTCATCCGCAAACTTGGAGATGCTGCATTTAATTCCCTCATCTAAATTATTAATATATATTGTAAACAACTGGGGTCCCAGCACTGAGCCTTGCGGCACCCCACTAGTCACTGCCTGCCATTCTGAAAAGGTCCCGTTTACTCCCACTCTTTGCTTCCTGTCTGCCAACCAATTCTCTATCCACATCAATACCATACCCCCAATACTGTGTGCTTTAAGTTTGCACACTAATCTCCTGTGTGGGACCTTGTCAAAAGCCTTTTGAAAATCTAAATATACCACATCCACTGGCTCTCCCCTATCCACTCTACTAGTTACATCTTCAAAAAATTCTATAAGATTCGTCAGACATGATTTTCCTTTCACAAATCCATGCTGGCTTTGTCCGATGATTTCACCTCTTTCCAAATGTGCTGTTATCACATCTTTGATAACCGACTCTAGCATTTTCCCCACCACCGATGTCAGACTAACCGGTCTATAATTCCCTGGTTTCTCTCTCCCTCCTTTTTTTAAAAAGTGGGGTTACATTAGCCACCCTCCAATCCTCAGGAACTAATCCAGAATCTAAGGAGTTTTGAAAAATTATCACTAATGCATCCACTATTTCTTGGGCTACTTCCTTAAGCACTCTGGGATGCAGACCATCTGGCCCTGGGGATTTATCTGCCTTTAATCCCTTCAATTTATCTAACACCACTTCCCTACTAACATGTATTTCCCTCAGTTTTTCCATCTCACTAGACCCTCGGTCCCTTACTATTTCTGGAAGATTATTTATGTCCTCCTTAGTGAAGACAGAACCAAAGTAGTTATTCAATTGGCCTGCCATGTCTTTGTTCCCTATGATCAATTCACTTATTTCTGACTGTAAAGGAACTACATTTGTCTTGACCAATCTTTTTCTTTTCACGTATCTATAAAAGCTTTTACAGTCAGTTTTTATGTTCCCTGCCAGCTTTCTCTCATAATCTTTTTTCCCTTTCCTAATTAAGCCCTTTGTCCTCCTCTGCTGATCTCTGAATTTCTCCCAGTCCTCAGGTGTGCCCGCTTTTTTTTGCTAATTTATATGTTTCTTCTTTGGACTTGATACTATCCCTAATTTCCCTTGTCAGCCATGGGTGCACTACCTTCCCTGGTTTATTCTTTTGCCAAACTGGGATGAACAATTGTTGTAGTTCATCCATGCGATCTTTAAATGCTTGCCATTGCATATCCACTGTCAACCCTTTAAGTATCATTTGCCAGTCTATCTTAGCTAATTCACGTTTCATACCTTCAAAGTTAACCTTCTTTAAGTTCAGAACCTTTGTTTCTGAATTAACTATGTCACTCTCCATCTTAATGAAGAATTCCACCATATTATGGTCACTCTTACCCAAAGGGCCTCGCATGACAAGATTGCTAACTAACCCTTCCTCATTGCTCAATACCCAATCTAGAATGGCCTGCTCTCTAGTTGGTTCCTCGACATGTTGGTTCAGAAAACCATCCTGCATACATTCCAAGAAATCCTCTTTCTTAGCACCCTTACCAATTTGGTTCACCCAATCTATACGTAGATTGAAGTCACCCATTATAACTACTGTTCCTTTATTGCACGCATTTCTAATTTCCTGTTTAATGCCATCCCCAACCTCACTACTACTGTTAGGTGGCCTGTACACAACTCCCACCAGCATTTTCTGCCCCTTAGTGTTATGCAGCTCTACCCATATCGATTCCACATCGTCCAGGCTAATGTCCTTCCTTTCTGTTGCGTTAATCTCCTCTTTAACCAGCAATGCTACCCCATCTCCTTCTCTTTCCTGTCTATCCCTCCTGAATATTGAATATCCCTGGATGTTGAGCTCCCATCCTTGGTCACCCTGGAGCCATGTCTCTGTGATCTCAACTATATCATATTCATTAATAACTATCTGCACATTCAATTCATCCACCTTGTTACGAATGCTCCTTGCATTGACACACAAAGCCTTCAGGCTTGTTTTTACAACACTCTTAGCTCTTATAGAATTATGTTGAAAAGTGGCTCTTTTTGATTTTTGCCCTGGATTTGCCTGCCTGCCACTTTTACTTTTCACCTTACTACTTTTTGCTTCTACCCTCATTTTACACCCCTCTGTCTCTCTGCACTTGTTCCCATCCCCCTGCCACATTAGTTTAAAGCCTCCTGAACAGCAGTAGCCAATGCTCCCCCAGGACACTGGAATTCAGAAATTATATAAGTAGTAGTCAAGTACCTCTTTGCTCTTGTGAAGAGTCAAGGAAGCCATAATTAAAGTTACAGAATTTACCAGGGATTACAGAATCTTTTCATCCACAAAAATCAAAATTGGAGCGTTCACTTTTGCATGGATATTCAAATTTGATGTACATTAAGATTTTAAAAATGCATTTTCTTAGCAATGTACTTTTCTCATATGCAGGTTGCTTTTAAGCAGGTCAATTATATACAAGCTGTTATGTCTGTAGTTGGCACTTGGTGGGGCTGTGCAAGACTCCATGCTTTTCCTGCTAGGAGGTTGCTAGGAAATGCTGGGAGATGGGATGCCATTTCTCTCTGGTGTGGAACACATGAATACTTCACAGTTACAATATCTGGCCGCAAAGTGGACAATTAGGATAGCACAGTGGCCCAGTTGGTAGAGCTGCTGCCTCAGTGCCAAAGACCCAAGTTCAATCCTAGCTGTAGGTCCTGTCTAAGTGAATTTTGTACATTCCCCTTGTAACCTCAATGGGTTTCCCTTGGATGCTCCAATTTCTTCTCATATCCCAAAGATGTGCAGATGGTAAGTTCATTGCCAAAGTGTGTGTGAGGGATAGAATCTGGAGTTTATGTCAAAGTGGAAAAAGATAAAAAATGGAATACAAGGTTAGTATAAATGATGGTTGCCTGGATTCATTGGGCCAAGGGACCTGTTTCTGTGATGCATCTACAACCCCCTGCCACACCAGGTGAACCGAGCTAATGAAGCACAGGGGTTGATTCAGAGCTCTCAATAGGCCACAACTCTAATTTCTTCACACAGAGGGTTGTGACACATTGGAATTTTCCACCTTAGCTAGCTGTGAGTGTCTGGGAGTAAGTTATGTCTAACCCTGAGATTGATTTGGGCACAAAGGAAATCACGCACTGGGAAAGATAGGGTGATAATAAAAGACTGAACAGGTTCAAGGGCCTATAAAACTTACATTGGCTCCAGTTTTTTATGTTATTTGTGTGCTGCATTGTATTTAACTATTGACAGCCAAAGAGTAGATTTGTATTAAAGGTTTGTATTCTTACATTTGTAACTCATTGCACAGGATAGATTCCTAGGAATCAGCATGAAAAAGGGTCAAGATATATGGAGCAGCGTGTAACCAATGGTGTTCCTATGCCTAGAACATGGTGCAAAGCTTTGCCCATCCAGCTACTGCCACTCCACAACTCAATGAGAAGAGGCTGCTCTGAGGACTGGCAATTGGTGAGTCAGATTAGTAGTATAGCTATCCGATGCTGTTGTAATCAGGCTACACCATGGGAGAGACAGTGAGAGTGCGGCCATTGCTGATGACCTGGCACCACTGCTCCACATGCTGATATCTATACATTGTATATACAAAAATCTACATAACTGTGTCTTAAATAGATATAATGAAGTCATCTCTGCTGTTTCCCTGGGCTGAGAATTACACAGATTCACAACTTTCTGGGAAAAGCAATTCTTCTCATTTCCATCCTAAATCTATTACCCTGCATCTTGTTATAAACACAGTGCACAAATGCACACCTAAGCTTTAAGCAGCCATGATCTTGTTGAATGGCGGAGCAGACTCAGAACATAACAGCACAGTACAGACCCTTTGGCCAAAAATGTTGTGCCAACCTTTTAATCAACTCTAAGATCAATCTAACCCTTCACTCCTACACAGGGCTCCATTTTTCTTTTGTCTATGTGCCTATCAGTGAGTTTTTAAAATGCCCTTGATATATCTGCCTCCACCACCACCCTTGGCAGGATGTGGTGGTCTATAATTCTCCAAGATTCACTGGTCTATCATTCCCAGGGTTATCCCTTTTCTTGAACAAAGGAATAACATTTGCCTCCTTCAAATCCTATGGCCAGAGAGGATGTAAAGATCATCACCAAAGACACAGCAATCTCTTCCCTCACTTCTTACAGTAACCTGGGGTATATCCCATCTGGCCCTGGGAACTTAACTATCACAATAAAAAGCACATTCTCTTTCTTAACATTGACATATTCCAGCATATCAGCCTGCTTTATGCTGTCTTCAAGGTCCCTCTTACTGGTGAATACTGAAGCAATGTATTCATTAGGGACTTTTCCTACCTCCTCCAACTCCAGGCACATGTTTCCTCTGCTATCCCAGATCAGTCCTACCCTCACTCTGGTCATCCTCCTGTTCCTCACATATGTGTAGAACACTTTGGGGTTTCCCTTTATCCTGTTCACCAAGGCCTTTTCATGGTCACCTTCTAGCTCTCCCAAGTCCATTCTTCAGCTCCTTCCTGGATGCTATGTAACTCTCTCTCGAGGGCTGCGTGATCTTGGGTTCCTAAACCTTAAGTTAGCTTCTTTCTTCCTCTTGACCAGATGTTCCACATTTCTTGTCAACCATGGTTTCATCATTCTACCATCCTTTCCCTGCCTCAAATCCACCCAGAATCTCCAGCAAAAGAACCTCCACATTTCCATTGAGTACACCCATTCCCAACTGATGCTCCTCAGTTCCTGCCTAATAGCATCATAATTCCCTCTTCCCCCAATTAACGACTTTCACATACGGTCTGCTCCTATCCCTCTCCAAGGTTATGGTAAAAGGTCATGGAACTGTCTCTGAAAAGCTCATCCACTGAGAGATCTGATACCTGACCTGGTTCATTGCCTAGCACCTGATCCAATATGGCCCCTCCTCTAGGTGGCCTGTCTATGTATTGTGTCAGGAATTCTTTCTGGATATACCTAACAAATTCCACCTCATCTAAACCTTTGGCAATAAGGAGTTGTCTGTAAGTATTAGGGAAGTTGAAGTCACCCTTGACAACAACCCTGTTTTTTTTTGCTTTGCACCTTTCCAAAATCTGCTGCCCGATCTATTCCTCAGTGTCTCTTGTTACTATTGGAGTGAGTCTATAGAATACTCCCAACAGAGTGACTGCTCCCCTCCCATTTCTGACTTACACCTACACTGACTCTGTAGACAATCCCTCCACAATATCCTCCCTTTCTGAAGCTGTGATACTACTGTGATTAGCAATGCCGCTCCCCCACCTCTTATCTCCCTCTTAGTCCCTTTAATCCCTGGAGCATCCAGCGGCCACTCCTGCCCCTGTGACAGCCAAGTCTCCGTAGTGGCCACAGCATCATAGTTCCATATACTGACTCATGCTCTAAGACCATCACCCTTGGTCCTGATACTTTCTCTATTAAAATAGACACACTTCTACTGACTGTAACTTTTGCCCTACCAACTGCCTACCCTTCCTCACAGTCTCTCAACGTGCTGCATCTACCTGTACACTAACTGCTCCATTCTCTGACCTATCACTCTGGTTTAAGCTCATCCTCCTGCCAACTGCTCTTGCAAATCTGCCCACAAGGATATCGGTTCCCCTCAAATTCAGGTGTAACCTGTCACTTTTCTACATGTCATATCTTCCCTAGAAGAGATCCCAGTGATCTACAAATCTGTAAGCCTGCCCCCTGCTCCGATTTCTTGTTTTTATGTTTGACTGCACAGTCCAGAGTAACTATGGTAACATATTCATCAGAGGACATTGGCTGTTTTGAAAATCTAGGTGGGTATGTCCTTTTTAGAGGACAAGAACGCTGTGATGTACCTACACTCTGCAGGGCAGCACTAGCCAAGTATCGTCAAGACTCCAAATACTCCCATCTGGATTACATAAAGTGACTGGCCCTTCAGCCCAACTCATTCATGTCAACCAAGATGTCTATCTAAGCTAGTTCCATTATTGTAGTTGCTTTCCTCCACTGCCTCTCTAAAAGGTATGCACCATGTACAGCATGGGGGTGGGGGGAGAATGGGAAAAGGGCGTAACCTCTCACTGACCCAAAAAAAGATATTATGCAAGTGTAATCACACCATACTAATGTAATTGCTCGTTAGCATTAAAAACAATTTTCTGACCACAAACAACCAGCTAAGGAAATAAATACAGTTCATCACTCATTTTACTGTTTTACATTCACTTGATCTAAAAAAAAGCATAGTACCAATCATTGGCTGCTACTTCAGAACAAAATGCTTTATAGCACTGCAATCAATTGTCTTGCACACTGTTCATACAGATTATATCATTACAGTGCACTGAGGTAGTGCAAGGTAAAACAATAACAATACAGCTTAAAGTGCAATGCAGGGGGACAATAAGATGCACAATGGTAATGAGGTAGATTGTGAGGTCAAGAATCCATCTTATTGTACTAGGAATCCATTCAATAGTCATTTAACAGCAAGGTAGACACTGTCCTTGAGCCTGGTGGAATGTGCTTTCAGACTTTTATATCTTCTGCCTGATGGGAGAGAGGGAAGAAGAAAGAACATCCAGTGCGGATCGGGTCTTTGATTATGTTGGCTGCTTTACCAGGGCAGTGGGAAGTGTAGACAGATTCCATAGAGGGGAGGCTGGTTTTACTGATGTGCTAAGCTGTCTCCACATTCTCTGCATTCTTGTGGTCATGTGCAAAGTAGTATTTGTAGGTAACATTAGATTTAGAATTGTTAACCTGGTGATAAACTGACAGTGGTAGTTCAAGCAAATTTCAGGTTACTTCTGCAGCAATGCTATTTGTATTTTCCATTCTGAGTTCCAATTTTCCCCATTTACAGTGGGCATCGTGGTGTAAATTTGAGCATTACATTCTGAACCAACTCACTGGAGCACAGCAGTACTGCCACTGATGAGGGCATAAAATTACTTGGCCACATTAATACATGACTTGTATTATAGACGTGGATACAGGAATATGTAACAGATGGAAACATTCTCACTATTTCCTTGAAATATTAAACCACTACTACTTAGCTTGTGTAGTTTTAATACAGCTGAAAATATGTTCATCAGAATCAACCAGTTTGAATACAGATAGCCAGTCTTTGAACCTCAGTAATTTGACACCATAAGCACTTAAAATTACATAATAAAACCCATACTGAATAAACTACTTAATAGTTTCAGTTGCGAACACTTGTTTTATAACAAACTAACTCTCTTGTTTTTGATACAGAGCAGTTTCATTGTGTCTGCATGCTCTAGAAAATTACCTCTTGTAGTCTTCCCAAACCATTTCAAATCGGCAGTCAATTTCAACCTGAGAATTTGGGTAATTAGGCAGCAGGGTCTGATTCAGCATAAAAGTTTGTGGAAATTTGGTTTTAAAATTAACTCACTTGGTTGAAAATTTCCCCAGCTTTTGCACTGACTTAAGGGGAAGTGTACAGCAAAGTTCCCTTGGGGGTGGAACTATAATGGCTGCTTTTCTTAATACACGTTAATGTGACTTTGGGTAGAGTGCACATTTCCAAATTTCAATTAGGAGGCATAGTGAACTGTCCGGATGGTAGTATAAACTTCAAGGAGATACAGACCAGCTGGTGAACTGAGAGGATTGGTGGCAGATTATGCCAAACTAGAGTTCCAAGTGCTGCAGTTTGAAGAGTGAGAAGAGACAAAGAACAAGGCACAATTCTAAAAACAAGAGATGCGGGGGGGGGGGGGGGGTACATATACAGTTTTGAAAGGAATGGGACAATTTGAAAAGGTGGTTAGATTGTGAGTTCTATAAATAGAGGTTGATTACTAGAGGAAGGAAATCATATGAATCTTTTTTAAAATATTGGTTCAGCTTCAAATCAAATATCAAGTCAAGTACTGGGTGCCAAATTTGAGCCTTAAAGATGTATAAAAGATTTATCAAAATTATCCCAGAAAGACTTGGAGTCATGTAAGTGGACTTAAGAGTCAGGGCTTGACCTCTTCGGAACAGAAGTTGGGAAGGGAACTGGTAGTTGTATTTAAAATCATGAAGGGTGTAGATAGAGAGAAATTCTTCACATTGGTCAAGCATCATAGGTTAAAGGTTGAAGGTAATTGGCACAAATAAATCAAAAGTAGCACTCAGAAAAATACTTCCTCACTGCAAGTGTACTGGGAGCAGTAGTAGTAGTGCAGATGCAACTGCAGCATTCAGAGGGGAGCTGGACAAGTACCTGACAGGAAAGAATTTATAGAAATGTGGGGAAAGGGCAGGGAAACAGAATCAGTTGTATTCCTCTTATAATTAATGGCCAAATGGCCTCCTTCGCGACTATAACCATCTGAAGATTCTGGCATCCAATCCAAATTGCCCTGATATGACTAGCACAAACATGCAAAAGCTTGAACATTTTGCTGAATTTGAATAGATTTTAAGGGTCTAACTTCTTCAGCTGCAATTGGTACCGGCAGCAGCACCAGCACCAATTTCAGCTGAGTCAGTTCTTGTACCATCTCAGTCTTCACCCCACAATATAGACCAACACTTGAGTACTGTGTGGCAGAATGGCATCTTTCAGGTGAGATATTAAACCAAAGTGGAGGCACAAAGGACCCCACATCCACTGGTTAAAGAGTGAGGGAGTTTTTCCAGGATCCTGATCAATATTTACCTTTTAAACAAGATCACCAAAATCATTTTATCATCTGTGGATCTTTCTGTGTACTACTTGACTGCTATGACTCCTGTATCCCAGCAGTGGCATTTTGAAAGCCTGCTGGTACCCCATTTATAACCCTTCCCACAAAGAACAGATACATTCTTGGCTATCCTCTCCCCACCCTGTAGTTTAAAAAAAAGACACCCTACTCAGACTGCACTCTGCTCTGGAACCCTGCTTGCCTTGTTGTGCTGGGGGATGGGTGCAAATCCCTGCCCTCCACTAGCTCTTCTGCAGTAATAAATTGCTCAGAACAGCAGATGTAGAACATAGTACATCACAGCGCAGTACAGGCCACTTAGCCCACCTCTTAACCTATTCCAAGTTCAATTTAACCCTTCCCTCCTATAGAGCCCTCAATTTTTCTAACATTCATGTGCCTATCTAAGGGTTTCTTAAATGTCCTTTATGTATGTGTCTACCACCACCCAGGCAGCATATCCCATGCACCCACAACTCTCTGTAAAAAAAAAATCTACCTTTAACATCCCCTACACTTTCCTACAATCACCTTTAAATTACTGTATGCCCCTACATACTAGCCATTTCCACCACAGGAAAAAGATTCTGGCTGTTCACTTGATCTATGGCTCTTATCATCTTGTACACCTCTATCAGTCCTAGCTCAATCTATCCCCTTAAGACACATTCTAATCCAGACAGCATCCTGTTAAATCTCCTCTGCACCCTCTTTAAAGATTCCTCATCCTTCCTATAATGAGGTGACCAAAATTTATCAGCTAGATTGCTCTCTAATGGTTTTATAGAGAGGGAACTGTGGTCACCCACCGAGAGATCTGATAACTGACCTGGTTCAGTGTCTAGCATCAGATCCGGTATGACCTCTCCCCTAGTCAATGTGTTGTGTCAGGAATCCTTCCTGAACACACATAACAAGTTCTGCCCCATCCAAACCTTTTGCACAAAGGAGGTGCTAATCAATATTGGGAGAATTTGAAGTCGTCCATGACAACAACTTCTGCACCTTTCCAAAATCTGTATCTCAATCCATTCCTCAGTGTCTCTGTTGCTATTAGGAAGTCTATAGAATATTACCAGTACAATAACTTCTCCCTTCCTGTTTCTGACTTTCACCCAAATGGTAGAAACTCAGTAAATAATCCCTCAACGACACCCTTCCTTTCTACAGTTGTGATACTATCCTTGATGAACAATGCCACGCCCCCACCTCTTTGACCCCACTTCGTCTGTTTTGAAACATCTGGAACCCAGACCAAACAGCAGCTATTCCTGCCCTTGTGACAGTCAATGGCCCTGTCATAGTAACATGTTTAGTATATCATCCTTGCTCTTGATACTTCTTGCATTAAAATACACACACCTCAACCCATCTCACTGACTGAAATTTTGCCCTATGAACCTTCCTCACAGTCTCTACATGCTGCATCTTCCTGTATACCAACTGCCCCATTCTCTGCAAAAACTGGTGTCTGACTAGGGCTGTGATATGAGGCATAAGAATGCCATCTCACATTATGTTGCTGTCTCCCCATGTCTTTGGTTAGCTACACAGCTCTCCCAATCCCAGATATTTCTCCATGACAACAAACTCAACATGGATTGCTCTATAACCCCTTTTAGTGCAATTCCATCAAAGCTCTTAAGCCTGGGAATAAGCGAGGCATGGAAAGAGGTGACAGGACAATGCTTTGATGAGGATAATTGGACTCTGCAACAGGATACAAAGAGAGTGACTGCTGAACAGTCTGCAGAGGGTCGTAGGCTCGGCCAGCCCCATCACGACGGGCACAACCCTCCACACCATTGAGGATATCTTCAAAAGCTGCATCCATCATGAAGGACTGTCACCATCATGGACCTGCCCTTTTCTCATTACTGCCATTGGAGAGGAGGTACAGGAGCCCGAAGACCCAAACTCATCAGGAATAGTTTCTTTGCCCTCCACCACCAGATTTCCTGAACGGTCCATGAACATTTTGGCATTATTTATTTTTGTAATTTCTAAGTATTTTAGGTCTTTGAACTGTACTGCTGCTGCAAGACAAAAAAATTCTTATCATGTAAATTAATGATAATAAATCTGATTCAAACTGAGTGAATGAAAACTTGGCAAATAAAGTTTCATGTAGGAAAGTGAGAGGTCATCTACCCTGGTAAGAGCAAACAAAGAGCAGATTGTTATCTCATAGGGAGACTGCAAATGAGTGTAGCACAGAGCCATCTATGTGCTTCTGTGCATGAAACACAAGTTAACATGTAGGTGAAACAAGTAATTAAGGTGGTAAAATAGTACATCGTCTTCAATTGCTGGAAATATGGAGGTTAAAAATGGAAAATAACCATCCTTACAAATTGAATTTTATTTCCAACCTGAACATTTAAAAGATTTCAATACAACTCAAGAATGACAATAAAACTTCTTTTTGAACGCAGATTCTCTAGTCTCACAGGCTGTTTGGAGGTGGTTACAAAAATAAAAAATAATAGTTTTTTCAATCAATTTTTCCCAAAAAGCCAAAGAAACATAAACAATCACCATTCACATCTTATCATTCTAAGTATATTTGAGTAACACAACCACTTACTCAACTAAGTCTGTTACCTAATCTGGCCAAACTTTCAAAACGTTAATTCTAGATTACAACACTTAATAAATTTCAAAAGGGATTTTATTAGCAGTAAATACCTTTTAAACATCCTTAAAGAGTCTTGAAAACCACGATATAAATTGTTTTTATTTGCCTAGGTTCCCCTCCTTTACCCAACTTCTGAGCATCTTTAACTAAGATACTTGCCATCACATTTTGTTTGATAACATTACCATGAAACCCATGAAATATTTTACATTCAAAAAGCTAATTAATGCATGTCTGACGGTTGAAAACATGCTTGGGTATGGAAATAGCTCTTGGATAACCCTTGTTTAATACTCTTGATTATGACATCCAGGGCCCATTGCTGGAAAGGACACTACAATCTAACGCAGCAGTACTTAAACTAATAAACAGCCTTAACACCATACCTTGTTACAAAATGGGTGACCCAGCCATTATCAATACTCTTCAGAGACTGTCTGCCTGGCATCTGTGGTTGCATAACCAGGACTTGTGATAAGCTCTAGTTGCTCATACCACCATCCACTACCTGCTCCTATGGCTTCACGTGACTCTAATCAGGGGGGCTAAGCAGGTGCTACACCTCGCCCAAGGGTGACCTGCAGGCTATCGGAGGGAAGAGCGTCTTACACCTCCTTTGGTAGAGACGTATCTCCACCCTGCCATGTACTATAGGAGAGCTAATAACATAACATTAACCATTTCAGCCAAGAAAATGTTTGAAAAGACAAAATGTTATGGTGAAAACATTCAAAGTATGAACCATTACTATCAATTGGCTAGTTTCCTTTTAATTTATAATCAGGTGAATATATTACCATACCAAACATACAAAAGTTACCTTCATCTTGCTCCATCCCCACATGCTCAGATGCCAACAGCTTGATGCAGTTAAAAACCACAGGAACCATTCATGAATATGCGTTGATGAACATGGAGAAGAAATAAGTGATTCTTGTCCAGCATTATGTGATGGACTCTAACAGTTTATGATCTAATTTATTCAGAGAACAACCTCACATTATTCTAGCATACTTAACATCACTGCACGCCAAGTGGTACTGTTAAATGGCTCATGTCTCTTAGCTCATAACATAATCAGCTTATATCATAAATATTATTTCTCACAGATTACATTTGGCTTCAAAATTTGACAACTTTTTATATTAAAACCTAGACCTATTGGAGAGGGTAGGGATCAACATAATCAACTTCAAATAAATTGATCAGCAAGTTATAAAATTCCTGCAGTTTTTTGTAATCTTTAAGCAATATGAAACCAAATCTGCTTGGAATTTCTATTTAGGTCTTACACTAATGCCAAAGAAAAACAGTATTCTAATCCCAAGACATTTACAGTTATAGCTTTCAAAAATTCAGAGACGTTGAAAACAAATGCTGGTCCTTTGGTAATTGGGCTATTTACAATCTAATGGTGAGGAACTGAAACCGCCCCTTCATGCGCCCGCCTCCTCTGTGCGTTCATTGGTTCCAGCTTTTACTCGGAGGAGAATCGCCTTTAGTCATTGGCTAGTACTGATATCAATAGCCGCTTCCAACAACGAAGATTGACGAGCACAACCCGCCCCTCCCCCTTTCTGTTTGGACTCAGTTACTAGATTTGAATCTTATAATGAAACAGCAAGGAACTCACCTCGACTTCCGGGCGCCACTCTTCTCACACAATGCTGGTAAAGGCATCGGCCGCCAAGCGGCCACCACCTCGACTCAAATGAGATTTTCACCGTTTGTTTCCAGCAAAACACCATTGAACCACTTTCTCAGAGTGTCGGGGCGGGTGCCAGTTTCATTTCCGGTGTGAACCGGAACGACGTCATCCTGGAGAACAAAGCCTTCCACGCGCTGTTGTCGCCCGGACTGCAGTCCTACAGGAGGTTGCTGGATGGCGTTAGCTGTGGCGTTCTACGGGGTCTTGAAGGAATTCGTCATTTGAAGTTCAGCAAGCCATTCATTGCTAAATATTAGAAAACACCTTTCATATAAGTTTCCAAGTAATCCATTGTATTTACTGCCATCAAGTTTAAATATGCAGTACTAGTGCATATTGATTCGGGTGCATACAATTTACGAAACATAATACTCACCCAAGGTTTTCCTATAGCCACAACTGTAGGCACCTGGCACCGCAGTCTTGTCAGTTCTCTAAAGTGCAAATTATACCTTTCTCGCCTTTTGCTTCCAATATCCTGGAAGTTTAAACTTATATCACTTTCGAGCAGTCTTGGCACAAGTCAAAATTGTAGACTGGTTTGTTGTTACACGTACCAAGATTTTGCATGCCATCCATACAGATTATTCATTCCAAAGGGCCATCATTGCTCCCTTCAGAGAGCAAATAGGGATGACTAGTTGTTGGCCAATTCTGCAACTGTAGCATAAATAGTATCTGCATCAGACAATCCTTCCAGGTGAGGCAACACTTAAGCTGCAAATCTGTTTGGGGTCATCTATTGTATCCAGTGTTCCTGATGTGGCCTCCTCTACGATAAGACCCATCATAAATTGGGAGACTGCTTTGTCGAGCACCTCCACTCCAGCCACCAAAAGCATAATTTCCTGCTGGGCATCTATTTTAATTCCCGTTCTGACATGTTGGTTGAGTACTGTACCTCCTGCCACGATGAGGTCGCTCTTAGGGTGGAAGAGCATATTCCTCAGCCTCCAACCTGATGATGATATCAACATCAATTTCTCTTCCAATATAAAAAAAAATCCATCTTCTTCTATTCCTCACTCTGATCTTTTACCTCTTCTCACCTGCCTAGCATCTCCCCCTAGTGCACTTCCTTTCCTTTCTTCTATGGTCCACTCTTCCCTATCCAACTGGCTTCACCCATCTCTTTATAGCTCTCCTCCTTACTCTCCCCCACATTTTTATTCTGGCATTTCCCCCTTCTTTTCCAGTGCTGAAAAAAGGTCTCAAACTTGAAACTGTTTATTCATTTCCATGGATGTTGCCTGACCTGCTGAGTTCCTCCAGCATTTTGGGTGTATTATGTTAGACTTCCAATATCTGCAGATTTTCTTATGTTTATGATCTGCATTAGATGTTGTAGAATAAGCAAAACAGCAGTGTCCTTCCCCAGGCCAATCTCTCCTGCACTCAACCCTAGTTACATTCAGTCAACTACAAAGAGCAGGCTACATTACTTGCATATCTAACTCCAGCTTCCCGAAGCAGACATTCCATTCAAAGTTCAATTGGGAGGACAGAGAAAAAGATTAGACTCAAGGATGTGCTCAAAGGCACCTTGAAATTAAATATCTCCAGATTTCTTGGAACCGTTGCTTCCTGACTGCTCAAAGTGGAGTTGGATGATTCAGTATGGTACTATGGAGAGTACACGAGAGCCACAAAGTCCTTAGAAAATAAGAACAAAGATCATCGCCAACAACACAGCAATTCCTTCCACAAACAAGAGAAAATCTGAGATGCTGGAAATCTAAGCAACACACACACACACAAGTGCTGGAGGAACTCAGCAGGCCAGACAGCATGTATGGAAAAGAGTAAACAGTCAACATTTCCAGACCCTTCATCAGAAATGGAAAAAAAGAGATGAGGAGTAAGGGGGGGGGGGGAGGAGTAAAGAGCTGGGAAGTTGATTGATGAAAGAGATAAAGAGCTGGACAAGGGGGAATCTGATTGGAGAGGGCAGAAGTCCATGAAGGGAAGGTGGAGGAGCACCAGAGGGAGGAGGTGGGCAGGTAAGGAGATAAGATGGGGGGGGGGGGGTCATTACCAGAATTTCAAGAAATCAATGTTCATGCTATCAGGTTGGAGGCTACCCAGAAGGAATATAAGGTGTTGCTCCTCCAACCTGAGTGTGGCCTTATCATGGCAGTAGGGGCCATGAACTGGCATGTCGGAATAGGAATGGGAAGTGGAATTAAAATGAGTGGCCATTTAGAGATCCCGCCCTTTCTGGCAAACGGAGTGTAGGTGCTCGGCAAAGCGGTCTCCCAATCTACGTCAGGTCTCATCAATATACAGGCAGCCACACCAGGAGCACTGGATAAAGTAGATGACCCCAAAAGACTCATTCCTTACGTACATCTTTGGGAAGTGGGAGGAAACTGTAACACCCAGAGCAAACCCATGTCATAATGGGGAGAACATACTAACTATTTACAGACAGCAGCTGGTGGTGTAAAGCATTATGCTAGCCCTACACTACCATGCCTTGCTATGCAAGGTATATAACATGTAACCCTCTGGAATTTTACATCATAGTGTTGGGTTCCAGCTTTTTAAAACCATCACCCAAACTGCCTTTTGGACACAAGGCATATAGGAGTTAGTGTCGCAGGAATGTTGTGCCCATAGTCTATTGTAATTGACAATATACTTTGTTTCACCAAGAGGAAAATAAAGTTTGGATTTGGAAAGCTCTGGCATTCCCTACATGAGAAGGCAGACATGTCACCTAACCACAGACCCTGCATCCAAACAATACAAAAATCCTCCGTCTCATCCAAATCAAACACAGAACACCCCATTCACAACCACAACCCCACTCATGAAAAAGTACATTAAAGATATTTTCCTGATATGTTTATTACAATTCAAAATGCTAATAAAACTGAATACTGTAAAATAAGGATATTCATATATTTAAACATCCATTTTATAAAGTTTATCCCAGTGGCCTAAGGTTTGGCTAGTTTAAACTCCCCTTATTGTGACAGTGTCTGGTTGTTGCATAGCCAATTACTTTTACACCTGAATCAAAATCAATCTTATTAAAATCCACATAATATCGTAAGACATTGGAGCAGAATTAGGCCATTCAGCCCATCAAGTCTGCTCCAACATTTGACCATGGCTGATTCATTTCCTTTCAACCCCATTCTCCCCGTAACCTTTCACACCCTGACTAATCAAGAATCTAACTCCCCTTTAAATACAATGACTTGGCCTCCACTGCCACCAGTAGCAATGAATTTCACAAATTCACCATCCTCTAGCTAAAGAAATTCCTTCTCATCTTTGTTCCAAATGGACGTCCCTCTATAATAAGGCTGTGCCCTCTGTTCCAAGACTTACCCGCTACAGGAAATATCCTCTCAACATCCACCCTATCAACATTCAATAGGTTTCAATGAGATCCCCCTTCATTCTTCTAAATTCCAGCGAGTACAGGCCCAGAACCAAACACTCCTCATGTAATAAGGCTTTAAATTCCAGAATTGTTTTTGTGAACCTCCTTTGAACCCTCTCCAATGTCAATACATCCTTTCTTAGATAAGGGGCCCAAGACTGCTCTCAATACTCCAAGTGAGGCTTCACGAATGCCTCATAAAGTTTCAGCATTACATCCTTGGTTTTATATTCTAGATCTTAAAATTAATGCTAACATTGCATTTGCCTTCCTCACCACCGACTCAACCTGCAAATTAACCTTTAGGCAATCCTGCACAAGGACTCCTAAGTCCCTTTGCACCTCAGAATTTTAAATTTTCTCTCCATTTAGAAAAGTGTACTCTTTTATTCCTTCAACCAAAGTGCATGAACATACTCTTCCCAACACCTTATTCCACCTGACAATTCTTTACCCACTCTCCTAATCGGTCCTTCTGCAGCCTCTATGATTCCTCAATTAGTACCTGCTCCTCCACCTATCTTCGTAACAACTGCAAACTTGACCATAAAGCCATCATAGAACATAGAATAGTACAGCACATTACAGGCCCTTCAGCCCACAATGTTGTGCCGACCCTCAAACCCTGCCTTCCATGTAAACCCCCACCTTAAATTCCTCCATATACCTGTCTAGTAGTCTCTTAAATTTCACTAGTGTATCTGCCTCCACCACTGACTCGAGCAGTGCATTCCACGCACCAATCACTCTCTGAGTGAAAAACCTTTCTCTGATATCCCCCTTGAACTTCCCTCCCCTTACCTTAAAGCCATGTCCTCTTGTACTGAGCAGTGGTGCCCTGGGGAAGAGGCGCTGGCTGTCCACTCTGTCTATTCCTCTTAATATCTTATACACCTCTATCATGTCTCCTCTCATCCTCCTTCTCTCCAAAGAGTAAAGCCCTAGCTTCCTTAATCTCTGATCATAATCCATACTCTCTAAACCAGGCAGTGTCCTAGTAAATCTCCTCTGTACCCTTTCCAATGCTTCCACATCCTTCCTATAGTGAGGCGACCAGAACTGGACACAGTACTCCAAGTGTGGCCTAACTAGAGTTTTATAGAGCTGCATCATTACATCGCGTCTCTTAAACTCTATCCCTCGACTTATGAAAGCTAACACCCCATAAGCTTTCTTAACTACCCTATCTACCTGTGAGGCAACTTTCAGGGGTCTGTGGACATGTACCCCCAGATCCCTCTGCTCCTCCACACTACCAAGTATCCTGCCATTTACTCTGTACTCTGCCTTGGAGTTTGTCCTTCCAAAGTGTACCACCTCACATTTCTCCGGGTTGAACTCTATTTGCCACTTCTCAGCCCACTTCTGCATCCTATCAATGTCTCTCTGCAATCTTTGACAATCCTCTACACTATCTACAACACCACCAACCTTTGCATCGTCTGCAAACTTGCCAACCCACCCTTCTACCCCCACATCCAGATCGTTAATAAAAATCACAAAAAATAGAGGTCCCAGAACAGATCCTTGTGGAACACCACTAGTCACAACCCTCCAATCTGAATGTACTCCCTCCACCATGACCCTCTGCCTTCTGTAGGCAAGACAATGCTGAATCCACCTGGCCAAACTTCCCTGGATCCCATGCCTTCTGACTTTCTGAATAAGCCTACCGTGTGGAACCTTGTCAAATGCCTTACTAAAATCCATGTAGATGTGATCTACTGCACTACCCTCATCTATATGCCTGATCACCTCCTCAAAGAACTCTATCAGGCATGATCTGCCCTTCACAAAGCCATGCTGACTGTCCCTGATCAGACCATGATTCTCTAAATGCCTATAGATCCTATCTCTAAGAATCTTTTCCAACAGCTTTCCCACCACAGACATAAAGCTCCCTGGTCTATAATTACCTGGACTATCCCTACTACCTTTTTTGAACAAGGGGACAACATTCGCCTCCCTCCAATCCTCTGGTACCATTCCCGTGGACAACGAGGACATAAAGATCCTAGCCAGAGGTTCAGCAATCTCTTCCCTTGCCTCGTGGAGCAGCCTGGGGAATATTCCATCAGGCCCCGGGGACTTATCCGTCCTAATGTATTTTAACAACTCCAACACCTCCTCTCCCTTAATATCAACATGCTCCAGAACATCAACCTCATTCACATTGTCCTCACCGTCACCAAGTTCCCTCTCAGTGGTGAATACCGAAGAGAAGTATTCATTGAGGACCTCACTCACTTCCAGCCTCCAGGCACATCTTCCCACTTTTATCTCTAATCAGTCCTACCTTCACTTAATTGAAGAATGCCTTGGGGTTTTCCTTTACCCTACTCGCCAAGGCCTTCTCATGCCCCCTTCTTGCTCTTCTCAGCCCCTTCTTAAGCTCCTTTCTTGCTACCCTATATTCCTCAATAGACCCATCTGATCCTTGCTTCCTAAACCTCATGTATGCTGTCTTCTTCCACCTGACTAGATTTTCCACTTCACTTGTCACCCATGGTTCCTTCACCCTACCATTCTTTATCTTTCTCACCGGGACAAATTTATCCCTAACATCCTGCAAGAGATCCTTAAACATCAACCACATGTCCATAGTACATTTCCCTGCAAAAACATCATCCCAGTTCACTCCCGCAAGTTCTAGCCTTATAGCCTCATAATTTTCCTATCCTTTCTGATTCTATCCTTTTCCATGATAATGCTAAAGGTCAGGGAGCGGTGATCACTGTCCCCCAGATGCTCACCCACTGACAGATCTGTGATCTGACCTGGTTTGTTACCTAATACTAGATCTAGTATGGCATTCCCCCTAGTCGGTCTGTCAACATACTGTGACAGGAATCCATCCTGGACACACTTAACAAACTCTGCCCCATCTAAACCCTTGGAACTAATCAAGTGCCAATCAATATTAGGGAAGTTAAAGTCACCCATGATAATAACCCTGTTATTTTTGCACCTTTCCAAAATCTGCCTCCCAATCTGCTCCTCAGTATCGCTGCTGCTACCAGGGGGCCTATAGAATACCCCCAGTAGAGTAACTGCTCTACTTCCTGTTCCTGAGTTCCACCCATACTGACTCAAAAGAGGATCCTGCAATTTTGTTATCCAACATAAAAAGAATCAGCCCCAACACCTCTAAGTCACCAGCAGCCAATCAGCCCACTGCTCTATCCATATTAGTGCCTTTCTTGTAATACCCTGGGCTCATATCTTGTTAAGCAGCCTCATGTGCAGCACCTTGTCAAAGGCCTTCTGAAAATCCAAGTATACAACATCCACTGATTCTTCTTTGTCTATCTTGCTTGTTATTTCCTCAAAGAATTCCAACAGATTTGTCAGGCAAGATTTTCCCATGAGGATACCATGCTGACTTCAGCCTCTTTTATCATGTGCCACCAAGTACTCCAAAACCTCAACTTTATCAATCAACTCCAACATCTTCTCACCACTGAGGTCAGACACACTGGCCTATAATTTCCTTTCTTCTGCCTCTCTCCCTTATTGAAGAGTGGTGTGATATTTGCAATTTTCCAGTCCTCCAGAACAATACCAGAATCTATCAGTTTTTAAAAGATCATTCCTAATGCATCAACTATCTCTTCAGCTAACTCTTCTAGAGCCCTGTGGTGTAGTCCATTTGGTCCAGTTGACTTATCTACTTTCAGACCTTTTTAGCTACCCAAGCGCTTTCTCCCTAGTAATGGCAACTGCACAAACGTCTCTCCCAACAGTCTCAAACTTCCAGCATACTGCTCATGTCTTCCACACTGAAGATTGATGCAAAGTACTTACTTCAGTTTATCTGCTATTTCCTTGTCCCCTGTTACTATCTCCCCAGCATCTTTTTTCCAGCAGTCTACTCTCGCCTCTTTTACTCTTTACATATCTGAAAAATCTTTTAGTATCCTCTTTGGTACTACCAGCTAGCTTTCCTTCATATTACATCTTTTTGCTCCTTATGGCTTCTTTAGCTGTCTTCTGTTGGCTTCCCAATCATCTAATTTCCCACTAATGTTTAATCTATTATATGCCATCTCTCTTGCTTTATGTTGGCTTTGACTTCCCCTGTTAGTCACAGTTATGACATCCTGCCTTTAGAAAACAACTACTTCTTTGGGATGTATCTATCCTGAACCTTCTGAATTTCTCCCAGACACTCCAGCTATTGCTGCTCTGCCATCATCCCTGATAATGTCACCTTCTAATCAACTTTGGCAAGCTCCTTCTCATGCCTGTTATTCCCTTTACTCCACTGTAATACTGATACATCTGACTTTAGCTTCTCTCTCTCAAATTGCAGGGTAAATTCTATATTATGATCACTGTCTCCTAAAGGTCCCTTTACCTTAAGCTCCCTAATCAAATCTATTTCATTACACCACACCCATTCCAGTATAGCCAATCTCCTTGTGGGCTCAGCTACAAGCTGCTCTAAAAAGCTATCTTGTAAGCATTCTACAAATTTTCTCTCTCATGATCCAAAATCAGCTCCAACATGATTTTCCCATTCTACTTGCATATTGAAATGCCCCATGACTATCATAACATTGCTCGTTTGACATGCCTTATCTATGTCCTGTTGTAATTTGGAGCACACATCCTGCTACAGTTCAGAGGCTTGTATATAACTCCCATCAGGGAGTTTTTACATTTGCAGTTCCTTAATTTTACCCACAATGATTCTACATCTTTTGGTCCTATGCCACGTCTAAGGATTTGATTTCATGTTTTACCAACAGAGCCACGCTAACCCCCTCTGCCTACCAGCCTGTCCTTTCAATACAATATGTATCCTTGGATGTTAAGCTCCCAACTCTATTCTTACAACCACAACTAGTGATGTCCACAATGCCTTACCCGCCAATTTAACTGCACTACAAGAGCACCTACCTTATTTTGTATATTGCGCATATCCAAATATAGCACCCTTAGTCCTATATTCATCACCCTTTTCGATTTTGTCCCCATTACACTGCAACTCATCCCGTTGAGTGCAATTTTGCCCTATCAACAGCCACTTGATAGCAGTCTCACTATACACCGCCTGTTTGTAAACCAACTATCCCACCCCCCCGCCAAATTAGTTTAAACCCTCCCAAACAGTTCTAGCAAACCTGCCCGCAAGGATATTGATGCTCAAGTTGGAGGGTGGGTTTGTTACCCATATGAATATTTTACCATTTGTAAAATATTACAATATTGATGATACTAAGGTAGGAGGTGTTGTGGATAATGAGGTGGGTTTTCAAAGTTTGCAGGGAGATTTATGCCGGTTAGAAGAATGGGCTGAACGTTGGCAGATGGAGTTTAATGCTGAGAAGTGTGAGGTTCTACATTTTGGCAGGAATAATCCAAATAGAACATACAGGGTAAATGGTAGGGCATTGAGGAATGCAGTGGAACAGACAGATCTAGGAATAACAGTTCCCTGAAGGTGAAGTCTCATGTAGATAGGGTGGTGAAGGCGGCTTTTGGAACGCTGGCCTTTATAAATCAGAGCATTGAGTACAGAAGTTGGGATGTAATGTTAAAATTGTGCAAGGCATTGGTAAGGCCAAATTTGGAATATTGTGTACAGTTCTGGTCACCGAATTATAGGAAAGATATCAATAAATTAGAGAGAGTGCAGAGACGATTTACTAGGATGTTACCTGGTTTTCAGCACTTAAGTTACAGAGAAAGGTTGAACAAGTTAGGTCTCTATTCATTGGAGCGTAGAAGGTTGAGGGGGGATTTGATCGAGGTATTTAAAATTTTGAGAGGGACAGATAGAGTTGACGTGAATAGGCTGCTTCCATTGAGAGTAGGGGAGATTCAAACAAGAGGACATGATTTGAGAGTTAGGGGGCAGGTTTAAGGGAAACACGAGGGGGTATTTCTTTACTCAGAGAGTGATAGCTGTGTGGAATGAGCTTCCTGTAGAAGTAGTAGAGGCCAGTTCAGTTGTGTCATTTAAAGGTAAAATTGGATAGGTATATGGACAGGAAAGGAATGGAGGGTTATGGGCTGAGTCCGGGTAGGTGGGACTAGGTGAGATTAAGAGTTCGGCACGGACTAGGAGGGCCGAGATGGCCTGTTTCCGTGCTGTGATTGTTATATGGTTTATATGGTAAGGCAGCATGGATGGACAAAGCTGGAAGAGTAGCGCCACCTTTAACTGCAAATAAAGGTTAGAATGAGGCTTGAGTGTACCGTAGCTGTAAATGAAGACTCCATTTCATGTTAGCCTTTCTTATTAGTGAGCCCCTTGATATACAGCATCCCTATCAGTCTCAGATCATGGTAAAGACATTTAACAATATCAATGACTGTAATGCAAATACTCCCATATTGCTCAGCTAACTCAGAGGTAATAGTGCAAATATGAGTTCAGATAGGCTCCATTTGGATACTGGGATTTTAATTAGAGATTTTAATTTTGAAAACGAGATCAAGATTCCTTTGCCCCTCTTCGTCTCCCAAGGATCTATCAGTCCTAAAATGAAAGATTCTGATTTGCAGCAACAGTGCTTTCTTTCCCATCAAGCAGCAGCCTCACTATAGAATGAGTAGCAAGGAAAATGCCCTCTGGTAATACTGTTTAAAGAATGGAGCACAGGGTTAAGTTTCCATTCACGTTTGTATTTCCATTACATTGAAGTCAAAGCAGAGGGTGGAGCGACAGTGCAAAAGATGCCAATAATCATAAAAAGTTACATAAACATATGTCAACTATTGAGGCAAAGATGACCATGGTTCTGATATACACACTTAGAGAGAATGGGACAGAAAATAATTTTATTTTTGGTTTCAGCTATTCTTTCATTCTTCCATCTGCTTGGCAAGAACAGATAATGCAATTTGGTACAGATAATTAATGCTCCCTTGTTTTGAAGCAATAAGAATGGACAATACATCTATGAGACAGATTGGTGTACCATCATGCACAGAACTCCTGATAAGATAAAATTGCACTAAACAGGGCAAAATAAAATATTATTTATACTGTACTTCTATTTGAAAAACAAAGTTTTGATCATAGAAGGTGTTCTTTGCATAGATGCAAATTACCAAAGTCTCATGGACTTTGGTATGACATAACTTAATTTGCAACTCCTCAGTTAATATAGTTAATACTTACATATTCAGCCACACAATTGTAATGTCAAAGTACAAAGGAGAGAGCATTAAAATAATTAGAAAAACAGTAAATCATTTACTTTTAAAACCAAATAACTACAAACAGCAAATTTAGTCAACAAATTGATTAAAAAATTATAAAAAAGGTAAATAATGGTTTTGTGAAAAGTTAACCAAGCCATGGAAACATCTCCAAATATTTTTCTTTCCCTTTGTTTAAAGGAGCCAGAATATCTTAAATGCGACTTTTTCCATTCCAATTGCACTTTATAGAAACTATTGTTCCCAAATGTAGTCATGCGTTTCCTGGCTTTCCTGAATTCCAAGCAGTGCATCAAGTCAGATCAATTATTTATTAGAAAAACACAAATATCCAATGGGAGACTGAACTCAGGGACATAAAACACTTACTGCAGCTGTTTGATAAATGACCTTTGCACCATGGGTGCATGACAGCTACATACATACAATGTCAGTCTCCAATACTTTGGGTCCAATCTGGATAAAGATCACATCCATACTGAAGTAATCGCCAAGTGTACTGAAGCAATAGTTCGTGTCTTCTTATTTATTTTGATCATCCAGGTCTGGAGTCAAAAAAGAAGCATTGTAAACAGTTTCCCTCTCCACAGAAAGAGGTCTTGTCTTTGATTGCTCAGAATGATGAACATTTTCCACCAAGTCCCAGTGTCAATATTCTTTTTCATAAAAAGTTAGTACCAAAGTCAGTGTTATCCTCCATATCAAGAATGCTGCCTAGACCGTACTGTTGTTCATGAACATAAATTTCATTAGGATTGAGGTGACACTCCCCTTGAACAAAGTCAGCAAATCTGCAAGCAAGACAAACCCTACAGTCACTTTAATGTTTCAAACTCAAGGGCAATTGAAGTATTGTCAGTAACATGCACTTTATATTTTTCAAAACTCTCAACATAATACTCCATGCTGTTACAAAGAGTACAGTTTTCTTTTGGAAAAAAAATCTATTATTCATAAGTTATCAATTTCCCTCCTCCTCTCCCAGGGTATAAATTAACATATTGTCGATTTTTAACCAGCCACCCTCTAAGTGTGGTTAGTGTCAGTGAACTGCTCAGCACAGTACAGCTGCTCAATAATACATCTGAACCTCATGTTTCTCTTCTTTGAATGTCCATTGCTACAGATTTCCAATACAAAACACAGGAGACGAGTCAGAAGTAGGCATCCTGGCTAATAGTGTCCTCTGCTTTTAATGGGAATGGAGGTGCCAAGATCAGCTCTCACACAAGACAGTGGAAATCAAACCTTCCTGCCTTTATTGACCTGCTCTCCCACAAAGCAGTATACTGCCAAATAAGTTTACAAAGTTTCAAGGTACTTTGACTATGGGGAATATAATTTAACAAAGTGGTAATAGACCTCTTGATAAAGTCAAATTACCTGGAAGTCAAAGCTTAATCACATTTCATTGATGAGTATCCAGCATCTCTTTATAGATACATGCTGTTTTACATACACCTTTTGTGAAGATGGGAAATTCAGTCAGCAGCTGACTTTTGCTTAGAGCCAAGCCCTATATTTTTTTTGAAAGGAAGCTCAACTCAAGAGTTTGAGGAACTCAGCAAGCTCTTTTGAGATGACAAAGATGGTTGCTGTAGGAAGAACCAAGATTCACAATGGGACAATTGGCAGAGGAAATTGTCTATGTTCAAGGAGGAAGGAGATTTATATCAGATTCATGCTTAGAGTACGGACATTCATGATGCTGAAATTGGCCAGTCCAAATAAAAACATTTCAAACAAAGTGCTCAGGATGCACAGAGTGACAGAATTCAAGTTAGTGTCAGTGATTGCACCTCATACTCCAAGCTCCAAACTCATCTGTGCAAAGGAAAAAAATCTTCGCTATGAGGGGTAGAAAGAGAGAAAAGAAAAAGTGTCAGATCTACTTGAACCCACCTCCTAAAGGACAACTTCAAAAGCTGCGTTCACATTCGCCTGAAAACAGATCACCTTGTCTGTTGACGTGAAAAATTGGAGAAAGTAATTGACACACCCAAGAAACCACATGCTACAGCTTTGATTGTATTCTAATATATAAGGCAATTAAATCTGTTGCATTTGATAAAAATCCAAATTTGCCATTATAGCCCTTCGTTCTGGAAATTACTGTACCCAAGGAATGTTGAAGCGTGATTTTTTTCTGGAAAAAAAAACTGGCTTCCCTGACATACTCTGACTGGGGATTTCAAACTTCAGTCTAGACGGTGAAATTCTGGCAGATGCAAAAAAATGTAGCACTGTCCCATCTTGAAGCATGACATTTACACCATGTGTATACTGAATAGATCAAGCAATGGCCTTGAACAGTTGTTTACTTTGGGCGCTTTCAGATTATCTACTTAAGGGAAAAATGAGCAATTTGAGGGAAGCTGATCAAATTTTCACAAAGTCCCAATTGTTCGATGTAGAACCAGGCCATTCAGCCCACCGTATCCATGCCGACCATTATATTTATCCATGCTAATCTCATTTATTGCATTTGGCCCATAGCCTTGTTTATTTGTTTCTTCAATGTTGTATATCTCTACCTCCACCACCTCCTCAGGCAGTGCACTTCAGGCTCCAATGCCCCCTCTGGGTGAAAAAAAAATCTTCCTCACATCCCCTCCAAACTTTCCAGGAACATGGGGTGCTCTTGCACATTTAACTACCATACAGGGGAAGTGCCACCCTTTTTCTTAGGATGGAGGAAGAGAGCAAAAGTGCAAGAGGATTTAAATAGAATAAGAGCATTACCTCTTAGGTGTTGAAAGTCTGGATACTACTTTCCATGCATTGAACTCAGGGCTGCTGCAATATTTCTGCAGTTCCTGCAAAGCTTTTTGAGTTTCTACTTCTCCTTGCCTTTGAAATTCCTCCTCAGTTAGAAGCCTTCGGGGCTCTGGCTTGTCTCTTAATTTGAACACTTCCCTAAAATTAGAGTATTTAGAAAACAATGAAAGGTCACTAGGTGTTTTGAGAGAAAACTTGAGTTTCACACTCCCCCCCACCCCCCAACTTCCAAGAGACACTCATGGCAATTGTCAAAATTTTCCAAACTCTTCTCCCCATCCCCTTTGATAAGTGCAAACTGGAATAAACATGAAACCAACTAAAAAGGGAAACACTTAATCTACATTGATAAAAAGGTACTCAATCACATTACTGGAGTCCTTATGACTCAGTGCATTTCAGGAGTTACTGCACAGTTTCAAAGTTGACAATCAACTTTCTTGTTTCAGTCTGAGGCTGACCTGAGAACATCCTTCAAGAGGGTAAACCCATGGAAAGCAACTAGTCCAGAGGGTGTACCTGGCTGAGTACAAAATACTGGCTGGAATGTTCACTGAGATCTTTAACCTCTCACTTCAGCTGTCTGAGGGTTTGCTTGCTTCAAGCAGGCTTCATTTATACCAGCACCTAAGAAGTGGTAACTTGTTTCAATGACCATCATCCAGTAGCTCTTACATCCACAGTTTTTTTGACAAGGTGATGGAGGGTGATTGATGAAGGTAGAGCTGCAGATGCTGTCTACATATGGTGTTTGATAAGCTCCCTCATGGGAAGCTCATCCAGAAGATTAAGATGCATGGGAACTGTGGTGAATTGGCCATTTGGATTCAGAACTGGCTTGCTCGTAGAAGACAGAGGGTAGTAGTTGAAGAGAAATTATTCTAGCTGGAGGTTTGTAATTAGTGGTGTTCCACAGGGATCTGTATTGGGATCCCTGCTGTTTGTGGTGTATATAAATGACCTGGATGAAAATGTAGGTGGGTGGGTTAGCAAGTTTGTGGATGATACAAAGATTGGTGGAGTTATGGATAGTGTAGATGACTGACAAAGAATACAGTGCAGTATATGGTTGCAGTTGCAGATATAGGTGGAAAAATGGCAGATGGAGTTTAACCCAGCTAAATGTGAAGTGTTGCACCTTGCAAAGATGCAAAGAGAGTATATGGTTAAAGTCAAGATTTTTAACAGTGTTAATGAGCAGAGGGATCTTGGGGTCTAAGTTCATAGCTCCTTGAAAATGGCTACACAGATCGATAAGGTGGTTAAGACGGTATATGGCACTCTTGCCTTTATTAGTTGATACACTGAGTTCAAACTTCAAACTTCAGGAAGTTCTGTTGCAGCTTTATAAAACTCAAGTTTGACTACATCGGGAATATTACATACTCATTTATATATAAAACCTATTCATAAAATCATTTACCAATGATTTAGATAATTGAATTGAAGGTTTTGTGGCATAGTTTGTGGATGATACAAAGATAGGTGGTGGGGTAGGTAGTGCTGGGGAAGCAATGCATTTGCAGCAGGACTTAGAGAAGTTGGAAGAATAGGCAAAAAAGTGGCAGATAGAATACGGTGTTGGGAAATGTATGATAATAAGGAATAATAGTGTGGACTATTATCTAAATGGGGAGAAGGTTTGAACATCAGAGCTACAGAGGGACTTCGGAGTCCTCATGCAAGACATCCAGAAGGTTAACTTACAGGCTGAGTCTGTGGTAAAGAAGGTAAATGCAATGTTAGCATTTATTTCAAGGGGAATAGAATATAAAAGCAAAAATATATTTCTACACCTTTATACGACACTAGTCAGGCCGCACATAGCATATTGTCAACAGATTTGGGCCCCATATCTCAAAAAGGATGTGTTGTCATTGGAGAGAGTCCAGAGGAGGTTCACAAGGATGATTCCAGGAATAAAGGGGTTCACATATGAGGAAAGTTTGGCAGCTTTGGGCCTGTACTCACTGGAATTGAGAAGAGTACGGTTTATCTAATTGAAACTCGTCGAATGTTGATAAGAATAGATCGGGTGGATGTGGAGAGATGTTCCCTGTTCTGGGGGTATCCAGAACTAGAGGGCACAGCTACAAAATGGGGGTGGGGGGGAACCTTTTAGAACAGTAGTAAGGAGGAAGTTTTTTTTTAAAAAAGCCAGAGAGTAGTGAGTCTGTGGTATGCTCTGCCACAGATTGCAGTGCCCTTGGTATACCTTGGGTATACTTAAGGTGGAAGTTAATGGTTTACTGATCAGTCAGGCTGTCAAAGGAAATGGCAAGAACACAGTTGTATGAGGTTGAGTGGGATCGGGGATTAGCCATGATGGAATGGTGGAGCAGACACAATGGACTGAATGGCCTGATTCTACTCCTATGTTTGACAACATACAGTTCTGGTCACCCCACTATATGGAGGGTGCAGAAGAGGCTCACCAGAGTGTTGCCTAGATTAGAGGGCATGTACTACAACAAGAGGTTGGACAAACTTGGGTTGTTTTCTCTGGAGCGCCAGTGGCTGAGGGGAGATCTGATAGTTGTTGATAAGATTATGAGAGGCATAGAGTAGACAGGCAATATCATTTTCCAAGGGCTGAGATGTCTAATACCAGAGGGCATGCATTGAAGGTGAGAGGGGGTAATTTCAAAGATGTGAGGGGAAAGTTTTTTTTTATATAAACAGAGTGATGGGTGCCTGGAATGTATTGCCCGGGGTGGTGGTAGATGCAGAAACATTAGATATTTTTAAAGAGACATTTAGACAGACATTTTTAGATAGACACATGAGTGAAAAGGACATTGAGTAGGTAGAAGAGATTAATTTAGTTGGCCATTTGATTACTAATTTATTAGGTTCAGCACAACATTGTGGACCAAAGGGCTTGGTCCTGTGCTGTACTGTTCAATGTTCTAAAATTAATCTCAAGGTTGCTTATGGTGACATATATGTACTTTGATCATAAACTTACACCAAACTTTGGTCTCCCACTAGATGGTGCCCACAAGGCAGTGCTGCAAATACATAGTATTGTAGTTGTATGGTGATGGATCACAGCAGGTGGTGGTGTACATACTCAAGGAACAATAGCAGGATACAATTTAATGCTTTGGTTTTAAAACTAAAAGTAGCAGTTCCGGTCATGGTAGATACTGGGTGCATAGTGAAAGCATTACAGACAGTCCTAGAAGGTGTATTAACCTACAAAAGAGTGTATCTGTCATAGAAACAATGAAATGCAGCAGCACCTCAGGAATCCACTCATTTCAGCCAGCTAGCTCCCCAGGTAGGTTTGTCATTAGATACAATGACAATAAATTAATGATGGAGTGGAGAAACAAATGTTTCTCTTCTTTGGCGATCCACCAGATGCATTGGAAGCCGGAATAAGAGGAGAATCTTGCCCCTTCATTCTGGATTGAACTTCTGTCCAAAAGTTCGGAGATGTGATTTAGCTCTTGGATCCACTTTCAATTGTTTGTAAAATAATAACCACGTGCAAACTTTGAGTTATTAATATGTTTGGGCCAGGAATTCTGACTTGAAGGTTCTGCAACAGTAAGAGGAATCTGGCCAGGAAAATTCCAACATTTCTAGTTTTCAGCTTTCCATCTAGATGTTGGCCAAAATGAAACTGGTGAATTAGTATCCACTCAATCTTTAGCAAAACTGCATTCACTCTTCTGAATAAATGTAATTGTGTCTGGGACCCAACATGTTAAATGACAGCAGCAATTAGCTCTTGATGGTACAACATGGGGCTCTTCTGCTCACTTTGAGAGATCAGGAACAACTCTGGATATCCCCCTTCAATTGAGTAAGGAGGAATGTTGATTAATACCGAAGTATGATAAATTCCACAAGATTTAGATTCTGTCTGCCTGCTGAACTACTTTCTAAAGCAAACGAGAACACAAAGACTCTTGCACCAATTCAAATCCATCACTTGTGGGAAGCACTGGCATGCAAATATGATTACCACAACATTTTCACAGATTTATTTTTTAGCTGGGAAATATTCATAACAAGCTAAATATTCCTCCTCCAGGATGGAGTATCAAGCACCTGGAATCCTGTGTAATGGAGATATGGAAATGATCTATCTTTGATCAATTCCCTCACCCCCTCCAAAATGATCAAAGTGGAAAATTAGGCATCCAGGAAGTGTCCCTCCTATAATCCTCCTCTTCCCCCCCCCCCCCAAGATCCCAGACCCACTAAAGTCTCTCAAATCTTCTGCTCACAATCTCTAGAATGCTAAATGTTAAGGATAAAATGCTAATCAATTGTTAGCACTACAAGATAATCCCCAAAAAGGAAACAATCAGTAAAGTCCCTCATATCTGACCAAGGATTGGTCAACATACCAAATATTTACCTTTGATCAGTATTGATTTTGTATTTCCACACCCAAGATGCCTCAAGGCATTGCACTGCAGGCACAATAAGGCCATCCATGTGCTAAGCTGAGTTGAGTAAGATTCAAATGCTTGTTTCTCAGTATGTACCTCTGCACACAACCACTAAAGCCACCAAGTCCATTTCCAGAGCAAGTGTTCATATATTCACTAACAATTGCCCTAACCATTGACACCCTTACTAATCAAGAACCTCTCAGCCTCCACTTTAAATATAGTCAATGACTTGGCCTCCACAGCTGTCTGTGGCAATGATTTCCAGAGATCCACCACTCTCGCTAAAGAAATTCGTCTTCATCTCTGTACTAAAGGGACGTCCCTCTTTTCTGAGGCTATGCCCTCTGGTCCTAGACTTCCCCACTATTGGATACATCCTCTCCACAAGCACTCAATTAGGCTTTTCAATATTCTCTAGATTTTAATGAGATCCCCCCCTCCATTCTTTTAAATTCCTGCAAATTGAAACTACAAAGTCTATTAGATCTGTGCAATGAGACAAAAAAAATGAACTTGTAATGAGGGATCCTCTTAGAAAGTGTTACCATGGTATAATTGAATTTCTCATACAAATGGTAAGTGCAACAGTTCAATCTAAAATTTTTATATTATCCCTAAACAAGGGAGACTACAATGGGATGATGAAGGAGTGGGAACACAGGCTATGTGGTGGGACAGACTTTCAAAGAAATTTTGCACAGTGCTCAACAAAATTTCATTCCTGTTCAAGGCAAGGACAGCAAGGATGAGGAGATCCAGCCTTGAATACCAAGGAAATAAAAGGAAAACATCAAACTCATGCTCATGTGTACGAAGTTGTCAAGAGCAGTGAGAAACTGGAAGATTGAGAAAGCCTCAAAAAGCAAGAAAGAATCACTAAGCAAGCAGTAAAGAAATGGAAGATAGATTATGAAAGTAAACTAGCATAAAATATAAAAATAGCCAGTAAACATTTTTATAATTATATAAAGCTGCAAAGGGGGGTATTAAAGTGAATG
Source organism: Hypanus sabinus (assembly GCF_030144855.1). Classification (NCBI taxonomy): domain Eukaryota; kingdom Metazoa; phylum Chordata; class Chondrichthyes; order Myliobatiformes; family Dasyatidae; genus Hypanus; species Hypanus sabinus. The sequence continues at coordinate 34,793,193 of NC_082738.1, read as the reverse complement.
CAAGTCCCTTGGAAGATGAGAAGGGGGAAATTAATACTGAGTAATGAGGAAATGGCTCAGGCTTTGAATGACTATTTTGTACTGATCTTCATGGAGGAGGACACATCTAACATGCCAAAGGGAGATGTTATGGATTCAATAGGTGAGGACCTTGATACAATCACTACCACTAAAGAGGTAGTGCTGAGCAAACTAGTGGGCCCCTAGTTAGTTGGTAGACAAGTCTCTTGGTTCTGATGGGATGCATCCCTGAGTAATGAAAGAAATGGCAGAAGTTATAGCAGAGGCATCTGTGATAATGTACCAAATTTTTCTGGGATTCTGGGCAGGTCCCACCAGATTTGAAGACAGCAAATATCATGCCACTGTTAAATAAGAGGATACAGAGAAAAGACAGCTAACTTATAAGCTTAATGGCTGTAGTCAGGAAAATGTTTGAAACTGTAGGAGTGTCGACAAAAACCGACACAAGTGTAATTACTTCGAATGTACACTTTATTCCACTACTAGCAAACAAATGGCGACGTTATAAGAAAAAACTGCCCCCAAACGTAATAATGTACAACGTAACACATAACATACACAGCAAACTTAACCCTTAATAGTCTGGATGAATTCTGCCTAATGAAATTAAGGAGTCCCTACAAAACTATTAAGGAAGAAATAAGTGAGATATCTGGATAAAAGTAGTTCCCTTAAGCAGACGTGGCATGGATTCATGAGGGCAGGTCCTGTTTGACAAAATTACTGGAGTTCTTTGAGAATATAATGAGCACAGTGGATAAAGGGGAACAGGTGAATGTCGTATACTTGAATTGCCAGATGTTCGATAAAGTGCTGCTTAAAAAGCTTATTCGTAAGATAAGGATGCATGGAGTTGGGAGCAATGTATTACCATGATGGAAGATTGGTTAACCATTCAGACCATAAGATACAGGGGCAGAAGTAGGCCATTTGGCCCATCGAGTCTGCTCCGCCATTCAATCATGGGCTGATCCAATTCTTCCAGTCATCCACACTCCCCTGCCTTCTCCCCTTACCCTTTCATACCCTGGCTAATCAAGAACCTATCTATCTCTGCTTTAAATACACCCAATGACTTGGCCTCCACAGCTGCTCATGGCAACAAATTCCACAAATTTACCACCCTCTGACTAAAGCAATTTCTCTGCATCTCTGTTCTAAATGAATGTCCTTCAATCCTGAAATCGTGCCCTCGTGTTCTAGACTCCCCTACCATGGGAAATAACTTTGCCATATCTAATCTTCTAATCTGTTCAGTGTTTTTAACATTCGGAATGTTTCTATGAGATCCCCATCCCCCCCATTCTCCGGAACTCCAGGGAATACAGCCCAAGAGCTGCCAGACGTTCCGCATACAGTAACCCTTTAATTTCTGAAATCATTCTCATGAATCTTCCCTGAACCCTCTCCAATGTCAGTATATCCTTTCTAAAATAAGGACCCCAAAACTGCACACAATACTCAAGTGTGGTCTCACAAGTGCCTTACAGAGCCTCAGCATCACATCCCTACTCTTATATTCTATACCTCTAGAAGTGAATGCCAACATTGCATTTGCCTTCTTCACCACCAACTCACTGGTTAACCGTGAGGGTATCCTGCACAAGGACTCCCAACTCCCTTTACATCTCTGTGTTTTGAATTCTCTCTTCATCTAAATAATAGTCTGCCTGTTTATTTCTTCTACCAAAGTACATGACCATACACTTTGAGAGAGTGAGAGAATTTGCCACTTCTTTGCCCATTCTCCTAAACTATCTAAGTCTCTCTGCAGGCTCTGTTTCCTCAACACTACCCGCTCCTCCACCTATCTTTGTATCATCAGCAAACTTAGCCACAATTCCATTAATCCCATAATCCAAATCATTGACATACAGGAGGCCCGCGTTTTTCAAACTTTCACTTTACGACAGCTCACTGTTACAAAAGACCTATATTAGTACCTGTTTTCGCTAACCAAAGAGGATTTGCTTTTACGAAAAAAAGAAGCCCGCTTTATACATGTGTTTACCCCGAGAGTGACTGTGAAGCCTTGTGCAGGCAGTTGTGTGCGCATGCATGTACGTGCACATGCGTGTTTTCTCCAAATCGATTTTGGCTCGCTGTCTTCCCGATTTTGATAAGTGAAACTACACTGTACATACAATATTTCTACTTTCTATAAGCTGTATATTTATCATATCTTTCCTGCTTTTACTATACATTCGTGTTATTTTAGTTTTTATGTGTTACTTGGTTTGATTTGGTAGGTTATTTTTTGGGTCTGGAATGCTCAAAAATTTTCCCATATAAATTAATGGTAACTGCTTCTTCATTTTACGACATTTCGGCTTGCAAATGGTTTCATAGAAACACTCTACCTTCGGATAGTGGGGGAACCTGTACATCGAAAAAAGCAGTGGTCTCAACACTGACCCCTGTGGAACTCCACTGGTAACTGGCAGCCAGCCAGAATAGGATCCCTTTATTCCTACTTTCTGCCAACCAGCCAGTGCTCCACCCATGCTAGTAACTTTCCTGTAATTCCATGGGCTCTTATTTTGCTAAGCAGCTTCATGTGCGGCACCTTGTCAAACGCCTTCTGAAAATCCAAGTACACCACATCCACTGAATCTCCTTTGTCTGCCCTGCTTGTAATTTCCTCAAAAAATTGCAGTGGGCTCGTCAGGCAGGATTTTCCTTTCAGGAAACCATGCTGGCTTTGGCCTATCTTGTCATGTGCCTCCAGGTACTCTGAAATCGCATCCTTAACAACCGATTTCAACAACTTCCCAATCACTGATGTCAGGCTAACAGGTCTATAGTTCCCTTTCTGCTGCCTCCCACCCTTCTTAAATAGCAGAGTAACAGTTGCAATTTTCCAGTTATCCAGTACAATGCCAGAATTTACTGACTCTTGAAAGATCATTGTTAATACCTCCACAATCTCCCCAGCTACTTCCTTCAGTACCCGAGGGTGCATTCCATCCAGTCCAGGAAATTTATCCACCCTCAGACCATTAAGCTTCCTGAGAACCTTCTCAGTCATAATTTTCACTGCACAAACTTCACTTCCCTGACATTCTTGAACGTCCAGTATACTGCAGATGTCTTCCACAGTGAAGACTGATGCAAAATACGCATTCAGTTCCTCTGCCATCTCTGCGTTTCTCATTACAATATCCCCAACGTCATTTTCTATTGGTCATACATCTACCCTCAACTTTTTTTTTACCCTTTATGTACTTTAAAAAAAGCTTTTAGTTTCTTCTTTGATATTAGTAGCCAGCTTCCTTTCATAATTCATCTTTTCCTTCCTAATGTACTTCTTGGTTTCCTTCTGCAAATCTTTAAAAGCTTCCCAATCCTCTATCTTCCCACTATCTCTGGCTTCCTTGTATGCCTTTTCTTTTGCTTTTACTTTGGCTCTGACTTCACTTGTCAGCCACAGTGGTGTCCTTCTTCCATTCAAAAACAACTTCTTATTTGGCATATATCTGTCTTGCACTTCCCTCTTTTTTTTTTGCAGAAACTCCAGCCAGTTCTGCTCTGCTGTCCTTCCTGCTAGTGTCCCTTTCCCATCAACTGTGGCCAGTTCCCCCTCTCATGCCATTGTAATTTCCTTTATTCCACTGAAATACCAACATATTGGAATTTAGTTTCTCCTTCTCAAATTTCAAATTGAACTTGATCATATTGTGATCACTGTTCCCTAAGGGTTCCTTAACCTTAAGCTCTCTTATCACCTCCGGACCATTGCACAACACCCAATCCAGCACAGCCGATCCCCTAGTGGGCTCAACAGCAAGCTGTTCTATAAGGCCATCCCTTAGACATTCTACAAATTCTCTCTCTTGAGGTCCAGTACTGGTCTTGTTTTCCCAATCCACTTTCATGTTAAAATCCCCAGCAATTATCATGACATTGCCCTTCCGGCACGCCTTTTCTATCTCCTGCTGTAATTTGTAATCCACATCCTGGCTGCTGTTTGGAGGCCTGTATACAATTGCCATTAGGGTCCTTTTACCCTTGCCATTTCTTAACTCAACCCAGAGACTCTACACCTTCCGATCCTATGTCACCCCTTTCTAATGATTTAATAATATTTCTTATACACAGGGCCACTCCACCCCCCTCTGCCTACTAACCTATCTTTCCAATACACCATATATCCTTGGACGCTCAGCTCCCAATGACAGCCATCTTTTAGCCAAGTTTCAGAGATGGCCACAACATCATACTTGCCAATCTGTAGCTGAATTTCAAGATCGTTCATTTTATTTCTTATGCTGCGTGCTTCAAATATAACATTTTCAGTCCAGTATTTGTTGCTTTCTGTTTTAACTGCACCACGCCTCTATTGCTCTGTAACTCACCCCACTGGCTGTGATTATACCTCATCTCCTGCCTGTCCTTTCTATCATCTCTGTTGCAGGCTATCTTTGATTTATTTCTGTTTTCCCCTTCCTCAGTCCTATCACTGCAGTTCCCATCCCCCTACCAAATTAGTTTAAACCCTCCCTAACAGCTCTATTAAACCTTCTGTTAGAAGGCAGAATTGGAATAAATGGGTACTTCTTTGGTTGGCAGTCAGAAGTGAGCAGTGTGCCACAGGAGTCAGTGCTGCGACTGCAACTATTTATAATATACTGTACACTAATGATCTGGAAGAAGGGGCCGAGTGTTGTGTACCAAAGTTTGCTAATGACTCTAAATTGAGTGGAAAAATAAATCATGCAGACGATGCAGAGAGACAGATAAGTTAAGAACATGGGCAAGGCTCTGGCAGATGGAGTACAATGTCGGTAAATGTGAAGTCATCAACTTTGTAAAGAAAACGAGAAGATCAGATTATTTAAATGGTGAAAGATTGCAGCTTGTTGTGTGCAGAGGGACTTGGGTGTGCTTGTGAATGAATCACAGAAGATTGGTTTGCAAGTCCAACAAGTTATCAATAAGGCCAATGCATTTTGGCCTTCATTGACAGAGGGATTGAAATTAAGAGTAAGGTGGTTATGCTGCAACTATACAGGGTGCTTGTGAAGCTGCAGTTGGAGTACTGCATGCAGTTCTGGTCACCTTACTTGAGAAAAGATATACTGGCTTTGGAGGCAGTTCACCAGACTGACTCTAGAGATGAGGGGGTTAGCTATGAGGAGAGATTGCATCACCTGGGACTATACACATTGGAATTCCTAAGAATAAGGGCATCTTATAGAAACATATAAAATTATGAAAAGGACAGATAAGATAGAGGAAGAAAAGCTGTTTCCACTGGTGAGTAAGACTAAAACTAGGGAACAGAGCTTCAAGATTGGAGGGAGATTGGGACAGAAATGAGGAGGAACTACTTTCCTCGGAGTAGTGAATCTGTGAAATTCTTTGCCCAGAGAAGCAGTACAGGAATTAAGGATTATGAAGAAAAGAGCTGAGTCAGCCGTGACTTTACTGAATGTGGAGCAGGCTCAAAGGGTGTGATGGTCTTCTCCTTATGTTCCAAGGTTTTTGTGGACTAAGTGCCTGTTTCTATGTTGTACAACTCTAAAATACCTCAAACTTACTTGAATACAGTGTACGACCACTTAAAAGGCACTTCAATGTTCTTGATGCAGAAAGTCACAACGATGAAGGCCAGGGCAACCTGTCTTACTTGAACCCCAGAATACATTAGAAACAGCCCACAGAGTTGTAGGGTCCAGTTTAGCAGATTGATGCTTCTCTCCTCCTCAGGGGGTCCATACTTGTAACAGATGGCAAAGCTGATGAAGCCAGAAATTGTCACATAGCCTGAAACATTAACAGCACAGGAAGAAATAACCTTAATAATGTATCTGTTTACTGCTTCTCTAGATAATCTGGAGAGCACAGCCTCATATCATTTCTTCGCTGCAGAGTGCTATATACCAGAGAAGCTGAAGGCAGAAAGACATGGCCAAGCTACTTGGTAAAATGAGGTGCAGGCAGAATATTAAGACACTACACAGATCATGTACTTCTTCACCACAAAGGAAGAAAAATACAGTAAAGATTACCCAAGTCTTCTCAGACTGTAGCAGGTGATAGATGGTAACAGTCAAGCTGCATTCTTTTACCATTCACATGGTTCTGCTCTCTTGTGCAAGATGGGCCAGCTTTCCAACCAAGAAATGGAAAAACACCACAAGAACACAGATTAAACTGCTCAGAGCAACATTCTCTGAATAGATCAGGCTCATGAGCAAAATTCTCATGGAGGCTCATGGAGAATTGCATACTCAAATTCTTTGCATTCCACCAATACTAAATCAGCCAACACCCTGCTTAATTGATGTGATGACCTGTCTTTTGTTTTAGAAATGACAAGAGTGGTCTACCATGCAAAAACAAACAAAAATAAGCTCAAAAGGAGCACCAAATACAGGAGGATGCAAGGGACCAAAAACTGTAGATATGAGATAAAGAAACTGGAAGTGAACTTCCACACCTTCTACAATGAATATTTGGTGGAGGGAATGTGAGAGGCAGTTTTCTCTAGTGTTTGGACAAACAGTAGTGCAGATTGAAGGAAAAGTTAGTTAGGGTGGGGACAATACCCTGCAAAACAGCCTGCCTGATTGTCTTTCAACTTAAATGGATGAGAAAAACGAGTTTATTGCAACTAGTGCAAATTCCTCTCTATCTGATTTTCCCAAAATCTCCTTCTTGCAATAGTTTACAAGTTTAGTAAATTTAAAAAGTTTTTTTTTATTTTTACAATGGCCTAAGTATCGTAAGAAAAAGCAAAGCCCACTGAAATGAATTGTGACATACTCCTGATTACTGTTAGGTGGCTTCCACTAGCTTATATGGCCAAGATATCTAGCACTAAACTATCCAAGTTCCCAAAGAATAATACCTTGGAAAAGATGCTAGGGTGATGCTACTGTCCTTTTTAATTGCACCTTAAATATTAACAGTTTCATAAAAGGAGAGGTGTGGCAGGAAAAAATGCTGGGAAGTAATTGTTCAGTTAGTTCCGAAGATCATAAAGCTACTATGCAGGACATGGTATCGTATTTGCCACCCACACAGAGGCACAGATGTTTAAAATGCAACAGGTAAATGAAACAAGATAGAGCCAACATTCTAGGTAGAGCCTTTATCTTTCATTGTGTTTGCCTCATTATTAGCTTCAAAATAACAAACGCTTTCATCCCATTATTTCAATAGTACAAATTCAGTCATAAAATCCCAAAGTGTAAATTATATTATATACTAGATATTACTCAAATTAACAAATTTCAGAGACATGGTAGCTAAATTAAAAATGATGAACAATCTCACCCAAAACATACTGCCAGTACTCTTTCAGGAGAAAATGCAAATTCCTCAGGGTCACCTGGATCAGATACAGGGACACAGACCAACCACTTGCCATTAACAAGTAGAGAGAACTTTTCTAAAATGGAAAGAAAAAAATTAGTGTTTTGTTTTTACTCGCATCCATACTGGATATTGAAGGAGCTACCAAACTATTCAAATATAAAAGGAAACCTCTCACTTTCTGCCTATCAGGACAGTATTCCCAAATGCAAGTTTTATTTTTTTAACTCGCAGGTTTAAAGCAGCCTCAACCTGGATTCAAATCTAACCCTTTCAGATAAACTTCCTGTTACAATTATCTAATTGGTTTACAACTTTTAGTAGGCAGATTTTCACTTTAATTAAATCCTCCCAATTCAACGTGAACTTTGCAATCATACTGAGCACAATTGCTTTTGACAGAGAAAAGGCACACTGCTGCAGACATGGCACCCTTTTGGAGAATGGAACACTTTAAAAGTAACTTTCATCTTGCATTACATCTGTAAAGAAAAAAAAACACTGATAGGGGTTATGTAAAGCAGAAAAAAGTTTTTTTTAAAAAAAATCAAATATTGGCAACATTAATCACTTAATGTGTGAGCAAATTGAGCTAGGAGTTCAAGGACCTGCTCACAAAATAGAACAGAAACAAAGAAGTCAGTTAACTTTCACACTAGGAAGACACTCACCAACCTACCTTTGGTAGAAAACGAGACAGGAGAAAGATGACAATAATGGCTGAAGCCAATACACCAAGGCTCATTCCTGATGTATAGAAGAAAAGTTGACTCCTAAAAGGGAAAAATATCTCAAATACGTGATATACATTTTGTTAAATACGAGGGGTGATTGATAAGTTCATGGTCTAAGGTAGAAGGAGTCAATTTTAGAAAAAGTAGCACATTTATTTTTCAACATAGTCCTAGCCTAAACTGCAGAAAGTTTGAATAACTCATCTCCTTTTACCTTGGGCCACAAACTCATTAATCACCCCTGTTGTGGACACTTTCTGGAGGTCCAAGATCCATATGCTCCGCAACCACTGGCCTAAGTGTGCAAATGTAGGCGGGGACCATGTTGAAAAATAAATGTGGCAGGTTCTCTAAAATTGACTCCTTCTACCTTAGGACACAAACTTATCAAACACCCCTCGAATTTTACAGAAAACAATTCCAGCATATAAATGTGCTCTCCTAACACCACAGAACAGATGAGTGATGAACAACAGAAATTATGACAGAGCTCTAGTTCAACTCTTCTCACAGAATTTTAAATTAACTGCCTTCTCAAAACCAAGTTCTTATTATTTCCTTTGTAAGTTTTCTATATTTTTGCACCACCCTTCAGCACAATGGTCCAGCTAAGAGCTTGAATAGCAGATTAGGTCTAGTCTTTTACAACCAGAACACCTGAACCACCCACTCAACAATATGGAAGAGCAGTCGCAGTAGATGGCCTCTTCAAACCATTTCTGATTGGGAAGAATCTTACTCATTTCCAAGCAGTCTGACCAAGACAGCAAAAAAAAAGAAAAATCACAGGGTTAAATGTGTTGCATATTGTGGCTACTGAGAGGTTTGCCCCATTTCCAAGAATTCATCTCAGATTACAAAATATCTCCTGGAAAGTGAAAAAAGCATTTAAAGGTCACTGACCCCAGAATCAACAGCCCTTTGAGGTAAAGCTTGAGATTTCCATCATTATGAAACTACTTCAAGACCGCACTTCTGAATTCCAATTTTTAATATTTTGACCTTGGCTCCACACCACAGGAAAGAGTTTGATTCCATCTTCCATTTCAATCATTCTAAGCATTTCAAGTCTTCTACAACCTAAGCAAAAGCAGCCAAATTTTGGCAACCTGCTCTCGAATTTTTGATACTACTAAACCGAGCATCATTTTAGAGAACTTACAAAGCAAATACGTTTTTTTCTGAATTATGATATCCAAAACTAAATGCCATCATTCCAAAAGTGAAAAGGGTTTAACCAGCTCTTTCTACAGCTGTATCCTATCCGACGCGCTTTGTTGAGCCGCTCTGAAATGTGTGGCATCTTTCGATACATTTGCTGCGCCGCTCTAAAATGCATGGCATCTTCCGACATGTTTGCTACGCCACTCTGAAATGCGCGGCCTCGTCTGACGCATTTGCTGCTCAGCTGCTTAGGAATGCATATTTTCTGACACGCTTTGTTATGCTGCTTTGAAATGCAGATTTCCCAACTTGCTTTGCTGTGCTGCTGCCACTGCCTGATTTCTGCACTGTTTCTAATGCACTTTGCTGCTCAACTCTTGCACAGCTGAAAAAGTACTTTGCTGCTCAATTCTTCCACCTCTTTTAAATGCACCGCATATTTCGATTTCCTTGGTTGCTGCACTGCATTTGAATGTATTACATTTTCCAGTGCACTGCTGATATGCAAATCCTGCAGCTTTTTCAAAACATGTCAGCATGTAACCCCAGGTGGAGCTTAGGAGACAATGGCGCCTAACGGCTTGCATTTTTGGAAACAGCTCTAATTCTATCTTTAATATCTCTATTTTTCCATTTTAGGGTTCTTTTGAAGTCCCTGATCTGGAGTTACACACTGACTTTGGTTCTTTGCGGGAATGGGATCCACTTTCAGGGTCTCACGACTAGATGTTATTCGATATGCCAAAGATGCGGCCTAAAAGATTAGCTGCCTTCAGAGTTTCGGGATTTCATGGCTCTGGAGGCGGGCAGAGTCGAGGTTGGTCCCTTTGCAGGAAATCAGTGTGTCGTGAGAGATGGTAGATCTCTGGCTTTGTGCCCAGAATTCTTTGTGGTATGTCGAATTACTGGGTGAACGAGTAGTCTTTGGGGTACTGCAAGTCTGTCTTTATTGATACTTTGCTGCACGCTTAAGTGCTCAGTGGGGGACACCAATGCTTTTTTTTGCTGGTGGGGGGAAGGGGATCATTGCTTTGCTGCAGCTTGTGTGTGGGAGCTGGGGGGGGGTCTTTGGGGTTCTAACAATTAACTGTCATTCATTCTTTGAGGCACTCCTCTGTTTTCATGGATGGTTGCAAAGAAAAAGAATTTCAGGATGTATATTGTATACGTTTCTCTGACATTAAATGTATCCATTGAAACTTTTGCTTTGCTGCCCCCTCCCACTTGCTGTAGACTGATTCTTGCGCAACTTAATTGTTCAGCTCCAGACCAGTTACATGCAAGATATCCTCTACACAATGGCCTTTAGATTCCAGAATCGAGAAATGGAAATCATACAGTAGGCACGTTTTGACTTGGTGAAAACAAGGGCTCAGCGAGCAGAAGGTCTAAGACAAAGACAATAGGAGGTACTGAGTACAACAGTTTGTTGAGCTTGGTTGAAGCTTAACTAGGTGAGCTGTTGTAGAGTAGTGAACAAACTGGGGAAATAGATTTCAGGGGCACAGTGAGAGTGCAATGAATTTAAAGCAACATGGCTATCCAAGAAATGAGATAGTGGCATTGGTAAACCTCAAAATACTGTAGCTGCCATGGTTTGAGATAACTAGGTCTCTTAAAAAATGAAGGCTCTGCCTAAAACATTAACTAGTTTTCTGAAAACATTGCCTAACCTACATTTTATCCGCTGTGTCTCAGGCCTGATTTAGTTTTATTATTTCATTGCTTACCTGCTTAAGCTTTCAGCATAGAAAAATAGCAGCATCCCAAAAGCAAAGATTAAGATCAGCTGTGGATCGAAACCTACAAAGAATAGATCATGATAAGACAGATGCACAATTTAACCATAAGGTAGACTCAAAAAGTTCAATAGATTTAAAATAACTCAACAAGAAAGAGCTGCTACCGGGGGGGCTGTAGTAACAGCACCAAGCCACCAGGTTTCAAAGGCATTAAATGCAGTACAGATTTTCAATAGTCTGTTAAAACAATAAAATCTATTTTTGATAGAATTTATTGTTCCATTTTCTGTTTTAAGCTTTATTCTACATTTCATGACAAGAATTAATCACACAGAGTGAATGAGCAAGCCTCAGGGTTAGGCACATTTATTGCAGGAGTTAGCAGGGCAATTTCTGTGGTCTGACACTGGTCAGATCCCAAAGAAATGGGATGAGCTAGTTTCAACCCATAAGTAGTACCCAGCTCTTTCCTTTCTTATCAAGGACAAGAACATAAAGAAAAAATGCATCCATGGGATATTGAGATGAGTTGCAACAGTTTTAAACAGTAAAAAAGCATTACCTAAATATGTCAAAAAGACCACTTGGGAAAAGGACAAGAGGGTCTCTCATCTATGGGTGGTCCTGCTGTACAATTCAGTGGAAAAAGGGTCACAAGACAGAAGCTGCATTTGCACCCTAAAAGTGTGATACACACTCACAATGTTCACTACTTTTTAAAATGTCTTTGTGATTCATTTTATTTTCAGAGGTAATCTGGTACCTTTCACAGAACAGTACATAAAAGGAACAGGCCCTTCAGCCCATGATATTTCTTCAGCGGTTGAGCATGTGAACGTCAGTCAGTTAGAACAGCAAGAAGAGTTTAGGGAGAGACAGAGGAGAGGGAGGGTTTGGTTCAACGGGGCTTCAGTGATAACAGGTCAAGGCGGGTACGTTACTTATGTAGAATAGAGACAGGAAGTGTGTGTGTGTGTGTGTGGCCAGTGTTCTGTACTGGGTGTCAGATGTGGGAAGTCCAGCAGACTCCCAGCCTCCCGGACAGCCACATCCGCAGCAGGTGCGTCGAGCTGCAGCTCCTTAGGGACCGCGTTAGGGAACTGCAGATGCAGCTCGATGACCTTCGTCTGGTCAGGGAGAGTGAGGAGGTGATAGATAGGAGTTATAGGCAAGTAGTCACACTGAGGTCTCGGGAGACAGATAAGTGGGTAACAGTCAGGAGAGGGAAGGGTAAGAGTCAGATACTAGAGAGTACCCCAGTGGCTGTACCCCTTAACAATAAGTACTCCTGTTTGAGTGCTTTTGGGGGAGACTGCCTACCTGGGGGAAGCAACAGTGGCCGTGCCTCTGGCACAGAGTCTGACCCTGTGGCTCAGAAGGGTAGGGAAAGGAAGAGGAAGGCAGTAGTGATAGGGGACTCTATAGTTAGTGGATCAGAGACTTGGATGGCTCAGGGACAGGAATGGTTACTTCAAGTGCCAGGTTTTAAATGTTTCAGAAAGGACAGGGAGGGAGGCAAAAGAGGTGGGGGTGTGGCACTGTTGATCAGAGATAGTGTCACAGTTGTAGAAAAGGAGGAAGTCATGGAGGGATTGTCTACAGAGTCTCCATGGGTGGAAGCTAGGAACAGGAAGGGGTCAATAACTCTACTGGGTGTTTTTTTATATATACAGACCACCCAATAGTAACAGGGACATTGAGGAGCAGATCGGGAGACAGATTCTGGAAAGGAATAATAATAACAGGGTTGTTGTGGTGGGAGATTTTAATTTCCCACATATCGATTGGCATCTTTCCAGAGCAAGGGGTTTAGATGGGGTGGAGTTTGTTAGGTGTGTTCAGGAAGGTTTCTTGACACAATATGTAGACAAGCCTACAAAAGGAGAGGCTGTACTTGATCCGGTATTGGGAAATGAACCTGGTCAGGTGTCAGATCTCTCAGTGGGAGAGCATTTTGGAGATAGTGATCATAATTCTATCTCCTTTACCATAGCATTGGAGAGAGATAGGAACAGACAAGTTAGGAAAATGTTTAATTGAAGTAAGGGGAAATATGAGGCTATCAGGCAGGAATTTAGAAGCACAAATTGGGAACAGATGTTCTCAGGAAAATGTATGGAAGAAATGCGGCAAATGTTCAGGGGATATTTGTGTGGAGTTCTACAGAGGTCCATTCCAATAAGACAGGGAAAGGATGGTAGGGTATAGGAACCGTGGTGTACAAAGACTGTTGGAAATCTGGTCAAAAAGAAAAGAGCTTACGAAAGGTTCAAAAAAACTAGGCAATGATAGAGATCTAGAAGATTATAAAGTGAGCAGGAAGGAGTTTAAGAATGAAATTAGGAGAGCCAGAAGAGGCCATGAGAAGGCCTTGGCAGACAGGATTAAGGAAAACCCTAAGGCATTCTACAAGTACATGAAGAGCAAAAGGGTAACACTTCAGAGAATAGGTGAGAATAGGACCTATCGAGTGTGACAGTGGAAAAGTGTGTATGGAACAGGAGGATGTAGCAGAGATACTTAATGAATACTTTGCTTCAGTAGTCACTACGGAAAAGGATCTTGACAACTGTAGGGATGACTTACAGCAGACTGAAAAGCTTGAGCATGTAAATATTAAGGAAGAGGACGTGCTGGAGCTTTTGGAAAGCATCAAGTTGGGTAAGTCCCCGGGACCGGATGAGATGTACCCCAGGCTACTGTGGGAGGTGAAGGAGGAGATTGCTGAGCCTCTGGCAATGATCTTTGCATCATCAATGGGGACGGGAGAGGTTCCGGAGGATTGGAGGATTGCAGATGTTGTTCCTTTATTCAAGAAAGGGAGTAGAGATAGCCCAGGGAATTATAGACCAGTGAGTCTTACTTCAGTGGTTGGTAAGTTGATGGAAAATTTATGAACATTTGGAGTGGCATGATTAGGAATAGTCAGCATGGCTTTTTCAAGGGCAAGTCGTGCCTTACGAGCCTGATTGAATTTTTTGAGGATGTGACTAAACACATTGATGAAGGTAGAACAGTAGATGTAGTGTATTATGGATTTCAGCAAGGCATTTGACAAAGTATCCCATGCAAGGCTTATTGAGAAAGTAAGGAGGCATGGGATCCAAGGGGACATTGCTTTGTGGATCCAGAACTGGGTTGCCCACAGAAGGCAAAGAGTAGTTGTAAACGGGTCATATTCTGCATGGAGGTCGGTGACCAGTGGTGTGCCTCAGGGATCTGTTCTGGGACACCTAATCTTTGTGATTTTTATAAATGACCTGGGATAGGAAGTGGAGGGGTGGGTTAGTAAATTTGCTGATGACACAAAGATTGGGGTGTCGTGGATAGTGTGGAGGGTTGTCAGAGGTTACAGCGGGACATCGATAGGATACAAAATTGGGCTGAGAAGGGGCAGATGGAGTTCAACCCAGGTAAGTGTGAAGTGGTTCATTTTGGTAGGTCAAATTTGAAGACAGAATATAGTATCAATGGTAAGACTCTTGGTAGTGTGGAGGATCAGAGAGATCTTGGGATCTGCGTCCATAGGACACTCAAAGCTGCTGCACAGGTTGACGGTGTTGTCAATGTATGGTGTGTTGGTATTCATCAACTGTGGGATTGAGTTCAAGAGCCATGAGATAACATTACAGCGATACAAGACCTTGATTAAACCCCACTTGGAGAACTGTGTTCAGTTCTGGTCACCTCACTACAGGAAGGATGTGGAAACCATAGAAAGAGTGTAGAGGAGATTAACAAGGATGTTGCCTGGATTGGGGAGCATGCCTTTGAGAATAGGTTGAGTGAACTCAGCCTTTTCTCTTTGGAGAGACAGAGGATGAGAGGAGACCTGATAGAAGTGTATAAGATGATGAGAGGCATTGATCGTGTGGATAGTCAGAGGCCTTTTCCCAGGGCTGAAATGGCTAGCACAAGAGGGCGCAGGTTTAAGGTACTTGGAAATAGGTACAGAGGTGTCAGGGGTAAGATTTTTTTTTAAAAAATGCAGAGTGGTGAGTGCATGGAATGAGCTGCTAGCAACAGTGGTGTAGGCAGAGACGATAGGGTCTTAAAAGACTCCTGGATAGGTACATGGAGCTTAGAAAAATAGAGGGCTATGGGTAACCCTAGGCAATTTCTAAGGTAAGGACATGTTCAGCACAGCTTTGTGGATCGAAGGGCCTGTATTGTGCTGTAGGTTTTCTATGTTTCTATATTTGTCCCAATCACAATGCCAATCTAAACTAAATCCACTTGCCTGAAGGCGCCCTCAATCCTTCTATTACCTGCCTGCTTATGAAAGCAACAATTTTGCCCAGTCACCAGAATTACATACTTCAGAGTAAACATTTCACTGCACACTTGGATAAGACTTAAGTCTGAGCTATGAAAAAAAATCAGAACAATTGAAAAGATGTGGGCTCTGTTCATAATAAACTCCGCCTCCTTATAAGAGCCAGTGGCAAAGCACATAATGAGGAAATACTCTGTACGTTGGGGAAAATGTCTGAAAAATGACAAGCAAGCTTAAGAAAAGTTCCATTTGAGACAAGGAGCCAGCAACACACAATAATGTGAATTTATCCCAACATCATTATCACTGGAAAACATACCATGAATTAAAAGAAATCACATTGATCAAAAACTCACGGCGTGTCAACAGGATCTCATAGGGCACAGTATTGCTGCTTGGTTCCACCTTAAAGCAAGTTTTGTTGCTGAACAAATCAACGTTGAAGTAGGTTTCATTCACTTTCTCCTTCAGCAATGATGTCGCCGACTCCATAATCCAGCTCCACACCCCTGGATCTTCCAGCTCCATTTCGTCTACTTGTTTAATTTTAAACTTATCAGAACTATTCACTCGGATCTGAGAAATGAAATTTATGAAAAAAAAAGAAATTGGTAGTGATAATATGGAAAACACATATCCAAACAAGATTATAGGTTATCCCAGCAAGTAGAGATTAGAAACCTGAGATTGAAAAGGTCATGAATATCAGCCAGTCCCCTTAGCACAACTGCAATTGGCCTCAGCTAACATTGGCATAACTGCAATCTCGGTGCCTCTCTCAGCCTATTTCAGTACACACTGAATCTTCACCAATCCCAGCCCAATTCAACCATGCGTGTTCACTACTCCCTCCCCACAGTTGAATAATTCATCTTGGCTCCTCTAAAGCATAACTCCCCAGTTTCAGAACTCAAAGATTGACTACAGTCGGCCCCCCATATCCGTGGATTCAACCAACCAAAGAGGATAATTTTGCAAACAATTAACAGGTCAAAATAGCATCCAAATACTAGCTGTAGCAGAGGTACACAGCAACCTTACAAAGAGACCAAACAGAAAAGCATAAATTGGGACAGTTACAGTACATGTACATTTGCAAGACTTAACGATATTAAGTTAGTAAAGTTTACATAACTCAGAAAGAAATCGATATATTATTTTAGATACTGTTGGAGAGGTTGACCTGACAGAGGAAGACTGCAGCGAACGGGACTCTGGCACTCTGCCCAGTGCCGTGATCAAGAGAGCAAGGAGAAATGCAGTAGTTATAGAGGATTCCATCGTGAAGGGAACAGACAAGAGATTCTGCGAGCTGGACAAGGATACCCGGATGGGGTGTTGCCTCCCTGGTGCCAGGGTACGAGATATCTCAGATCAGGTCCAGAGTATTCTGAGGAGAGAGAGCAAGCTACCAGAAGTCTTGGCACATGTTGGTACCAATGACATAGACAGAAAAAGAGAGGAAGTCCTGAAGCAAGATTACTGGGAGCTAGGAAGAAAATTGAAAAGCCGGACCTCCAGAGTAATAATCTCAGGATTACTGCCTGAGCCATGCACTAATGAAGGTAAGAATAGCAGAATTAAGCAGATGAATGTGTGGCTAAGTAACTGGTGCAGGGGGCAGGGCTTCAAATTCTTGGATCATTGGGACCTATTTTGGGGGAGGTATGACCTATACAAAAACGATAGGTTACACCTGAACACAAAGGGTACTAATATCCTGGTGGGATTGTTTAATATAGCTGTTAGGGAGGTTTTAAACTAAGTTGACAGGGGGAAGGAAACCAGGGTGTGAGGGTCGAGGAAGAGGAAGATAAAAATAAGTCAAAGATACTGTACAGCAAAGATGGCAAGAAGGACAGGCAGGTGAATAGACAGGATAATTTCCTGGGCGATAGAAATATAGCAAAATCAGTAACAGATACCGATCTAAATGTACTTTACTGAAATTCACACAGCATCAGAAATAAAGTGGATGACCTTGTTGTACAGCTATACATTAAAAGATATGACATTGTGGCCATCACTGAGTCATGGGTAAATGATGGAAGTGATTGGGAGTTGAATGTTCAAGGATACACAGTGTATAGGAAAGATAGGAAGGTAGGTAAAGGGAGTGGCCTGGCCCTGATCGTAAGCAACATTATCAAATCACTAGAAAGAAGGGACATAGGATCAGAAGACGTAGAATCCCTATGGGTCGAGTTAAGAAATGGCAAGGGTAAAAAGACACTAATAGCAGTTATATACAGACCTCCAAACGGCAGCCAGGATGTGGACTACAAGTTACAGCTGGAAATAGAAAAAGCATGTCAGAAGGAAAATGTCAAGATAATTATGGGGGATTTTAATATGAACGTGGATTGGGAAAGTCAGGAAGATACTGGATCTCAGGAGAGGGAGTTTGTAGAATGCCTACGGGATTGCTTTCTGGAGCAGCTTGTCCATAAGCCCACCAGGGGATTGGCTGTTTTGGATTGGGTGCTGTGTAATGAGCCTGAGGTGATTAGGGAGCTAGAGGTAATGGAACCCCTTGGAAGTAGTGATCATAATATGATTGAGTTCAGTTTCAAATTTGAAAAGGAGAAGCTGGTATCAGGTGTATCGATATTTCAGTGGAACAAAGGAAATTACAGTGGTATGAGAGAGGAACTGGCCCAAGTTGATTGGAAAAGTAAGCTAGATGGAGGGACGGTAGAGCAGAATTGGATGAAATTCCTACAAGAAATAAGGAAAGTGCAGGAAAAATATACTCAAGAAAAAAGAAAATCATGAATGAAAAAATGGCACAAATGTGGCTAACAAGAGTGGTTAAGGCTAAAATAAAAGCAAAAGAGATGGCGTACAAGGAAGCAAAAATTAGTGGGAAAATTGAAGACTGGACGACTTTTAAAAACTTACAGAAGGAAACTAAGAAAGTCATTAGGAAAGAAAAGATGAATTATGAAAGGAAGTTGGCAATTAACATAAAAAAGGATACTAAGATTTTTTAAATATATGAAGAGTAAAAGAGAGACACGGGTAGATATTGGACTGATTGAAAATGATGCTGGAGAAATTATAATGGGTAACAAAGATATGGTAGAGGAATTAAATGATTATTTTGCATCAGTTTTCACAGTGGAAGACATTAGCAACATACCTGATAGCCAGAGGCCTCAGGGAATAGAATTAGGTACAGTCAAGATTATTAGAGAGAAAGTCTTGGGAAGCTGAATGGACTAAGGATAGATGTCTCCCGGACCGGATGAGGTGCACCCACAGGTTCTGAAGGAGGTGGCTTTGGAGATTGTGGAGGCATTGGAAATAATCTTCCAGGAATTAATAGACTCTGGCATGGTTCCGGAGGACTGGAAAGTCGCAAATATAGTTCCGCTGTTTAAGAAAGGAGGGAGGCAGCAAAAAGAAAATTGCAGACCTATTAGTCTGACATAGGTAGTTGGAAAGCTATTGGAGTCAATCCTCAAGGACAAGGTTATGAAATACCTCAAGGTGCATGACAAGACAAGCCAAATCCAGCATGGTTTCATGAAGGGATCATCCTGCCTCACCAACCTATTGGAATTTTTTGAGGTAATCTCAAATAAGATTGACAAGGGAGAGGCTGTGGATGTTTTGTATTTGGATTTTCAAAAGGCCTTCGATAAGATTCCGCATAAGAGACTGCTTAATAAGATGAGAGCCCATGGAATTACAGGAAGGATATTGGAATGGGTGGAGCATTGGCTGATAGGCAGAAAGCAAAGGGTGGGAATAAAGGGATCCTATTCTGGTTGGTTGCCGGTTACTAGTGGTGTTCCGCAGGGGTTGGTGTTGGGGCCACGTCTTTTTACACTGCATATCGATGATTTAGATTCTGGATTAAATGGGTTTTTTGGCTAAGTTTGCGGATGACACCAAGATAGGTGGAGGAGCAGGAAGTGTTGAAGAAACGGAAAGGTTGCAGAGAGACTTGGTCAGTTTAGGAGAGTGGGCAAAGAAATGGCAGATGAGATACAATGCTGAGAAAGGTACAGTTGTATATTTTGGAAGAAGAAATAATTAGGCAGATTATTATTTAGATGGGGAGAAAATTCAAAAATCAGAAGTGCAAAGGGACTTGGGGGTCCTCGTGCAGGATACCCTAAAGGTTAACCACCAGGTTGGATCAGCAGTAAGCTATGTTGGCATTCATTTCAAGAGGAATAGTGTATAAGAGTAAGGAGGTGTTATTGAGGCTCTATGGGGCACAGGTGAGACCTCACTTGGAATACTGTATGCAGTTTTGGGCCACCTATCTTAGAAGGGATGTACTGTTGTTGGAGAGATTCAAAGAAGATTTATGAGGATGATTCCCAGAATGCAGGGGCTAACATATGAGGAGCGTTTGTCAGCTCTTGGACTGTATTCATTAAAGTATAGAAGAATAGGAGGGGATCTCATAGAAACATTTCGAATGTTGAATGGGTTGGACAGAGTAGATGTGGAAAGGCTGTTTCCCTTGGTGGGTCAGTCCAGGATAAGGGGCCACACTCTTAGAATTAGAGGGTACCCATTTAAAACAGATGAGGAGAAATTTTTTTAGCTAGAGGGTCATGGATTTATGGAATTCATTGCCACATACAGCTGTGGAGGCCCGATCATTGAGGGTGTTTGAGGAGGAGATTGATAGGTATCCAATTAGTATCAAGGGATATGGGGAAAAAGCCGGACATTGGAACTAGATGGGAGAATAGTTTAGCTCATGGTGAAGTGGCAGAGCAGGCTCGATGGGCCGAATGGCCTACTTCTGCTCCTTTGTCTTGTGATAATCTTGTAACATAAGTCTCTTCACCTGCTGATTACAAGGTGCTGAGTATTATCACCTTGGCTCACCAAGAACACAGTCCATATAAATCTGTAACCAGTGTTACAAAAAACATGCTTGTGGTGGATGGCAAAGAGTAGTAGCTGTAAAAGGCAGCAGGTCTGTTCTGAAGTTCTCACTCCCTGCCACCGTACATTGCTGTAACACCAACAGCACAGCAAAGGTCAGAAGATCCAAGTACACTACCACACACTTAAATTATGATGTGTGTGTTACTGGCTACAGGTGGCTGGAATATGTTTAAAGTAGCACTGTGGGAATACGTTGGGGATTTGAGTATTGATGGCTCAATTCAATTTCCAGGGCTTTAACAAGACCACAGCTGGAGTATTGTATACACTTCTGGTCTCCTCACGTAAAGAAATGATACTGAGAATGCAAAGAATCATCAAACTGCCTTCAGATTGGCAGGTTTGCCAAGTGAGGAGAGATTGCACAGACCTGACCTGCATTGCTAATGGTTTAAAAAGGATATCTTGTAAAAACTTGCAGTGTGGATAGCTCCCCTAGCTGAGGAATTTCAGGATGTATATTGTATACATTTCTCTAACATTAAGTGTGCCTGTTGAAACCTATTGAATCTAGAATCAGGATCACAATCTCAAAATAGGACTGAGAGAGAAAAAAAAATCTCCATTTAATGGGTGGCAAATTTCAGGAATTCTCTCATCTGGAGTGCTGTGGAGACTCAGTCACTGACTTCATTCACAAAAGGGATCAATAGATTTCTGAGCAATAAGGAAATCATGATATGAGTGTAGTGAAGATACTCATTATCTTGACAGATGGCATGACTAGATCAAAAGTCCCAAGTTTTGTGTATTATGTTGTATAATGCAAAGCAACTTGGTAGCTTGTATGTACAGTGGTGCGATAAAGTTTGTGAGCCCTGCAGAATTTCCTCTATTTCTGCATAAATATGACCTAAAATGGGATCAAATCTTCATGCAAGTCCTAAAACTAGATAAAGAGAGCCCAATTAAATAAATAACACAGAAACATTATACTTGTTCATTTACTTATTGAGAAAAATGATCCAATATTATATGTATTTGTTGGAAAAAAAAGTCTGTGAATCTCTGGGGTAACGCCTTCTACAAAAGCTTTCTGGAGCCAGGTACTCCAATTGATGAGATGAGATTGGAGGTGTGGGTTGTAGAGGTGCTCTGCCCTATCTATATATAAAAATAAAGACACAAGGGAGTTTCAAGATGGCGACATAAACATCTGCCTTTTAGGCGCTCTTCACTTTTCTAACTATAATCACCCTTTAATCAAATCTTTTCGAATTTAATCAAATGAGTTGATATTTTCGATTGACTTTTTTTTCCCTAAAACTATATTTGATCTAACTTTGCCGAACTTAAAATGGCTACAAGTAAGAAATCGTCTAAGGAGCCTTTATCTATCGATGCAATTTCTAATCTTCTGGACACTAAACTTGCAAGTTTGGAAGACAAGCTGGAAAGTAAAATGGCAAGTTTGGAAGATAACCTGGAAAGTAAAATGGCAAGTTTGGAAAACAAGCTTACCACGAAAATGTCTGAACTTGAAGGAGTTGTTAAATCGCTTGATACTAAGTTTCAGTCGCAGGCAATGGATATTCAGCGGCATGAAGGTAAGTTGGAGACTCTTGAAAAATTAATTGTTGAAAAAGCACGTACACTTGAGGCGTTGAATAAGTAGGTACAATCGACTCTTAAAGCTGTAGATCAGCATAAGTTTAAAATTACTGATCTCGAAAATCGATCTCGCAGACAGAATTTGCGAATTATCGGGTTTTCCGAAAAAGTTGAGTCCAGTGATTTAACTGAATTTTTCTCTAAATTACTGTGGGAAATTTTCGGTGATGAAGGTTTGCAAACTAAACCTGTTATTGACCGTGCTCACAGAGTTGCGAGGTTTTCGTCTATGTCTGATAAACCACGAGCAGTGATTGTTCGCCTTCATTATCCTCGTGAGAAAGAGCTTTTAATTCGATTAGCTCGTAAAAAAGGTATGATTTCTTACAATAACTTCAAATTTTGAATTGTTGAGGATTATTCTTATGAGGTTATGAGAGCCAGAATCGCTTTTAAACCAGTGATGGCAGAGATTTATTCGATTGGACTTAAACAAGTTTTAATGTATCCAGCGAAGCTTAGAATTACGCTGAACGACAACAGTCAGCAAATTTTTAACACTCCGGAAGAAGCGAAGAAATTTGTTGAAGAATTTCGATCTTCTACTGCAACTTGAACTATGTGTTATGTGGAAGATTTTTCGGAGAGAGGATATCTTTCTATCTTAAGTTTTAACCTATGAAGCTGGGTTATAACTTCTTATTTTGATCTATGGGTCTGGTTTTTTTTACTATCATCATTGTTTATAGATGTTCTTTTTAATTTTTATAATATCTTTTTTTTTCTTTCTGTTTTGGTTATATACGTTTATATTTTGCAATAATGATTTACTTTTTTTTTAAGATGTCGTTTCTTTTTCCCGTAAGATTCTGTTTTTTGTAAGCATTTATTTGTTTGCCTGTACTCAGAAATGGGACGAATGTTTTGGATTTTTGGTCTTTTTTTTATATATATTGTACTGTTTATTATATCCCTTTTTTTAAAATCTTATTTTGTCTTTTAACAGATTGCTGAACTCACATTTGTATTTAGTAATATGGCTTTTTCAAAATGGCGTTTCTTCTTCCCATAAGTCTTTGTTTTTGAAACGTCATCTTGTATTTGCACACGGGATTTATTTTTAAAGGTATATTACACTTTTAAATTTTGATGTTTATACTTTTTTTATTAATGATTGTTTGTTTTATTATATTAGTTTTCTTTTATTCTGATTGATATATATATTTTTTTGCAACTCTATATCTTAATTTGGGTGTTATATAGTTTTCTTTTAATCTTTTTATAGAGCTGCCATCTTGAAATGGGGGTAATATTAGTATTAGATTATGCGCCTGCCGCTTGGCTTTTTTTCGAAGGGTGGGGGGAAGGGGGTAGGGATCTTTTTTCACGCTTTTGCTCTTTATTTTTTTGCTTTTAGTTTATGGGCCGACTTTAAATTATTAATATTGTTGAGGTGTCATGTTCTCCGGTTGCTCCTGAATCAATTTTCCTCCTTCCTGAATTGTGGGTTATGTGTCTTTTTAACCTTTTATGATACACACAACTAATATTAGTATGATGGATAAATCTGTTAACTTTATCTCCTGGAATACTAATGGTTTAAATCATCCGATTAAACGTAAAAAAATATTTAAAGTATTCCATAGACTGAATGCTAATATTATCTTTGCACAGGAGACCCATATCAGGAGGGAGGATAATCAACGTTTTTTTAGGTTCTGGAAGGGTCAACAATTTCACTCGAATTGTACCGCTAAAATTAGGGGTGTGTCTATTTTTATAGACCCCTCAATATTGTTTACACATCATGAAATTATTTCTGACCCACAGGGTAGATTTTTGTTGATAACTGGCTTACTTTTTCATCGGAAAGTTGTTCTAGTTAATATTTATGCTCCAAACTTTGACTGCCCTGAATTTTTTAAACGTTTATTTACTTCCCTTCCTAATCTAAATGAATATATGTTGATAATGGGTGGAGATTTTAATTGTTGTTTGAATTCTTCGATGGATAGATCTAAACCTATTCGTACTCTTCCAAACAGATCAGCCCTACTTATTAATTCGTTTATGGTTGATTCGGGAATTACAGAAATATGGCGGTTTTTGAACCCTAAAGATAAAGAATTTTCATTTTTTTCACATGTATATCATAGCTATTCTAGAATTGACTATTTTCTTATTGATCCGGTTATTAACGGATGTTATTGATTGTAAATATGATTCTATTACTATTTCGGATCATGCACCTTTGAAGTTATCTATTAAGATTTCGGACTATTCCAATAATATCAGATCTTGGAGGCTTAACGCTACTTTGCTTCAAGACCCAGAATTTATCACCTATATAAAACAGCAAATTGACTTGTTTTTCTCAACAAACTGTACTGAAGAAATCGACAGAGGAATACTTTGGGACTCTCTTAAGGCTTTTATTCGTGGACAAATTATCTCATATTCTGCTGGTAAAAGAAAACAAAGATATTTAGATATTGCTTTATTAGTGGATAAAATCAAGGAAATTGATAAGATTTATTCCGTGACTCCTACCAAAGAACTTTATAAGAAGAGAGTTGAACTTCAAATGGAACATAGTTTACTATTATCTTCTTCAATTGAAAATCAATTAATTAGGACCAGGGCTCAATTTTATATTCACAGTGATCGTACTGGTAAACTGTTAGCTAATCAATTAAAAGCTATCTCGACTAAGCGACAAATTATTAAAATTCGCAAACAAGACGGTAATTTAACTACTGATCATAAAGAAATTAATAATACCTTTCAAGATTTTTATAAATCTCTATATCAATCAGAATTTGATGGTGACCAGTCCATGATGGATAATTTTTTTAACAATTTGAATATTCCTAAACTGATTGATAGCCTGTTGGATGCTCCTATCTCTATGGTGGAAATAGGAGAGGCTATCTCATCAATGAATTCAGGGAAAGCTCCTGGTCCTGATGGTTATATAGTAGAATTTTTTAAAACTTTTTCTTCTTTGCTCTCTCCTTGGTTATGTGAAATTTTTAATGATGCGTTTGCTAAGAAGAGATTACCTCAATCTTTTTATGAAGCTAATATCTCTTTAATTCTTAAAAAAGATAAAGATCCTACTTTATGTACATCTTATCGCCCTATATCACTATTAAATGTAGATTCTAAGATTCTTACAAAAATTTTAGCTATTAGATTAGAAAAAGTACTATCACAGATTATTTCAGAAGATCAAACTGGTTTTATGAGGAATCGGTATTCCTTTTTTAATGTTAGAAAATTGATTAATACAATTCATACTTCACCACCCACAATCCCAGAATGTGTTATTTCATTAGATGCTGAAAAAGCTTTTGATAGAGTTGAATGGATATATTTATTTAATACATTGAGAAATTTTAATTTTAGTCCTAACTTTATATCATGGATTAAATTAATATATCATAAACCCGTTGCTTCTGTTCTTACAAATAACTATAGATCCTCTTTTTTTCAATTATCTCGTGGTACGAGACAAGGTTGTCCCTTAAGTCCTTTATTATTTAATATTGCATTAGAACCTTTAGCTATTGCTATTCGTGAATCTCCTAATATTTTTGGTATTACCCGTAATGAGAAGTTATACAAATTATCACTTTATGCTGATGATTTGCTGTTATATATTTCTGACCCTGATAGGCCTATTCCCGCTATTTTATCCTTGTTGGTTCAATTTGGTACTTTTTCTGGTTATAAACTAAATTTAGATAAGAGTGAATTATTTCCTTTAAATGCACAAACTTTATTGAGTGATAGGATACCATTTAAAGTTGTTACTGATAACTTTACCTATTTAGGTATAAAAATTACCAAGAAATATAAAGATTTATTTAGACTGAATTTTTTACCTATGCTTCATCAAATTCATCAACTTACTACAAGATGGTCTCCTTTGTTTTTATCATTAATTGGTCGGATTAATGCTATTAAAATGATGATTTTACCGAAATTTTTATACTTATTTCAAGCCTTACCAGTTTTTATTTCTAAATCTTTTTTTGATAACATTGATTCAAAAATTTCCTCATTTGTGTGGCAAAATAAAAACCCTAGGTCGGGGGTCGGCAACCCGCGGCTCCGGAGCCACATGTGGCTCTTTTACGTCTGTGCTGCGGCTCCCTGTTGCTTTGGGAAATAATTGGTTGTGGCGACCCTTTTCCTGGCACATCCGAACCGACTCACAATAAGATAGCCTACGGGGGTTTGCGAGCACAGAGCTTTGGAGCCTCTGCGCCATGGGGGGGGGGGGGGGGCAGGTTGAGGGAGGCTTAAAAGTGAGGCTGAAGATTTCGAATAAAGTTTTTTTCCTTCGACTGCAGTTACCGACTCCGTGTCGTAATTTTAGCGCTGCGTGTAGCACACCGCTACATGGTCAGTATTTAATTAATATGTATTTTATGTTAGTTTGTTAGTTTTTGAAATGTAAATCTAAATTTGAAGATTATGGTGATCTTGTACAATCTAAATAAGACGTTGTGGCGACGCATTTCCTGACACATCCGAACCGGCTCACAATTAGCCAGCGTTCAGGCTAAGGGAGATAGCCTACGGGGGTTTGTGAGTACGTGTCTTTTGCAGCATCCGCGCCCATGGGGGGCGGGTTGAGGGAGGCTTAAAAGCAAGGCTGTTTAGTTCGAATAAAGCTATCTTTGACTGCAGTTTACTGACTGCGTGTAGCAACCGCTACAACGTGTTTTTATCGCTGGCTGTCCAGAGGGGAGGTGCTGAAACGCTTTGTCGCGCGTCTGGAAGAAGTGAAAACTTTCCTGGGCAGCAAAGGGCTCAACTTTCCTGAGCTGGAACAGCCAGAGTGGCTGGAAAAGCTACACTTCATGGTAGACATGACAGCGCACCTGAACACGCTGAACACAGCTCTTCAGGGGAAAGGACGTACAGCCCTGCACATGTTGGAGGATGTTTTGCATTCGAGCGCAAGTTGACGTTGCTTGCCAGAGATTTACAGAAAGGCACATTGTCTCACTTGCCCAATTTGAGAGAGTTCAAACAATGTCACGACATGATAAATTCGGAGTATTTACATTCTGCAATCATCGCAATGCAAACATCGTTTGGGAAACGCTTCTGTGAGTTCAGAGAGGAAAAAAACACATTATCCTTCCCGGTCACTCCCCTAAGCATCGATCCATCCCTACTGAATACGACTGCATTGTCAGGTGTGAGTCAACCTGAAGAAGTATGATAAATATTTTAATTGCGTATTATTTTACGTATATTCATATGTTTTCATTGTTCAGTGAAATAGTCCTTTTATTTTTCAGGTTGACAGCTGGCTGACGTTATTTTTGGTTTGCTGCTGGCGGCAAATTTAAGTTTGGCGTTTTTCATAAATACAAGAAGGACTCAAATAGACGTTGAGTATTTTACTTAAAAGTAACCTTCAACCCAACGTCTTTTTTTCGGAGTTCAAAATGTTTTTGTTGCATGCAGAAATGTAATTTCGTTTTCTCTGCAGGAGTTCATCAATTTCATAAATGCAACACATTATAGTTTATTTATACATAGCATAAAGGCAAAACAAAACGTTGTATGCAGTGTTATTTCATTTTAAATGTCAAACGGGTTTTGCGGCTCCCAGTGTTTTCTTTTCTGTGGGAAACGGGTCCAAGTGGCTCTTTCAGTGGTAAAGGTTGCTGACCCCTGCCCTAGGTTAAGTAAAAAGCAATTACAAAAATCTAAAAAAGATGGTGGTTTAGCTTTACCTAACTTTAGATTTTATTATTGGGCAAATAATATTCGTAATTTAATGTATTGGAAACTAGATTTGGATTCACCACTGTGCCCACAGTGGGTAAATTTGGAATGTAATGAGGTAAAGGGATATTCTCTATTCTCTGTTCTTGGTTCTTGTCTTCCTGCTGATTTAGTTAAATTTAATAAACAAATATCTAATCCTGTTATTAAACATACATTACGAATTTGGTTTCAATTTCGTAAGTTTTTTACTTTGAAAAACTTTGTTCTTGACAGCCCTATCTTACTTAATTTCTTTTTCAAACCCTCTTGGACAGATCAAGCTTTTAACATATGGAAAAGGAAAGGTATAAAATGTTTTCGTGATCTCTTTTTTGAAGATACTTTGATGTCATTTGACCAACTTTCCAACAAATTTGAATTACCTAAATCTAATTTTTTCAGATATTTACAAATTAGAAATTTCTTACATAAAGTTTTACCATCTTTTCCTAATTCAACTTTGGTGGACTTTACAGATTTGATTTTTACCTTAAATCCTTGTCAGAAGGGATTAGTAGCTTTTATTTATAATATGATTATGAAGATACAACCAGAAATATCAGTTAGAATTAAACAAGAATGGGAAAAAGAACTTTGATATAATATACCAACAGATAAATGGGAAAAAATTTTGCAAATGGTTAATTCTTCTTCTATATGTGCTAAACATGCTTTAATACAATTTAAAATTGTACATAGAGCTCATATGTCTAAAGATAAACTTGCTCGATTCTATTCTCATATTAACCCTCAATGTGACAGATGTCATTCAGAAGTGGCCTCACTGACCCATATGTTTTGGTCATGTCCCACTTTACATAATTACTGGAAGGACATATTTACTACTATTTCCTCAATTTGGAATATAGATTTACAACCTCATTTTATTACTGCAATTTTTGGCATACCAAATGAAGATGGTAATCAGTTTTCCCCTTCAATCAGACGAATGATTGCTTTTGTAACATTAATGGCCAGAAGGTCTATATTACAAAATTGGAAAGAAGTAAATCCTCCTACCACGTTTCAGTGGTTTTCTCAAACTATTTCTTATCTGAGCCTGGAAAAAATTAGAAGCACTATTTTTGACTCATCAATTAAATTTGAAGAAACTTGGAGACCGTTTATTCGACATTTTCATATGAATTAATTTGGCCTTTTCCAGACCTTCTTTCTGCTTATTCATGTTCAGGTATGGAGTTCCGGAGTTTGTTGACACTATCATATACTTGTAAACTATTATTATTGCCCATGTTAGTTTAGTTTAGTGTTTTATTTTTCTTAATATATACTTTTTTTCACATATTTTCAAATTTTTTTTTCTCTTTTAATGGCTATTTTTGTTTTTTTTTTCATATATAATCATATGGACTTGATTGATTAAGGTATTTTTTTTCTGCTGATGTTTAATAGGATATTGTTATCTTATTATCAACGTGATTTCAAGTCTATTGTATTCATAATTTACTCATTATTATGTTATGTTTTTTTATATGTATATGTGAAAATCAATAAAAAAAATTGAAAAAGAAAGAAAGACACACAAAGTCACGTTACTGACCAAGCCTGCTCTTCTCAAGAAAGATCTGTTTAACAGCACCATGCCTCAATCAAAATAACTTTCAGAGGACCTTAGAAGAATTGTAGAGATGCACGAAGCTGGAAAAGCCTACAAAAGCATTTCTAAATACCAGAGTGTTTATCAGACCACAGTAAGAGAAATTGTCTACAAATGGAGGAACCTCAGTACTGTTGTTACTCTCCCTGGGAGTGGATATCCTGCAAAGATCACACCAAGAGCACAACATGTAATGCTGAAGGAGATGAAAAAGAACCCAAGAGTAACAACAAAAGACCTGCAGAAACCTCTAGAACTTGTTAAAGTCTTGGCTTGTGTGTCCACTATAAGAAAAACACTGAACAACAATGGTGTTCATGAAAAGATACCACGGAGGAAACCACTGTTCTTCAAAGAAAAAATGCTGCACATCCCAAATTTGCAAAAGACCACCTGGATGTTCTATAATGCTTCTGGGATGATGTTCTGTGGACAAGTGAGACAAAAGTTGACCTTTTTGGCAGAAATGTACATCACTATGTTTGGAGGAAAAAGGGCACTGCACACCAACATCAAAACCTCATCCCAACTGTGAAGCATGGTGGAAGGAGCATCATGGTTTGGGGCTGCTTGGCTGCCTCAGGGCCTGGACAGCTTGCAGTCGTTGAGGAAACAATGAATTCAAAATTGTATTCAGACATTTTACAGGAGAATGTCAGGGTAACAGTCCGTCACCTGAAGCTTAATAGAAGTTGGATAATGCAACAAGACAATGATCCGAAAGATAAGAGAAAAACAACAGAATGGTTTAAAAAGAACAAAATTTGTGTTTAGTAATGTCCTGGCCTTAATCCTGGAGAAATGTTGTGGAAGGACCTGAAGCAAGCAGTTCATGCAAGAAAGCCCACCAACATCCCAGAGTTGAAGCAGTTTTGTAAGGAGGAATGGCCTAAAATTCCTCCAAGCCAATGTGCAGGATTGATTAACAGTTACCAGAAACGTCTGGTTGAAATTATTGCTATACAAAGGCCTCACACCAGTTCCTGAAAGCAAAGGTTCACATTTATTTTCCAACAAATACATGTAGTATTGGATCATTTTCTCAATAAATAAATGAACAAGTATAATTTTTTTGTGTTATTTATTTAATTGAGTTCTCTTTATCTAGTTTTAGGACTTGCATGAAAATCTGATCACATTTTAGGTCATATGCAGAAATAGAGAAAATCCTACAAGGTTCATAAACTCTCTAGCACCACTGTAATTTTCAAAAAATATAAGCATGCATTTAAGGTTTTGCACATATAGTTTGCATGTTTTAAAAGTCACAGAATGTGGGTATTGTTGGAAGGATGGCATTTATTACAACTAATTGGCATGGGCAAGGAGGTGTAGCCCCCTTGAGCTGCTGCAATATGTTTGGTAAAGCAACTGCTGGCAAAAGGGAAGAAACCTTCAGAATCATTTACTGAATCAGAATCAAGTTTAATATTACTGGAATATGTGACAAAGTCAGTTGTTTTGTGGCAGCAATACTTTGTAATAAATAAATCTATAGATAGATATAGATATAAAATTAAATAACTTGTGAGAAAAGAGCAAAAAAAAAGAAAAACAAGTGAGGTAGTGTACATGGGCTCAATGTTCATTCAAATATCTGATGGTAGAGGGGAAGAAGCTGTTCCTAAAATGTTAACTGTGTGCCTTCAGGCTCCTGTATGACCTCTTCAATGGTAGCAATGAGAAGAGGGCATGTCCTGGATGATGGAGGTCCTTAACTACGGATACTGTCTTTTTGAGGCATCATCTTTTGAAGGGGTCCTCGATGCTGGGGAGGCTAGTGCCCATAATGTAGCTGGCTGAGTTTACAACTTTCTGCAGCATTTTCCAATCCTGTGCAGTGGCCCCTCCATACCAGACGATAATGAAACCATTAGAATGCTCTTCACGGCACATCTGTAGAAATTTGCAGAAGTCTTTGGTGACATACCAAGTCTCCTCAAACTCTTAATGAAATATAGCCACTATCAAGCCTTCTTTGTAATTGCATCAATCAGTTGGACCTAGGATAGATCTTCAGAGATGTTGACACCCAGGAACTTGAAACTGCTCACCCTTTCCACTGCTGATCCCCCAATGAGGACTACTGTGTGTTCCCCTGACTTCCCCTTATTGATATCCACAATCAATTTCTTGGTCTTACTAACATTGAGTGCATGGTTGTTGCTGCAACAGCTGATCTGTCTTGCTCCTGTACGCCTCCTCATCTGCCAGCAATATCATCGGCAATTTTTTAAGATGGTATTTGAGCTGTGTCTACTCACACAGTCGTGAGTGTAGAGAGAGTAGAGCAGTGGGCTAAGCACACATCCTTGAGGTGCACCAGTGTTTATTGTCAGCGAGGAGATGATTTGTTGTGACTGCTGTCTCCTGGTGAGAAATTCAAGGATCCAGTTGCAGAGGGTGGTATAGAGACACACATTTCGGAGTTTGTTGATTAATGCTGAGGGTATGACTGTGTGAATGCTGAGCTCTAATCAATAAACACCAGCCATTATCCAGGTGATCCAAGGCCAAGTGGAAAGCCACCGAAATTACGCCTGCTGTTGACTTATTGTGGCAATGGACAAATTGCAGCATGTCCAGGTCCTTGCCTAGGCAGGAGTTGATTCTGGGAATGACAAACCTCTGAAAGCATTTCATCACAGCAGATGCCCCATAAGTTTAAACCCAGCAAAAATAAAGGAATGACCAATAAATTTTCAGGATACCAAGACTTGCAGAGAGCCTTTAAGACACAGTACCAGCTGCAGACTAGTCAGGTGCTGTTGAAGAAGCTGTAGCAAGTTACTGTGGTATATCTTGCAGAGGGTACACACCAGAGCCATGATACATCAGCAGTGAAGAGCCTAAAGCATTTAGCATGGTGAATAGGATGCCAATCAAGTAGACCACCAGGACTGTTTTATGCAGAATTGTACTTACACTAAGCACAGGATAATAGCAGTAGAGCACCTGGCCCCTCAAACCTGCCCCATCATTTAATATGAACTTGGCTGATCTACCCCAGGCCTTAATTCCTATTCTATGCCAATTCCAAGCAGTTCTCAATTCCCTGACCTTTCAAATATTTATCAACCTCCTCTCTAAATACCTCCGGTGATCTAATCTCCCCAACCCCAATGGTGCAGAATTCTACAGATTCACCATGCAAGAAGAAATTCTGATACACCTCAGTTTTATGTGAATGCTTTCTTATATTTGAGCCATGTTCCCTCATAAAATCATTAGTTTCAATAAGGTCACATCTCATTCTTCCAAATTCCGATAAATACAGATCCAATCACTATAGCTGCACATGATATAACTTTCTCATCCTGAAATACGAATATATACAGTACTCTGGATATGGCCTCATAAACTTCCTGTACGATTGCAACAAATTTCTCTATTTTTAAACTCCAACTCCCATTCCAATAAAGGTCAATATGCCATTTGACTTCAAATACTTGCTCGCTTTTTTTGAGTTTCAATCACAACACCTAGATCCCTTTCTACTGCACTCATCTACAGTCTCTCTATTTTAGCTAGTCTTCCCTTTAACAAATGGGGAGTAACCCACCACACTCCCAATCTATGCCTTGTATGTGGGGAGAAAAAATTTTTGTAGTGCAAAGGTGATTCACCTGCTACAGGATAGCTATCCAGCCTCTGACCCGCCTTGAGTCGCAATATTTATGGGGCTGTTCCAATTAATTTTTTTTGTTATTCCTTTTTACAAAATTTTTCTGTCATGATTTGTCTTGCTTATTTTATCATTTGCATTACATTTAAACATACCTCCTTCAGAGGGCAACAGGTATGAAATCATAAAGGCTACAAGTTTTAACTGGCTCCTACTACCACTGACCATCCTCGGTCTTCCCATAAGCTTATGTCACATTCCCCTTAAAAATTCTCTCAAGCAGGTCCAAGTTACCAGGACTCCCCATAGTCCTGAATCCTCTCAAATATTTATCCAACTCCCTTGAATAATACAATTGAATACGTGTTCACTACTATGCCCAGCAGTGCATCTAGACCCTCAATTCTTGTTGTGTAATTCTCCTCTCATCACTTTTCAGCGGCATGGTAGTATGGCAGTTAGCATAATCGCTTCATAGTGCGAGCAATTACCGTTCGGGGTTTGATTCCTGCCACTGTCTGTAAGCAGTATGCACATCCTCCCAGTGACCACTTGGGTTTCCTCCATGTGCTTCAGTTTACTCCCACATTTCAAAGTCATATTGGTTAGGGTTAGTAAGCTGTGGGCATGCTATGGTGCTGGAAGCATGGAGACACTTGTGCGCTGCCCCCAGCTATATCCTTAGAATGTGCTGATTGTTGATGCAAACGATGTATATGTATATGTGACAAGTAAAACTAATCGTTTGGTGCTTTTGCCAGTCACCTTCATTGTATGCCCCTTGGTTCTCAACACTTCTATCAATGAGCACAGAGTTCCTCTTTCTTCTCCACTTAATAATCTTCATAATTTTACATTTGTCACCATAAATCTGCCATTTAACCACCCATTCCACCAGCTTGTCTATATTTCCTTGAAGTCCATTGCTATTTCATGAATCACGATGCCTCCTAGTTTTATGTCATCTATGAATCACAAGGACATCTTCAAGAGGTATTGCCTCAAGAAGACAGCACCCATTATTAGGGCTCTCACCAGCCAGGACATGCCCTCTTCTCACTACCATCAGAGAGAGGTACAGGAGCCTGAAGGTGCACACTCAACAATTCAGGAACAGCTGCTTCCCCTCAGTCATCAAATTTCTGAACAGTCCATGAACGCTACCTCCTTATTCCTTTTTTCTTTGTGCTATTTATTTTGTATTTAATAGTAATTTTATGTATTTGCACTGTACTGCTGCTGCAAAACAAAAAAAACCACATCATCCATGAAAATGACAATAAATCTTATTCTGCTAGTCACCACTCTATTCAGAGATAGAACCAAGATTCCAGCAAAACATTTTACCTTGGTGAACATGACACAAAAGTACTCATTTAGAACCTCAGCCATACCCTTTGTAACTATTCTTTCTGATGTTTGATCGGCCTCCTCTCCTCTTACAATCCTTTTCCTGATCACTTCAGAATATTTTGGATCCCTCTTTATGTTTGCTACCAGACTTTTCTTGTGCTCTCTCATTGCTCAGAATTAATTTTACAAATTTAAAAAGCACAGCTTAGAAAAAAAGTAATTTTTTGTGACTAAAGGAAAAACAGGATGAACTATAAATAACCAAAGTAACTTCCCCAATTAAATCTCAGCTGGAAAGGATTAGGAGAATGATTGGGCAGCTTTAAGAGGCTGCTCAGGTACAGTCGAGATGCATTCCTGTAAGTGGAATAGGGAGAGCAACTGAGGTTCCCTGGGTGATAAAATGTAAAGAGTAGGATAAAACAGGAAAAAAGGCATATAAAAGACATGAGCTTGACAAGCTGAACTAGATTTGAATACACGTTCTAGAGAAGTGAAAAAGGAAACAAAAGACAAAAACAGGAATAGACTAGCGAATATATCAAATGAAAGGCATATTAACTACAACTGAGTTGGCCTGGAAAGGATCCTACCTGAATGCGTGTCCAAGTCTCTCTCCATCCAGGTAACAAAGTATTTTTAAAGCAAAAGGTTTTCTGTTCATTGAAGAACTGGTTTTTCCCTTCGTCAATGTAGGTAATTTTTTCGCTTCCTTCTGCAAATAAATGTTTCAAGAAATACGTAAATTACTAAGTTACTCACCAAATAACCATCTTGACAACTGCGGAAAAAAAATCCTGCAGTTAGTTCCAGGTGGTCAGATGACTACACAAGATCATTAGAACAGCTATGGTGGCCTACAAACTCTTTTTACTAAGACCTTTCAATAGGAACAGATCAGGTAGGAATAACACCTGAAGCTTAAGTCACCAAGGGTGACAAAGTCTTCCAATAAACTGTAAAGATTACCTAATACTTCAATACACAGGTTACCACTAGCAAGTATCCCAACTTAAAAACAATGCCAGCATGGATAGACGCCAGAAAGCAACAAAGGGATAAAAAGGAAAACATCGCTAATTCAACAAATCAGAAACCATGTTACTGCTCAGGTCAGTCAAGATTTGTACAGAGAAAAAAAAATCTCAAGTTAATAACGAGTTCACACAGTTTAAATAACATGGTTCATGATGAGAAGGCAAACTGCACTAACAAGAGGGGAGAAGAAATAAGGAGACCAATGAACGAAAATAAGAATCAAGGGCAACAGAGGCAAGAAAGAGCAGTGAAGCAGTAATGTTGGTTGTAGTGGGGATGGCCACACAGTCAAAAGGAGCAGTCGGCAGTGAAAAGTGTGTTGATGAAATCTCTAATGACTACAAACAAATGGGCAATTTGGGGTGGAAAAAGATGTACTTTACCTAAACCTCTCATAATCATATGTACTTCTATCAGGTTACCCCTTTGGCTGAGCTTGTTTTCCCAGGAGCAATTTAATTTCTCCCCACAACTAAGTCCATTAATCCAGACAACATCCTGGTGAATCACTTCTGCACTCTCTACAGCACAATTACATCCTTCCTATAGTATGACGACCAAAAATGCACACAGTACTCTCAAAGTTTAGCTTAACCAGGTTTGTAAAGTTGCAACTTAACATCCCAATTCTTCTATTTTAGGTCCCAACACATGAAAATAAGCATGCCACAAAATGCATCACATCACACTTGTCAGGACTAAACTCTATTTGCCAATGCTACGCTTAATTTTTCAACTGATCTATATCCTGCTGTACTCTTGAACAACCTATCCACAACAAACATGTGTCATCTGCATATTTAATAATCATACCACCTAACTTCATATCCTAGTTATTACTATACATCACCATCACAAACAGCAAAGATAACAGCATTGATTCATGTGATACTCAACTAGTTAGTCTTCTAGTCGAAGAAATATCCTTCCACACTACCACCAAGCCAGTTTTGGATCCAATTAACAAGTTCATCTTGGATCCTATGTCAGTTATCCTACCTTGCAGGACCTTTTTAAATGCCTTACTCAAGTACATAGACATCAACTGCTCTGCCTTTATCAATCTTCTTAGCTACAGCACCTCTTCAAAAAAAAAGTCAAATTAGTGAGGCAGTATTTCCCCCATACAAGACTTTTCTGACTATCCCTAATCAGCCTGATTTTACAAATTAACAAATCCTCATCCTCAGAGTTTTCTCGAATATTTTCCCTACTACTGGTAGAAGACTTACCAGCCTGCAATTACCTGCTTTACACCTGCTGCACTTCTAAAATAAAAGAGTGATGCAAGCTCTCTCCCAACCTTCTGGTACCTTATCTGTGGCTAATGACATTGAAAATATTTACATCAAGACACTAGCAGTCTTCTTCCCTGTTTCAAATAGTATTCTAGGATAGATCTCATCCAATCTTAGGGTTATCAACCCTATGTCTCCAAGACTTCTAACACTTCTTCCATTCCTATATGGTCTAACAATCAACATCTCCCTCCCTTCTTGGTGAATTCAGACAAGCATTTAGGAGCTCAACCACACGCCCTGTCTCTCTGCAGACTACCACTTTATCCCTTACTACAACTTTGTTCCTAATGTTCTTATGGAGTGCTTAGGAGGTGACAGGTCCTGATGGAGTAACTGGAGGGTTCTCAAAACTGGATGTTCAAAGACATTTTCAATCTCTCACTGCTGCAGTTGGAAGTTTCCACCTGCTTCAAAAGGGCAACAATCATACCAGTGCCCAAGAACAGGGTGAGCTACTTAACAACTGTCATCCAGTAGCACTCAGATCTGCAGTGATGCTTTGAGAGGATGGTTGTGGCTAGAATTAACGCAAGGACCTGGACCCACTGCAATCTAGGTTTATGGTGGATGCGATCTCATTAGCTCTGCACATGGCTTTGGATTACCGGGACCTACGTCAGGATGCTGTTCATTGACTACAGCTCAGCATTTAACACCATCATTCCTACAGTCCTGATTAAAAAGCTCCATGACCTGGGCCTCTGTACCTCCCTCTGCAATTGGATCCTTGACTTCTTAACCAGAAGACCACAATCTGTGCAGATTGGAAATAACATCTCCACCTCGCTAACAATCAACCCTGGTGCACCTCAGGGGTGTGTGCCTACCCCACTGCTCTACTCTCTCTACACCCATGACTGAGTGGCTAGGCACAGCTCAAATACCATCTATAAATTTGCTGATGATACTATTGTCAGAATTTCAGATGGTGACGAGGAGGCGTACAGGAGTGAGATAGATCGGCTAATTGAGTGGTGTCACAGCAGCAACCTTGCACTCGACATCAGTAAGACCAAAGAGCTGATTGTGAACTTCAGAAAGGCTAACATGAGGGAACACACACCAGTCCTCATAGAGGGATCAGAAGTGGAAAGAGTGAACAATTTCAAGTTCCAGTGTGTCAATATCTCTGAAGATCTATCCTAGGCAAAACATATCGATGCAGCTACAAAGAAGGCACTATATTTTTTATTAGAGTTTGAGGAGATTTGGTATGTCTCCAAAGACACTCACAAATTTATACAGATATACCATGGAGAGCATTCTAACTGGCTGCATCACCATCTGGTGGGGGGGGGGGGGGGGGGGGAGAGAGAAAACACTGCACAAGATCAAAATAAGATGCAGAAAGTTGTAACCTTAAGTCAGCACCATCATGGGCATTAGCCCCCATAGTATCCAAGACATCTTCAAGATGTGATGCCTCAAAAAGACAACATCCATCATTAAGGACCTCCAGCACCCAGGGCATGCCCTTTACTCATTGCTACCATCAGGTAGAAGGTACAGAAGCCTGAAGGCACACACTCAGCAATTCAGGAACAGTTTCTTCCCCTCTGCCATCCGATTCCTAAATGGACATTGAATCCTTGAACACTATCCCAATACTTTTTTTTTATTTTTGCGGTACTTAGGTAACTAGTTAACGTATATTTACTGTATTTCACTTTTTTTTTTGCGCTGCTCTGTATTGCATTGTACTGCTGCCGCAAAGACAACTAATTTTACGACATATACTGATGATATTAAACCTGAATCTTAATTCTGAAACCTTAACAGTGGGTGGCTGTTGGTCTATCAAGTTATTACTTATGTCACATTTATTTTAATATCCATACTCTCAGCACAAAAAGTGGGTGAGTGAGTGCCAGGATAATATTTATTATGGGCCAACACCACCTCCCTCCACGCAGCGGCCAGCCTAGCAGAGGAAGCTCATCGCCCTCGCTTTCTAGCTTGCACCCAGGGAAAGGGACCGATACAGAGACCCGAACACCGGCGATGTTGTCACAACACAACCTCACCCTATCCATACCTGCCGTGCAAAATGGTGTAGCTAAAAGCAAAAATGCCGCCGAAACCAATAACACATATCGACCTTTCTTCAGTAAAGCGCCAAAAAAATTCATCCCTCCCGCCATGGACGCTACAGGCCTCTCTGACGTTACACTGCAACCGAACTTCATCCCATCATCGCTCTCTCCGCTGATTGACAGGACTCGCCCACC
Source organism: Hypanus sabinus (assembly GCF_030144855.1). Lineage (NCBI taxonomy): Eukaryota > Metazoa > Chordata > Chondrichthyes > Myliobatiformes > Dasyatidae > Hypanus > Hypanus sabinus. Next base: position 34,754,509 of record NC_082738.1, on the reverse strand, counting down.
AATCCACTTGCTTCTAAATGGCCAAGTATCCAACCAACCAACCAACGTAGAACAGAGGCGAGACTTCCTTCTGCCAACATAGAATCGATGACCTTTCAGTTTTCAGCTCGATGGGTTTGCGTGACCGGAACAGCTGGAAGTAGTTTTAAAAGGGCAGAAAAGAAACGTAATGTCGTTGATTTTTTTAAATTAATTTCTGGCTTGAATACATTAATAGTTTGACGGACCCGTGCAAAAAGTTGCCCAATGTTACACAAGAACATACAAGGTCCCTCAAGCGCGCCCTACTATTCAACATGATATGGACGATCTGCCCCAGGCTTTATCTCCTCTTAGAAATATAGAAACCCTACAGCACAATACAGGCCCTTCGGCCCACAAAGTTATGCCGAACATGCCCTTACCTTAGAAATTACTAGGCTTACCTTTAGCCCTCTATTTTTCTAAGCTCAATGTACCGATCTAAAAGTCTGTTGAAAGACCCTATTGTATCCGCCTCCACCACCGTTGCCGGCAGCCCATTCCACACACTCACCACTCTCTAAGTAAAAAACTTACCGCCGACACCTCCTCTGTACCTACTCTCCAGCACCTTAAACCTGTGTCCTCTTGTGGCAACCATTTCAGCCCTGGGAAAAAGCTGATTATCCACACGATCAATGCCTCTCATCATCTTAAACACCTCTATCAGGTCACCTCTCATCCTCCACCTCTCCAGGGAGAAAAGGCTGAGTTCACTCAACCTAAGGCATGCTCCCCAATCCAGACAACATCCTTGTAAATCTCTGCACCCTCTCTATGTCTTCCACATCCTTCCTGTAGTGAGGCAACCAGAACTGAGCACAGTACTCCAAGTGGGGTCTGACCAGGGTCCTATATAGCTGCAACATTACCTCTTGGCTCCTAAATTCAATTCCACAATTGATGAGGGCCAATACACCATACACCTTCTTAACCACAGAGTCAACCTGTGCAGCAGCTTTGAGCATTCTATGGACTCGGACCCCAAGATCCCTCTGATCCTCCACACTGCCGAGAGTATTACCATTAATACTATATTCTGTCATCATATTTGACCTACCAAAATGAACCACTTCACTCTTATCTGGGTTGAACTCCCTCTGCCACTTCTTAGCCCAGTTTTGCATCCTATCAATGCCCCACTGTAACCTCTGACAACCCTCCACACTATCCACAACACCTCCAACCTTTGTGTCATCAGCAAACTTACTAACCCATCCCTCCACTTTCTTATCCAGGTCATTTATAAAAATCACAAAGGTGTAAGAGTCCCAAAACAGATACCTGAGGCACACCATTGGTCACCGGCCTCCATGCAGAATATGACCCATCTACAACCACTCTTTGCCTTCTGTGGGCAAGCCAGTTCTGGATCCACAAAGCAATGTCCCCTTAGATCCCATTCCTCCTTACTTTCTCAATGAGCCTTTCATGGGGTACCTTATCAAATGCCTTGCTGAAATCCATATACACTACATCTACTGCTCTACCTTCATCAATGTGTTTAGTCACATCCTCAAAAAATTCAATCAGGCTCGTAAGGCACGACCTGCCTTTCACAAAGCTATGCTGGCTACTCCTATTCATTTTATACCTCTCCAAATGTTCATAAATCCTGCCTCTCAAGTTCTTCTCCACCAACTTACCAACCACTGAAATAAGGCTCACAGGTCTATAATTTCCTGGACTATCTCCAATTCCTTTCTTGAATAAAGGAACAACATCCGCAACCCTCCAATCCTCCGGAACCTCTCACGTCCCTATTGATGATGCAAAGATCATCGCCAGAGGCTCAGCAATCTCCTCCCTCACTTCCCACAGTAGCCTGGGGTACATTTTGTCTGGTCCCGGTGACTTATCCAACTTGATGCTTTCCAAAAGGTCCAGCACATCTTCTTTCTTAATATCGACATGCTCAAGCTTTTCAGTCTGCTGCAAGTCATCACTACAATCACCAAGATCCTTTTCCATAGTGAATACTGAAATAAAGTATTCATTAAGTACCTCTGCTATTTCCTCCGGTTCCATACACACTTTCCCACTGTCATACTTGATAGCTCCTGTTCTTTCACATCTTATCTTCTTGCTCTTCACATATTTGTAGAATGCCTTGGGGTTTTCCTTAATCCTGCCCACCAAGGCCTTCTCATGGCCCCTTCTGGCTCTCCTAATTTCCTTCTTAAGCTCCTTCCTGATTAGCCTTATAATCTTCTAGATCTCTAACATTACCTAGCTCTCGGAACCATTTGTAAGTTTTTCTTTTCTTCTTGACTAGATTTGTTACAGCCTTTGCACACCACGGTTCCTGTACCCTACCATAACTTACCTATCTTATTGGAATGTACCTGTGTAGAACTCCACACAAATATCCCCTGAACATTTGCCACATTTCTTCTGTACTTTTCCCTGAGAACATCTGTTCCCAATTTAAGCTTCCAATTTCCTGCTTGATAGCCTCATAATTCCCCTTACTCCAATTAAACGCTTTTCTAACCTGTCTGTTCCTATCTCTCTCCAATGCTATTGTAAAGGAGATAGAATTATAATCACTATCTCCAAAATGCTCTCCCACTGAGAGATCTGACACCTGACCAGGTTCATTTCCCAATACCAAATCAAGTACAGCCTCTCCTCTTGTAGACTTATCTATATATTGTGGCAAGAAACCTTCCTGAACACACCTAACAAACTCCACCCCACCTAAACCCCTTGCTCTAGGGAAATGCCAGTCGATATTTTTTAAATTAAAATCTCCCGACAACTCTGTTATTATTACACCTTTCCAGGATCTGTTCCCCTATCTGCTCCTCGATATCCCTGTTACTATAGGGCGGCCTATAAAAAAAACACCCAGTAAAGTTATTGATCCCTTTCTGTTCCTAACCTCCACCCACAGAGACAATCCCTCCATGGCGTCCACCTTTTCTGTAGCTGTGACACTATCTCTGATCAACAGTGCCACAACCCCACCCCTTTTGCCTGCCTCCCTGTCCTTTCTGAAACATCTAAAACCCAGCACTTGAAGTAACCATTCCTGTACCTGAGCCATCCGAGTCTCTGTAATGGCCACCACATCATAGCTCCAAGTACTTATCCACGCTCTAAGCTCATCCGCTTTGTTCACAATACTCTTTGCATTAATATAGACACATCTCAAACCGTCGGTCTGAGTACATCCCTTCTTTGTCACCTGCCTATCCTCCCTCTCACACTGTCTACAAGCTTTCTCTATTTGTGAGCCAACCTCCTCTTCCCCAGTCTCTTCAGTTCGGTTCCCACCCCCCCAACAATTCTAGTTTAAAGTCTCCCCAGCAGCCTTAGCAAACCTCCCCGCCAGGATATTGGTCCCCCTGGGATTCAAGTGCAACCCGTCCTTTTTGTACAGGTCACTTCTGCCCCAAAAGAGGTCCCAATGATCCAGAAATCTGAATCCCTGCTCCCGCTCCAATCCCTCAGCCGTGCATTTATCCTCCACCTTATTCTATTCCTATACTCACTGTCGCGTGGCACAGGCAGTAATCCCGAGATTACTACCTTTGCAGACCTGCTTCTCAACTTCCTTCCTAACTCCCTGTAGACTTTTTTCAGGACCTTTTCCCTTTTCATATCTAAGTCGTTGGTATCAATATGTATCACAACCTCTGGCTTTTCCCCCCTCCACTGCAGGATATTTTGGATGTGATCCGAAACATCCCGGACCCTGGCACCTGGGAGGCAAACCTGTGTCCTGCATCCACAGAATCACCTGTCTGACCCCCTAACTATAGAGTCCCCTATCACTACTGCCTTCCTCTTCCTTTCCCTACCCTTCTGAGCCACAGGGCCAGACTCTGTGCCAGAGGCGCAGCCACTGTTGCCTCCCCCAGGTAGGCTGTCCCCCCCCAACAGTACTCAGACAGGAGTACTTATTGTCAAGGGGTACAGCCACGGGGGTAATCTCTAGAATCTGATTCTTCCCCTTCCCCCTCCTGACTGTGATCCACTTGTCTGTCTCCCGTGGCCCTGGGGTGACCACCTGCCTATAACTCCTTTCTATCACCTCCTCGTTCTCCCTGACCAGACGAAGGTCATTGAGCTGCATCTCCAGTTCCCTAACACAGTACTCCAAATTATTGTACACACATCCAACTGCACACAATACTTCCTCACCAATGTATTATACAACTGCAATATAACATCCCAACTCCTGTACTCAATACATTGATTTATGAAGGCCAATGAGCCATAAGCTTTCTTTACGACCCTACCTACTTGTGATGCCACTTTCAATGAATTATGGACCTGTATTTCCAGATTCCTTTGCTCTACCGCACTTCTCAGTGCCCAACTGTTTGCTATGTAAGACCTACCCTGGTTGGTCCTACTGAAGTGCAATACCTCACAATTGTCTGCATTAAGTTCTATCTGCCATTTTTCCATCTGGTCCAGATCTTGCTGCAAGCCATGATAGCCTTCCTTGCTGTCCATTACACCCCCCAATCTTGGTGTTATCTGCAAATTTGCTGATCCAGTTAACCACATTATTCATCATCCAGATCATTGATAAAGATGACAAATGACAAAGGACCCTGTGGCACACCACTAGTCACAGGCCTCCAGTCAGAGACAGCCTTGTACTACCTCTCTCTGGCTTCTCCCACAACACCAATGTCTAATCCAACTTACTACCTCATCTTGAATGCCAAGCGACTGAACCTTCTTGACCAGCCTTGCTAAAGTCCACATAGACAGCATCCACTGCCTTACCTTCATCCAATTTCCTGGTAACCTACTCAAAAAACTCAATAAGATAGGTTAAACATGATCTACCATGCACAAAGCCATGCTGACTATCCTTAATCAGTCCATGTCTATCCAAATACTTACACTGATATATCCGGTCCCTGAGAAGACCATCTTTAATTTCTTTAACCATTCATGATAGGACAAGTCTCTCATGCCAGGAATAAGCCTAATGAATCTCTTTTAGACTGCATCCAATGCAAGTATATCCTTTCTTAAACAAGGGGATGAAAACTGTACACATCACTCCAGATACAGATTCGTTAATACCACCCACACACACACTTGTCACAATACTTCCCTGTTAGAGGGATGAGTTGCAAGTGTAACAAGGGGACAAAATTGAAAAATGTGACAAATACAGGACTAAAGGTGTTATGTTTGAATGCCCACAGTATATGAAATAAGGTAGATGATCATGTAGCACAGTTGGAGATTGGCAGATATGACATTGTGTGTATCGTGGAATCATGGCTGGAAAATGATTATAGCTGGGAGCTTAATATCCAACGATACACAATCTATCAAAAGGACAGACAGGTAGGCAGAGGAGGAGGAGGAGTGGCTGTGGGTAAAAAATGATATCAAATCCCTAGAAAGAGGTGATATAGGATCGGAAGATTTAGAATCCTTGTAGGTAGAGTTAAGAAACTGCAAGGGTAAGAAGACCCTAATGGGAGATATTTACAGGCCTCCAAACAGTAGCCAGGATGTGGTCTACAAATTGCAGCAAGAGATAGAAAAAGCATGTTAAAAAGGCAAGCTTACGTTAATCATGGGGGATTACGGCATGCAACTGGGAAAATAAAGTTGATGCTGATCCCATGAGAGGGAATTTGTGGAATGCCTCCAAGATGGCTTTTCAGAGCAGCTTGTGGTTGAGCCCACTGCAGGATCAGCTATTCTGGATTGGGTGTTGTATAATGAACCAGATATTATTAGGAAGTGTAAGGCAAAGGAACAGTGATCATAACATGACAGAATTCACCCTGCAATTTGAGAGGGAGGTGTATCAGAATTACAGTAGAGTAAAGGGAATTATAGAGGCATGAGAGAGGAGCTGGCCAAAGTTGATTGGAAGGAGACAGTAGCAGGGATGATAACAGAGCAGCAATAGCTGGAGTTTCTGGGAGCAATTCAGAAAGTGCAAGATAGATACATCCCAAAGAAGAGGAAGTATTTAAAGGCAGGATGATGCAACTGTGGCTAACAAGGGAAGTCAATGCCAATGTAAAAACAAAAGAGGACGTATAATTAAACAAAAATTAGTGGGAAGTTAGAGTAGTCAGAATTTTTTTTAAACCAACAGAAAGTAACTAAAAAACCATAAGAAGAGAAAAGATGAAATATGAATGTAAGATAGCCAATAATACCAAAAATCATACCAAAAGTTGTGTCAGATATATAAAAAGTAAAAGAGAGGCAAGAGTACATGTTAGACTGTTGGGAAATTATGCTGGAGAGGTAGAAACAGGGGACAAAGGAATAACAGACAGACTGAATAAGTGTTTTGCATCTGTCTTCACTGTGGAAGGTACTAGTAGTATGCCAGAAGTTCAAGAGTGTCAAGGGACAGAAGTGAGTGCAGTTGCTATTACTAGGGAGAAGATGCTTGGGAAACTGAAAGGAGTGAAGGTAGATAAGTCACCTGGATCAGATAGATTACACCCCAGGGTTCTAACAGAGGTAGCTGAAGAGATTGTGGGTGCATTAGTAATGATCTTTCAATAATCAATGGATTTGTGTATAGTTGCAAATGTCGCTCCACTCTTCAAGAAGTGAGGGAGGCAGAAGAAAGGAAATTGTAGGCCATTTAGCCTAACATCAGTAGCTAGGAAGATGTTGGAGTTGATTGTTAAGGATGTAGTTTTGGGGTTCTTGGAGGCACATGACAAAATAGGCCAAAGTCAGCATGGTTTTCTTGAGGGAAAATCTTGCCTGACAAATCTGTTGGAAATCTTTGAAGAAGTAACAAGCAGGATAGACAAAGGAGAATCGGAGGATGCTGTAAACTTGGATTTTCAGAAGGCCTTTGAAAAGGTGCCACATATGAGGCTGCTCAATGAGATATAAGCCCAGGGTATTACAGGAAAGGTACTGGCATGGATAGAGCATTGGAGGTAAAGAATGAGAATAAAGGGAGCCTTTTCTGATCAGCCACTGGCGATTAGTTATGTTCCCCAGGGGTCGATGTTGAGGCCACTTTTCACATTGTATGTCAACAATCTGTATGATGAAATTAATAGCTTTTTAGCTAAGTTAATGGATGATACAAAGATATGTGGTGGGGCAGGCAGTGTTGAGGAAGCAGAGAAGCTGCAGAAGGACTTGGAAAGATTAGGAGAATAGGCAAAGAGGTGGCAAATGGAATACAGCGTCGGGAGGTGTATGTTCATGACCTTTGGTAGAATGAATAAAATCATAGACTATATTCTAGATGGGGAGAAAATTCAAAAATCTGTGGTGCATAAGGATTTGGGAGTCCTTGTGCAGCATTTTCCCTAAAGGTTAATTTAGCGTTGAATCGGTGGTGAGGAATGCAAATGCAATGTTAGCATTTATTTCAAGTGGACTAGAATATAAAAGTATGGATGTAATGTTGAGGCTTTATACGGCACTGGTAAGACCTCATGTGGAGTATTGTGAGTAGCTTTGGGCCCCTTATTTAAGAAAGGATGTGCTGACATTGGGGAGGGTTCAGAAGAGGGTCACTAAAATTATTTTGGGAATGAAAGGGTTAACATACGAGCAGTGATTGAAGGCTCTGGAAATGTACCCACTGGAGTTCAGAAGAATGAGTGAGAATCTCATTGGAACCTATCGAATGTTGAAAGGCCTAGATAGAGTGGATGTGAAGGGGATGTTTTCTTTGATGGGGGAGGGCACAGCTTCAAAGTAGAGGGACGTCCATTTAGAACAGAAATTAGGAGGAATTTCTTTAGGCAGAGGGTGGTGAATCTGTGGAATTCATTACCACAGGCGGTTTTGGAGGTCAAGTCATTGAGTATATTTATGGTGGAGGTTGATAGGTTCTTGATTAGTTAGGGCATGAAAGGTTATGGGGGGAAGACAGGAGAATTGGGTTGAAAGGGAAATGGATCAGTCATGATGAAATGGCAGTGCAGACTCGATGTATAGTACTGAATGGCCTAATTCTGCTCCTATGTCTTATGGTCTTATTTCTAAACTCCAATACCAATTGCAATAAAGGTCACTACATTGGTCCCAAGCTCAGTTATGAAAGGAAGAGGTTTGGGAATACAGCTAGCAATCCAATCCCGTAAAAATCCAGAGCCACAGGAATGGCAACAGAAGCTCCAGAGATTGAAGTAAGTTGAGTTCTGTTTAATTACTGACCCAAGCCAACTAATCGGAGGAAATGCCGACTTGGGGGGGGGGGGGTGTGGAATTCAAAGGAAATCTAGAGTGTTGCACCCATGTGTTCCTTGGGAACATCTGGTGGCATACTACAAGAGACATTGACTGGGCTCCTGTAACACAGGTAATCCATGTACTTCATGTGGAAGCATATCAAACAAAGAATGAGGTTAGAAGCACAGGAAAAATAGGACAATTGCAAAAACAACATAGTATACCCCAGCTCTTTCAATGTTCTTATTTCTAAAACTTGGAGTAAAGTTGCTTTGAATCTTGTGATTTGATATGCAGAAGTCTAAGCAGTACTGTTGGCAGCATGTTTCATTATTTTATTCCAACTCTATACAAAACGCCCTTCATTTACTTCCTGTTTTATTTCACCATATTTGTGGTCAAACTGGGAAAATACAAGTCTCAGATGCCAGATTCGGCCATATCATATCTGTAGCTCCTTCCGGTGATGGGGGATTTTTGTTACTTGAAGTTTTTGTTTCACAAAATGGAACCAAATCAGACAGCCGGTTATGTTCCATACTTGCAACATAATAAAACCCCTCCCCTGCATTCTACACTTACACTTGCCTCACTTCCAAAGGCCCCGTTCCTTTATCATGCCTTTAACTGTTTATTCAAATATTTCACTTATGAAACTGCTTTTTGATCATATGAAATGACCATTTTTTTCAAAGCTGGATACAGATATTTTAAAAGGTGGAAAAAGCTCAGAGTATGGGTTGCACAGCTAGGGCAAGGGGTTGTCATTTATTGATAGGAACTGGGCTAAAAATTCACAAGGGTGCAGTAATAAAGTGGTAATTTCACTGGATCAGCACTTGAGGGATCCAGACTAGGAGGTTTAGTGTTAATTTTCACTAAAAGGAACATCAATGTATTATCAAGGAAGAAGGAATCTGCATTGGATAGGAAACTGCTGGAGGCAGTATTTCCTTGCACTTTGTTCTTGGTGACAAAGGTCACTGGTTTAGCAGGTGCTGTTAGACTGGTTTGGGCAAATGAAGTGCTATGCACCATGTAGATGGTACCCACTGTTGCTACTGTATGGTGGTTGTGGAGGAATACATGTATAGAGTGGAGAATGTCCCAGCTTACAGAGCAAAATGGGCTGCTTTGCCCTGGATGCTGTCAAACGTGTGTTGTTAAAGTGGTACTTAAACAGGCAAGTGGAAAATACTCCACCACATTCCTGATTTGTGCCTTGTAAGAAGTGGAAAGGCTTTTGGGTGTCAGGAGGTGAATTTCCTGCTGCTGGGCTCCTCCTGAAGCCACAATATTTATGTGGCCATTTGCCAGCTGAGTTTCTGCTCATTGGTGATTCCCAGGATGTTGATGGTGGGGAACTCAACAATGGTGATTCCATTGAATGTCAAAAGTAGGTGATTAGATTTTCATTTCTATTGACTTCAGTGGAAAGGATGCAAAACCTTCATCACTTCTCTAGGTCCAATTTAGAATCTCAACCTACACACCAGACCTATCTTTTTCCATATTTACTTTGAAACTAATGGCATTATGATAACTAGATGCAAAGTTTCAAAGGTTTCAAAGGTACATTTGATGTCAGAGAAATGTATACGATATACATCCTGAAATGCTTTTTCTTCGCAAACATCCACAAAAACAGAGGAGTGCCCCAAAGAGTGAATGACAGTTAAATGTTAGAACCCCAAAGTCCCCTCCAGCTCCCCTCCCTCCCGTGTGTAAACGGCAGCAAGCAACGATCCGCCCACCCTTACACAAACTTCTGTCACCTGCCCTGCCTCATTCCCTAATAACAGATCAAGTATCACACACTCTCTCATTGGGACTTCTACGTACTGATTAAGGAAACTTCCTTTTGCAGCATGGGAGTCCCAGTCAATATGTGGAAAGTTAAAATCACCTATCACAACCTTATGTTTCTTACAACAGTCTGTGTACACTCTTCAAATTTGTTCCTCTAAATGCCACGGACTATTGGACGGTCTATAATATAGCCCGATTAACATGGTCATGCCTTTCTTATTCCTCAGTTCCTCCCATTAAGCCTCACCAGACAAATTCTTCAGTCTGTTCTGACTGAGCACTGCCATGACATTATCCCTGACTAGTAACGCCACCCCTCCCACTCTGTCGCATCTAAAACAACAGAACCCAGGAATAATGAGCTGCCAGTCCTGCCCCTCCCATAACCAAGTCTCACTAATAGCTACAATATCTCCATCTATGACCTGAGTTCATCTCCCTTTCCTACAATACTCCTTGCATTGAAATAATATGCAGCTCAAATCATTAGTCACACCATGCTCAACCATTTGATTCCTGTCTTTGTCTGAGGTCTTAACAACATCTGTCTCAATTACCTCTCCACTATCTGTCCTGGCACTCTGGTCCCCCTCCTCCTGCAACTCTAGAACCATACAACATTACAGCACAGAAACAGGCCTTTTGGCCCTTCTTGGCCATGCCAAACCATTTTTCTGCCTAGTCCCACTGACTTGCACCTAGACCATATCCCTCCAAACCTCTCTCATCCATGTACCTGTCCAAGTTTTTCTTAAATGTCAAAAGTGAGCCCGCATTTACCACTTTATCTGGCAGCTCATTCCACACTCCCACCACTCTCTGTGTGAAGAAGCCCCCCCAATGTTCCCTTTAAACTTTTCCCTCTTAACCCATGTCCTCTGGTTTTTTTCTCCCCTAGTCTCAGTTGAAAAAACCTGTTTGCATTCACTCTATCTATACCCATCATAATTTTATATACCTCTATCAAATCTCCCCTCATTCTTCTACGCTCCAGGGAATAAAGTCCTAACCTATTCAACCTTTCTTTGTAACTCAGTTTCTCAAGTCCCGGCAACATCCTTGTAAACCTTCCCTGCACTCTTTCAACCTTATTAATATCCTTCCTGTAATTTGGTGACCAAAACTGTACACAATACTCCAAATTCGGCCTCACCAATTTGTCACAAAGAAAAAAAATATAGAATAAGTCCCTGAGTGGCATCTCTATAGATTGTCCTGGTCCAGCTTGTTCTTCCACTGAATGAACACTGGAAGGCAGCACTGACAAGGAGGGGCTATCACCCAACCTGGTACGGATTCCAGTGCACCCAATAGAAGCCCCTACTCTCTCCCACACAACCTCGAGTCTCTTCTTCTAGGCAGCTGCAACAGGCAACCCTGCAGTGTAAAATCCTTGTCACTACTGAGGTAATGCAGCTCCTCTGCTGTCAGTCTCTGCAGTAAACCGGACTGGAAGTATTCTACATTACCAATATCTAGCAAGGTCTTGCTATCACAAGACAATCAATCAGTCCGTGTTTTGGATCGTGTACCATCTCAGCACAACAATATGTGTGAGATGTCCACACAAGTCCAGGTGACAACCCAACAACAGTACGCAGTAAGTCTGGCTGGACGATTGTAGCAGAACATCTGATGGTGACAAGAAGGCATACAGGAGTGAGATAGATCAGCTGGTTGAGTGCTGTTTCAGCAACAGCCTTGCACTTAATGTCATTAAGACCAAAGAACTGATTGCAGACATAAAGGATAAGATGAAGGGACATACACTAGTCCTCAATGAGGGATCAGAAGTGGAAAGGGTAAGCAATTTCAAATTGCTGGGTGTCAAAATCTTTTATTTATTTAATGATTTGTTGGTTTTTTAATTCTTTGATTGACATACAGTGTGGTATAGGTCCTTCGGGTCCTTCAAACCACACCCAGCAATCCCCAATTTAATTGCTAATCACAGGACAATTTACAATGACCAATTAACGTACCAACAGAACAGGTAATTCTTTGGACAGTGAGTAGGAACCGATGTATCTGGAGAAAAGCCACAGAGTCACAAGAAGAATGTACAAATTCCTTACAGGCAATGGCAGGAATTGTATCAGGGTTGCTCGTACTGTAGAACATTGTGCTAACTACTACACTATTGAGCTGCCCCTGAGGATCTATCCTGGGTCAAACATATTGATGCAGTTACAAAGGAGGCACAGCAGCCTCTGTATTTCATTAGGAGTTTGAGAGCATTTGACATGTCAACAAAGATACTGACAAATTTCTACAGATGTACCTTTTCTACTTTTTCTCTTTTTGCACTACTTATTTTTAACTACAGTCAGCCCTCCTTATCCGCGGATCGGGAAAACCCGGAAGTTGTCTCTCCAGCACTTGTTGTTTAAGCATGTACAGTCTTTTTTTTCTTGTCATTATTCCCTAAACAATACAGTATAACAACTATTTACATAGCATTTACATTGCATTAGGTATTATAAGTAATCTAGAGATGATTTAAAGTATACGGGAGGATGTGCAAAGGTTACCGTGGATCGGGAATCGAAAAAAAATTGATGTTCTGTAAGTCGGAACAGGTACATCTGGTATTATTTAACGTCAGTTATTTAACTCCCCCATGCAGCAATAACAAACTTTCCCATTAGGATATTAGTACCCCTCCAGTTCAGGTATAAATTGTCTCTTCTGTACAGGTCCCACTTTCCCTGGAGGAGAGCCCAATGATCCAAAAATCTAATGCTCTCCCTCCTACCCCAACTCCTTAGCAAAGTGAGGCTATTTCTGGCCTCATTAGCAATTTGCATAGGTAGCAATCCTGAGATCACAACCCTAGAGGTCCTGCCCTTTAGTTTAGCACTTAACTCCCTGAACTCACTTTGCAGAACCTTGTCACTCTTTCTACTTTATGTCATTGGTACCTACATGGACCACAACCTCTGGCTGCTCACCCTCCCACTTAAGGATGCCAACATATCATCCTCAAATCTCGTTTTTGTTCACAGAACCTTCTGTTCCCCTAACTAACAAATCCTTTATCACCACAGCTTGCCTCTTCTCCCCGTTTCCCTTTTTTGTATTTCTTTAGATTGCTTTAAACTGGCCCATCAAGACCTTGATGGTTCCACTACCATACCCCCTGCATAACAACTTGACTATCTGCATGTCAGCACACCCCTGGACGAGCCAGAGGCATCTGCTGTTACTCCAACCCAAGCCGGGCAGCACAAGAGCTCCAGACAGAGTCACAATGTCGGTTTGATTAATTCTGGGGGGGGGGGGGGGGGGGGAGGGGTTGTGTAGGGTAATGTCAAGGGTGAAAGATGAAACATATTGTTCATAATAGAAACTGTTCTACATAATTCACAAACATTGTCATTGAGTTACTGTGTTCACTTTGAGAGACAGTGTCTGACATAATGACATCAGTGTAAGGTGATTGCTTTTTGTTTGTAATGGAAGTAAAGGGCTGTGGCTTTTGTTAAACACATATTAAGCATGTTTTATTGACAAAATCTTACAAAGGTGACATACAATTCTTGCCAATAAAGTTGTATCACTAACATTCCATTTAATCCATTTGTACTGATTCAATTGACTACTTTCTTACTGTACTACCTTACTTTCACCTCTGGTGGTACTCTCTCAGTAAGGAAATTGTGGGTTCAAACTCTACTGAAGAGACTTAAGCATATAAGTCAAGTTGAATCCCGATGCAGTACTGAGGAATTGTCAGAGATGCAATATTCTTCTGTGTGCCTTCAAAGAATGGAAGGTACCTTATCTAACCAGCTAACACTGAATGTTTGATTTTATTATCCTTCCTCCCTCCGCAGTTCATCTGTAGGAAGGATTTGAGAGAATATAAAATACCTTTGGATGAATTTGAGAGAAAAGGTCAGCTTCAGACTTCAACTGAGAAACAGTCATGGTCCTGTTTGTGTTTGAGTGCTCCTGGAGAAGTAGTATCCAGTGTCCACCAGAAGGCAACATGGCTGGTATATTCAGATTTAGCATTAAATTTCTTTTAATTCACATTCTTTACCCTTACCTTAACCCTTGATCAGATCATTACCTTCCTCATATTTCCTCACTTCATAGGAGGAAGCCATTTGACTCATCAAGTATATCCTAGATTTCAAAGTATTCCCATCAGTCCCTTTCTCCCCTTTATTTCTTTGTATCCTATACCCTCCCACATTCCCACCAATTCCCTCCAAATTTCTTGCCAACCAACTACAATAGCAGTAAATTACATTAGCCAATTAAACTACTAATCCACAAGTGTTTGGGATGTGGCAGTAAATTGGAACACCTGGGGGAAACATATATGGACACATGGAGAATGTGTAAATTCCACACAGAAAGCACTCACTTTCAGGATGGAATCTGGATCACTGTTGTAAACATCTTAATCATCAAATGTAAGGAAACACAACTACAATCTGTCTTCATAATTTCACCCTTATGTATACAGTACTGTACTTGTGGTTTGTGGGTTTTGAAGTGACTGAATGGTGCAGGGTGAGATTTGGAGACTACCTTAGGTGGATCAGAAGTAGAGTGTATAATTCTTGTGAATTATAGGACTCAGAATTGAGTCTAGCCAGAATATTTTAACTGCAACATCGTTCCTTTCCTTCGTTGCCTCTACTCTGACCCACTGCCTCCTGATATGTATCAATTTCCATTCCACAACATTTATCGAGTTCTTATGCAGTTAGTCATGGTTGCCAGGTTACAGACATAGTTATGCTATGGATACACACCCATTAGCTGGTTTGAGATGTGCCAAAAGTATTTCATTTTAGGCTAATTTACTGGGATGATTGTCTGATCCTTTGGGCAATTAGTTTCAGCTGCAACATCAAATCTGGTTTAAAATGTTACAAAAAAATTCTATCAAACTATGCCACCCAGCCCTACCTTCTCACTGTTCTTTGAGGACTAAAGATTCCATTTGTTTCTGCCTCAATTCCTGATGTCAATGAACCACAAATAGAACTACAGAGTGGAATCATGTGCAGGGCACTATGAATGAATTAAGACTCTTACACACTAATACTTTGTTTACAGATGCACACTTTAGAAATGGTGCTGTTTACACACCACCCCTCATAGGACGAGTAAAGGTGATAGTGGCTGTGACGAATCAGATTGAGGGGTGTGGTGGTGAATTTCATCACTGATTTATGGGAATCCCTGGCCAGAAACTGCTATAAAAAAAAAAGGAGGATAAAGGAAGGCACCAGGATTGAAGCACATGTGCAAAGGGTGCACAACATCCCAAAAGAAACACTCTACTTCTGACCCACCTACGGTAGTCTCCTGATCTCACCCTGTACCATGTAGTCACCTCAAAACTCACAAAACACAAGTAGATATAAGCCATCCTTGACTCTAAGGCATTGACTAAGAGAGAGAGAAAGAGAGAGTGATGTGGCCTTGCTGGAAACTCTTGAATCCCTTTAAGTAAGAATCAAGTTGTTGGTTGAAGTAAGTGCATCATCTAGAATTGAGTTGGCAGGTCTGTAGGTGGGTGGATGTGTGCCTGGTGAGGAAGAGGAAAGCACGTAGAGCCAGGCAAGTTGACTGTGGCTTTCCAGGAGAACCAAGGCCTAACCCATGTCAGCATCCCCCAGCTTAGAAAAGACTGAAGATTAGCTTTATTTGTCATATAACCATATAACAATTACAGCACTGAAATAGGCCATCTCAGCCCTTCTAGTCCATGCCGAACATTTACTCTCACCTAGTCCCACTGGCCTGCACTCAGCCCACAACCCTCCATTCCTCTCCTGTCCATATACCTATCCAATTTTACTTTAAATGACAATATCGAACCTGCCTCTACCACTTCTACTGGAAGCATGTTCCACACAACTACCATTCTGAGTAAAGAAATTCCCCCTCGTGTTACCCCTAAACTTTTGCCCCCTAACTCTCAACTCATGTCATCTTGTTTGAATCTCCCCTACTCTCAATGGAAAAAGCCTATCCACGTCAACTCTATCTATCCCCCTCATAATTTTAAATACCTCTATCAAGTCCTCCCTCAGCCTTCTACACTCCAATACGTACATCAAAACATACAGTGACGTGTGTTGTTTGTGTCAGTCTGAGGATGTGCAGGGGACAGCCCACAAGTGTCCCCACACTTCTGGTGCCAACATAGGATGCCCGCAAATTACTAACCCTAACCACCTACCTCCAATACCAGCATTCTACATATATGCAAGTTCACTTTATTTGTAAGGGTTTAATGTTATTCTCTGAACAACTTACTATTTGCTGCCTGTCGTTGTGCTGTCAGTTACCTTGTTCTGTATGAGCAGAAAACCCATTCATTTTCATCACCAGCTCAAGTAAGGTAAAATTCTGCCCTCTCTTCTTTGTTTCACTGAGCCTCACATACAGTAGGGCCATGAGTTTGATCTAGGTTTGCAGTGTTAAGAGAAATCAGGTCAATTTTTTTCTTCAAAATCAGATGAATGAACAGGTGCATGTTTCTGTAGCAGAACCACTCACACAATTGACACAGACAGTCTGCTCTGGAGACTAACTGTTGATTCTGAACCCTATTCTGATTCAACAGAAGAGGCCTAGAAGGGCTCACGTTCACAGACCCTGTCCCCCACTTCAACTGCAGAGTGTACAGGAAGCATGCTCTTATCAGGATCTGTTAAAGGAGTACTCTTTGAAGACTAAGATTTTCTAAGTGGTGACAGAATCCTTTAACCTTCTGTAGGCACAGCTCCAACCATGTGCCCATGACTGGGCATTTTGTATGTGGCAGCAACATTCACTTCACCCTGAACTTCCTGGACACCGCATCGTTCCAGTGAACAGCAGCTGATGCTGTGTTTCACAGTTTTGTTTTCTCACCACAAAATTAGGGAGATTGCTGATGCTCCCCATTCAAGGAAAGGAGACTCTGTCTAGTTATTCTTTAGACACAATTGGACTGAATGAGATTGTGAAATTGCAACCTGTCAAGGACTAATCTAGATGTCATAGATTCTCCTGGGGATCCCCACCTCTTCAGAAAGGTTTACCAGTGTGGAACTAAGGGGTTGGACCATTCCTAGTCATTTGCTGAAGGCCCATGGGAGAAGATGGACACAGCACACAGTCTTCTCTTCAACACCAGTTGATCTCACATACAGACACCACCAAAGGTCTTTAACCTTGTCTGCAGAGAAATGTTCAGCAAGGTGTCACAAGACTGCTGAGAAACCTCCAACAAAAGATAAAACATCATTGGGCTGCTAATGTAATGAAGAAAATAATGAAAATGGAGATATGCTGCACACAGAATGTTCTTTCCTTCTAAAGATTTTTGTGCCTAGAAGGCCGGTCTTAGGCAGTCCATCATACTTCATTGAGTACAGGACTGCAGTTGGCAGTTATGGCAACCGCTCATCAAACAAAGAGGATACAATCATTACAACAAAGTCATTCAATTAAGGATCCTGACAGATTTGAATCAAATCACTGAGGATCCTTTCAGACAGTGATTGATGTGTCAGCGCTTACAATTTGCGTAGTGTTAAATGTAGTTGGCAATAACGATCCACGTAAGTACAATTCTCTGTGCTTCCTTGAATTACTGCTGTTTAGGCACAGAATTAGACAAGAATTGGAAGAGCTACAGTTGTCACAGTAATCTCTGAAAGAACATTGAGCTAGGGATCTTTGTGTTGTCCAAATACATATGGATATCTTTAGAGAGATTTGCATTATTGACAGTATATCTTAGATCAAGTCAGAGGTAGTGATAGAAATATCAGGCAAATATAAACAATTGTAGTCTTCAAGATCACCAGAGAAACATGCCCATCTTTATGAGCTAATGAGAGACTTTTGGGCATAAGGATGAAAGAAAAATGGAAGACTATGTGGGAGGGAGGGAAGGGTTAGATTGATCTTGGAGTAGGTTAAAGGGTCGGCACAACAATATGGACTGAAGGGCCTGTACTGTGTTGTACTGTTCTACACCCAGTGACCACTTTATTAGACACCTCCTATACCTAATAAAGTGGCCACTGAGTGTATGTTCTTTGTCTTTTACAAGTGACTTTACTAAAATAAATCACAAACAAAAGTTGTTTGTGGCTCTCAGCAATATCACATGACAAAGGCTTAAGGAGGAAACTCACTAGGAAGAAAATATATTACATAAGACAAGTTTGTATAAAATTTGAATCATCAGGACCATTCCTCTCACTATTTATGCAATGGGATTTCAATCTGAACAAGGATTCGTACTTATATGACCATAAGACATAGGAGCAGCATTAGGCCATTCAGCCCATCAAGTCTACTCCACCATTTCTTCATGCTGTTTCTGGATCCCATTCAATCCCATACATCTGACCTCTCACCATATCAGTTGATGCCCCGACCAATCAGGAATCTATCAACTTCCACTTTGAATACACCCACGGACTTGGCCTTCACAAACAAAAACAAGAGAAATCTGCAGATTTCTCTTGCCAAAACGTCTCGGCCCGAAACATGAACTGTACTTTTTTTTCATAAATGCTGCCTGGCCTGCTGAGTTCCTCCAGCAATTTGTGTGTGTGACTTGGCCTTTAAAAAAAAAGTCTGTGGCAGAGCATTCCACAGATTCACTATTCTTTGGATAAAAAAATTCCTCCTTACTTCTAAAAGGTCGCCCCTCGATTTTGAGGCTGTGCCCTCTAGTTCTGGCTACCCCCCGCCAGAGGAAACATCCTCACCACATCCATCTTATTTAGTCCTTTCAACATTTGGTAGGTTTCAATGAGATCCCCACGCATTCTTATAAATTCCAGTGAGTACAGGCCCAAAGTTGCCAAATGATCCTCATATATTAACTCTTTCATTCCCGGAATCATCCTCGTGAACCTCCTCTAGACTCTCTCCAATGACAATACCTCCTTTCTGAGATAAGGGGCCTAAAACTGTTAACAATACTCCCAAGTGTGGCCCGACTAGTGTCTTATAAAGGCGCAGCATTATCTCCTTGCTTTTATATGCTATTCCACTATAATAAATGCCAAAATTGCGTTTGCCTTCTTCACCATAGACTTAACCTGTGAATTAACCTTCTGGAAGTCTTGCATGAGGACTTCTAATTCCTTTGCATTTCTGATGTTTGAGTTTTCTCCCCATTTAGATAATAGTCCGCACTATTGTTCCTTTTACCAAAATGCATTATTATACATTTCCCAACACCGTGTTCCAAAACTGCCATTTTTTTGACCCATTCTTCCAATTTGTCTAAACCCTGCTGCAATCAGCTTGCTTCCTCAGCACTACCTACCCCTCCACCTATATTCGTATCATATGCAAACTTTGTCGCAAAGCCATCAATTCCATTATCTAAATCATTGACAAACAATGTGAAAAGTAGCAGTCACACTATTGACCCTTGAGGAACACCACTAGTCACTGGCAGCCAACCAGAAAAGGCCCCTTTGTTCCCACTCACTGCCTCCCGCCTGTCAGCTGTACCTCTATCCATGCCAGTATATTTCCTGTAACACCATAAGATTTTATCTTGTTAAGCAGCCTCATATGAAGCACCTTATCACAGATTGCCTTCTGAAAATCTAAGTAAATGACATCCAATGCCTCTTTTTTGTCCACCCTGCTTGTTAGTTCCTCAAAGAATTCTAACAGATTTGTCAGGCAAGATTTCCCTTCACAGACACCATGGTGACTTTGACTCATTATATCATTAATCTCCAAGTATCCCGAAACCTTGTCCTTAATAACGGACTCTCAACACTTCCCCAACCACTGAGGTTAGGCTAACTGGCCTATAATTTCCTTTCTTTTGTCTTCCTCCGTTCTTAAAGAGTGGAGAGACATTTGCAATTTTCCAATCCTCTTGGACCATGCCAGAATCAAATGATTCTTGAAAGATCATAACCAATACATACGTTATCTCTTCAGCAAGCTCTTTCAGGACTATAGGATGTAGTCCATCTGGTCCAGGTGATTTATCCACCTTAAGACCTTTCATTTTGCCACTCTTCCCTTTGAAATAGCAATGGCACTGACTCCTGCTCCCTGACACTCATGGACATCTGGCATACAGCTAGTGTCTTTCACAGTAAAGACTGAAGCAAAGTAGTCATTAAGTTCATCTGCCATTTATTTGTTCCCCATTACTACCTCACCAGCAAGCTGGCTGGTGGCGCAGTGACATCAGTGCCGGACTCCGGAGCGAAGGCTCCCAAGTTTGAACCTAGTCCACCCTCCCCCCGCCAGGCATGCATTCCCGTGCTGGGTTGAGTGCCGAGCTAACCTTCAGCCTCGTAAAAAACAAGGGTCAAGTCGGGAACGTTCATATCGTGACCTGGTTAATCCGAAAGGAGACCAGTCCTGACACCACGCACCAGACAAGAATGGCTGACTGTCTGGTGTGACAAGCTATGATGATGATGACCTCACCAGCATCATTTTCCAATGGTCCAATATCAACTCTCATCTCCCTTTTACTCTATATATAACTGAAAAACCTTTTAGTATCACACTTTATATTATTGGTTAGTCTGCCCTCATATTTCATTTTTTTACCTTCTTATAGCTTTTTTAGTTGCCTTTTGTTGGATTTTAAAAGCTTCACAATCATCCAATTTCCCACTCACTTTTGCTACCTTATATGCCCTTTCCCTGCGCAGTTCTTGACTTCTCTTGTCAGCCACAGTTGCTTAGCCCTGCCATTTGAGAACAACTTCTGTGGGACATATCTATTCTGTGACCTGTGAACTATTCCCAGAAACACCAGCCACCTCTGTTCTGTTGTTATCCCTGCCAGTATCCTCCTCCAATCCACCTGGGCAAGCTCCTCTCACATGCCTCTGTAATTCCCTTTATTCTATTGCGATACTGATACATGTGACTTGTGCTTCTCCCTCTCAAATTGCAGAATGAATTCAATCATGTTATGATCATTGCCTCCTAAGCATTCCTTTACGTTAAGCTGACTAACAAGATGTGGGTCATTACATAACACCCAATCTAAGATTGCCTTTCCCCTTATAGGCTCAAGCACAAGCTGCTCTAAAAAGCCATCTCACAGGCATTCAACAAATTCCCTCTCTTGTGATCCAACACCAACCTGATTTTCCCAATCCCCTTGCATATTGATATGCATATATGGCCTCTTAAAAGATTCTTAATTACAATCTAAGCAAGAGCTTGGATTGTGTTTGAAAGACTGTATTGATGCCCATAAACTAATCATCCACATCTGTCTTTAAGATGTTCCCTTCAGTGGTTTGAGGGAATTTGCTGCTAAGGCTGTGAGGGCAAATGTGCACTGCCCTGTCTCTGTACACTCTGGGTACATTCTGAGAAAACTAGAAACCTTTCATCTTCTTGACAAAGGGGACAGGATTGATGTTTAAACTACTGGCTAACAACTGGGGTGGTAGGGGGGGAGGGCAGGGGTGCAATGAATGTTCTGAAGAGTGAGAGCCTCATAGGCATTAATCATCCCCCAGGAGACTACATGGTCTCTGTTGCAACCATCTTGGATTTTTGATGCTTCGATGATTGAAAGAAATATTTTCAATGAACTATAATCAGCAAATTATATCAATATGAATAATAATTGACTGGTAAGCTTGTGGTTTTCTTCCAGCTCAGTTAATTGGCTCACTGCTACAAAGAGATGTTTCCACCCCTTCTGCCAGGTTGCTGGAATGCTGCTTCCTTTCTCTTGACAGGAAACTGATGTCTGTGATAGGTGTCTATGATAAACGCTTGCCTCAGAATTGCTGGTTTCCAATGACAGTGCCTTGGAACAAGGTCAAGTCTTGGGTATTTGGCTGTAGGAGAAGGGCAAGGGCCAACAACGAAAGGAGAAACACTGACATCCTCAGCCTCTCAAAGCCAAGTAGGGAGACGGCTGTGTATCTGCGGCAGTACAGATCACTTAACTGCCATTAAGTCCTCCAGGGCCACACCAATAGCAGTAACCAAAATCCCTCATACAGGTGTCTCTCCCTGAAGGCAACAATGTTCCCTCAGTTTCTGTTCTCTGCACAGAACAACAATCTCCCCTCAGAAGAAAGCACTCCGGTTCCAGTTAACATCAAGCTGTAGCTGGGTGACATCTCTCTATTTTTCCATGACAACAGTGTGTGCGTGTGCGTGTGCGTGTGCGTGTGTGTGTGTGTGTTGGAAGGGGTTTGATACTAAACACTAAACAGAGCTTTCATTAAATCCTTCTGGAATACCCCTAGTTATGTGCCTTCAGTAAACAGAAACAGCTTCGTCAATGCTGTGATGTGGCAGTGTTAAGGCTTCTCTGAGCAGAAGTGTGTCCTGCTTCCAGACCTTAAGTGCCAGACCTCTAGCTCTCAATAAATTCTTCTATATGTTTGGAAGTAGACTCCCCTCATAACCATCTCATGTGTCCTGTCAGGCAGGCTAGATGATGTGCCAAAGCCAGGACAACCTCCTCAAATGTGCTCCCTTATCATAGTCCTCACATGTCCTGCAGTATAGTACCAATATGGAATCTCTCTGTCCAAGGAAATGACACACTTGCTTTCTTTTGCCTTTGGGCAGACTGTAATCTACTACAGACAGGTGAATGTCCACATAAAATATGTTCCTCTAATGTAGTCTCTTCATTCCTCATAGCTAAGCACCAGATGCTACGATGCAGGCAATTCTCCTTCCTCCTGAAGTGTAATTTACAGCTATGTGGGGTGTGGCTAGTCTGTGGATCTCTCTAGCGGACCTGCAATGAGAAAGACATAATACTGACTTGGCAGCACACATGTAGAGTGAGCCATGATTTCTGAAATCTGATCTGTTTGTAGCAGACATTTCAAGGCACTGAAAAAATGTCACCAACACTGTCTCCACAAGATTTTCTAAATTCACTGGAAATATCAGCAAACCAACTTAAGTTTCTTCTCCTATATCAACAACCCCAACATATAGACCATAGTTATAATTCAGCTGCATTGTACAGGCTACATAATTCACATGACTAACACAAGTCTCTTTAAGACGCTGTATTTTGAGCTCTGGCCAATTCAGATTAATTTATTTATTACATGTACATTCAAACATACAGTGAAATGTGTCATTTGTGTTAACAACTATCACAACCTAAAGATGTGCTGGGGGGGAGCCAACAAGTGTCGCCACATATTCCGGCAACAACAATAGCAACTAATGTCAGCAATCAAAGAACAACAGCAAAATAAGCCCCTTTCTTCCTTCCCACCCACCCACCCACACACAGGCAGACATCCTCCAACCCTAGGACAGGCTGCCTCTGGGCCTCCAGCCTCCAGCAGACTCACAGACATCGGGCCTCTGACTTTGGGACTTCTGATCAACCTTCGGGTTTCGATCTTTGGTATTGACCCCAGGACTCATTGAGGACAGGACCCCGAACTCCAGGCCTCAAACTCCAGACTCGCTGACTCACGCACCTAGGGGTGACTGACTCTTGTGCTTCCTGCCCACATGGATCTCCAATCCAGGGACCCGCCAACCTGGGGACTCATTAACCTGGAGGCTACCAGCCCTTGCCCTCGCTGGTCTTCATCTACAGCACTTGCCGGCCCAACATCTGTGCACAGATGTCCTTCATCATATGTCCATGTTCCTGGTGTTCAAGCACGGAGTGGAGGCCTGGACTCTGGCCTGGCCTCTAATTCCCCCACATCCTTGTCCTTAAACCCTAACTCCCCTCTTTGTGTTCAAAGCCATCCCTACAAATAGACAAAGATGATTCAAAGATGTGCCCAAAGCTCCCTTGAACAAAAGCAACATCCCCACTGACTCCTGAGGAAGGACAGTGCTACTCAAAGTGGAGAAGGGTTATTCAGGATGGAGTTGAGAACCTTGAATTCATGCATCAGGAGCACAAATTACCCACTTATCTGCCTTGTCAGCTACTTCCTATTCTTTTTGTGGTTCCCACATTGGCTATCTCAGAGCCCACAAAATTGGAATGGATGCAAGTCTTCTTTAATCCTGAGGAGAGAGTATACATGAGTCGTGGGGGATTCAGTGGGAGGGTAGAGTCCATGACAGGAGTGTCCATGGGCTATACAAGGTGATTCAGTGAGTGGGGAGTGTCTGTGATAGACAGAGTGCCCATGAGCTGGATGAAAGGATTCAATGGGTGGTTGAAATCTGTAACGAGGGAGATGTCTGGATTGTGGGAGGAGATCTTGTGGGTGGGGAAAATCTGTAATAGGAGGGTGACCGTGGGCTGTGGGAGGGGATTTAGTGGGTGGATAAAACATATGATAGAGCAAAATGTCTGGGCTGTAGGAGGCATTTGGTGAGTGGGGAGAATCTGTCATATGAAGAGTGTCCGTGGACAGTGGGAGGAGATTCTATGGGTGAGTAGAGTCCATAATGCAGGAGAGCATCTAGGCTGTGGGAGGAGATTCAGTGGATGGAGAAAATGTGTCATAGGGAGAGTGTCTGTGGGCTGTGGGAGGAGATTCAATTTAATAATCTAATCAGAGTCAGCATGACATCATAACGGGGAAATTGTGCCTGAAAATGCATTGTAAATTTTTGAAGAAGTCCTGATCAGAGCAGATAAAGAGGAACCAGTCAGAGAGTCATAGAAATAAAGTCATAGAGCAGAAACAGGCCCTTCAGCCCTTTTAGTCCAAGCCAAACTATTATTCTGCTTAGTCCCTTCAGCTTTCACCACAGCCCTCCATATCCTTTCTATCCATGATCTTATCCGAACTTTTTTTAAATATTGAAATTGAAACTGCATCCACCACTTCCACTGGCAGCTTGTTTCACATTCTCACCACCCTCTAAATAAGAAGCTCCTCCTTATGTTCCTTTTAAACTTTTCACCTTTCATCTTTAACCCATGACCTCTGGTTCTAGTCTCTCCTTACCTCAGTGGAAAAAGCCTGCTTGCATTTACCCTATCTATACCCCTCATAATTTTATATACTTCTATCATATCTCCCCTCATGATTTTATATACTTCTATCATATCTCCCCTCATGATTTTATATACTTCTATCATATCTCCCCTCATAATTTTATATACTTCTATCATATCTCCCCTCATTCTCATAAGGCTCCAGGAAACAAGGTCCTAACCTATTCAACCTTTCCCTATAACTCAGGTCCTCAAGTTTCGAGAACATCTTTGTAAATTTTCTCTGTTCCCTTTCAATCTTATTGATGTTGGACTTCTGGGCATTTGACAAGGTTCAAGTTCAAGTTTAATTGTCATTTAACCATACACATGTAGACAACCAAACAAAACAGCATTCCTCTGAGGCCAAGGTACAAAACACAGTACACATAGATAGGATAGCACAAGTCCCTGAGTGGCATGGCTTGAAGGCTGATGGTGCATGGGATGTTGTACAGCCACGCTTCTGCAAGAACAAACACACAACAGTTTCTCATCTTGCACTGGGTCAGCCATAATCAACTTGTCTTCCAAGGAAGCAAAAACTGGAGAGCAGCACTGACAGGAGAGCTGTCCTTTAGGGGCCAGCCCCCAACTCAGCACACCACTGTTCTCTTCCACAAACAATTATTTCACCAGATAACGGTGTTGGAGATATTATATTAGCATGGATAATATTATATTAGCTAACAGGCAGGAAGCAGTGAGTAAGGTGGGGGGGTCATTGTTAAGTTTCACTTTGACAAGTGGTGTATCATAGAGATCAATGCTGAGACCACCACTGTTTACAATATGAAGACTTGAAGGAAGATGTCAACATATGGGAGCCAAATTTGCAAATAACACTAGGTGAGAGTGAGTTGAGAGGAGGATATATTTTACAGAGAGACACTAATGGGATACGTGAATGGGCAAAAAGTTGGCAAGTGAAGTATAAGGTGGGAAAGTGTGAAGTGGTTCACTCTGAAATGAAGAACAAAAGGAAAGAGCATTACTTAAATGGAGAAAAGCTGCAGAAAGTTACAATACAAAGGGATATGGGAATCCTTGTGAATGAAATGCAGAAAGCTGACACACAGTAAGTAATAGCAAAGGCAAGTGGAATACTGACCCTTATTTCAAAGGGATTGGTACATAAACAAGGGAAGTCTTTAGTCAAATTGTACAAAGCAATAGTGAGACCACTTCTAGATGACTGCAGACAGGACCCTGGTGGGGCCAAAACTGGAATATTGTGTGTAGGTCTTGTATCTCTTCCTTCTGAATGTAGTAGAAACAGGCCCTTTGGCCCACTTTGTCCATACCAACCTAGATGCCCAGATACCTTCATGCACTTCCAATCCAAGTACCTGTCCAAATGACTTGTAAACATTGTAATTGTATCTGCTTCCTCAATTTCCTCTGGCAGCTCATTCCAGATATTCACCATCCTACTGGAAAAAAAAACTTACCTGTGCCTTCTAATTTTGGACTCCTCAACCCTGGGAAAAATATCCTAAAGGTTCTGACTATCTATGTACCTCACAACTTTATAAACTTCTATAAGGTCACCTCTCTACCTCCTATATTGCAGTGAGAATAAACCCAACTTATCCAATCTTTTCATATAACTACAGCCTTCTTTTCCAGGAACCATTCTGGGGGAGGCTTGTCAGTACCCTCTCTACTACTACCACCACATCTTCCCTGTACACAATCCTCTCAGTGTGATCTAACTTATATTCTGTACAACTGCAGTGTGATGTTCCAACTCTTATGCCTTCTACCCTCAACATTATTGCTCATTTTGACGACATTTGAAGACTTCTTGTGTCATCTAATACAACCTTTCCTTTCTCTTCTTGGCTACTGTTGGATCACTTTTCCTGCTTTCTGTTTTTAACAGGATCTACATTTGTTGTAAACCATGAATTCATTCTTTAAATGTTAGCCAATGCTCATTTGCTATCATGCCTTTTAATGTGGTTTCCTAATCTACTGTAGACAACCAGATCCTATATCTTTGTAGTTTGCTTTGTTTACATCTAAGGAAATGATTGCAGATTAAGCTAAATCACTTTCAGTCTTTATCTATAATTTGATTGTGATCACTATTTCCTAAAGGTCCCTTAATCACATGATTATTAATTAACCCTTTCTCATCACACAATCTAAAATAGCCTGCTCCTCATTGGTTCCTCAATATATCAGTTTAGAAACCATTTTGGATGAATTTGTCCTTTACACTATCGCTGTTAATTTGGTCACCTCAACACAATTCCTTAGACATAGTGGCTAATCCTCAGCAATGCCCTTCCAACAGTGTGGGACTCCCTTATACTGCCCTTCTGAGTGTATGATGGTCAGTCATAGAGAGTCAGTGCCATTTTTTGAACTTGGATGTCTAAAATGGGGATTAAACCTACACTCATTCTGAGTCTGAGCCGATAAGGTGCTTCAAAGATTTTAGGCTTTGAAGTGTAAATGGTATTTCTTTTAAATTGATTTTTAAAACTGAATGTTGAAATAGTAAGTGAATGGAAATAGAGACCGATGTGGCTCCTTACTCATAAAGGAAGGTATAAAGTGAGAAACTATGGGCTGATTAGTCTAACACCTATTATTAAAAATGATAGAATAAATTATCAAAGGAGTACCAAAGGAGTATCAAAAGTTATTACCTCTGCCGGCTGAGTCAGCATACCTGTGTGCAGGGAAAATTATGTTTGGCAAATTTATTTGAGTTGTTTGAGGAAATTTCAGTCAGTGTGGATGGAGGGGTATCAGTAGAAATCACAAGGCATTTGGCAGCATGATGGAGGACTACCTCACCAGAACACAGCTTGTGGTGTTGGAGGTAATTAGCCATGGTCTGTTTTTTTATCAATTATGCTATTGTTTGCACTGTTGTAACTATGTGGTTTTGTGCAGGTCTTTTAGCTTTAGCTTTTGGTGTTGTTTGTCTGGTGGATTTGGAGCTCCTTTTCAGGGAACGCACTAAGACGGTAGTGTGATATTAATACACAGCAGCCTCTCTGGACTCTGGATTGGGGATTGTCAAACATTACGTGGATTTTCTGGTGTAGTCTGTTTTGTCATTTGCTTTTGTCATTCTGGAGGAATGTTGTCTCATTTTTTAACTGCATTGCATTTGCGCAATAAATGACAATAAACTGAATCTGAATCTGAGATAGAGATTGAGCTAATGACAGGAAGGAGTGAGCAGGGACAAGGGGATCATTTTCATGTTGGCAATCTGTTACCAGTGGGCAGCACTTGGATCAGTGCTGGGACCACAGTTATTTATAATACTTATTGTGACTTACAAGAAGGAGGTGAACGTACAGTGACCAAATCTACTAATCATACAAAACTAGATGGGAAGGTGAGTTGTAAGGGGATATGAGCCATTTACGGGGAGATATTGACAGGTTCAGTAAGTGGTCAATGTGTTGGCAAATAGATTATAATGTGGGAAAATGTGAAATGGTTGTGTTTGGAAAGAAGAATTATATTATTTGCATGAAGAAAATCTTCAGAAAAAGGCGGCACACAGTGATCTGGGATGTTTGTACATGAAACAGAAACCCAGCACAACCCAGGTGCAGCAGGTAATGGAATGCTGGCTTTTGCTTCAAGGTGGTTTGGAGTGTAATGTTTGGGGAGATTTATTACAGCTATACAGGGCACCAGTGAGGCCACATCTACAGTACTGCAAATGGTTTTGGTCCCTTTATGATTTCATTGGAGGTGATTCAGAGAAGGCTCACTTGGATGATCCTGAGTATAGAAGGAAAGTCTTGTGATGAAAAGTTGAACAGATTTGGTCCGTGCCAGTTGGATTTTGAAAGAATGAGGGGCCATGTTATTGAAACAAGCAAGATTCTCAGGAGGACTAACCAGTTAAATGCTGAGAAGGTATTTCTCCCCTTCTGGGAGAATCCACGACAAGAGGGCACAGTCTCAGAATAAGGGCCACCCATTTGAGACCAAGACGAGGAGGAATTCGATCTCTCAGGGAAAGGTAGCACATGGTCGAAGAGCCCAGCGCAGCAGAGATCACAGAGGGCGAGCAGTGAGAGAAGGTCTCTTTGAATTCCTGTCCAAGAGAAGATTTAAACTTCTTCAGGGTAGGCATATCTGGACAAGACTTCGCAATAGAGCAACAAATATACAACAGTAGGTCAGGCACACACAAAATTCCTCCAACATTTTGTATATGTTGTTCTGGTCTTCCAGCATCTGCAGAGTCGCCTGTGTTGATGATTCGTTGCTCCACTGTGAAGCCTCTTGGAGGTCTTCGCTTCCATGGGAGTTCAGTGAGACCCTCTTCTCACTGCGACTCGCCAGCTTGTACCCCATCCTCTTCCCCATCTGACTTATTCTCCCTTCCTTTCCAGTCCTGGTGAAAGGTGTCGGCCTGAAACGTCGACTGTTTATTCCTTTGTATAGATGTTGCCTGACCTGCTGAGTTCCTCCAGCATTTTGTGTGTGTTGCTCAGGGATTTGAGCCTTTGGAATTTTTAGACGCGGAAAGCTGTGGGTGCAGATCAAGGAATATATTGAAAGCCGAGGTAGATAAATGCTTCCTCAGTTTTGGGGGTTGAGAATAATGTGGTTCAGGCGAAAACTGAATCAGCCTCAATCTCACTGAATGATGAAGCAGGCTCGAGGGGCTGAATGGCCTATTCTCCTGTTTATGGTCTCAGAGCCAGGACAAAATGATTCATGACATCCGAGAAGTGAAGGCGTTCAGTCAGGCGTGTACGGGTGGCTTTCTTTGCACCTGCTATCTCCTACCGCCTTCTGATCGCGCCTCTCCCCGGGCTGTGGAAGTCAGATGCGGACTGCTCGCCGCCCCCGCCTCTACCCACGGACGGACACGCGTCATTCAGCGATCGTCCCCAACCGCCCTCTGTGGAGGCGTGAGCCGAGCCGGGGATATCCAGCGCTCTCTCAAACAACACACAGATACGCACAAAAAAAAAACATAACTTCAACTGCAAAGCGAACGGTAGCAGCGAGGGAGAAGTGGCACAGACTGAAGATCGAGACTCACTCAGACTGCGCTGCCAGCATTTCTCAGTTACAGGTACCTCACCGCCTGAGCACCAGTGTCTTTAGGGCCGTTTCATCCGAGGAGCACTGGTATGTATAAAGGTAAAGCAGAGGTCTGTGGACATTCCACACTGAACCAGTTTACGGAGTCATAGGAAATGTCCCTTTCACCTGCTGGTTGGCGATTAGTGTTCTGTTCCCCGGGCTCCGATCAAGTGACAAGTTGGCTTCAAAATAGAACTGTTTTTCGATTTTATACAAAATATTCTGATTGCTCAGAATTGTCTTAAATTGTATATCCAGTCATTTCAATTAAGCAACGTAAATAACAGGGGATAAAGAAGATTAGAGCTAAAGAAAACGAAATTTTAGATAAACTGACATCAGCAACTGACTTCAGGCTGTTGTTAATGTGTCCAGGAATACAATAATATACACAATCAGTAAAGACCACACCGGTCCATCTACTAACATATACACCGCAAATACTGATTGTGTGGAATGTATGCTACTTTAAATCTGTATGGTATATGCTATACTGTGTGTATATTAACTGTAGAAGATACACTGTATATAAATTGCATTGGAGAGTGATTGTATAAAAGCTGTATAAAATATACCGTATATGTATTTTATGCAGAGTTAATGTAATATACACCGATTGCAGGCTGTTTTCCCCAACGGTAGATAAACGCGCAAAGAAGCATCTGAACGAGCACTTGAATTGCCAAGGCACAGTCGGGTACAGACCATGTGCTGGCAAGTGGGATTTGGGAGCAACACACACAAAATGTTTGAGGAACTCAGCATCTATGGAAATGACGTTTCGGGCTGAGACACTTCATTAGGACTCATGAAGGGTCTCGGAACGAACCGTCGACTGTTTACTCTTTTTCCGAAGACGCTGAGTTCCTCCAGCACTTTGTTTGTGTCGCTTGGATTTCCAGCGTTTGCAGATTTTCTCTTGTTGGTATAGATGGTTGGCATGGACATGGAGGGCCGAAGGGCCGGTTTCCGTGCTGTATGACTCTAGCTATTTTGCTGTGGGATGACGAATACTGTCCCTGTGATAACACTCTGCCAGCGCAGGACGTGTTTACTGAGACCAGGATAGTGTCTGAACTGTTCCTGTTGCTTGCCCCTAGGTCCGGTAGCGACAATGTCTTTGCCGAGAACCCTCGGTGAACTCCAGCTGTACTACCTGCTGCAGAGAGCCAATCTTTCAGTCTATTACCAGACCTTCGTCCAGCAGGGAGGGGACGACGTGAGGCAACTCTGCGAGGCCGGAGAGGAGGAGTTCCTGGAGATCATGGCTCTGGTCGGCATGGCGACCAAGCCTCTCCACGTGCGGAGGATGCAGAAGGCTCTCCGGGAGTGGGCGGCCAACCCAGCCGCCTTCAGCAGCCTCCCCCAGTTCAGACTGGCCGGCGCATCGCCCCAAAATTCAAAGAGAAAATCGGTTAGTAGCAGCGAAAACGCCTTCCCTGGAAGCAAACGGCTGCGGCCTTTAACCAGTGCACCTGCCGACTGCTGCAGCCCCAACTCGGGCAAGAGTCCCGCGGAGGGAGTCAGAGCGAACCAGGTGATTGGGCGGCAACTGGTGACCGCCACCTTCCGCAACAGCGGTTCCGTGGAAGATGCGGATCTCTCGAGGCTGAACGATAAGCTGGCAACCCCGCTCAAGATGAAGGACAGTGATACCGCCATGGGAGAGGATGAGCGGGGCTGCGGGCCGTCTAACACTGGGCGCGGAGACAGCACGCAGCTGGTGCACCACCAGGTAGGGTCCTTCTGACGTTAATTATAAATTATAAGGAACAGTTCAATAGTCACAAATACGAGAAAATCTGTAGATACTGGAAACCCAAAGCAACACACACAATATGCTGGAGGAACTCGGCAGGCCAGGCAGCATCAATGGAAAAGAGTGAACAATCGACGTTTCGGGCCGAGATTCTTCATCAGGACCATGTCACTGAATGCAGGGGTTAAACGGGTTCTGCTTTGGAAGCGAGCGCTGTCAGTACCAACTTCCCTCGGGTCTTGTGTGCCAGAGTCGCCACGGTAAAAGTAACACATTTCCAGCAGCGTTAACAAAAAAATTGCTGAAACAGGGTCTCGAACGGAAACAACCGCCCCAACCCCCCACACACAGATGTTGCTGGAACCTCCGAGTTCCTCCAAAAGATTGTTTATTGCTCTAGATTCCAGCATCTGCACTCTCCCATGTTTCCATTGAACAAAAATGTGTATCTTTATTTTTCCGACTTAATGCTTGGCTTTACCCCCTTCCCTGCTGGATTACAGAAGGCTGCATCAGACTATGTCAGAAACTAAAGCATGCAGGCACCAAGTGTCACTGCATGCTGAGTCTGGCCTTGTTGCTATGCAATGTCTCCGTTTGTTGGACATGGTCACATTACCTGCCCTACCTGGAAAAGTTGACTACAACTCCATCAGGCAGTGGTCAGCAAAGAACATCCAGAAGACACTGTGGGACAAGGGGACTGTATAGATACTGTGGGGTGATTCCCTTTCCAAACCATCTGGCTGAATGCCTTAACATCAGATCTCACCAACAGGCACCAAGGCCTCACTTGGCGGGTGGTGAGAGGGGTTCTCCCAGTCACCTCCTTCCTGTGCACTAGGAAAATCACATCCAATGCACTCCGTCCTTGGGATTTGCTGTGATGGGGAAGATATAGTCGCTCACCTCTTTGCAAACTGTGGAATTGTTCAGAGGGTGTGGAGAAGGTCCTTGTCACAGTTAATCCCAAGCAACTATATAAAGAGGACTCTCAAATCTACAGGCCAGGGACACAGATACAGATAGACCTCCAAGTGCTACTGGAAGATCTTCAAATCAGTGGAGGGTTGCTTTTGGCCTTCCAGAACTTGGTCTTTCAGCACAGCAAGATGTCTGTGAGGGAATGCTGCTGAATGGCATATACCAGACTGCGGGAGCACGTGCTGAGGAATGCACTGAAGCTCATTACAGCCAATCCAAAAGCTCTATGGGGATGGACTACAGTCTAGAATTCTATGGTAACTGGACATTGAGGGATGAATCTGGCAGGGGAATCATTTAGACAATGGGAGGGTCTGTCCACCCAGGGGGTCACATAAGTGTCAATGATGCCATGTATAAAAGAAAAAGATGTGCTAACCCTACTGTGTACAGAACCAGCAATAATACTGATCGAAGAACACCAGGAATGTAAAGAGCTTTGCATTATGTTTTTTTGTTGGGCATATTTTTTATGAAGAATGAAGTTTATTTTACAGTCGAGAGAGCAAGGCTGGTATTTATTAAGCTTGAGGAGATTAGATTTTTTTTCCACAAGTAGGGAGATTAAGGGAATAAGCAAGTCTTCAACTCTTGTTAAAGAACTCCTGCTTCACAGGGAAACCTCTCTCTCAAATAGTGACAAGGTTCTGGGTTTTTATATGGGCTGCACTCTAACACGTTCTCCATTTCTTGCTACCAGGTGGTCACTCCATTTTGCAAGGAAGACAGCAGCCAGCTGCAGCGGAAGGCTGATCTATTTTCACTGGCTCGACCAGTGGCCCAAGAGTTTGCTTACAGGAAAACATGGTAAGGAATAATGGGCTCTCTCGACTGTATTGTGATGGCCAAACCAACTGTGTTTGTTTTTTTTCCCCCTATTTAAATTTAGACATACCCCCACCCCCACTGTGAAGATTACTGTCAAAATGCCCTGTGGTGACTGTTCTCTGTTCACTTTGGTAGCTCTCAGCTCAGACGGATACCATCATCTCAGGGCATTAGGGCTAAGAGGTAGAAATGTTACTCAATGATTCCTACTGGAATAACAGTCCTCCAGTTTTCACAGGTATACAATTGAAAAGATTCACCACCCTCTAGATACACAAACTTCTACCCATCTCATGCTGGAATAGATGATGCCTTATTCTGAGACTGTGGCCCCTGGCTCTAGACACCTCAGCCAAGGGAAATATCATCTCTGCCTTAACACTTGCAAACCATAAGAACTTCATATATTTCAAGGAAGTCACCTCTCAATCTTATAAACTCAAGAGACTGCTGTCTTAGTGTCACGGAGTGCTCACAGAGGACTGGACCCAGGTGCAGAGGAACGGCAGCCTTTCTCTGTCCCAGAGGTTGCTGGCACTGACTCAACCCAAGAGCTGCGGATGGCAGGCTCACAGCTTGACTCAGGAGAGGAGGAACAGGAGTCTGAAACAAGAGGTTAGATATAGGAATAGCAACAGAACCTCGAAGGAATGACTGAGCGACACCATGGGACAACTCATTCTCTCCAACACAATGACCCTGCTAAGGCACTAAACGAGAGTCCTCTTTAAATAATCATAGATGGCGGGAAACCCGTGCCAGTCACATTCAACTTGACAAAATTAAACTAGAAGAACAAGAGCTTAACAACTCTCGTTAAGATAACGATTATTAAATACAGGTGCTAAGAACCCTAGCCGCTCAACACTCTGTGGCAAGCAGCAGAGGCTGCAGGCTCATGACAACTAATCTGTTTAATGTCTCCTCAAACATCAAAGCAGCCATCCCAGAAATGAACATCTGCAGCACTCTCTCTATCTCAAGTATACCTTTCCTTATGTATTCCAACTGTTGTGTCCATGCCTATTCACTAAAATTGTTTCTCCCCAATGCTTTGCTGCACCCACTTCATACTTCACACTGTTTTGCATTATCCACATACTTGGGTATATTGCAGAGACACAAGAGGCTGGGGGTGCTGTAGCCTGGAGCAAAAACAAACTGCTGGAGTAACTCAGTGGGCCAGGCAGCATCTGTGAAGGCAAAGGGAAGGTTGATCTCCTCACGCAAGTCACTGATACAGATTGTGAGCATCTGGGCCCTAGTGGTCTCAACCCTCCAACCCAAGAATGACCCGTTCATTCCTATGCTCTGTTTTTTATCTGATACCAATCCACTGACTATGCAATAAATTCGGCATGGCCCTGTCAACTCTTACCAATTTTTTTCAATGTACATTCTGTCTGGATGCATTATGGTTAACTGGTCCAGCTAACTGCTCTGCATGTGACCACAAGAAACTGCAGAGAGTTGTGGATATGGCTCAGTACATCACAGGAACCAGCTTCCCCTCTCTGTCTGCACTTCCCCCTGCCTTGGTACAGCAGCCAGAACAATCAAAGACACCACTCACCCCGGGCATTCTCTCTTCTCCTCCTCCTCCATCAGGCAGAAGATACAAAAGCCTGAAAGCATGTATCGCTAGGCTCAATGACAACTTCTATTCCACTGTTATCAAACTATTGAATAGGCCACTTGTACCGTAAGATGGATTCTTGGCTTCACAATCTACCTCATTATGATCTTGCATCTTATCATTTACCAACACTGTACTTTCTCTATAACTGTTACACTTTATTCTGCATTGTTATTGTTTTGCCTTGTTCTACCTCAATGATCTGTGTAATGGTCTGATCTGTATGAACAGTACGTAAGTCAGGCTTTTCACTGTATCTCAGTACAAGTGACAGTAATAAACCATAAAATAAACCAAAGTATATTACCCCCAATATAGTGCATTCTAACTTTGTTTAATAATTTCTTCTATAGCACCTTCTGAAAGACCAAATGAATCTGATTCACCTTTATCTAGTTACAACCTTAACCAAGAATCCAACAGATTTGTTAATCATGGTTTCTTTTCTGTCAATCCTTGTTGACTCTTCTCAACCCTAAAGTAAAATCAATTTTATCTATACTCTGTAGGTTCATCTCACCACTTCCTTAATATACGTGGCTAGGATCAAAGGACAGAGGAAATCTGACTTAAAATTTAGATGGGTTTTGGTATATTTTAATAAAATTATTTTAAAGAAAATAAAGAATAGTGGGAAAGTCTAGGAGAAAGACATAATATATGTTACACAAAGAGTTGGCTGACCAGGGAGAATAACGTCTACAATATTCTTTTAAATATACAGTAGATAGATATTTGAATAAAATTTCTGAAAGAAAAAGTATGAGAGAGTGCAGATGGGTCTTTCACAGAATAGACTCATGAATAATGTGTTCAATAGCCAAATGTACTGAAAGATTTTGTAATCAAGTACAACTCAATACACAGGTGATACTTGTTTGGGAGGTTGGTGTCTCTGGGATATTACTCCTCCCACCTCCCTGCACCCTTGCTCACACCCCAAATATGTCTTCAGAGTAAGAGGAGAAAGAAGTGTGTGGTGTTGTGGAGGGGTGGGGAGTGGCAGGGGGTACAGAAGAGAAATAAAAGGATCAATTCCATTCAAGCTTCCTTTCTTATGGTGCCTTCTAAAGAGACTCAATCATTAATCCACTTTCAGGTTAAGTTTGGAGGAAATCAATGATCCCTCTGTGAAGAGTATCACATGTGAGGTAAGTCCTTGTGGATTTAATGTCCTTGTGGCACAGGGTTGGGACTGAGGCAAGAGTGGAGGTGATGGTGCTCGAGCTGAGGTGAGATAATTAGTATGGTATGGTCATGTGAAGATAAGTGGAGGGGCAGGTAGAATTTAGTGAGCAGGGAGTCTGCGAAAGGACATAGAGAGATTAGAAGAATGGGCAAAGAAGTGGCAGATGGAATAGTATAGGGAAGTGTATGGTCATGCACTTTGGTAAAAGGAATAAAGGCGCAGACTATTCTCTAAATGGGGGAAAAATTTAGAAATCAGAGGTGCAAAGGGACTTGGGAGTCCTCGTGCCGGATTCTCTAAAGATTAACTTGCAGGTTGAGTCGGTGGTGAGGAAGGCGAATGCAATGTTAGCATTCATTTTGGGAGGACAAGAGTGTAAAAGCAAGGATGTAATGCTGAGGCTTTATAATGCATTGGTCAGACCGCACTGGGAGTATTGTGAGCAGCTCTGGGCCCTTTATCTAAGAAGAGATGTGCTGGCATCAGGGAGAGTCCAGAGGAGGTTCACGAGAACGATTCTGGGAATGAAAAGGTTAATGTGTCTGCTAGCTCTGGGCCTGTAATCACTGGCATTTAGAAGAAAGGTGGGGGGGGGGGAATCTCACTGAAACCTATCAAATATTGAAAGGCCTAGGTAGAGTGGATGTGGAGAGGATGTTTCCTATAGTGGGGGAGTCTAGGACCAGAGGGCACAACCTCAGAATGGCGAGACATCCCTTCAGAACAGAGTTGAGGAGGGATTTCTTTAGCCAGAGGGTGGTGAATCGTTGGAACTCATTGCCGCAGACAGCTGTGAAGGGGAAGTCATTGGGTATACTTAAAGCAGAGGTTGATAGGTTCTTGATTAATCAGGGCATTAAAAGTTGTGGGGAGAAGGCAGGAGATTGGGATTGGGAGGGATAATAAATCTGATGGAGCAGACTCAATGTACAGACTGAGCTATGTCTTATGGTCACGGTTGGGATGTGACAGGTTCGGGGTGGGTATGGTATGGGGTTAGGGGTTCTCTTATTTATCCAGGCTTTCCTTTTATTATGAAGAACCAGGTGGGAGCAGTCTTCCAGCGGACAATAGTGGGGGAGTGTCAGGAAGAATTCATCAAACACCAAGACGTAGATTCAATCGGGAACAGGCACAACACCAAGGGGAATAATGGGCCTCTGTCCAGAAAACCTTTTGCCAGCCAACCACAGGGTATGTACAGTTCTTGTACCAAATCACAATGTCTTTGATTCTTTTCGGTGGGGGTTTGCAGAGGGATGCACTGGGATTTTGTAGATTTGCTTTAAGCTCCATAATAAGGGAAACTCAGCAATCAAGATAATAAACAAACGCTTTACACTTGGCTTCCACTGACTGGTCCCTTCTGTCACCACATTCATTCTGATAAGGACAGCACTTCCATTGTTGATGTCTTTGCAGTGTATTAATCGTCCATCTCCCAAGAACAAGAAGTTGATATCGTCTGTGGATCATTTCCGGGGATCATCAGCCTTTTTGTTCCAAGCATAAAAACAGAAAATGCTGGAAGCCCTCTCCATCTGTGGAGAGAGAAGCAGAGTTAATATTTTAGACCAAAGACCTTCTGTACATAAACAGGGCCCGTGTTTCATCGCTCTGCCATATTGCAGCCAACCCTTCATCAATCTGTGCTCCAGGCTTTGGAATTCCCACCTGGGCACTTCTTCCCTCCTCTACCAAACTTTTTGGCCATCTTTTCTATATCCCTTTACGTGGCTGTCTTCAAATTGTTTCATTGTAATAATCAGTGAAATTCTTTAGGACATTGTACGAGGTTAAGGGTGTCATATAAGTGCAAATTGTTCTGTTGGACTGGAATATAATATAATAATTTTAAATTTGAGATTTTTATCCTTGGGCAAGAATATTCAGAGATCCAGAAATTGAATAGCCCAATGTTCCCGGCTTCCAAAATACAAAGTTGAAAGGAAAAGCTAAATCTGACACTTAGTTTGCCTTTTGATGCCTTTTTATTCTGTGACCCACGTTTGTCGGTCTTCCTTTTAGCCGCGGAATGTCACTCGTCCGCAGGCAGTTCGGCAGACGTGGCAAAGAAGGCAGCATCGAATAGCTGAGCTGGTATCAGGTGACCAGCGAAGCGGACTGCAGCCACGTAGGCAGGAGATTGCCAAGATTGGAGGTGAAGTGTCACCCGAAAATATGCGAAGGATTGGGGGTGTTTTCTGTGTGTGTGTGTGTGTGTGTGTGGGGGGGGAGGTCAGACTTCAGGTCATTCCGAGCGCAGCAGTCGTTTGAGGAGAATGGAGCGGACATGGATGCTGACCAAGTGTTACCTGAAGTAGCCCAAAAAAACCCACCTAAAATCCTCGGAATGTTTGAGCATTGATGCACCATCAATAACTCACACTGAGACGTAAGGCGAGATATCAGCTTTTATTGACTGGAAGAAGGAACCAGGAGTGAGTGTCCATCATACTACATCCTGGAGACTGAGGCCGAGCGTCAGGCCTCAGATCGCCTTTATACAGGGGCCTGTGGGAGGAGCCACAGGAGCAGCCAGCAGGGGCGTGTCCAGACAGGCGCAGAGTTCACCACAAGCATGCATCTCACTAGCTAATTTTTTGAAAGAGAAAAAAATGGTGCACTTTGATAGGTTTATTCGGCACCCCTGATATCCTCAGGATGTCCCAACAAAATACTTAAAGAGTGGAGCATTGTAACGTAAAAAATGCATCAGCCAAACTGCACTTAACTTTGTTGTTGTGGTGAACTATGTGCCTGTCGGGACACGCCCCTGCTGACTGCTCCTGTGGCTCCTCCCACAGGCCCCTGTATAAAGGAGACCTGCGGCCTGACGCTCGGCCTCAGTCTCCAAGACCTTGTATGATAGACACTCACTCCTGGTTCCTTCTTCCAGTCAATAAAAGCCGATATCTCGCCTACGTCTCAGTGTGAGTTATTGATGGTGCATCAGTTGTTCTGGTCACTGCCAGAGAATTAGTGACTGCGTAGTGAAAGCAGAATGAAAACAACTTTTGCATAGGACCAGAACAGCCCAACCCGAAGAAAACATGAAGCAACAAATCTCTGCAAAATAAAGAGAGCCGTGACATTGCAAATCTGTGGCGGGACAGGATGAAGAACGGGAAGGTTGGGAACGTAACCCTTTCAAAATGCGCCCCTCCTGTGTTGCGCGACCCACCCCTCGTGTGGCATGTTCTGGTGGTGGTAAAGTCAAATTAGAGAATAAAAATGTTGATTTTAATTGTCGGTTTCTTTTCGGTTGTAAAGCAGAAAGTCCGGAGGAGAATCGACCAGCCCCCAAGAACACAGAGAATGGACTGATGGCAGCGAAAATGGATGATGTGTGAAATAACGAAACCAAACAATGTGATGCAAGCAAAACAAAACTGGCAACGCAAAGCAAGTGGCAAGCAGAGGTTGAAACGAATAAGGTTGGATGAGATTTTAGAGATGAACTTAATTATCCCAGGAAATGTGTGAACGACACTGACTGCCAGGTTTGATTAGGCAGTAATTTAGGCATTATAGCGTGTGATGGCCATTCTGGCGTTAATTAGCAAGGTCTAATGCCTGTTCACGTGAGCCCTATTACGTTGGGAGTTCCGATTTACCCATTGTTGCTGCTCCTCCCAGAGGGGATCGACTTCAGACTGCAGCCACCCTTACAGAGCAGTGCAGGTCAACCGGAGGAGGGCAAGTATTTGAACAGGCTGGCTCGCTTTTCTCTTCCCAAAGGGTGACAGAAGAAATATATAAAGCGGGAGGGAAACGTTTCTATGGATGGAGAAGAGGGGCAGTTGGTATATAGTGGTCTTTTGAAAGCCCGCATGCCATTCAGGAGAAGCCCCTCCCCCAGGAGAGTTTGGGTGAAAGGTTAAGGAGGTGGAGGAGCTGGACCAGCGAGGGAGGGAAAAGGAACAGGGGCTGAGAGAATTACACGGGAGGGTTGACTGGATGCCAGAATGATGAACTGAT
Source organism: Hypanus sabinus (assembly GCF_030144855.1). Taxonomy (NCBI): domain Eukaryota; kingdom Metazoa; phylum Chordata; class Chondrichthyes; order Myliobatiformes; family Dasyatidae; genus Hypanus; species Hypanus sabinus. Next base: position 34,714,143 of record NC_082738.1, on the reverse strand, counting down.
GGAGCCAGAAGATTTCTTTCTTTGCTCACTATTCCTTGTTAAGCCGATTCTATCTCGTTCCCAGTCGGCACAGATCCACTTGTAAGACTGAGAGTTGGTTGGTAACTGAAAGTTAACGGCGAGGTCCATGTTAGGAGTCTGGAGTTCCGATGACACCGCCAAGTGAACAGCGGCAGCCGAGTACCAGGGCCTCAGTACCTCCAGTGCATTTGGAGGGTTTCGCAGAGACAACCTTGGCGGTATTTTCCAGTGCCTCGAGATGCACTAAGAGAACTGGAGGGACGGGGGAAAGGATACAGTTTCCCAGCTCTTAGAAGCACACAGGAGCGCAGGGATCACTGTTACTGGGAAGACCACAAGTTTTGAGCCAGGTTTGATCTTCGGGTGTCATTTTTCTTAGCTAACCAAGGGCTGTTCCGGTGCATTGAAGGTGATGGCGAATTTCACTAGTACCGAACACCTTCACCGAGTGGTGTCTCCTGAGATACTGAAAGTGGTCCACATTTTCCAGGGGGGAGATTTTATTGTTGGAGCACAGTGTAGTTCACCTGGTTGATGTTGGTATGTGTCCTTTGTCTAATTCATTTTCTTCTCTTTATTTTTGTATTTGCAGTTTGTTGTCTTTTGCACTTTGTTGTGCATCCTGTTTGGTGCCATATTTAGAAATATAGAAAACCTACAGCACAATACAGGCCTTTCGGCCCACAATGCTATTTACCTTAGAACACGTATTTACCTTAGAAATTACCTAGGGTTACCCATGGCTGTCTGTTTTTCTAAGCTCCATGTACCTATCCAGGAGTCTCTTAAAAGACCCTGTCGTATCCTCCTCCACCACTGCCATCGCCAGCCCATTCCACACACTCACTACTCTCTGCATAAAAAAACTTACCCCTGACATCTCCTCTGTACCTACCTCCAATCACCTTAAAATTATGCTCTTTCATGCTAGCCATTTCAGCCCTGGGAAAAAGCCTCTGATTATCCACACGATCAATGCCTCTCATCATCTTGTACACCTCTATCAGGTCACCTCTCATCCTCAGTCGCTCCAAGGAGAAAAGGCCAAGTTCACTCAACCTATCCTCATAAGGCATGCTTCCCAATCCAGGCAACATCCTTGTAAATCTCCTCTGCACCCTTTCTATGGCTTCCACATCCTTCCTGCAGTGAGGCGACCTGAACTGAGCACAGTACCTCAAGTGGGGTCTGACCAGGGTCCTATATAGCTGCAACATTACCTCTCGGCTCCTAAACTCAATCCCACTATTGATGAAAGCCAATACACCGTATGCCTTAACCACAGAGTCAACCTGCACAGCAGCTTTGAGTGTCCTATGGACTCGGACCCCAAGATCCTTCTGATCCTCCACACTGCTAAGAGTCTTAACATTAATACTATATTCTGTCATCATATTTGACCTACCAAAATGAACCACTTCACACTTATCTGGGTTGATCTCCATCTGCCACTTCTCAGCCCAGTTTTGCATCCTATCAATGTCCCGCTGTAACCTCTGACATCACTCCACACTATCCACAACACCCCCAACCTTCATGTCACCAGCAAATTTACTAACCCATCCCTCCACTTCCTCATCCAGGTCATTTATAAAAATCACAAAGAGTAAGGGCCCAGAACAGATCCCTGAGGCACTCCACTGGTGACCGACTTCCATGCAGAATATGACCTGTCTACAACCACTCTTTGCCTTCTGTGGGCAAGCCAGTTCTGGATCCACAAAGCAAGGTCCCCTTGGATCCCATGGCTCCTTACTTTCTCAATAAGCCTTTCATGGGGTACCTTGTCAAATGCTTTGCTGAAATCCATATACACTACATCTACTGTTCTACCTTCATCAATGTGTTTAGTCACATCATCAAAAAATTCAGTCAGGCTGGTAAGGCACAACCTGCCTTTGACAAAGCCATGCTGACTATTCCTAATCATATTATACCTCTCCAAATGTTCATAAATCCTGCCTCTCAGGATCTTGTCCATCAACTTACCAACCACTGAAGTAAGACTCAGTGGTCTATAATTTCCTGGGCTATCTCTACTCCCTTTCTTGAATAAGAGAACAACATCCGCAACCCTCCAATCCTCCAGAACCTCTCCTGTCCCCACTGATGATGCAAAGATCATCGCCAGAGGCTCAGCAATTTCCTCCCTCGTCTCCCACAGTAGCCTGGGGTACATCTCGTCCGGTCCTGGTGACTTATCCAACTTGATCCTTTCCAAAAGCTCCAGCACATCCTCTTTCTTAATATCTACATGTTTAAGCTTTTCAGTCCGCTGTGAGTCATCCCTACAATCACCAAGATCCTTTTCATTTTCATTGATTTTATTGCGTTACTTGTATTCACTGTGAATGCCAGCAAGTAAATGAATTTCAGGGTGGTGTATGGTGACATATGTACTTTGATAATAAATTTACTTTGAACTTTGAAGTGGGCTGAATAGCCTGACTCTGTTTCTATGGTCTTTGTTTTCTCTCATAGGCTTCAAACATATCAGTAGTGGCTTCTAGCTCAGCCTGTGAGAGTGCGCAGATACGGGCATCATCCGCATACTCAGTTCAACCAAATACCACCATCCCTCTAGTTGTCTGATTTGGAGGATTTCCTATCTTTGTTTCCTTCCCTACCTCCACCCTTTCAGTGAAACCTCTAACATTTGTTTGGATACTTACTCTTGTGGCCCGTAGCATTCAGTTCACACTTGGCAGTGCGTTTATTAAATAAGCCAGCAAGGGGGCTTTGAACCAGTCATTGTATGAGCATTGACTCTTAAAGAGAAGTTTGAAGATGCTAAATTTGATCATACTGCAGAGATCAGATTGGGTTTGGAGGTACAAGTTATTGGTGCTAACTCTAAAGGTTAGCTCTAAATATTTAGTTCACTGTAAAGGTGGGAACTGACTCATTGTGCAGTCATGAATGGGGATTAAAAAAATTGTTATCTCCTCATTTCACTGAATACTTTGAAGTTGTTTCAGGTTTACTGAGAATTATGTAAATATCATGCTCACATTCTAGTTCAATCGTTTAAATAGGGAAATGTTTTGTACCAAGCTAACACTGTATAAGGAACCTTGAGTCTGTAACCAATGAACATTAAACCAAAGAAATAAATGCTATCAGGTGCTCCATCTGTTCCATTTAGTTGCAGCCTCTGTTTAATCTTTATGCAGAACATGACTTGGGACATGTTTTCTCTTCATTGAGGGAAGAGATCATGGAAAACTACAGCATAGAAACAAGCCCTTCAGCTCGTCTGAAGAAGTTAAACTACCTAATTCCATCATCTTGCACCCAGACCATAGCCCTCCATACCCTTTCCATCCACGTACCTATCCAAACTTCTATAATGTTGAAATCAAAATCGGCTCCACTACTTGCACTGGCAGCTCATTCCACACTCTCATCACACTGAGTGAAAACATTTCCCCTCATGTTCCCCTTAACCATTTCACCTTTCACTCCTAACCCATGACTTCTAGTTGCAGTCCCACCCAACCTCAGTGGAGAAAGCCTACTTGCGTTTACCTTATCTATACCCCTCATAATTGTGTATACCTCTTATCAAATCTCTCAATCTTCTACATTTTAGGAAATAAAGCTCTAACCTATTCAATCTTTCCTTATAATTCAGGTCCTCTGGTCCTGGCAACATCCTTGTAAATTTTCTATACTCTTTCAATTTATTTACTACTTTCCTGTAGGTAGATGACCTACAGACAATACATCAAACAAGAGGAAATCTGCAGATGCCGGAAATCCAAGCAACACACACAAAATGCTGGAAGAACTCAGCAGGTCAGGCAGCATCTATGGAAGTGAATAAACAATCGATGTTTCAAGCTGAGATCCTTCCATCAGGACTCGCCCTACCCTGGCTGGTCCTCCTAAAGTGCAACATCTCACACTTGTCGGCATTAAATTCCCTCTGCCATTTTCCAGCCCATTTTTCCAGCTGGTCCAGATCCTGCTGCAAGCCATGATAGTCTTCCTCGCTGTCCACTACACCCCTAATCTTGGTGTCATCCATGAATTTGCTGATCCAGCTAACCACACTATCATCCAGATTGTTGATATAGATGGCAAACCAGCACTGATCCCTGTGTTATTCCACTGGTCACAGTCTTCCACTCAGAGAGGCAATTGTCATGAACCCTGCGGGTTTGTACACCTGTATTTGTTAATTGTTGTCATATCTAGAGTTGTTAAGCTCTGTGCTTTCAGGTTAACTTTGTCCTGTTTACTTTGAGAGGCACAGGTATTCTGCGTACTGTGATTATTCAAAGCAGACTCCTGATTAGGGCTTATCATATGATCCTTGTGATTCAGGAATAATTTGTCTCATGGTGTCACTCGGTTGAGCCACCAATGTTCTGAGGGAATTCCTATGAATAAGCTCTTGTTTCTGTCTCTACATGGGAGACTGTTGTTCCTCCACTCCTGGATTCAGTCATTTTTCAGAGCAGACCGTAACAGGCAACCATCTACTACCACTCTTTGGCTTCTCCTGCAAAGCCAATGTCTAATCCAGTTTACTACCTCATCTTGAATGGCAAATGAATAAAACTACTCAACCTACCTTCCATTCAGGACTTTGTCAAATACCTTACTGAAGCCAACATTCACTGCCTTGCCTTCAGCAGCTTTCCTGGTAACTTCCTCAAAACACTCTATAAGATTGGTTAGGCACGACCTACTACGCACAAAGCCATGCTGACTATATCTTTAATCAGTCTCTGTCTATCAAAATACTGTTATTTCCAGCCCCTTAGAATACCTTACAATAACTTTCCCACTACTGATGTCCGGCTCACCAGCCTATAATTTCCTGGTTTATTCTTAGAACCTTCCTTAGACAACAAACAACATTGGCTGTCTTCCAGTCCTCCAGTACCTCACCTGCAGCTAAGGATGATTTAAGTATCTCTGCTAGGGCCCCTACAATTAATGCACTTGCCTTCCACAGGGTCTGAGGAGACACTTTGTCAGGCCCTGGGGATTTATCAACTTTTTTCTGTTTCACTAATCTGTCCTGTGATAATGTGTTTTCACTGCGGGACTGAATGCCAGTGAGGATTGCAATGAAATTGGGCATGATGTAGTTACTCCATAACAGGAGCAAAATTAGGCCATTTGGCCCATTGAGTCTGCTCCACAATTCCATTACGACTGATTTATTATCCCTCTCAACCCCATTCTCCTGTTTGAGAGAAGCAAATTCCAGACTGGAACCCCTTGCTGAGAGTTGGGGTGGGCACAGAAGATGGAGGGAGGCAGGGATATGCACAGAAGAAAGGGCTGGATAAACCAGCAAAGAGAATAAAAATTGCCTTGTGTCAGATCAGCTGAGGACCAGGCTGCTTCTACAAAGATGCAGGACCTGTTTAAATGATGTGTTGTCAGAACTCTGTCCTAGAATTATGGTGTTGAATCCAACATCTGATCTAATATGGACAAATTAGATGGGTTGGGGGAGGAGATGCAAAATCCCTTTGCTCCGCTGGAACAGAGTGGGACTCACAATACATGGTGGAAAGTATACTGACTGGTTTCGTCTTGGCAAAATAGTGGATGCAGCCCATTCCACCATCGAATCGAAGCAGCGTCCATCATCAAGAACCCCCACCATCCAGGCCATGCTCTTTTCTCACTACTGCCAGTACAGGAGCCTTGGGTCACACACCACCAGGTTCAGGAATAGCTATTACCCATTAGTCTTTTGATCCATAGTGAAAAACTTCACTCACCTCAACACTGAAATGATTCCACAAATTATGGACTCATTTTCAAGAACTCTACACAACTAGTTGCCTTTTGCACATTTGTTCTTTGCCCGTCTTTCTTGTCGATAGTCTTTCATTAATTCTATTGTGCTGCTTTGTATTTACTGTGAATGTCCCAGGAAAATGAATCTCAGTGGTGACCTACATATGTACCTTGATAATAAATTTACTTTGAACAATATTGAAACCATGTTTATCTTCTCACAGTAATCATATTGTGAGCGAGGGGAGAGAGGACTGACCGGACACGGAGAAAGATCTATCACTGTCCTCTGTGCCGATTTCAGCCGTGGTTAGTTATGCACCCCCTCAGTACTCAGAGTTTTTTATGTATCGTTATAGATTTTTTTTTGCATTACTGCTGAAGTCAATTTGCCTTTAACGCTCAGAAATGAAAATCAAATACCCTGAACCTTACTTCGAAGCCGTTATTCCGCTGTCATCAGGCGCTTTTCAGTTGCTCTGGACCCCTCTGTAATCTTTGGCTCGGTTTCCCCTCTCAATGTAATTCCCTTGTAGTTAAACCATTAGCCGTGGCTGAGGCTGGCCAGCATGCAAACAGCCAACTGTTCCCAAAGAGGTTGTGAAAATCACTGATGCAAATAAGGAGTTTCGCATCCTGAAGCAAAATCTGTTGACTGTACCATAATCACATTCAATGAATGTTCACACTTACATCCCAACTCTGCAAAACTGCCATCAAGGCTAATCTGGAGAGTGAGTTTAAACGACAATTGGTTTTCGAGCATCCCTACTGGAGGGAAGAGCGATGAACAGGTTTGACATCCGTTTCCGCACTTGCAACACAGGTGAGTCGGACTGGAATTAAGGGATACCTGAGTAACACAAGGTGGGAAGTGCAAAGTATTCGAGGGGTTTCTACCTGCAATGCCGTTGCTGAACAGGAATTGTTAGCTTAAACATGTGATTGAATTGTTGAACAAAAACGGCCATAAGCAACAAGCTTGTAACGTGGTCGGTCAAACCAGTGGCTTCTGTGGGCCTTTTTTTAAACAAAATGTCTTTATTACAAATTATATTTTTCAGTATGACAAAATGCTACAATAAACATAGAGACAATAACAAAGACTACCATGACCTATGAGGAGTGATTGATAAGTTCATGGCTTAAGGTAGAAGGAGTCAATTTTAGAAAACCTAGCACATTTATTTTTCAACATAATCCCCTCCTACATTTAAGTTCAAGTTGCTTTTATTGTCATTTTGATCATAACTGCTGGTACAGTACACAGTAAAAACGAAGCAACGTTCCTCCAGCACCCTGGTGCTACATGAAACAACACAAAACTACACTAGACTATGTGAGACAACTCAAGGCTACATTGGACTAGGTAAAACAACGCAAAAACTGCACTAGACTACAGACCCGCACAGGACTACATAAAGTGCACAAAACAGTGCAGGGACAGTACAATAATTAATAAACAAGACAATAGGCACAGTAGAGGACAAATTACAATGTCAGTCTAGACTCTGGGTATTGAGGAGTCTGATGGCTTGGGGGAAGAAACTGTTGCACAGTCTGGTCATGAGAGCCCGAATGCTTCGGAGCCTTTTGCCAGATGGCAGGAGGGAGAGGAGTTTGTATGAGGGGTGCGTGGGGTCCTTCACAATGCTGTTAGCTTTGTGGATGCAGTATGTGGTGTAAATATTTGTAATGGCATCAAGAGAGACCCTGATGACCTTCTCAGCTGACCTCACTATCCACTGCAGGGTCTTGCGATCCGAGATGGTGCAATTCCCGAACCAGGCAGTGATGCAGCTGCTCAGGATGCGCTCAATACAACCTCTGTAGAATGTGATGAGGATGGGGGGTGGGAGATGGACTTTCCTCAGACTTCGCAGAAAGTAGAGATGCTGCTGGGCTTTCTTTGCTATGGAGCTGGTGTTGAGGGACCAGGTGAGATTCTCCGTCAGGTGAACACCAAGAAATTTGATGCTCTTTACGATCTCTACCAAGGAGCCGTCAATGTTTAGCAGAGAGTGGTCACTCCGTGCCCTCCTGAACTCAACACTTAGTCCAGCGGTCCTGGAGCATACAGATCTTGGACCTCCAGAAAGTGTCCACAGAAGGGGTGATTGATAAGTTCATGGCCTAAGGTAGAAGGAGATGAGTTAATGTGAAATGCTGCAAGTCAAATTCACTGGTTTATTGGCGGACGGCAGGGGAACTGCGTGGCCCAGGTCATCGCGAAGACTAGTCCTCGAGTCGCAGTGTCGTCTGCTTGCAGCGCCTAGGAGAGAAGCGTTGGAGTCGGTGCACTCTACTGGAGTGCAAGAGTCGATGCTGTCCTCTTGGCAAGATGTGTTGTGTTTGACTGCAAACTGCTGCAGCATTCATAGTCTCAGGGACTTGGGCTAGTTTTTTTGCACGTCTCTATTTTACCGCTTTCCTATATGTGCAGTATGTGTATTGTGCTGTATATGATTGCTGGTACTGTGATTTGCATTTTGACCCCGTAATAATGTTGTTTCATTTGTCTGCATTCATGAATGACTGAGTGCCAATTAAACTTAAGGCTAGTGTTTCATCCAACTGGAAAGTTGTGCTTATGGACACAGAGGGGTTCAGTGATGCCTCATGGATGACACGTCGATTCATTGGTAAATTGGCGAGTGGGTTTCTGTGCTTTAGCGCGCTCTGACCAGTATGGCATTTTTCAAATTTTGATACTAGGATGTACACCTCACCCATAAAGAGTTAATGTGTAAACACACCATTCAATATCTTACACAAGTATCACTAAAGTAAAAGGAGCTTAGGGAATTTCCCATCCTCTTAACTTGTGTTAAATTATGTTCAGATTTATAAATAAATTACTTGCATCTCAGGGCAATTGCAGTGCTGTTGGTAGAGGTGAATGGAAAAGAAGCAGGAGTAGATGGAGGTAGCATCTGGGGAAAGTTGTTGGGATGTGGAGTGGATAAAGTGGGATCAGTAATTGAGTGCTTGATGGTTGGCACAACTTGATGGGCCAAAGGGTGTGTTTCCAACTCAATGACATGTAATGGTGAATATAACACCAATAGGACACATTACAGAAGATAAACCCTAGAGGGCAGCATAAATTCAGTGCCAGCATCCTCGATCAAACATTCATTGCTGATATGATGGGACTATTGGGCGAACTTTGAGTTTTATTTGGGGGAGGGGGGGGAGAGACGAAGCTCAGTAGAAACTTTGTAGTGATAATGCACCAACAGTCTATTGCCATACAATTTTGGAATCTTTCAGCAATATAGTAAGTAATAAAACAAACGACAAAGAGAGACAAGAGAGAACAGTGAGCATGTAGAGAAAGTGAGAGAGAAAGAGATCAAGTGAAGCAGTAGTCCCGTACAATCTAACCAGTTGTTAGAGTTCATGGTACAGGCTTGCTGAATATCAAGCTGGACAAGCTGCTGGCACATTAGAGAGGGCAAAAGGAGGAAGAAGCTCAAGAGGAATCCTAGTTAAATGGATACACACACTAGTTCTTTCCCTGGCAGGTGATGGGTAGATCCTGGTGATGGGAGTGGGTGCGACGGGCAGATGGAGGCCTGGAAACTCGGAACAGTGGGAGGTGAGGGGTGAAGGTGGCAAAGGGCTGCAGATGGTGGAATCTGATAGGGCAAGGTGGAGCACAGAATACAGGGAGGGGAGCCAATAAGGAAGAGTGTGTTGGTCACGGGCAGATGGAGTCGTTTGAGGACGGGAAAGGAACAGAGTAATGGGGCTGGTCAGTGCAGGGGAAGAGAGAATGGGGAGACAGGAAGCAGTATACAGAAGGCTGGATGATTCAATGTTCACGCTGTTGGCCAAGCAAATTCAAGTGAAGGGCCAGGAGGGAGGTGGACAAGTGGATTAAGACTCAAAAGAAAGAGTGAGCTGGCAAACATGGCCAATGCTGTGTCTGCAGCATTGCAAGCAGCAATAATTGTAAGGTTCAGCAATGGCAAGTAACCACTTGTTGAACACTGAGAAAGTGCTGGAGTTTGCCTACAAAAGAAGTGGAAGCTAGCAACTCAGTCACACCCAACAGGAGGTGAAGAGGGAGACTGTAGGATCTGGGGTATCCGCCAACACCCAGAGCAGGTGTCGTCAATCCCTGCAGTGGCCACACTCACTGAGCCGGCCAGGGTGCGCTCCTGAATGCCACGTCTCAAAGCCGCTTGCTCCAGTCTGTTTAACGTCAGCCCTCACAGGGAGTCTCTCCACACTAAGGTGTGTGGTGATACAAAAGTACCAGTGAAGGGCAAAATTTCACACCAGTGGGGTAAGCAGCAGTTTGCTGAATTACCAGCACAAAGCCTGAGAGGATTTCCTTTTCTGTCCGGTGTAGGTATTACATATCTGTGAGCATTCAGCCTGGAGGATTCAGTGTGAGATCGTGCTGAGAAGTACTGAGTATCAATGTATTTACCATGCAATCAGCGAATTACCTATTCCCCACCCCGCACTTCTCCCGTCTCCGACTCTCCTCCTCCTCTTGGACACCCCGCTCTGGTTCTCTGCCTGCTCTGGATCTTTCATCTCTAATTGCCAACGAGACATTGGCTGGCTTGATTTCAGCACTCTTCACTCCTCAAACCTTACCCACTCTGAATGCACAGGCCTCCACTCTCTCCGTACCAATCCCAACCTTATCATCATACCCGCAGACAGAGGGGGTGCTGTTGTAGTGTGGTGGACTGACCTCTACCTTGCTGAGGCCAGGCAGTAGCTGTCAGACACCTCCTCTTAGCTACCCCTTGAAAAGGACCCCACCATACCATCAAAAAATTGTCTCTGGCACCATCGCTGACCTCAACTCTGGAGAACTTCCATCCTCTGCCAGCAAACTCATAGTTCACTTACCCTACTCTGCTCACTTCTACCTCCTACCCAAGATCCACAAAGCAGACTGTCTGGTTAGGTCCAATGTCTCTGCCAGCATCTGTCCCACTGAACTCGTGTCCTCATACTTCGCCTCCATTCTGTCTACTTTGGTCCAGTCCCTTCCCATCTACATCCACAACACTTCTCATGCTCTTGATCTCCTCAGTAACTTTCAATTCCCTGGCCCTGCCCGTATCATTTTCACCATAGATGTTCTGTCCCTATACACTTCTATCCTCCTTCAAGAGACCTTAAAGCTCTCTGGTTCTTTCTCAATAAAAGACCCAAACAGTTACCCTCCACCACTGCCCTCCTCTGACTAGCAAAACTGGTCCTCACCTTCAACAACTTCTCCTTTGACTCCTCCCACTTTCTTCAAATTCAAGGTGTATCCACGGGCACCTGAAAGGGCCCCAACTATGCCTGCCTTTTCATTGTCTCTGTTGAACAGTCCATGTTCTAACTCTTCCTCCACCGCATTGGTAACTGCATTGGTGCTGCTTGTCAATTTCATCAACTTTGTCTCCAACGTTCGCCCCGCCCTTTAATTCCGGTTTAAGATGGTGCTGGAGAAGCTCCGCAACTACTTATCGGTGGCTAACAAAACAAAGGAAACAACTAAATACTTTATTAATAACACCATTTCTGGTAAACACTCACCGTAAACAATAGTCTGGAAGCAACAAATACTGGACTGAATGTGTTGTATTTGAATACACACAGCATAAGAAATGAAATGGACGATCTTGAAATTCAGCTACAGATTGGCAAGTATGATGTTGTGGCCATCTCTGAAACTTGGCTAAAAGATGGCTGTCATTGGGAGCTGAGCGTCCAAGGATATATGGTGTATTGGAAAGATAGGTTAGTAGGAAGAGGGGGGTGGAGTGGCCCTGTGTATAAGAAATATTATTAAATCATTAGAAAGGGGTGACATAGGATCGGAAGGTGTAGAGTCTCTGGGTTGAGTTAAGAAATGGCAAGGGTAAAAGGACCCTAATGGCAATTGTATACAGGCCTCCAAACAGCAGCCAGGATGTGGATTACAAATTACAGCAGGAGATAGAAAAGGCGTGCCGGAAGGGCAATGTCATGATAATTGCTGGGGATTTTAACATGAAAGTGGATTGGGAAAACAAGACCAGTACTGGACCTCAAGAGAGAGAATTTGTAGAATGTCTAAGGCAGGGGTCGGCAACCCGCGGCTCTTTCATCTCTGTGCTGCGGCTCCCCGTGGTTTGTTAGTTTTTGAAATGTAATTCGAAATTTGAAGATTATGGTGACGACCCCATTTCCTGGCACATCTGAACCGGCTCACAATTAGCCACCGTTCCGGCTAAGGGAGATAGCCTACGGGGGTTTGTGAGTACGTGTCTTTTGGAGCATCCGCGCCCACAGGGGGGGGGGGCGGGTTGAGGGAGGCTTTAAAGCAAGGCTGTTTAGTTCGAATAAAGTTATCTTTGACTGCAGTGTCGTTATTTTAGCACTGCGTGTAGCATCCGCCACAACATGTTTTTTTATCCCTATTAATATACGTCACCACTGCCAATCCTTGACACCCGCCAGTGCGCGATTTCTTTTAATTTTTCGATCGAAGGTAGGCTAACCATGGAGTAACCTTCAACCCAACGTCTTTTTTTTGGAGTTCAAAATGTTTTTGTTGCATGCAGAAATGTAATTTCGTTTTCTCTGCAGGAGTTCATCAATTTCATAAATGCAACACATTATAGTTTATTTATACATAGCATAAAGGCAAAAAAAAACCGTTGTATGCAGTGTTATTTCATTTTAAATGTCAAATGGGTTTTGTGGCACCCAGTGTTTTCTTTTCTGTGGGAAATGGGTCCATATGGCTCTTTCAGTGGTAATGGTTGCCGACCCCTGGTCTAAGGGATGGCCTTATAGAACAGCTTGTTGTTGAGCCCACTAGGGGATCGGCTGTGCTGGATTGGGTGTTGTGCAATGGTCCGGAGGTGATACGAGAGCTTAAGGTTAAGGAACCCTTAGGGAACAGTGATCGCAATATGATGAAGTTCAATTTGAAATTTGAGAAGGAGAAACTAAATTCCAATATGTTGGTATTTCGGTGGAATAAAGGAAATTACAATGGCATGAGAGGGGGAACTGGCCACAGTTGACGGGAAAGGGACACTAGCAGGAAGGACAGCAGAGCAGAACTGACTGTAATTTCTTCAAAAAAAAGAGGGAAGTGAAAGACAGATATATTCCAAATAAGAAGTTATTGAATGGAAGAAGAACACCACTGTGGCTGACAAGTGAAGTCAGAGCCAAAGTAAAAGCAAAAGAGAGGGCATACAAGGAAGCCAGAGATAGTGGGAAGATAGAGGATTGGGAAGCTTTTAAAAAATTGCAGAAGGAAATGAAGAAGGTTATTAGGAAGGAAAAGATGAATTATGAAAGGGAGCTGGTGATTAATATCAAAGAAGATACTAAAAGCTTTTCTAAGTATATAAAGGTTAAAAGAGAGTTGAGGGTAGATATAGGACCAATAGAAAATGACGTTGGGGATATTGTAATGAGAGATGCAGAGATGGCAGAGGAACTGAATGCGTATTTTGCATCAGTCTTCACTGTGGAAGACGTCTGCAGTATACCGGACATTCAAGAGTGTCAGGGAAGTGAAGTTTGTGCAGTGAAAATTACGACAGAGAAGGTGCTCAGGAAGCTTAATAGTCTGAGGGTGGATAAATCTCCTGGACCTGATGGAATGCACCCTTGGGTTCTGAAGGAAGTAGCTGGAGAGATTGTGGAGGCATCAACGATGATCTTTCAGGAATCAATAGATTCTGGCATTGTACTGGATGACTGGAAAATTGCAAATGTTACTCCGCTATTTAAGAAGGGTGGGAGGCAGCAGAAAGGAAACTATAGACCTGTTAGCCTGACATCAGTGGTTAGGAAGTTGGAATCAATTGTTAGGGATGAGATTACAGAGCACCTGGAGACACATGACAAGATAGGCCAAAGCCAACATGGTTTCCTGAAAGGAAAATCCTGCATGACTAACCTACTGCAATTTTTGAGGAAATTACAAGCAGGGTAGACAAGGGAGATGCAGTAGATGTGGTGTACTTGGATTTTCAGAAGGTCTTTGACAAGGTGTCGCACATGAGGCTGCTTAACAAGATAAGAGCCCATGGAATTACAGAGAAGTTACTTGCGTGGGTGGAGCACTGGCTGGTTGGCAGAAAACAGAGAGTGAGAATAAAGGGATCCTATTCTGACTGGCTGCCAGTTACCAGTGGAGTTCCACAGGGGTCAGTGCTGGGATCGCTGCTTTTTACGATGTATGTCAGTGATTTGGACTACGGAATTAATGGATTTATGGCTAAGTTTGCCGATGATACAAAGATAGGTGGAGGAGCGGATAGTGTTGAGGAAACAGAGAGCCTGCAGAGAGACTTAGATAGTTTAGGGGAATAGGCAAAGAAGTGGCAAATGAAATACAATGCTGGAAAGTGTATGGTCATGCACTTTGGTGGAAGAAATAAACTGGCAGACTATTATTTAGATGGGGACAGAATTCAAAATGTAGAGATGTAAAGGGACTTGGGAGTCCTTGTGCAGGATACCCTAAAGGTTAGCCTCCAGGTTGAGTCGGTTATGAAGGAGGTGAATGCAATGTTGGCACTCATTTCTAGAGGTATAGAATATAAGAGCAGGGATGTGATGTTGAGGCTCTATAAGGCACTCGTGAGACCACACTTGGAGTATTGAGTGCAGTTTTGGGCTCCTTATTTTAGAAAGGATACACTGACATTGGAGAGGGTTCAGAGTAGATTCATGAGAATGATTATAGGAATGAAAGGGTTACTGTATGAGGAACATCTGGCAGCTCTTGGACTGTATTCCCTGGAGTTCAGGAAAATGAGGGGGAATCTCATAGAAACATTCCGAATGTTCAAAGGCCTGAACAGATTAGATATGGCAAAGTTATTTCCCATGGTAGGGGAGTTTAGGACAAGAGGGCATGACTTCAGGATTGAAGAGTGTCCATTTAGAACAGAGATGCGGAGAAATTACTTTAGTCAGAGGGTGGTAAATCCATGCAATTTGTTGCCATGAGTGGCTGTGGAGGCCGAGTCATTGGGTGTATTTAAGGCAGAGAAAGATAGGTTCTTGATTAGCCAGGGCATGAAAGGGTAAGGGGAGAAGGCAGGGGAGTGTGGATGACTGGAAGAATTGGATCAGCCCATGATTGAATGGTGGAGCAGTCTCAATGGGCCGAATGGCCTACTTCTGCCCCTGTATCTTATGGTCTTACTTTCCTTTGGACTTGGAGGTGATTCAATGCAGCAAAACTGAGGCGAGGCAAAGTGGAGGTGAGGTAAAGTTGAGGCGAGGCAGAGCCCAAGCATGTCCCCAAGAAGGAGGAAAGATCCGAGGTTCAATCAATTTAAGCACCAGGCTGAATTGGAAGAGTCATGTAGAGGCCAAATGAAGGCAGTGGGGTTCAGGCCCCAGAGTGTATCGAGGTGACAGAGCACAGGTCTGAGAGCGAGGAATTGCCCAGTGTTTGGATGATTTAAGTGCTGGGCTGAACTGGGTGTCGGGGATGGAGGCGAGAGACAGGCTGGTTCAGCTCACTGCTTCGTGATATTTGCTTGGCTCTGTGCTGAACTGACTGAGGCCGTGACTTTGTGCCGGTGGATGGACTCTTTCATAAACTTCAGTTCTGAATGCTATTTGCTTACTTTTACTGTTTGCACGATTTGTTTTATCTCTCTGCACATTGGGTGTTTGACAGTCTGTTTTTAAAATGGGTTCTTTTTGGATTTCAAAGGCAACACGAGTGAATCTGCAGATGCTGTTAATAAATAAAAACACAAAATGCTGGCAGAACTCAGGAGGCCAGACGGCATCTATGGGAGGAGGTAGTGACGACGTTTCAGGTCAAAACCCTTCATCAGGAGTGGAGTAACATGGGATGGTGGAGGGGGGTAATAAGAAGTGGGGGGAGGGATAAAGTAGAGAGCTAGGAAGTGATAGGCTGGAGGGAAATGGGCTAGGGGTAAGGTGGAGAATTATGGGAAATAAAAGAGAAAGAAAGGTAGGGCTGGGGGGAGATTATAGTGAGGGGGGAAAAAGAGAACCAGACTAAAATTATAGATAGGGATGGGGTAACGGGGAGGGGGGGCAGGGGTATCAACGGAGGTCTGTGAGTTGAATGTTCATGCCAGCAGGTAGGAGGCTACCTAGGCGGGAGATAAGGTATTGCTCTGTCAACCTGCGTGTGGCCTCATCTTGATGGTAGAAGAGGCCATGGACAGACATGTTGGAGTGGGAGTGGTCTGTGGAATTGAAGTGTGTGGCCACAGGGAGATCCCACCACTGCTGGGGGACTGAACGCCGGTGTTCAGCTAAATGGGCTAGGGGTAAGTCTCCCAGTCTGCGACAGGTCTCCCCAATGTATAAATGGCCACATTGGGAGGACTGGATACAGTATATCACCCCAGTTGACTTGTAGGTGAAGTGGTGCCTGAAAAGACTGTCTGGGGCCTAGGATGGTGGTGAGGGAAGAAGTGCTGGGGCAGGTGTAGCACTTCTTCCGTTTGCAGGGATAAGTGCCTGGAGGGAGGTGGATGGGGGGGGGGGGGGGATGAATGGACAAGGGAGTCGCCTCAGGGAGTGATCTCTGCGGAAAGCTGAGGGTGGGAGGGAGGGGAAGATGTGTCTGGTGGTAGGATTACCCTTACTCACCCTTAACAATTTCTCCTTTGGCTCCTCCCACTTGCTCCAAACCAAAGGTGTAGTCATGGGCACCCGCATGGGTCCTAGCTATGCCTGCCTTTTTGTCGGCCATGTGGAGCAATCTATGTTCCAAGCCTACACCGGTATCTGTACTCCTCTTTTCTTGCGTTATATCGACGACTGCATTGGTGCTGCTTCCTGTACACATGCTGGGCTCGTCGACTTCATTAACTTCGCCTCCAACTTTCACCCTGCCCTCAAATTCACCTGCCCGATTTCCGACACCTCCCTCCCCTTTCTAGATCTTTCTGTTTCTATCTCTGGAGACAGCCTGTCCACCGATGTATACTACAAACCTACTAACTCCCACAGCTACCTAGACTATTCCTCCTCCCACCCTGTCTCCTGCAAAAATGCTATACCTTTCTCTCAATTCCTCCGCCTCCGCCGCATCTGCTGTCAGGATGAGGCCTTTCATTCCAGGACAAAGGAGATGTCTTCCTTTTTTAAAGAAATGGGCTTCCCTTCGTCCACTATCAACTCTGCCCTCCATCACATCTCCCGTATTTCACGCACCTCCGTCCTCACCTCATCCCCCCGCCAGCCCACCAGGGATAGAGTCCCCCTGGTCCTCACCTATCACCCTACCAGCCTACAGATCCAACGTATAATCCTCCGTAACTTCCGCCACCTCCTACGTGATCCCACCACCAACCACATCTTCCCCTTCCCCCCCCCCACTCTCGGCTTTCCGTAGGGATCGCTCCCTACAGGACTCCCTTGTCCATTCATCCCCCTCATCCCTCCCCACGGACCTCCCTCTGGGCACTCATCCCTGCAAAAGGAGTAAGTGCTACACCTGCCCCCACACTTCCTCCCTCACCACCATCCCAGGCCCCCGACAGTCCTTTCAGGTGAGGCACCACTTCACCTGCAAGTCAACTGGGGTGATATACTGTATCTGGTGCTTCCGATGTGGCCATTTATACATTGGGGAGACCCGCCGCAGACTGGGAGACCATTTCGCCGAACACCGGCGCTCAGTCCTCCAGCAGTGGCGGGATCTCCCTGTGGCCACACACTTCAATTCCACAGACCACTCCCACTCCGACATGTCTGTCCATGGCCTCCTCTACCGTCAAGATGAGGCCGCGCGCAGGTCGATGGAGCAATACCTTATCTCCCGCCTAGGTAGCCTCCTACCTGCCGGCATGAATATCCAACTCACAGACCTCCGTTGATACCCCTGCCCCCCCACTTACCCCATCCCGATCTATAATTTTAGTCTGGTTCTCTTTCCCTCTCTTTTTCCCCCCTCACTATAATCTCCCCCAGCCTTACTTTTCTTTCTTTTATTTTCCATAACTCTCCACCTTCCCCCAGCCCATTTCCGTCCAGCCTATCACTTCCCAGCTCGCTACTTTTTCCCTCCCCCCACTTCTTATCCCCCATCGACCATCCCATGTTACTTCACTCCTGATGAAGGGTTTCGGCCCGAAACATCGTCACTACCTCCTCCCATAGATGCTGTCTGGCCTGCTGAGTTCTGCCAGCATTTTGTGTTTTTATCTTTTTGGATTTCTTTGTTTTATGGCTGCCTGCAAGGAGACAAATCTCAAGTTTGTATGAAGTGTACATACTTTGGTTATAACTGTACTTTGAACTTCAGAATTTTTAAATTCTCTTAGTCCTTCTGTGACACCACTCTCTCCTTTCTCAATCTGTCTCCATCTCTGGAGGCAAACTGTCTACCAACATCTTTATAAACCTACCGATTCCCCTGGCCAACCTGTCTCCTGTAAAAATGCCATTCCCTTTTCTCAATTCCTTCACCTCTGCCACATCTGTTCCCAGGATGAGGCCTTCCTTTCTAGGACATCAGAGATGTCCTCCCTCTCCTTCCTCCACCATCCACACTGCCCTCTTCCGCATCTCTTCCATTTCTTACACGTCTGCTCTCACCCCATCCTCCTGCCACCCTACCAGGGATAGGGTTCCTCTTGTCCTCACCTACCACCCTACCAGCCTCCACGTCCAGCATATAATTCTCCAGAACTTCTGCCATCTCCAACAGGATCCCACCACCAAGCACATCTTTCCCTCCCCCCCCCGCCACTTGCTGCTTTCCTCGGGGATCGCTCCCTACGCGACTCCCTTGTCCATTCATCCCTCCCCACTGATCACCCTCCTGGTATTTATCCTTGCAAGTGGAACAAATGCCACATCTGCCTCTACGCCACCTCCATCACTACCATTCAGGGCCCGAAACAGTCCTTCCAGGTAAGGCGACACTTTACCTATGAGTCTGTTGAGGTCATGTGCTGTGTCCGGTGCTCCCTGTGGCCTCCTGTATATCAGTGAGACCCGGCACAGATCGGGAGACTACATCACCGAGCACCTACGCTCTGTCCACCAGAAGAAGTGGGATCTCCCAGTGGCCACCCATTTTAATTCCACTTCCCATTCCCATTCCGACATGTCAGTCCATGGCCTCCTCTACTGTCGTGATGAGATGCTCAGGTGGAGAAGCAACAGCTTGTATTCCATCTGGGGAGCCTCCAAGCTGATGGCATGAATATCATTTTCTCAAACTTCCAGTACAGCTTCCCCCCTCTCTCCTTCACCATTCCCCATCTCTCCTTGTCAGCCCACCACTTCCCTCTGGTGCTCCTCCCCCCTTTTCTTTCTTCCATGGCCTTCTGTCCTCTCCTATCAGATTCCCCCTTCTCCAGCCCTGTATCTCTCCCACCAATCAACTTCCCAGCTCTTTACTTCACCCCCCTCCCTCTCCCGGTTTCACCTGTCACCTTGTGCTTATTTCTCCCCCCCCCCCACCTTCTTACTCAGACTCCTCATCTTTTTTTCTGCAGTCCTGATGAAGGGTCTCAGCCCGAAACGTCGATTGTTCACTCTATCCATTGAAGCTGCCTGGCCTGCAGAGTTCCTCCAGCACTTTGTGTGTTGCTTAAATTTCCAGCATCTGCAGGTTTTCTCTTGTGTGTGATTCACCTATCACCTTCTAGCTCTCCTCCTCCCCCTCCCCCACCTTTTTATTCTTGTGTCCTCCCCCTTCTTTTCCAGTTGTGCTTAAGGATTTCAGCCTGAAACTTCAACTATTTATTAATTTCCAAAGATGCTGCCTGACTGGCTGAGTTCCTGCAGTATTTTATGTGTGTTACCTACTCACTACCACACCGCTTATTTATGCGAGTTCACTGCTCAGTGAATTCTTCACTCACAGTTCGCCTTGCTGTGAAGTGGTCCTTGGGTACTATTGAAATACATTCATTTCTCTGTCCAATGGCCATTTGGGCAGGTTGACCTATTCTGCAGAAAGATAAAATCAGCACTTTTAAAGGGAGAGCAAGGTGGAAAATAGAGAGACGGGTATTTTTCTTCAATCTGATCCAAGTAAACAATAAAATGAAACACATCACACTCTCCAGAATCTAGGAGTTTTATTCTTATTTTTTTCTTACAAGCTGGAAAGGTTTTCAGCAGTCACTTTGTAAGAATACATTTTCTGCTAAATGGTAAGAACAAATGGAGAAATAAGATAGTATGCTTTTGACCAATACAGAACACTATCTAAATACATCAATGTTTGAAGTGGAAAAATACCCTATACTATAGGATAAAGCCCCCAGGAGATTCCAATATATTTGGGAGTATGATAACATAGTATGTACAGTGGATTACAAAAACTGACACCACATCATATAACTACATCTATGGACAACATCGTTTTGGGCAGCCATTGTGAAGCAATGACCTATAAAGCAATGTAATATCACAAGCTGAACCAGTGACCAGCAGATTTCTTAGAAAACCGAGAGTCTGAAATAACTTAGAGAAGAGGGACAAGGGAATGCTCTCTTTGGAATGCTGCAAGTTGGGGCTGAATAGTGAAAAGTGAAAATGAACGTGTACCTGTTGGAATCAATGATTATTTATACAGAACAACTCCTCACAAGATTAGAAAGCTAGATAGACTTCATGATAGGATAAAGTGTATCGTGGAAAACAGGAAGAGCTAGAAATGTAATATTTTTGCTTCATTATATTCTTAATTTGTGTACAAACCAAGTTAACTCCAAATAAACTATTCAACCTCCATACAAGGTTTATAATTTGCAATGGCAAAAAAAATTCCCGTAACGTGCTTCAATGTAAGTGTTCTTGCCCCAAACTGGCATTTTAAAATATTCTCTATATCATTGATTCCTATCAAAAGTTGTAAGTTTTATTTTTATTTGCTGAATAATGTGCAAAGCAGAAGTAGATTACATAGTAACCTCACACAAGTCAACTAAAAATTTGAGTTAGCGCGTTGTCATTCTCAATCGCTCCCCCACATCACAAATAGTTCTCCTGGACAACCACTGGTACTTGCATCCTGCACACACCAAAATCACAAACACTACTTATTAAAAAGACTATTGCTATTGCCACCGTAGAACAGTAGTCTTGTATAAGAACATTTGTCTTTGCTCCATCAATTGTATGTTTCTCCTTGTTAACTATCCAAACTTATTTTGAATTAATTGTATGTTTATCATCAATTAATCATAAGCATGCAATGATGTCCTTTACCTAATTAATTTGAAGATAAAGCTTCTCTGTGCCATATGTGTTTGCCAATAGATAACGACTGTTCCAGATGCAAGATATTGATTTAGTATAGTTTATATTTCTAGTACTTCAATTAATTTGAATTGCGATTATTTGCATTCAAGAAGTAAAGTTCTCACTTTGTGTTACTTATCTGATGTATTTGTTAGCTACATAAACGAATGAGACACTGGAGTAGGATATTCTGCTGGGCTTAATAAATGCTATAAAACAGCACATCAACCTGACTACATTAGCTGAAAATAAAAATCAATACATCTTGTTAAACTTATAGCAAGGAAACAACACATTTCACACTTTTTTGAGCATGTTGTATTAACTCATCATTACAAACTGTTGGAAATGAGTGAACTTTATTCTGGCCTAAACTCATCCAATATTTTATTAAATGATTTCTGAAAATATTGTCTTAAGCAGATTTAGGTGTACTAAATTTTCTATACTAAGTAACTTTATGGTAAGTTTCTTTCCATTTAAAAGACACAAGGTGCCCAAACTTGCCAGCAGTGTTGTTCCAGCCACAGATTTGAACACGAGTACCTGCCCTCCACTGGTGTCTCCCCAAAGCAATGCAGTTAATATTCGGAGTGTGCCCGGAAACAGGGGGATCACCAATGAGAGATTTATCAAATGGCTTATTAACTGCTGGCTAAAATGCACTTAACAGTGAATCTCTAATTTGTACAGGAAATTGCATTATGGACTCAACAGAAATCTTAATTTGAAGCTCAAATCACTGACATAATTAGCCTTCCTTTAAACAAGAAGGCTCCTGTATAATTTGTGCTTGACAGCACTTGTTCCTAAACTCACTGATATCTCAAAACTCAGATGTATTTACAATATCCATTGGGTTTATGTTCAGAAGTGCACTCAGTTCCAAATCAGAAGGTGTAGGAAGGTTTTCAGCACTGAAAAGAGAACAAAAACAGGATGTGACATTGCTTTTGAAATAAACATCATTCCCAGTTACAGATGTCCAGAAACATTATTTTTTATTTACTGTTGAATTCAATGAATAATCCTACTTCTATTTTACTAAGTTAAAGTTTGTTTAATCATAATTAAGTGCACTGAATTCCACGACACAGTGAGATCCTCACATACAGCAGGTATGGACATTTGAGTGGCACTACATAATAACAGAGATTGCATTTTTGATGGCATTCTGATCTCCTTGCAATGTGCATGAGTGAAAGAACATTGTATCCTGATGAGTTTTAAACCACAGTTGTAGACAATAGACATGTGAATAAAGAATCTTCAGTCCATTCATTCTTTTGAACAGGAATTGTACATTTTAGATAGAAAGCTATTTAGAGTTTGGAAGGATAGAGAAGAGATTTTTAAAAATCTTAACCCCTGCTTACCTTCTTACAAACTGATGATCTCCTTCATAATAGTTGTTCACCTCCATGTTACTTCCACTTTGAAATGGATTAATAAGATGACTTCTTCAAAGGAACAAAATTATTAGTCAGGCAGTGTTATAAGTATACCAGATGCATATGAATACTAAAATCCCAAAATATGAATGCAGAGCTTTAAAGAGAGAAAGTATAAACCCTGGTTTAATCGTGGATAGTCTGAACCGTATGCTAGCAGTGCAAGGATGACTTTAAGAATGTCATAGGCATATGAACAAGAGTAACACAGAAATCAATCTGCATTGCTTATGATATTCTGAACTCTTTCCAATGTGCATGATCACCCGCCACTATAAGGGCATTACAGACTATAAGGGGTAACAATTTCAGACCCCTCTCCCACTGCACATTAATTAATGGACATCTACTGTATGTTAGAACTATTTACTTTGGGGTTGCAAATGTATGATAACTAATGACATGCAATAGTAGTGGGAATAGCATGACAGTGTACAGTATGTTTGGTACTACATACTTAAGAATTTTTTATGAATAAAATATGTTTTAAAATAAAGTTGTATAAAATTTACAAGGTCAATGGAAGTGAAGTAAAAAGCTTTAATGCAATGATTACTGAAACAATGAGATTCAAAGAGCACTGAAAGAAGGGGCAGAGGCGCAAGGCTGATTTTGGAGCACGAGTCACTGCACAGAACATTATGAAGCTGATTTCAGTAAGAAATTATGTTTTATTTAATGACTTGGAGGGCCTGGCATAAAAGGATCTGCATGAGGCCACTAGAAGGTCTGATACTTTTAAATTCTTTCACAGCACACATCAGCATGGCAATTCCTCTGTCATTTGATTTCTGAACAGACAATAAACCAACCCATGAACACTACCTCTCTATTTTTTTTGCTATATTTTTGTTCTGTTTTGTTGTATAATCAGATGACGATAAATTTAAACTTGATAGTTTTGCTACTGTAAAACAACAAATTTAACAACATATGCCAGTGGTATTAACCCTGATTCCAGTATAAAACAAGCTCAAAGCCCAATTAAACTTAGGCCTTCTGCATAGTTAAGAATCTAGAGCTGTAGGCACCTGACTCAAACAGCTTGGCAGCAATGCAGATGGAAATCCCAGGCCACCACAGAAACAGTTAAGTGAGAAGATGCCAAGTTTTAGTTTTCAGGAGCACTGTAGTGTAGCCTTACTCCCAAACTCACACTGGAATCAGAGAATTTCATGCAGGATTGCATCAGAGCATCCAGTTGAATTTGTTACACTGACATCAGAGTTAAAATTACAAACTCCATAACACAATATAGGATTCTTAGTCGTAATTAAGGTCACAAATCAAAGTAAACATTTTAGAAAGCAAACTGACCCTGGAATTGCATTTGGAAAATCTTCATCCTGGTTAATGGCAATCATTATATCTGGAGACAGTGGAATGGGAGGGGCAACTGGAGTGTCTCCCCTGTTAGAAAATAAGACAATTAGATTTTAAATAAAATTTTTAAATAACACAGTTAATTTGTAATCAAAGGCAGCTGTTAAGTATACCTTGCTGAACTGTCATGAAGGATTCAATATTATCTGTTCACATACCTGTACCAGTCACTTCCTTACACTACAACAGCAGTTGCACTTCAAAAGCAATACACAGGCTGCAAAATGCCCAGGGAGGCCTTCAAAAATTCATTAAAAGGCATTATATCATCTCTCACATACCATTTATATTGTTTCCACCAAAAGTGATACCACTGCAATCTGTTCACTCTTTAAGTTGAATTTGGAGTAACAGCTGGCAGCAATATTGACAAAACTGCACAAGTGCAAAATTTCTCTGTGCAAAATCAACATTTAAGGCAACTGCATATTTGTCACCTGGAAATTCTAATGCATCTAGATTGGAACGAAAAAGATACTTTGCAACAATTTACTGGCAAAAAATGCTGCACAGATCTGGTTAGGTTTTTGGGGAAGAGCAGGGGAAATACAACTAGGGGATCACAAGGTGGGAGCTGGGCAAGGGTCCTTTTGGAGATCGAGGGTTGTTGGAGCTCTTTTTGCTGTGGGGAACTGTTTGAGAAGTGTTGTAAGCATTTCAGTCACTTTCCAGGCTTAACAGCTTGGCAAGACACGAGGAGATCTGCAGATGCTGGAAATTCAAGCAACACACACAAAATGCTGGTGGAACGCAGCAGGCCAGGCAGCATCTATAGGAAGAAGTGCTGTTGACATTTCGGGCCGACACTGTTTCTCAGAACTGATCAACGATCGGCATCCCCAAGTGGTTCAAGTCTTGCAATGCTTTAAATAGAGCACTGTTAAGGAAATTGCATCATCCTCTGTGGCACTGGGACAGAACTGGCCTGAGGGAAGTACACTGTGCAATGCAATCATCTGGGATACAGAAGAGTCATGTTGTTTCAAGTGGCTCAAACTGACACAAAACTTAGAAACAGTTGTTACAAAATTTCACTAAGTGGGGGCAAGGGGGCGGGGTGTTGGGAAAAAAAGTACAAGAGAGATTTTAATTGAGAAAATGTTGTGAAATTGAATTTCCAGGCAGGCAAATCTGTCGCAACAGAGCTTTCCTGATCATGGTTTATATTAGTAGACCACCCAGAATGAGTCAGAGGGAAAATAAACATGAGGTCATAACATGCAGTTCCACTTATTAGATTTTACACTCTCTCTTCTGAAACTGTTAAAGGGTAGGTTAAATGTCATCTCATGTGGCTGGATTATGAATGTCACAGAATGACATCAAGGCTTGGCTCTGTCATGCAGAGACGTGACTTAGAAATTATGACATACAACATATTTTAGGCCATAAGACATAGGACCAGAATTAGGCCACCTGTCCATCAAGTCATGGCTGATCCTTTTTTTTTCTCCTCCTCAACCACAGTTCCCAGCCTTCTCCCCGTAATCTTTGATGCCATGCCCAATCAAGAACCTCTCAATCTCTGCCTTAAATACACCCAGCTGCATGTGGCAACAAATTACACAAATTCACCACCCTTTGGCTAAAGAAATTTCTCCGCATCTCTGTTTTGAAAAGGGTCCCTCTATCCTGAGGCTGTGCCCTCTTGACCTAGACTCCCCCACCATGGGAAACACCCTTTCCACATCTACTCTCTCTCGGCCTTTCAACTTTCAAAAGGTTTCAATGAGATCCCCCTTCGTCCTTCTGAATTCCAGTGAGTACAGACCCAGAGCCATCAAACATTCCTCATATGATAACCCTTTCATTCCTGGAATCATCCTTGTGAACCTCCTCTGGACCCTCTCCAATGCCAGCACATCTTTTCTTAGATGAGGAGCCCAAAACTATTCACAATACTCAAGGTGGGGCCTCACCAGTGTCTTATAAAGCCTCAGCATCACATCCTTGTTCTTGTATTCTAGATCTCTTGAAATGAAGGCTAACATGGCATTTGCCTTCTTCACCACCGCCTCAACTTGCAAGTTAACCTTTAGGGTGTTCTGCTCAAGGACTCCTAAACCCTTTTGCATCTCAGATTTTTGTATTTCTCCCCATTTAGAAAATAGTATACACATTAATTTCTACTACCAAAGTGCATGACCATGTATTTTCCAACATTGTATTTCATTTGCCACTTTCTTGCCCATTCTTCTAATCTGTCTAAATCCTTCTGGAACTTACCTGTTTCCTCAACACTACCTGCCCCTCCACCAATCTTCGAATCATCTGCAAACTTGGCAATAAATCCATCTATTCCATCATCTAAATCATTTATATACAGCATAAAAAGAAGTGGTCCCAACACTGACCTCTGTGAAACACTACTATTCCCTGATAGCCAACCAGAAAGGGATCCTCTTATTCTCACTTGCTGTCTCCTACCAAACAGCCAATGCTCTAACCATGTTAGTAACATTCCTGTAATAGCATGGGCTCTTAACTTGGTAAGCAGCCTCATGTGTGGCACCTTGTCAAAGGCCTTCTGAAAGTCCAAATATACAACATCCACTGCATCCCCTTTATCTATCCTACTTGTAATCTCCTCAAAGAACTCCAACAGGTTCCTCAGGCCGGATTTTCCATGAAGGAAACCATGCTGACTTTGGACTATTTTGTCCTGTATCACCAAGTCCTCCATCACCTCATCCTTAACAATTGACTCCAACATCTTCCCCATCCACTGAGGTCAGGCTAACTGGTCTATAATTTCCTTTCTGCTGCCTTCCTCCTTTCTTAAAGAGTGGAGTGACATTTGCAATTTTTCAGTCCTCTGGCACCATGCCAGAGTCCAATGATTTTTGAAAGATCATTTCTAATGCCACTGCAATCTCTAATGCTACCTCTCTCAGAACCCTAGGGTGCAGTTCCTCTGGTCCGGGTGACTCATGTACTCTTAGGTCTTCCAGCTTTTTGAACACCTTCTTCCTTGCAATAGTAACTGTACTCACTTCTCTTCCCTCACACACTACAACATCAGGCATAATGCTTGGGTCTTCCACAGTGAAGACTGATGCAAAATACTAAATGTACTCATTTAGTTCATTAGCATCTCCTTGTTCCACATTATTATTTCTGGTGGTCTTATGTCTACTCTCATTTCTTTTATTTTTAACATACTTGAAAAACTTTTACTATCCACTGTGGTATTATTTGCTAGCTTGCTTTCATATTTCAACTTTTCCCTTCTAATGATTTTTTAGTTGCTCTCTGTAGTTTTTTTAAAAACTTCCCAATCCTCTATCTTCCACTAATTTTTGCTTTGTTCTATGTCCTTTCTTTTGCTTTTACAATAGCTTTGACTTCCCTTGTCAGCCACGGTTGTACTATTTTATCATTTGAGTATTCCTTCATTTTTGGAATACACATGTCCTGCACCTTCTTCATTTTCCCCAGAAACACACATCATTGCTGCTCTGCTGACATCCCTGCCAGCATCTCCTTCCAATTTACTTTGGCCAACTCCTCTCTCATCCCACTGTAATTTCCTTTACTCCACCGAAATACTGCAACATCAGACTTTACTTTCTCCCTTTCAAATCTCAAGTTGAACTCAATCATATTGTGATCACTGGTTCCTGAGAGTTCTTTTACCTCAAGCTCCCTAATCGTCTTCGGTTCATTACATAACACCCAATCCAGTATAGCTGATCCCCTAGTAGGATCAATGACAAACTGCTCTAAAAAGCCATCTCTTAGGCATTCAACAAACTCATTCTCTTGAGATCCATTACCAACTTGATTTTCCCAATCTATCTGCATGTTGAAATCTCCCATGACTATCATAACATCGCCCTTTTGACACACTTTTTCTATGTCCTGTTGTAACCTGTGGTCCACATCCCAGCCACAGTTGGAAGGCCTGTGGAACTGCCATCAACGTCCTTTTACCCTTACAGTTTCTTAACTCAACCCACAAGGATTCAACATCTCTCCGATCCTATGTCACATCTTTCTACTGATTTGATGCCATTCTTTACCAGCAGAGCCACACCTCCCCCTCTGCCTACCTTCCTATCCCTCCAATATAATCTGTAACTGTGGACATTCAGTTCCCAGCTACAACCATCCTTCAGCCATGATTCAGTGATGGCCACAACATCATACCTGGCAATTTTCTTTGCCAGTAGGCATCAGAACATTTATTTATTTCTTCTGGGTGAATGTAATTGCTACCATTTTCAAGTCAAATTGTGTCACTCGAGAAACTTGACAAGGCAGTCCTGATCACACATCATCCTTGCACACTTGACGATTTCCACATTAGACTTGCATCAAATTGTCCGTATTTGAAGGAATACGGACCTTTGGACACTCCCTGAGTAACTGGATGTATAAAGAAGTTACTCTGGGCTGTAGTTCCATTTGGGAAGTCCCATTACATACTTCCTCTTTGTTGACCTCCCACTCCGAGATTTTTTTGGCCCTCGGTTGCTGTCTGGCCATCAACACGCTCCATTCTAGACCCACTCAATTATGTCTGGGCCCTCAGTCCAGCTTCCTTTTGCATCTGACCACCTGGATGCTGCACACAAGGTGAGGCTTTGGGAGTTGGGTGCTCCTGAAGTTATCACAGTACATGAGTGAGATAGATCAGCTGACAACAACTTTGCACTCAACATCCATAGACCTTGTGGATTTCAGGACACCAGTCTTCATCAAGGGATCAAAAGTGGAAAGGGTGAGCAGTTTCAAATTCCTGGGTGTCAACATTTCTGAGGATCTATCTTGGGCCCAACATATTGATGCAATTACAAAACCGCTGACATGCCTTCATGAGGAGATTTGGTATGCCGTATATTTCTATAGATGCACTGTGGAGAGCATTTTAATTGGTTGCATCACCATCTGGTGTGGGGAGGCCACTACACAGGATCAGAAAAAGATGCAGAGGGTCGTAGACTCTGCCAGCTCCATCATGGGCACTAACCTCTCTACCACCAAGAACATCTTCAAGAGGCAATGCCTCAAGAAGCAGGCATCCATCTTTAAGGCCCTTACCATCCAGGACATACCCTATTCTCGTTACTACCATCAGGAAGGAGGTACGGGAGTCTGAAGACACACACAATGTTTCAGGAACAGTATCTTCCCCTCCACCATCAGACTCCAGAATGGTCCATGAATATTTTACTCTCTTTTTGCACTATTTAGCTTTCATATTTCTTTTTGCAACATATAGTTTTTTATGTATTGCACTGTACTGCTGCTGCAAAATAATAGATTTCAAGACATCCGTCAGTGATTATAAATCTGGTTTTGATCAGTGGGGCTCCATGATTGAAACAGTTGTTAGTATGCTGTACACAACATATCTTTTAGAGTGCACATTTTTTAGGCAACATTCCTTCTAATTTTCTCACTAGCCTATTTCCAGCACAACTCACTGAATAACAAATAGGATCACGAACCTTAATTGAATTTAGCTCCAAAGGTCATTTATAGCACCAGTGAATGAGGTAACTCAATACTGTTAATAAAGCTGGAATCTATTTTTTGCCAAATGCCACTTTTACTAACCTGATAATTAAATATCCAACATGTAGCCTTCTACGTGTAAGATTAATATTAACCTTACAAAGCAACATTTCACTCCCAGATGAGCTCAATGCTTTTTATGCTTGCTTTGACTAACAGATCACGAAGGGATCTTCACAGACCCAGACCCAGTCTCTGGGGCCAACGTGAGAGCATCCTTCAAGAGTGTGAATCTACGGAAAGCATCTGACACAGATGGTGTACCTGTCCGAGTACTAAGGATCTGTGCTGTTCAACCAGCTAGAGTGTTTATAGACATCTTCAACCTAGTGTCAGCAGTCTGAGGTACCCACCTGCTTTATACCAGTGCCCAAGAACGTGGTAATTCACCTCAAAGACTATCATCCAGTAGCACTTACATCCACTGTGATGAAGTGCTTTGAGAGGTCAGTCATGAAGCATATCAATTCCTGCCTGATGAGTGACTTGGATCTTCTCCAATTTGCCTACCATCACAACAAGTCAACACAGTAAACTCATTACTGTGAGCCACTTTGGGTTGTCAGATACTGCAAGTCATGTATCACTTGCAGAACTGTGCCCAATTAGGAAAAATACTTCAAAAAGAGGAAGAGGATGACTGCATTGCATGACTAGTGTTTTGGGTAGGGAGTAGGGGTATGGGAAAATAACCTGTTATGGAGGACGATCACTTAGTCCAAAAAGGAAAAATAACAATTAAGAAAATGATGAACACAAGAGATTCTGCAGATGCTGCAAATCTTCACACACAAAATGCTGGAGGAACCCAGCAAGGACTGATGAAGGGTCTTAGCTCGAAGCATCAACTGCTTAGTCCCCTCCATAGCTGCTGCCTAATCTGCTGAGTTCCTCCAGCATTTTGTGTGTGTTGCTCTGAATTAAGAAAATGGCTGTGTTGTGGGAACAGGAAGTCACTTACTTCTCATAGTTGATGTTGCTTGGGTTGCACGGAAGCTGTGGCCATCTTGAGATATCAGGTGTAGAACACACACCAGATGGCTGAGCCACTGGTGAGGGCAGCATGGTTGGCACCACCATTTGTGTTTGTTCACTAGAATCAAGTTCAAAAACAATGAGCATGTTGTAAACGAAGTGCATATGTGTAAAGTAGACTTGCGCTCAGCGCAGGGAGAGGTGAGTTACAATGAGATACTGATCACACCTCAGCATTGACCACATCTGCTACATGCTTGTAAGTGAGGGAAAAAAGATTCACGCAGCATTGAATTATTTACATCCATTCATTTCTTATATAAAAATCCACCTTTATTCTTCTACATAGTGACTATCAAGATGTGATGCATGAATTTCATTTATTCATGCAAATGATCTTACAGTAAGCCAGCAAGTTAGACCTCAAGGGTTATGTTGTCTGTAAAACGAAATCAACTACCTGCACACTGATAGGGACATGCAGATTAGGGAAATGAATACGTTGCTGAGAAGTATGGGGAAGGGTTACAATAGACAATAGGTGCAGAAGTAGACCATTTGGCCCCTCGAGTCTGCACCGCCATTCTGAGATCATGGCTGATCATTCACTATCAATACCCAGTCCCTGCCTTGTCCCCATATCCCTTGATTCCCCTATCCATCAGATATCTATCTAGCTCCTTCTTGAAAGCATCCAGAGAATTGGCCTCCACCGTCTTCCGAGGCAGTGCATTCCACACCTCCACAACTCTCTGGGAGAAGAAGTTCTTCCTCAACTCTGTTTTAAATAACTGACCTCTTATTCTCAATCCATGCCCTCTGGTACTGGACTCTCCCAACATCTGGAATATATTTCCTGCCTCAATCCTATCAAATCCTTTAATTATCTTAAACGTTTCAATCAGATCCCCTCTCAATCTCCTCAATTCCAGCGTGTACAAGCCCAATCTCTCCAATCTCTCTGCGTAAGACAGCCCTGCCATCCCAGGAATCAACCTAGTGAATCTACGCTGCACTTCCTCAATTGCCAGAATGTCCTTCCTTAAACCTGGAGACCAAAACTGTACACAATATTCCAGGTGTGGTCTCACCAGGGCCCTGTACAAATGCAAAAGGACATCCTTGCTCTTGTACTCAATTCCCCTTGTAATAAAGGCCAACATTCCATTTGCCCTCTTCATTGCATGTTGCACTTGCTCATTCACCTTCATTGACTGATGAACTAGGACTCCTAGGTCTCTTTGCATTTCTCCCTTACCTAACTCGACACCGTTCAGACAATACTCTGCCCTCTTGTTCCTCTTGTCTCCCTGTATTCTCCTAACGTCCTCTTCGCATGTCACACTGCCACCCATTTTAGTATCGTCAGCAAACTTGCTGATATAGTTTTCAATGCCCTCATCTAAATCGTTGACATAAATCGTAAAGAGCTGTGGTCCCAATACAGAGCCCTGTGGTACCCCACTAGTCACCTCCAGCCAGTCCGAGAAACACCCATTCACTGCTACCCTTTGCTTTCTATCTGCCAACCAGTTTTCTATCCATGTTGAAACCCTGCCCCCAATGCCATGAGCTCTGATTTTACTCACCAATCTCCTATGTGGCACCTTATCGAATGCCTTCTGAAAATCTAGGTACACAACATCCACTGGCTTACCCTCGTCTAACATCCTTGTTACACCCTCAAAAAACTCCAACAGATTAGTCAAGCATGATTTGCCCTTTGTAAATCCATGTTGGCTCGGCCTAATCCTATTACTGCCATCAAGCTGTGCCACTATTTCGTCCTTAATAATGGACTCAAGCATCTTCCCCACGACTGACGTTAGGCTAACAGGGCGATAGTTCTCCGTTTTCTCCTTCCCTCCCTTCTTGAAAAGTGGGATAACATTAGCCACTCTCCAATCTTCAGGAACTGATCCTGAATCTAAGGAACATTGGAAAATGATTACCAATGCATCCGCAATTTCCTGAGCCACTTCTTTTAGAACCCTCGGATGCAGACCATCTGGACCCGGTCCTACCAGTCTATTCATCACAGTTTCTTTCCTAATGTCAATCTGTCTCAATTCCTCTGATATCTTATGACCCTAGGCCATCCATACATCTGGGAGATTGCTTGTGTCCTCCCTGGTGAAGACAGATCTAAAGTACGCATTAAATTCTGTTGCCATTTCCCTGTTTCCCATAACAATTTCTCCCAATTCATTCTTCAAGGGGCCAACATTGTTCTTAACTATCTTCTTTCTCTTCACATAGCTAAAAAAGCTTTTGCTATCCCCTTTTATATTCCTGGCTAGACTGAGCTCATACCTGATTTTTTTCTCTCCGTATTGCTTTTTTAGTTAAGATCTGCTGTTCCTTAAAACTTTCCCAATCATCTGTATTCCCACTCAACTTAGCTCTGTCATACTTCTTTTTCTTTAATGCTATACAATCTCTGACTTCCTTTGTCAACCACTGTGGCCCCTTTCCCCTCTTTGAATCCTTCCTTCTCATTGGAATGAACTGCTTTTGCATCTTTTGTATTATCCCCAAGAATATCTGCCACTGCTGATCCACTGTCTTTCCTGCCAGGGCATCCGCCCATTTAACTTTGGCCAGCTCTTCCCTCATGGCTCCGTAGTCTCCTTTATTTAATTGCAACACTGACACCTCTGATCTGCCCTTATCCCTCTCAAATTGTAGATAAAAACTTATCGTGGTAGAGAGAGAGTTGTGGAAGTAAATACTGGGTCACTGGCGAAGAGGACGTTAGGAGAATACAGGGAGACTTGGATAGGCTGGGTGCGTGGGCAGATACTTGGCAGATGTCATTCAATGTGAATAAATGTGAAGTTATCCACTTTGGAAGCAGGAACAAGAGGGCAGAGTATTGTCTGAACGGTGTAGAGTTAGGTAAGGGAGAAATGCAAAGAGACCTAGGAGTCCTAGTTCATCAGTCAATGAAGGCGAATGAGCAAGTGCAACAGGCAGTGCAGAGGGCAAATGGAATGTTGGCCTTTATTACAAGGGGAATTGAGTACAAGAGCAAGGATGTCCTTTTGCATTTGTACAAGGCCCTGGTGAGACCACACCTGTAATATTGTGTACAGTTTTGGTCTCCAGGTTTAAGGAAGGACATTCTGGCAATTGAGGAAGTGCAGCGTAGATTCACTAGGTTGATTCCTGGGATGGCAGGGCTGTCTTACGCAGAGAGATTGGAGAGATTGGGCTTGTACACACTGGAACTGAGGAGATTGAGAGGGGATCTGATTGAAACGTTTAAGATAATTAAAAGATTTGATAGGATTGAGGCAGGAAATATGTTCCAGATGTTGGGAGAGTCCAGTACCAGAGGGCATGGATTGAGAATAAGAGGTCAGTTATTTAAAACAGAGTTGAGGAAGAGCTTCTTCTCCCAGAGAGTTGTGGAGGTGTGGAATGCACTGCCTCAGAAG
This sequence comes from Hypanus sabinus, assembly GCF_030144855.1. Classification (NCBI taxonomy): domain Eukaryota; kingdom Metazoa; phylum Chordata; class Chondrichthyes; order Myliobatiformes; family Dasyatidae; genus Hypanus; species Hypanus sabinus. The sequence continues at coordinate 34,680,353 of NC_082738.1, read as the reverse complement.
ACGGTGGAGGCCAATTCTCTGGATGCTTTCAAGAAGGAGCTAGATAGATATCTGATGGATAGGGGAATCAAGGGATATGGGGACAAGGCAGGGACTGGGTATTGATAGTGAATGATCAGCCATGATCTCAGAATGGCGGTGCAGACTCGAGGGGCTGAATGGTCTACTTCTGCACCTATTGTCTATTGTCTATCTGTCTTATTTCTGACACTACGCGCATTCAAGTATAGAATTCTTAGCCCATTCCTCCTCTCTTTGCTTAAAACACTGTCTATTGTACCTAACCCAGCTCCTTGAACTTCCATCGGGCTAATTGCACCTTGAATTTTGATGACCTTCTCAAGATCACCCAAACCTTCTACACATTTAACCCCATGCTCCTTCTGACCAACCCTTTGTACATGTAACTTTTCCAACACATGTTCTGTCTCACCTTTCTCCTTTACACAATTAATATTTGGGAAATGTGTCTATCCCTTATCCTTCATCATCTCTCGTAATCTGGATCCCTGCCCCCTGCACATCTAGTTTAAACCCCACCGAGCAGCACTGGCAAACACTCCTGCAAGAATGTTAGTACCCCTCCATTGTCTATAACACTACGGTGGGGTCAGGCTCTATCTGAACCAATGTTTTAGCTAAGACCTCTCATCTACAGTAGCTCACTAAATTGGGTGGCACAGTATTGTGACTCTATCACAATGCCAGCAATCAGACTTCAATCCCCACTGCTGTCTGAAAGGAGGCTGGACGTTCTCCCTGTGGCCATGTGCATTTCCTTTGAGTGTCCGGTCTCTTCCCACATTCCAAAGACATACAGGTTAGGGTTAGTGAGTAGTGGGTGTGCTACCTTGGCATTGGAAACATGGTGATACTTGTAGGCTGCTTCCAGCACATCCTTGGACTGTGTTGGTTGTTGATGCAAATGACACAATTCACAGTATGTTTCCCTGAATCAATCTTTATCTGTATAATATACCACCCCAACAGTTGGGAAAGGGGATCCACAACAGCCTAGAAAGTTGTCAGAACTCTTGAGTTTGTTTGGGGGAAGGAAAGTTGTGGAACAAGAAGGTTGGTGTAGAGTTAGACATTCTCTGCCAATAAAAGATGGGTTAAGATTGGAATCAAGTTAAGGCAAATCTGCCAAAGTGGAAACTGGAGGGCAGTTACTGGAGACAGATGTTGTTATTCACTGTGTCAAAGGTTGCAGAAGCTTTGAGAAGAGATAGTCTATCAACTTTACAGTTATAGAGTAATTTTGCTTAGGATTATTGTAATGATGTGGTAAAGATTAGAACCTGTTGTTTGGAAAGATTCAAAATTGGCTTGTAGCAATAATGGATATAAATGGTGGCATTGTGGTTAAATTTCTGGACTTAGCAATGAAGAGTTTTAATGTTCAAATTCCACAACAGCAGGTGGGTATTTAGACTAATTAGGGAGACTTTGGAATTTTTAAAAACAAAAATTTAGTACTCCAGAAAAAAAAAATCATGAAGTGAACAGATATTGCAAAACTGCAACATATGTCCTCCAGGGAAGGATGTTTGTTGTCCTCATCTGTTCCACCTGCAATTGCAATTTGGTTGCTGAGCATGTCACTCAGTTTAAGGGCAGCTAGGGTTGGACATTAATTGCAGACCTTATCAGCTACAATCACGTCCCAAACACGTGTGAGGGATTTGGAGACAGAGTTCTGGTTTGTAAGACCAAAAGCATTGAGAGAAGGTCTTTTGATTGAGAGTAACAATAGAAGGGAGGGGGCAGCATTCAAAGAGAAGGAACAATTTATAGTAACATTGAGCATTGAGTCCTTGGAGGGAAGTTTAAGTGACTGGCAACTGAATGGTAATTTGGAGAAAGAGTCCAAGAAGTGGATTTCATTTATGAAATAAGATGGAAGATCAGAAAAAGCAGCTGAATAGTTGTATCTCTTCTATGAGCTCATTGTTGGAGGCAAGGGAAAAGAGTTTGAAGGGGGCTTGATGCAGTGAAAACAAGCTGCTTTTGTCTTTCCTCCCTGGAAAGACTTGGGAGTAGTGAACAACTGTAGCAAAGGAAACCAAAGTTTCTATCAGGGTGGATCAAACTTGGAGACAATGTAAATTACTGGCCTGGCATGTATTTGATCAGCTTATCAAAAGCAAAAGTAAAGCAGTGGCTTAGTAAATCAACAATATCATTAATGGAGATCCAAAGGTCAGACAGCTATATGAATCGGGGGAAGAGTTTATTCTGGGTGTAAACAAGAAAGCAGAGTTGGAAGCTGGTGGAGGTCCATGGGGAGTGAAGGATTAATGAAGTGATTGGAAATTATTTGCAGTAAGACCCCTGTAAAAGGCTCAGTGTAAATATTGGGAATTCAATGGAGGTGGCACATTGCAAAGCTCCTTGACATCAAGTGAACATAACAGATTAAATATTTTGGTAAGTGTAGCCATGATTTCTCAGTATAATCTCTGAATAGGTGATGTTCCCTGCTGGTAGCGTGGACTCAAAAGTAAGCAGCATTATGGTCTGTTCATGCTTTCTAATTAGGTATACTTTGTTCACTAAATTTAGCAAAGAAGAAAATTAGGACCATGGCAACTGTGTTCTTACCCATTCACTGTAGTTTTTACACCAGCATGGAGATAGCCATCTTTTCCCTTTGCTTCCTCTGAGAAGAAAGAATAAAGAAAAACCAAGTTTCTTCATTAATATTCTCCTAATATTTTTTTCAGAAACCAAGAAAATATGGTGATAATATTTGCATAGATGACTTTAAGCTGTACTAAGAGGACAAAGGTTCTTCTCAATTAATTCAGGATGAAAGGAATAGCAGCAGCTCCACCATCCATTTGTGTGTTTTCAAAAATGGAATTAAATTATGAAACCACCGTAGATTATTTTGTTCTTTGTGGTCCATACATGCTTAGATTGACATGTTTCTCAATACCTACTTGTGTAATACTTCTTGAAAGTTTCATCTTTGGGCCTGCTGGGAAACAGGTAAAGCAAACGTTCAATATCTCGGACACGGTCTCCCAGCGATCGAATGGTTAAATCCTTTGTAGTGAAAGGCTGTACGTTGAACACCTGTCTGCCTCCTGCAGCATGAAAAAGGAATAATCAGTCAAGGTCAAACAAAGCACACAAGGGAATCTTAGAAATTTACAGCATAGAAGATAGCCATATGGTTCATTTTTTCATGTCGGCCAAAAGAGATCTATTTGGGTTCCGGCCACTTCCCAACTCTTGGTCTGTAGTCCTGTAATTTGCAGCACTTTAGGTCTTTCTAAACTGTGGTATTGCATGCCTCCACTTTCCTTTCAGACAGTGTTCCAGGTCACCACCACTCTTGGGGTTAAAAAAATCTTTCTTCAACTCCTTACTAATCTTTCTATTAACTAACTGAAATAACCACGAAAGATAGAGGTAATTTCTGTTCACCTATCTCAGTTTCTCATTGTTTTATAAACCTAAATAAAATTTCCACTCAGTTGCCTTTATTCTAAGAAAAACTCCAAACTGGCAATTCTGCTCGTAAATATAATTCTCCAGCTTAGGCTCCTTCCTTGTAAATCTCTTCTGCACCCTTTCTAGTGCTGTCACATGCTGTCTTAGGTGTAGAGCTTGGCTGCCCATTAACAGACAGACAGACATACTTTATTGATCCTGAGTGAAATTGGGTTTCGTTACAGTCGCACTAACCAAGAATAGTGTAGAAATATAACAATATAAAACCATAAATAATTAAATAATAATAAGTAAATTATTCCAAGGGGAAATAAGTCCAGGACCAGCCTATTGGCTCAGGGTGTCTGACACTCCGAGGGAGGAGTTGTAAAGTTTGATGGCCACAGGCAGGAATGACTTCCTATGACTCTCAGTGTTGCATCTCGGTGGAATGAGTCTCTGGCTGAATGTACTCCTCTGCCTAACCAGTACATTATGAAGTGGATGGGAGACTTTGTCCAAGATGGCATGCAACTTGGACAGCATCCTCTTTTCAGACACCACCGTCAGAGAGTCCAGTTCCACCCCCACGACATCACTGGCCTTACGAATGAGTTTGTTAATTCTGTTGGTGTCTGCTACCCTCAGTCTGCTGCCCCAGCACACAACAGCAAACACGATAGCACTGGCCACTGCAGACTCATAGAACATCCTCGGCATCGTCTGGCAGATGTTAAAGGACCTCAGTCTCCTCAGGAAGTAGAGACGGCTCTGACCCTTCTTGTAGACAGCCTCAGTGTTCTTTGACCAGTCCAGTTTATTGTCAATTCGTGTCCCCAGGTATTTGTTATCCTCCACCATGTCCACACTGACCCCTTGGATGGAAACAGGGGTCACCAGTGCCTTAGCCCTCCTCAGGTCCACCACCAGCTCCATAGTCTTTTTCACATTAAGCTGCAGATGATTCTGCTCACACCATGTGACAAAGTTTCCCACCGTAGCCCTGTACTCAGCCTCATCTCCCTCACTGATGCATCCAACTATGGCAGAGTCATCAGAAAACTTCTGAAGATGGCAAGACTCTGTGCAGTAGTTGAAGTCCGAGGTGTAGATGGTGAAGAGAAAGGGAGACAGGACAGTCCCCTGTGGAACCCCAGTGCTGCTGACCACTCTGTCTGACACACAGTGTTGCAAGCACACGCACTGTGGTCTGCCAATCAGGTAATCAATAATCCATGACACCAGGGAAGCATCCACCTGCATCACTGTCAGCTTCTCACCCAGCAGAGAAGGGCAGATGGTGTTGAACGCACTGGAGAAGTCAAAAAACAGTGCTCGCCGGCTGGTCCAGGTGGGCGTAGACACGGTTCAGCAGGTAGATGATGGCATCCTCAACTCCTAGTCGGGGATGGGAGGCGAACTGGAGGAGGTCTAAGTGCGGCCTAACCATAGGCCGGAGCTGCTCTAGAACAAGTCTCTCCAGGGTCTTCATGATGTGGGAGGTCAATGCCACCGGTCCGTAGTCATTGGAGCCACTGGGGCACAGCGTCTTCGGTACAGGAACGAGGCAGGATGTCTTCCACAGCACAGGAACCCTCTGGAGACTCTGGCTCAGGTTGAAGACATGGTGAAGTACTCCACATAGCTGGGGGGCACAGCACTTGGATTGGAGCCATTGGATTTGAGTTGGGTGTATACTCAACTAAAGCATACCAGCTCAGGTTGGTTTGGGCCCAGGTCAGGATAATTTGTTCACTGTTACTGCTTTTGATCAATAGCAGAGTTGTTATAGTGCTCTACAGCCCATTTAGTTCATGCCGACCTTCTGCCTGCATGTGGACCACATCCCTCCTTACCCCTTCCATCCATGTACCTATCCAAACCTCTCCTAAATGTTAAACTCACATCTTCTACCACTTACGCTGGCAGCTTGTTCCACACTTGCAGCACCCTCTGAGTGAAGATGTTTCCCATCAGGTTCCCCTTAAATATTTCACCTTTCACCTTAAACTTATGATCTCTAGTTCTACTCTCACCCAATCTGGGGGGAAAGCCTGCATGCATTCATCCTATCTACACTCCTCCTTATTTTGTATACCACTATCAAATCTCTCCTTATTCCCTGGTGCTCCAAGGAATAAAGTCCTAACCTATTCAACCTTTCCCTATAACGCAGGTCCTCAGGTCACAGCAACATCCGTGTGCATTTTCTCTGGATTTGTTCAAGCCTACTAACATCTTCCCTGTAGGTGGTTGATCAGAACTGTACACAGAAATCTAAATTAGGTCTCACCAACATCTTGACCAACTGCAACATAACATCCCAACTCCTGTACTCAGCTAATCTTTGTGCCCACCTTCTTCTGGGTCAAGTAGAGGACAGAGAAAGTAGTTTGTTTTTAACTTTATACCCAAACAGACCTTCAGAATGGTGATCAGAACATTACACAATGCTCCATCTATGACCTAAAAAGAGGGAATAAAAGTTCCAAATATACTCAGTACAGTTTAAACTTGGTGAAACATCACGGTCAGCCAAAACTGCAACAAAAAAAAATCAATAATCTGGAACAGAAATAAAACCAAATTTAAAACAAAGGAGCTTGAATTTAAAATCTAAAACATTCACTCAGCTGATGTCTACAAAACATTTTCTTCTGCACACCTTGGTAACCTACCACCCCGTGGGGAAGAATCTGATCTTCATTTGAAGTTAGAGAATGTTACTGTAAAACTCTCACCATAGCATCCAATAAAGGGAAAGTGCTGGAAACACTCAACAAATAAGACAGCAACAGTGACAAGAAACATAGAACATTACAGCACAGTACATGCCCTTTAGTCCACGATGCTGTGCCGACCTTTTAACCTACTCTGATTAGTCTGAACGAACACACACACACACACACACACACACACACAGACACACCCCCCCCCCCCCGCTGATTTTCTATCATCCATGTGCCTATCTAATATATCTGGGTCTACCACCACCCTTGGCAGCACATTCCACACATCCACGACTCTCTGTGTAAAAAGTTACCTCTGACATACCCCCTCCATACTCTGACATACTTCCCTCCAATCACCTTAAAATTATGCTCCCTTGTGTTAGCCATTTCCGCTCTCGGAAAAAGGCTCAGGCTGTCCACTCTATCTGTGCCTCTTATCATCTTGTACACCTCTATCAAGTCGCCTCTCATCCTCCTTCAATTCAAAGAGAGAAGCCCCAGCTTGTTCAACCTTTCCTCATAAGATATGCTCTCTAATCCAGACAGCATCCTGATAAATCTCATCCGCACCCTCTCTAAAGCTTCTACATCCTTCCTACAATGGGGCAACCAAAACTGAACACAATATTCCAAGAGTAGTCTAACTGGATTTTATAGAGCTGCAACATTACCTTACAGCTTTTGAACATCTCAGGTTTTCATCAGAACTGGACAGTTCTGACACAGATTGGAAAAACTGGTTTATTTATACATAGCAAATATTCACCTTAGTGACTGTAATGGCATTACACATATCATGAATATTTGATATATTATTACTTTAAATCAACTTTTTATTGAAATCCATGTTCTTTCCATGGCATTTAATTTAATTAGAAATGGGCAGTTAAAAAGAACCAAATTAAATCAAATCAGAGAGAGCATACAATAATTAGTTTGGATTCATTTGGAGACCATCACATAAAGAACTCAGTAATACATAGTACATCAAGCTTTAGGATACGTATGTATAAAATCTCTTAGTTCTATAGAAATGTTTACATTCTCAAAAGAAAAAATTGTTAAATGAAGCCTTTAAGCATTGCAAGAAGTAAAGAATAGGGTTACCCTTATCAGAATTGTCAATCCATGCTATTGTAATCCCTCCAATCTCAGAGTCACTGAAGCGAAGGAGAAAGGTCCCATTCACCTGTTGATTGAGTAGCCTGAGGGCATACTGCTTGCTTACAAAACCAAGGATCAACCTGTAAATAGGGAGGATCGGCTCTTATGCAAATTCCTGCTGGAGATCAGTGCAATAGAAAAATCCTTGAGCTGGGAACCCTTCATTATTTTACCATACTAGTTTACAACATTGCACACACATTGAAAAGAAACAATAGTCCCACAATTACATAACTTGTACTGTTTCTACATTTAAATATCAGCAGCAGAACCAAACAGAATTTACACTTTTTGCATCCATGGCTAATGGTTTTTGAAATTTGCCAGAAACTTTACTTCACCAATTTTCAATGTCAATAATTAAGTTAGAGCCCCCAAATTACAATCAAGCTTTTCAAGAATAAAGTTAGCACAGAGTAGTGGAAGTTTGGTGTTCTCTTCTGCAAACATAATATTAAATCTGAGATTGATATATATTTTTTCATTCAGCCATAAAATTAAGGCAGAAGATGCAAAGTTAGACGAATAGATGCATGATCTCACTGAATGGTGAAGTAGAAAGCTCTCCCTTTTTAATGAAAGAGTCCAACAATTTCCCCTTTGATACTCAACAGATTTCTCATGAATGAATCCCCCAAAATCAGTATCTCTTGACCAGAAAACCAAAAGAACCACCTCAAGCATCACAGCTACTGGTAAGGGGCTGAGTATTCTGTGGTTAGTAACTCACCTTGTGACACCTGGAAGCTTTTCCCTCACCTACAAGACTCAAGTTAGGAGTGTGGTGAAATCTGCCTACCAAGGGCAGCTCCAACGCCACTGAAGAAGCTTGACGCCAGTTTGGATAAAGCAAACAGCTTGTTTAGTACTGCACACCACCCGAGCCTTCATTCCTCCACCTCCAGTGGACAGGTGGTGGCAGTGTGTATCATCCAATTACTGACCAAACCTGGACTGTTAGTACTTGGAACAAGGAACAAGAGACATGTAGGAATACTACCAAATACACCTTCCTTTAGTCACGCATCATCTGGACTTGGAAACACATAGGCTGCTGTTTCATCTTCACTGTGTCTAAATCCTGAAACTCTTAAGCTCAGAGCACAGGGGAGTTTGTTTACCACACAACTGCAGCAGTTCTGGATGGCAGCTCATTTTCTCAAATCATTTATGGATGGACATTAAACAGTGGCCTTACTGGCAAAGAACATGTCCTGAGAATGAGAGCACAAACATGCTTAAGGAGCTAAATGGCCTTAGATTTATTATCACTATTTCTCTACAATGTTGCATTTGTTATTTTTAATTCAGTTTTAAATTCTTTAATGAGCTGATCTTTATCAGGCTAGATTATGGTGTGCTATGATGTGTGCAGTTTTGGGCTCCTTATTTAAGAAAGGATGTGCTGACATTGGAGAGGGTTCAGAGAAGATTCACTAGAATGATTCTGGGAATGAGAGGGTTAACATATGAGGAAAGTTTGACTGCTCTTGGACTGTACTCCTTGGAGTTTAGAAGAATGTGGGGGGACCTCATAGAAACATTTCGAATGTTGAAAGGCATGAACAGAGTGGATGCGGCAAAGTTGTTTCCCATGGTGGGGGAGTCTAGTACGAGAGGACATGACTTGAGGATTGCAGGGCGCCCATTCAGAACGGAGATGCAAAAAAAATTTTTTTAGCCAGAGGGTGGTGAACCTGTGGAATTTGTTGCCACGGGCAGCAGTGGTGGCCGGGTCATTGGGTGTTTTTAAGGCAGAGATTGATAGGTATCTGAGTAGTCAGGGCATCAAAGGTTATGGTGAGAAGGCAGGGGAATGGGACTAAAGGGGAGATTGGATCAGCTCATGATGAAATGGCAGAGCAGACTCGGTGGGCTGAATGGCCGACTTCTGCTCCTTTGTCTTATGATATTCCTATCTGATCAAAAGAAAGATAGTTAGTGAATTTCTTCACAACTCTCTAGGATAGAACTTCAAGTATCATTACAAAGTGATTTTTGTGAATCTTCCTGGCAGATGCTTACATTTAAGATGAAGGGTTATTTGAGGAAATTATTGCAAAATTTGTGTTTATGCATTGGCCATCAATCAGTAAATACCAATTAGTTTGGAGAGAGACTAAAATTCCTACCCATTATTCCAGTAATCCTTCAAATGTTTCTTAGTGAGCTCCATCACACCATCAAACCATTGCCAGAAAGTGAATGTTCTTCCAGGTAGGTTTTCCTACAGGAATATGAAAATGATTTAGCGATGTCTATAGCATGCATTGATGATTACCTAACAATATAAGTCACCAAACATATTATAATTATAAATTCACTTGGATGGTTATCTGTCAAATTATTTAGAGCATACACACTAGACCATTACTTGTGCTTCCAGGTTTCATAATGTTGTGGTCTGGGAAGTAGTATGTCTTCTCACAGCTAATGATAGGCAAGCAAAAATGATAAGAGGCAGAGACAAAGGGTTCAAAGTGCAGTAACATGGATGTGGTAGCATATTAACAAAACCTCGTATTCAAGAGAAGGGCAGAGAGTGAGAATGAACAATTAACTCATGTAACAACACACATCACGCTCCCAGAAGGTCACAGTAGCACATCTACACAGAGCTGAGTGCAATAACGCAGAGTTTAGATAAGCTACTGGAACGAATATGTACATATATATTACCTTGTTAAACTGAGTCCAAGAAACCATCCTGTTTGTGAATTCTTCCATGCTGAAACTCTGCTCATCAAATATCTTCTGTGCCAGGAAAACAAAGTGCTGTTTGCACAAGCCCTGAGTTGACTGCACTTCAGCCATAAATTTCATATTGAGGGTGTCACACATTTGAGACCATGACACCCTGTCTGGTACATAGAAGGGTAATCGTTCCTGCAGAAAAAGAGGAAAAAGAACATTGTGTAACATGTGAATCTATTTCTTTTAAAGCAATGACCCCCCCCTTAGCACTACCTATTGGTCTGTTGTCTACACATGCACTTTGTTCACTCCTCTCTCTCCCTGCAGTGGAATTCACCAGTTAAAGACATCTGCTGCGTGTGTGCTTTTATTTAATTGATATGTAGTTGTACAGACACAACACATTGAGTATCTGATCCTTACTGGGATTCAAATCACACTAATACTAAGCTGGTGCATGGACAACAAGCTTTGCAATAGCTCAATGGTAAGTGCACCACCCAACGTGACATTGAATCATCAACATCATTAAAAGTTCCAGTTTTGAGAGGGCCAATTTCATCTGTACAGCATTAATAGGCTCAGACTCCTTGGCTCAGAACTTGACTCAGGTTAGGTAACATTTTCTTTCTATGATTCAGTAGCATGCCTCATAATACTAATAATATCTGTCATTAAAAAGGAATTTGAAAAAAAAGTACTGCACAAACTTAATTACAACCATTCACCTTGCCCAGTACCTCTACGTAAAAGCAAAATATTCCAATTTAGTAAAACTTACAATCTCAGAGAATGCATTGTCCCACAAGATTGTGGCAGTAGCATTGTTGTCTTGACTGCCATGAACAATTACCACAATAGGTAGCGATAAGGCCTGCAATATAAAAAAAATGAAAGAAATAAGTGCCTTACTTAACTTTATTTGGTTACATAAAGTATTCACTCCCTTTCCTAGATCTAGATCTGGAATTCAGAGCTCAAATTTTAACTCATACAAATTTTAACAAATCCCTGAAAGCCATTTCAACTCATGAGTCTCATTTATATTTCTCCAAGCTTGCTTTTACCTCTAGCTATTTCCAGCCCTGATGCAATGTCACTAATCATGAAGGTTAACTCTCCTTCTCTCTCCTCAGATGCTCCTCGATTTCCAGCTTTTTCTATTTTAAATAAAGTGACTTGCTTTTTAAGTTCATAAAAGGTCTTAAAAAAAAAGTCTTTGTTTTTCAAAAGGCAAATGTATTCTTCCTTTGAGAAGGAGACCAAAACTGCACACAGTATTTCAAATGTGGTCTGACCAAAGTCCAATATAATTGCAACAAAAGATCTTCTTACCCTTGTGCATCAAACACCTTATTATAACGACAGGCATGATGCTACTGGCTTTCCTAATTGTTTGCATCATTAGAAGAAACAAATGCAGGAAAAGGGCATTGGCTCTTTGTACTTGCTCCACTATCCATTAAGATCATGGCTACTGTTCTGCACCCACCTCATATATCCCAAAACTCCCTTAATATCAAAAAATCTACCAAACTCTACACTAAATATATGAAACGACCTCTTGGTTAGTCAGTTCCAAAGACTCACTATCATCTGGGTGAAAACATTATTTTCTCATCACCCCTTGTTCGAGATCCCTAGTCAGGGGAAACAGCAATCCTGCATTTACCCAGTCAAGCCCAAAAGAACTTTATATGTTTACACCAGATCTCATTTTCCTAAATTCAAGAGATTATAGGACCTATAGTCATATATATAGGTTTGTATATATGACAAACCTGCCATCCTAGGAATCAGTCTGTTGAAACTTTGCTCGAGTCTCTATCCTTCCTTATGTAAGTCGACTAGACATGCATGCAATATTCCAGATGTAGCCTGGCCAGGGTCCTATATAACTGGAGCATGACATCTATATTGCCTTGCAATAAAAAGCACATGTAGCTTGGCTTCCTAATTGTTTGCTAAACTTGCATCTTAGTTTTCCAGGATTTGTGTACAAGGAAGCTTAGCTCTCTTTGAACACCAATGTTTTTAAAACTCTCACCATTTACAACGTACTTTGCCTTTCTATTTTCTCTACAAAACTGGATGTCCTCACATTGTTCAACATTATATTCTACCTGCTGTGCCCTTGCCTTTCATTAACCTTTCTATATCTCACATAATCTCACTGAATCTTCTTCATAGCCCTTATTAGAATATGGGACATGTCAGAACAGTACAGGCCCTTAGGCCCACAATGTTGTGCTGCCCCTTTAACCTACTCTAATATCAATCTAACCCTTTCCTCCTACATAACCCTTCATCCACGTGCCTATCTAAGAGTCTCTTAAATGTCCCTAAAGTAGCTGCCTCTACCATCACCCCTGGCAGGACATTCCACGCACCCACCACTCTTGTGTAAAAAGAAGCTACCCCTGGCATCTCCCTATACTCCTCCAACCAGCTTAAAATTATGCCCCCTTGTATTAGCTACTTCCACTCTGGAAAAAAAGTCTCTGGCTGTCCATAGATAGCCTTTCATCTTCCTTTGCCAAAGAGAAAAGCCCTAGCTTGCTCAAACTAACCTCATAAGACATACCCTGCAACCCAGGCAGCATCCTGGTCAATCTCCTCTGCACTGCCTCTAAAGCTTCCACACCCTTCCTCTAATGAGGCGACTAAAACTGAACACAATATTCCAAGTGTGATCTAACCAGAGTTTTATAGAGATGCAACATTACCTCACGGCTCTTGAACTCAATCCCCCCTGAATGATGAAGGTCAACTCACCATATGCCTTCTTAACAACCCTATCAACTTGCATGGCAACTTGTGGGATTTATGGACGTGGTCTCCATGATCCCTCTGTTCCTTCACACTGCTCGGAATCCTGTCATTAACCCTGTACTCTGCCTTCAAGCTTGACTTTCCAAAATGAATCACTTCACACTTCTCTGAGTTAAACTCCACCTGCCACTGCCTTAGCCCATCCCTGGTCCACATGTCCCTCCCCACAGAACTCCCACCTGGCACTTACCCCTGCAAGCGCAAATGCTACACCTGTCCCCACACTTCCCCACTTACCACCATTCCGGGCCCGAGACAGTCCTTCCAGGTGAGGCAAAACTTCACCTGCAAGTCTGCTGGAGTCGTCTATTGCATCCGGTGCTCCCGGTGTGGCCTCCTCTACATTGGCGAGACCCGACGCAGATTGGGGGACCGCTTCGTCGAGCACCTACGCTCCATCAGTCACAATAGACAGGACCTCCTGGTTGCCACCCACTTCAACTCTGCCCCTCATTCCCATCTAAATATGTCCATACATGGCCTCCTCTACTGCCATGATGAGGCCAAACTCAGGTTGGAGGAGCAACACCTCATCTACCGTCTGGGTAGCCTCAACTGGTGGTATGAACATTGAATTCTCCAATTTCCGGTAATTCCCTCCCCCTTCCCCTATCCCAGGTCCCTCTCTGCCTCTCTCCCCTTTCGACTTTCTGCTTCTTTATCTCTACAGTTCTTTCATGCTTATCCCCTCCCCCCTTTATCCTTCCTCTGATTGGTTTTCCACCTGGCACCTCTAGGCTCTACCCCCTCCCCTATCTCTATTACTGGGCTTCAGCCCTCTCTTCCCCCCCATTCCTGATGAAGGATCTCAGCCCGAAACATTGGCTACTCTTTTCTCATGGATGCTGCCTAACCTGCTGAGTTCTTCCAGCGTTGTGTATGTATTCTTTTAGCCCATCCCTGTATTCTGTCAATGTCCCGCTGCAACCTAAAGACCATAAAATACAGGATCAGAATTAGGCCATTTGGCCCATCAAGTCTGCTTCTACATCCTTCTACTCTATCCACAACACCACGACCTTCGTGTTATCTGCAAAACTTACAAACGCACACTTCCACTTCTTCATCCAAATCATTTATAAAAATCACAAAGAGCAGGGTCCCAGTTCAGACCTGTGCAGAACACCACTGGTCACCAACCTCCAGCAGAAAACGCTCCATCTACTACCACCCTCTGCCTTCTAAGGGGAAGCCAATTCTGAATCCACACAGCCGAGTTTCCCTGGATCCCATACCTCCTGACTTTCTCAATGAACCTACCATGGGGAACCTTATGAGATGCTTCACTAAAATCCACTTACACCACATCCATCACTCTACCTACATCAATGTGCTTTGACACATCCTCAAAGTATTCAGTCAGGCCCATGAAGCATGACCTGTCCTTCACATAGCTAAGCTGATGATCCCTATGCTTCTCCAAATGCTCATAAATCCTGTCTCTAAGAATCTTCTCCAATATTTTGGCCACTCACTGGTCTATAATTTTCATGTCATCATTACCTTCCTTAAACAAAGGAATAACATTTGCCCTCCCTCCACATTCTTACATCTATACTCAATGGTTAAATTTATTATCAGAGAATGTGTACGGTATACAACCTGAAATCAATGTCTATTACAGTGAAAGCAAGGTACCATTAACTTCCTTAACCACTTGCTGCCCATCAATGCTTGCTCTCAAGCATTGACTGGTGCACAAGAACACCTTTGTCTTGTCACACATTGTTCAATTTGTGAACTAGTTATATTTTTTGGCTCATTGTCAATTTAGAAGCTAAAATTGGCTCCATATCTCACTTAGGTGATTGTATCGTCACTTTACTGTTTTAATATTTAGTCACAAAGAGTGGTTGGTCAGAGTGCTAGCCCATATCTTGTAGGTTGAATCAGTGGTAAGGAAGACAAATGCAATGAGAGGGCCAGAGTAGAAGAGCAAGGATGTAACGCTGAGGCTTTATAATGCATTGGTCAGACTGCACTTGGAGTATTGTGAACAGTTTTAGACCCCTTATCTAAGAAAGGATGTGCTGGCAGTGGAGAGGGTTCAGAGAAAGTTCACAAGAACAACTCCAGGAATGAAAGGGTTAATGTATGAGGAGTGTTTGATGGCTCTGGGTTTGAACTCACTGGAGTTTAGATGAATGAAGGGGGATTTCATTGAAATCTATCAAATATTGAAAGGCCTAGACAGAGCGGATGTGGAGAGGGATGTTCCCTGTCATGGGTGAGTTTAGGACCAGAGGGCACAGACTCCGAACGAAGGGGTGTCCATTTAGATTAGAGATGAGAAGGAATCTCTTTAGGCAGAGGGCAGTGAATCAGTGGAATTCATTAACATGGATGGCTGTGGAGGCCAAGTCATTATGTATATTTAAAGAGGAGGTTGATGGATTCTTGATTAGTCATGTCATCAAAGGTTATGGGGAGAAGACAGGAGAATGGGGTTGAAAGGGACAATAGATCAGCCATGATGGAACAGCAGAGCAGACTCAATGGGCTGAATGGCCTAATTCAGCTCCTGTGTCTTATGGTCTTACCTTTTATGATGAGCTCTCAATATCAAGAATTTAGCCTAACACCAGAGATCACCAACTGGTTCAATTCCACTATTATCTGTACGTTTTCCTCATGACTGTGTGGGCTTTTTTCAGATTACCCTGGATTCCTCCCACATTCCAAAGGCATATGCGTTAGGGGTTGGGGCATGCTGGAAGCACAGTGACGACTGTGGGCTGCCCCCAACACTCAAGACTGTGTGGGTCGTTGACACAAAATGATGCATTTAATTGTATTGACGTATATGTAACAAATAAAGCTAATCTTTCTTATCTTTCTTCTAATAAAGTACTTCTTTAAATAATAATGATTGCATGCGTGGGAAATTGTGCAAGGGACTGGGACTCCAATACTCATTGTCAGAGATTTGATGGCCAAACAGATTTAAAGTTAAGCCCTCCATTTACTGTTGACAGTTGCATGTGATATTGAATTACTGTTCAGTACAGATCCTTGCTCACTAGGACTGAGACCCATCTATGTAGCACAACATTGCCCCACAGTCATCTAATTTCAGTTGGGTTGAGAAGGTGGAAAAAAAACACTATCCAGACAAATTGTGCCACAGTTATAAGTAATAAGAAAACAGTTGATGCAGAGCATGAATGTATTTAAAAGGACACAAAATGCATAAGAAACTGTTTAAAAGACTATCTGTATTAACGGTGCCTTTAAACTGCCTTTCAACCACTTGTAAAATAGAACTGGTAACAAGCATTCTGATACCTGAACATGGTATTTCACTTCACTGCCTGCGATGCAGAGTTCTGAAGAAAACAGGACAGCAAACTTTTCCTCAGTTACTGACTCAGTTCCTCTGCGATCCGAGCGTTTTATTTTCTTTAAGGACTTGAATTTGTAGGGAAAGAATAAAAAATTAGGTCAAGAAACTGTCAAACATCAAACTATAGTAATGGCTAGAAGGATAAACAAAGATTGCATAACATTTTAGAAGGTAACAATTACTTGTATTTTACTGAGACGAGAAAAGAGTATGCAGTAGTTGACATTTTGGCCCGAGTCCTGATGAAAGGTTTTGGCCCAAACATCGACTGTTTATTCTTTTCCATAGATGCTGCCAGGCCTGCTGAGTTCCTCCAGCATTTGTGTGTGTTGTTTGGATTTTATTTGTCAGTTGCCTCGCAAGGATATGACATCTTTGCTGCAGATTATTTTTATTTATAGTTCTTCCTACATACACTGCTCTGACCTTTTACCTCCCTGCTTGCTCAATTTTTGCAAAGACAATATAGCCTTTAGTTCAGAGGGATGTAAAAACTCCTTAGGAGAAGTTAAAGAAATTCACTATGTCTCGATCAATATTTCTCCCTCAACTGACACAAGGAAATAAACTCATCTCATCGTCACTTAAGAAATTGTCCTGTGCAAGATGGTTGTGCTGTTTCAATATCTCAAAAATAGAAACAGCATGAGTTCCCTTGATGAATTACTTTTGCTGTATAATGTTAAGAGCTTCAGATATGATGAAAACCTTATGATTGAAATGCTTTTCCTATTCATATGCTGTTGCATAAACTAATCAAAATTCAACATCTTTGTGCAATCTATGCCATTGCATTAAATGTGTAGAATTCCACAAACAAAATGGTCAAGATGGCACTGAGCTGGGCTCTCTGTCAAGGTTGCAGATTGGATTTAATTTTTTTTTAGATATTTTTAAGTTCAAAGTGATTGTTTAGGGGAAAGAGAGGGAAGATAGAGGTCAGGTTCAGGCTCAGGGATGGGGACGTGGGGGAATTACAGGACAAGCAAGACTTTAAACCTCTGCTGCTTATTTGAAGGCCAGCAATATGGACATGGTCGGATGTTAGACCTGCAGGTCAGCAAGGAAGAGGGCTGGTAGCCCCCACCCCCTCACCCCTGGGCAGTGAGTCAATCTGAGTTCCATGCAGGCTGGAGGCATGAGCAATATTGATCCCTTAAGTAAATGAATCAGCAAGTTTGGCATTAAAGGCCTGAAGTTCAGGTCCTCGATCATTGTCATTGGCAAGTCCTGGGTCGATACCAAAGATCAAAGACCGAAGTCTGGATTGAAGCCCATAGGTTGATTGGAGGTCTGGACTGAAGTCTGACGTTCAATTGGAAATCCAGATTGAAGACTGAAGTACAGAAATCAAGGCCTTTTGGCTAGAGCTCTGAATATGCAAATCACTGCGAGTCCACTAAGGAAGTTGAAGGCTCATTCCACGAGTCTACTGGAGGCAGGAGACGGCCTGTCCAGAAGTTAGAGGACTGTGTATGTGTGTGGGTGGGAGGGAGGGGTGAATGGGGCTTGTTGCGTTGTCACTTGGTATGTACTGTTTTGTTGTGCTCTGTGTTGAATTGCTGAGCATGGTGGACCTGCTATGTTGGTGCCAGAATGTGTGGCAACACTTGTGGGCTGCCCCCAGCTGGTTGTTCACTGTATGTTTTGATATACGGTACATGTGATACACAAATCTGAATCTGAACTCTTCACAATTAATAACAGGTCATCATCCTCATAAGGGCTTCATGAGGAACTGTTCTTTAGAAATATAAATGTCACACGAACGACTCTGATAGGTTGGGGATAATGAGAATAAACAAGAAGGTTTTTTGTCCAAAACGTTGACTGTACTCTTTGCCTAGATGCTGCATGGCATGGCCTGCTGAGTTCCTCCACTACTCTATGTGTGTTGCTCAGATTTTAAGTTACTATTGACAGGAAAAGTAAAAATGTCCTATTCACAAAATTGACATTCCTCACCTGAATAAGTCAAACAACTCATAAACACGCACAAACACACAGATGGCTATGATAAAAATAAGAGTTTGTATTTATGTGCATGCGTTTGTGATTCTAAAGGAGATCAAAAATATCGTCACTGAATCCTTGAGCTGAGATAAGACTGTAACTTGTAATAATGCATGGACCATATCATGTATGAGCATCTTAAAATGAGTGCTCAGTATTAGTTATTCTGTTCAGCATACAGCAAGTGGAACCTGCTGATCATTAACATTGAAGATGCCACAGCTGACAATTTCAACAGAGTGCCAGTTCAGTGATGGCCCAAGTGATGGCAGAGGGAGAGACACAGACACGGAATGAAGTTCACTGAGTTTTAATAAGAACTATATAGAGCAAAGGGAAATAATAAATGCTAGATCAACAGGGCTGCTAACTAAAAACTCTCAAACTACAGTAACTAAAAATTAATATGCTGTCACTGTGACTTGAAAGCAGTAACCTAAAACTAAATTAATACCACTTCTTAACAGAGTCTATCTAAATCACATCTTGTTTCCTGGAACATGGACTAAGGTAAGCAGGGAGTATTGTCATCGCTGTACTTCGAATAGGACTTGACAAGGTTTACACACATGAAGAGAATACGTATAATACCAAACGTCCTAATTGGCTGGGTTGCTGTCCTCTTTCAGCTGCCCGGCTGTGACAGCATCCAGAACCCGCGGTTGTGACAGAGATCACAACTTTGCTCATCTAAAATTGAAGAGTTATAGACCAATCTAATTAGGACAGCGAAAATGACAAAAGTTACATTGAATGATTTGAAAGATGTTTTAAAAAACTTATTCTTGTGGGCACCACCAGCAAAAATGGGATTACTGAGAAGGCAATGGTAAAATTTATTCTTGAATCAACTAAGTGCCTTTATTAGGCTATTTCAATGGGTGGTTACATGTCAAACACATAATTGTGGGTATGAGGTTGTGTAGAAGTCAGACTAGGTCAGGGTACAGGTTTCCTTCCTGAACTAACATTTGTGAACCAGTTAGTTTGTATTTTACAACAATTCAGTAGCCTCAAGTCACTTTTACTGAAAGCCACCTTTTACTTTACTGAATTTAAATTCTCAAACTGTCGTCAGAACTAGCATTCTTTGTATTATTAGTCTAGGCTCCTGAATAATTTTTCCAGTAATAATTTTTCCACATAACTTTAGTCAGAGTAGAGTGATTCAAGAGAGCTAAATACAGCTTTCTTCAGGATTACAATATTTGCCTTTTAAGTTTAAAACTTACCATATTCCTGAAGCTGGCACTGGTGGTTTTTGTAGCATTACTAAATTCCAGTAAGCTGGTACTGTTCATGATTTCTCCCGTGTTTTCACTGGAACAAAATACATGTAATTTCACAGTTACGGCAACTTACATTTCATTCATACCCTAATTAAAATTATTAAGTTTAAATTTTTCCATTGGATACAAGAAAACTTGAACCATATTAACCTAAAGTCCAAAGAGTAGACACCTTGTCAATCAAAAAATCCAATTAATGTTTCTTTGTCTGACTTGTGTAAATCCCACTTGGATTATTATGGGCAAAGTGATGCTATCCAATATCAAATAACCTTCCAGTAATCACCATTTTAGTTCACACCTGAATGAGATTAATGCTCACTTGAGAGAGATGGTGCAGGACTAGCTGGCATTTGCTAACTTATTCGGTAACAATAATTTCACCAGTACTTTTTCTTTTACATTTATTTAGCTGTAAATGTGATGTACGGCATTAAATTTGGGAAACCTGAAAAGATGCAAGTCGTTTCTGAGAACTTTGCTTTAGTCACCGTTTTGCAATAAGATATGTTAGTAGTATATTCCAAGATACTAATCGTAAGACCATAAGAAGCAGGAGCAGAATTGGGCCATTTGGCCCATCGAGTCTGCTCTGTCATTCAATCATGGCTGATCCTTTTTCCCTCCCCAGCCCCACTCCCTGTAACCTTTGATGCTGAGGCCAATCAAGAATCTATCAATCTCTGCCTTAAATACACCCAACGGCCTGGCCTCCATAGCTGACTGTGGTAGGAAATTCCACAAATTCACCACCCTCTGGCTAAAGAAATTTCTCTGTATCTCTGTTTTAAATGGACACTTCTCTATCCTGAGGCTGCGTCCTCTTGTCCAAGACTCCCCCACCATGGGAAACACCCTTTCCACATCTATGCTGTCTAAGCCTTTCAACATTCGAAAGGTTTCAATGAGATCCCCCATCATCCTTCTAAATTTCAGCGAGTACAGACCAGAGCCATCAGATGTCTCTTGTATGATAACCCTTTCATTTCTGGAACATCCTTGTGAATCTCCTCTGGACCCTCTCCAATGCCAGCACATCTTTCCTTAGGTGAGGAGTCCAAAACTATTCACAATACTCAAGGTGAGGCCTCACCAGTGCCTTATAAAACCTCAGCATCACATCCCTGCTCTCGTATTCTAGATCTCTTGAAATGAAGGCTAACACTGCATTTGCCTTCCTCACCACCAACTCAACCTGCAAGTTAACCTTCAGGGTGTTCTGCACCAGGACTCCCAAGTCCCTTTGCATCTCAGATTTTTGGATTTTCTTCCCGTTTAGAAAATAGTCTGCACATTCTTTTCTTCTACCAAAGTGTATGACCATGCATTTTCCAACATTGCATTTCATTTGCCACTTTCTTGCCCATTCTTCTAATCTGTCTAAATCCCTCTGCAGCTTTCCTGTTTCCTCAACACTAGCTGCCCCTCCACCAATCTTCATATCATCTTCAAACATGGCAACAAAGCTATCAATTCCATTATTTAAATCATTGATATACAGCATAAAAAGAAGTGGTCCCAACACTGACCTCTGTGAAACACTACTATTCCCTGATAGCCAACCAGAAAGGGATCCTCTTATTCTCACTTGCTGTCTCCTACCAAACAGCCAATGCTCTAACCATGTTAGTAACATTCCTGTAATAGCATGGGCTCTTAACTTGGTAAGCAGCCTCATGTGTGGCACCTTGTCAAAGGCCTTCTGAAAGTCCAAATATACAACATCCACTGCATCCCCTTTATCTATCCTACTTGTAACCTCCTCAAAGAATTCCAACAGGTTCATCAGGCAGGATTTTCCCTGAAGGAAACCATGCTGACTTTGGACTATCTTGTCCTGTATCACCAAGTCCTCCATCACCTCATCCTTAACAATTGACTCCAACATCTTCCCCATCCACTGAGGTCAGGCTAACTGGTCTATAATTTCCTTTCTGCTGCCTTCTTCCTTTCTTAAAGAGTGGAGTGACATTTGCAATTTTCCAGTCCTCTGGCACCATGCCAGAGTCCAATGATTTTTGAAGGATCATTACTAATGCCTCCACAATCTCTGCCACTACCTCTTTCAGAAACCTAGGATACAGTTCATCTAGTCCGGGTGACTCATGTACTCTTAGGTCTTCCAGCTTTTTGAGCACCTTCTCCCTTGCAATAGTAACTGTACTCACTTCTCTTCCCTCACACACTACAACATCAGGCATAATGCTTGGGTCTTCCACAGTGAAGACTGATACAAAATACTGCTGAACTGTCTTGGCCCGAAACGTCGACTGTACTCTTTTCCATAGATGCTGCCTGGCCTGCTGAGATTCTCCAGCATTTTGTGTGGATGCTTGGGTTTCCAGAATCTGCAGATTTTCTCTTATTTGCAAAATACTCATTTAATTCGTCTGCCATCTCCTTGCCCACTGTTATTATTTTTCCAGCCTCATTTTCTAGCAGTCCTATATCCACTCTCATCTCTCTTTTATTTTTTATATACTTGAAAAAGCTTTATCTATCCACCTTGATATTGTTTGCTAGCTTGCTTTCATATTTCACCTTTTCCCTCCTAATGATTCTTTAGTTGCTCTCTGTAGATTTTTAAAAGCTTCCTAATCCTCTATTTTCCTGCTAATTTCTGCTTTGTTGTATGCCTTTTCTTTTGCTTTTACATTAGCTTTGACTCCCCTTGTCAGCCACGGTTGTACTATTTTGCCATTTGAGTATTTCTTTGTTTTTGGAATACATCTATCCTGCACCTTCCTCATTTTCCCCAGAAACCCACACCATTGCTGCTCTGCTGTCATCCCTGCCAGCATCTCCTTCCAATTTACTTTGGCCATCTCCTCTCTCATACCACTGTAAGTTCCTTTACTCCACTGAAATACTGTTAAATCAGACTTTACCCTCTCCCTATCAAATTCCAAGTTGAACTCAGTTGTGATCACTGCCTCATAAGTGTTCCTTTACCTTAGAAGATTTACCAGGATGTTGTCTTGAGCGAGCTGGGGCTTTTCTCTTTGAATTGAAGGAGGATGAGAGGTGACTTGATAGAGGTGTACAAGATGATAAGAGGCATTGATCAAGTGGATCAGGGGTGGTAGTAGGTGCAGACATTTAAGAAACCTTTGGGTAGGCACATGGATGTTAGAAAACTGGAAGGCTACATAGGAAGGAAGGGTTAGATTGATCTTAGAGTAGGTTATAAGATTGGCATAACTCCATCGATTCTTATGTTGACTGAGGCCTGGGCAAGTTGTATGGAAGACCGGCAGTTCCCATGCTGCAAGTCTCCCCTCTCCATGCCACCAATGTTGTGCAAGGGAAGGGCACTAGGCCAATACAGCTTGGCACCGGTGTCCTCACAGAGCAATGTGTGGTTAAGTGCCTTGCTCAAGGACACAACACACATGCCTCAGCTAAGGCTCAAACTAGCGACCTTCAGATCACTAGACCAACGCCTTAACCACTTGGTCACACGCCAACACATTGGCATAACATTGTGAGTCGAAGGACCCACATTGTGCTGTAGTGTTCTATGTTCTATATCAAGGTTTGATATTGTCATACAAGTTCAAAGTTCAAGGTACATATAGGTCACATGTACATCCCCAAGATTCATTTTCTTATGGGCATACTCAATAAATCCAATACCCTAATAGAATTAATAAAAGATTGCACCAACAAGGTGGACAACCAATGTGCAAAAGACAATGAACTATGCAAATATGAAAATAAAGAAAATAAATCGTAATAATAAATATTGAGAACATGACATAAGAAGTCTGTAAAAGTGTGGGAACATTTCAATGATGGGGCGAGTGAAGTTATCCCTATTGATTCAAGAGCTTGATGGTTGAGGGGCATTAATTGTTCCTAAATCTGGAGTGTGGGTCTTGAGGCTCCTGTACAATCTTTGTGATGGCAGCAGTGAAAAGATAGCGTGACCTGGTTGGTGGGGTCCCTGATGTCACATGCTGCCTTCCTCCCTTTTTATGTTTTACAACAAAAAGGGAGGATGCTGTGGTTGGCAAGGACCAATTAGGCCGAAGGGCCTGCTTTTGTGGTGTATTATTCTGTGACTCTACGAAAAAAAGAGGCCATTTGGTCTATACCAGCTCTCAGAGTGATCCTGTTAGTTCCATTTCCCTACTTAGTTCTCTATAACCTAATCTCTTAGACATGCCCATCAACTCCCCACCAGCAAGTCTTTGGGATGTGGGAGGAAACCGGAGCACCACAGACATCCTTAGATCATGACTGAATCTGGGTCACTGGGCCTACTATGCTGCTATCCCACCCATATTACACAAGCACATCAGACCTCATTCCATGACACAAGACAACTATATTATCTTCCAGAAACTAAGGAATAGCAAACACTGGATGAATTTCATTCCCCCCAATATTAAACAAATTAAATTTGCAAATGATTGTGAGGTAAATTGAAGGACAGTAGCTATCCCATGACATCAAACCACACAGAAATTTAAAAAGCCAGGGATAAGAATCTATTCCATCCCTGCTATCTTTGTGTGACAGGAGAATACACATCATCGTACAATGGTCTCTGTTTTATTATTTCAAAAATTATTATTGCACATAGGCAAATTATTATTGTGTATATTATTATTCTGTACTTTATTATTAGTTAAGTCTGCACACTGCTAAGTGTGTTTTTAAATGTTGATGCTGTAATGAAAGAATTTCCCACTCAGGATCAGTAAAGTGCTTATTATTATTATTATTATTATTATTATTATTATGTTGGATGTATTCTCACCTCTGTATATTCCCATGTTGTCTCATAACTCTGGCTTGTTGCTCTGTAATGATTATTGCTTTCACAAGAGGAGGCTTTGCTTGGGCATTCAGCCTCACTCCAAGTAGAAATCGAACTGTCGATGAAAACTTACTCTGAGTCTTTAGAACCTGTGGAGGCTGCTTTTCCACAAGAAATGCACTGTAGAAAGACAGAGCAAGGTCAAAATTAGACACATTAGATCTTTTTAAAAATCATATTTATCATCTTTTTGCCTCAGCTCTAGATAACATGTGACAGCAGCTAAGCAGGGTCAATATTCTCCTCTTCAGACTCTATAGGGAGCTATTTATCCTTTGCATTGTGCCAAAACCAGGAACAGGGGAGAGGGAGGAAGTGAATTTCACCACCCCGCCAGCTCTCCTTCCTGCCCTCACTGCATACAGTTGCTACAGCATTCTTCCTGGAAAAAAAGCAACTTTCACTAACATTAGTATGATTAGAATGCCAAGGTACATTTGTTTTACTTTATTATTTTAAGCCCACCAAGTTTTACTAATGCACACATGATAAAGTAACATGTTAATACAAATGTAGGGTGACAGGCAGAAGCAATTTCACAGCAACAGATTCAAACTTTACATTCCTTATTACTTTCTGGCTTGGCAAATTTGACATTCAAAGCCACAAGAACAAATTCTGCTTTAATGCTCAATTCACACATCCCGTTCTTCGTGGAGCTAACTTCTATGTTTCAAATCATTGTGATTTGCGCAAGATAAAATGGTGGCTGCTGTGCACTTGCCAAATTGCAGCTGGAGTGGTGTAGGAGAATTAGTTCAGTGGCAAAAACAACTATAATTTTAGGGTGCATTGTCTTTGAATTGAGACAATTATAAATCCTACGCCACACATAGGGCTTCCTTTATATCAGGATACATGCAGAAGATCTTGTTGTTTGCGCTTGCAGCTCTAGGTAGATTTGGATACAAATTTATTTGGTTGGCAACCTCCATTTTGCTAGTATAATCAAGGTGGTAATAAAGAAGTTACCTTCTAACCAAGTTATTGAGTAAGGAGGAGAGCTTCTCGGGCACTCCTGATATCTGGTCAATAGCAACGTCTTCCTGTGAGCTAATCAGCCCAAATTCTTGCTGAATCTGACAGTTCATTTCTGCAAGTTTATCACACCTGGAATAAGAGCAGACTTTAACGTTGACATCTTACCCCAATTCAAAAGAACACACCGAGAACTCGGTCAACTAGAACTCTAGAAATCGAAGACTATTCATTATAAGACTTATTGGAATTCCAGTTCATGGCAACATTCCAAATTTCTTTGTGAAAATGTCCTTATTACAAATTGTAATGTACCACAACAGCACTATGGGAGTACTTATACCAGAAGGACTGCCGTGGTTTAAGGTATGGCTCTTAAGGGAAATTAAGGAGAGGTAATAAATGCTGGCCTTCCCAGTAATGCCCATCTTTTGAGAATCAATACTACTACTACTAAAAAAAGCCCCAAATGGTCAACTGCAACTCACTGGCATCTTGTCATCGAGGTGGAATGCAGGCAATTCAAGAACAGGACCTATTAAAGGACACCTAGAATGACCAAAGCAGCAGCTACTTTACCTAGGAACAACAGAATATGAATGCTTTACCAGTGTTGATGTTAAAGAATTATTTAGTTTCGGATCTTTTAAATTTTAACTGTGGAACCCTCAAAGTAAACTGCTAATCAGTCCACTTAGTTCCATAAACAAAGAACAACACTTTCTCTCTCTCCAGCTCTGCAGTGCAAGAACAGGTATAGAAATACCCAAAGTACACATGTAGCCATTAACTCAGTGCATACCCAATATCAGGTCAGGTTGTATATGAACACGGGTAATTCTGCCCATCATTCTGATTGTACTGATTTATTTATTTAGATATACAGCTTGGTAACAGGCTCCTCTGGCCCAACAAGTCCACGCCACCCAGTTACGCCCATGTGACCAATTAACCTACTCATTAATAAACCTTTGAAATGTGCGTGGAAACCCACGCAGTCACAGGGAGAATGTACAAACTCTTTACAGGCAGCAACAGGAATTGAACTTGTGTCATTGGTGCTGTAATAGTGTTGAGCTAACCACCACATTACCAGGGGATACTTAGCCTATAGGGAAATAACTTGCTTTAAAAAAAGAAATGCTGGCGTACATTGACAAAGAATCTCTCTATCTGAGTGAGGTGGCTGATTGCAGCCAAGACATAATCTACAACGGCATTCAATGTATCTGGGTCAAAAAATGGGAGAGGAAGAACTTTTAGCATTTGCAGGGCTGACTGTGAATAGCTGAGCATTGCTGGGAAATGTATGCAGATAAATATCAGCAAGGATGACAAAATCCAATTGCCTCTTATGAGCAAATAGCTAACGAGGTGTCACCCATGAGTTTTATGGATGAAAAATGGTCAGTTGGAGAGCTGGCAGTAGATAGATGCCAGCAGAGGAACTGTACATTCTGAAATTTAAGTAAATATTTATTAACATTGGATGGAAGAAATGAAAATTTACGCAAAAAAAATTAATTGCAAACATGCAAACTTCATTACTGAAATGCATAACAAATTTGACATTTCTTCAACAAAAGCTAATAAGTGTAATTTTAAGTTAACTATATCAGATCATTCTAATGACTTATTCAAACCATTTGAACTTTAACAATATGGCCTTGCGTTCATGACAGACCATGAAGAATTCGCAAGCTTCTGCGGTAAGTACCTCTCCTTAAAGTTCCTCCATTGCAGATCAGGAAGTGTAGCCACTTTTGCTGAAATCATTAGATTTTTTTAAGAGCCAATGTGTTTCCTTATTAGTTTTCAGTTTAAAAAATCTGATTGGATTTGTATGGAAGTCACAACAAATCTGGAAACGATTTCTACTTGAAACCGCCAGCAGTGCTAGTGCACAACAGGCAGAAATGAGGTAAAGTTATTTAAAAAAATGGACGCAATTATTCTCCTTTAGTGGGCAGTTGAAGAAATCCAGAATTATTTGGCTTGGGATCTGTTGATGCTTAGCTGTAGGACCCTCGAAGTAATCAGTTCACTTGATTTCCATAAACTAAGAACACCACTCTCTCTGTAGCTCTGCAGTGGCAGGCACAGGTACTAATGTACTTAAGAACAAAAGAAAACTCAAGCCCCTCAAGCCTCCCTTGCCATTTTATGTGATCATAGCAGACTAGCCCTAGGCATCTTCTCTTCTCTACTTAAATATTAAAGCATTGCATCATTGAAAATGTCTGTCTGTAGCTCCTGGATTAATCAGTCAACATGGTATAGTATCAACTGTAGCACTTTTCAGCCCAGGCAAAAGTTAGGGCATTAAAATTGTCTTTAGTCTCCTAAAAATCATGGAGGATTTTAGTAAAGAGCTAATCCCCCGATTTGAGGAACTAAAGCTGGAGCTGGATGACCTATGTCTCATTCAGGAGAATGAGGAGAAGATAGTTATCCTAGAGTTGCAGGAGGCAGGTAGCTGGGTGACTGTCAGGAGAGGGAAAGGGAATAGGCAGTCAGTGCAGAGTACTGCTGCTGAACTATGATGTCAAGGCCACTACAGAGACTTGGCTGTCACAGGGGCAGGAATAGCTGTGGCTTGTTCCAGGGCTTAGGTGTTTCAAAAGGGACAGGAAGGGAGGTAAAAGAGGAGGGGAGGGGTATTGCTGATCAGTAACAGCTGCAGAAAGGGAGGATATTGTGGAGGGATTGTCTACAGTCAGTGCAGGTGTAAGTCAGAAATGGGAGGGGAGCAATCACTCTGTTGGGAGTATTCTATAGACTCACTCCAATAGTAACAAGAGACATTGAGGAATAGATCAGGCAGCAGATTTTGGAAAGGTGCAAAGCAAAAAAAAACAGGGTTGTTGTCAAGGGTGACTTCAACTTCCCTAATACTTATAGACAACTCCTTATTGCCAAAGGTTTAGATGAGGCGGAATTTGTTAGGTATATCCAGAAAGAATTCCTGACACAATCCATAGACAGGCTACCTAGAGGAGGGGCCATATTGGATCAGGTGCTAGGCAATGAACCAGGTCAGGTATCAGATCTCTCAGTGGATGAGCTTTTCAGAGACAGTTCCATGACCTTTTACCATAACCTTGGAGAGGGATAGGAGCAGACCGTATGTGAAAGTAGTTAATTGGGGGAAGGGGGAATTATGATGCCATTAGGCAGGAACTGAGAAGCATCAATTGGGAATGGGTGTACTCAACGGAAATGTGGAGGTTCTTTAAGGAGTACTTGCTGGAGGTTCTGGGTGGCTTTGAGGCAGGGAAAGGATGGTAGAGTGATAAAACCATGGTTGACAAGAAGTGCGGAACACCTGGTCAAGAGGAAGAAAGAAGCTTACTTAAGGTTTAGGAACCCAAGATCACGCAGCCCTCGAGAGAGAATTACAAAGTATCCAGGAAGGAGCTGAAGAATGGACTTGGGAGAGCTAGAAGGGACCATGAGAAGGCCTTGGTGAACAGGATAAAGGGAAACCCCAAAGTGTTCTACACATATATGAAGAACACTTCTTCTCACAGGTCACAGGAGTAGTACCAGAAGATTGTGGGGTGGCAAATGTTATTCGTTTGTTCAAGAAAGGGAATAGGGATAATCCTGGGAATTACGGACCAGTGAATCTTAATTCAATGGTGTGTAAATTATTGGAGAGGATTCTTAAGAGACAGGAGTTACAAGCATTTGGAGAAGCATTGTCTGGTTAGGGATAGTCAGCATGGCTTTGTAAGGGGTAGGTCATGTTTGAATTCTTAGAGGAAGTGACAAAACAATTTGATGAAGTTCGAGAGTGGATGTGGTGCACATGGATTTTAGTAAGGTGTTTGACAAGGTTCTACACAGTAACCTCATTCAGAAATTCAGGAGGCATGCGATCCAGAGAAACCTGGCTGTGTGGATTCAGAATTGGCTTGTCCACAGAACGCAGAGGGTGGGTGTGTGGTGAACTATGTGCCTGTCGGGACACGCCCCCTGCTGACTGCTCCTGTGGCTCCTCCCACAGGTCCCTGTATAAAGGAGATCTGAGGCCTGACGCTCGGCCTCAGTCTCCAGGACATTGTATGATAGACACTCACTCCTGGTTCCTTCTTCCAGTCAATAAAAGCCGATATCTCGCCTTACGTCTCAGTGTGAGTTATTGATGGTGCATCAGGGTGAATGATTGAGTGTATTCTACATGGAGGTCAGTGACCGGTGGTGTTCTGCAGGGATCTGTTCTGGGAAGCCTGCTCTATGCAATTTTTATAAATGATTTGGATGAGGAAGTGGAAGGGTGGGTTAGTAAGTTTGCAGATGACATAAAGATTGGTGGTGGTGTCGATAGTGTAGAAGATTGTCATAGGTGACAACAGGATATTGACAGGATACAGAGCTGTGCCGAGAACCTGGAAAAGTGTGAAGTGAAACACTTTGGAAGTTTGAACTTGAAGGCAGAATACAGGGTTAATGACAGGATTCTTAGCAGTGGAGATACAAAAGGATCTTGGGGTCCACATCTATCAATCACTCAAAGCTGTTGCGCAAGTTGTGTTGGCCTTCGTTAATCAGGGGATTGAGTTCAAGAGCCACAAGGTAATGTTTCAGCTCTATAAAACTGCAGTTAGACCACACTTGGAATATTGTGTTCAGTTCTGGTTGCCTTATTGCAGGAACAATGTAGAAGCTTAAGCAATGAGGCAAAGAAGAATTACCAGGATGTTGTCTTGAGCGAGCTGAGGCTTTTCTCTTTGAATTGAAGGAGGATGAGAGGTGACTTGATAGAGGTATACAAGATGATAAGAGGCATTGATCAAGTGGACAGTCAGAGACTTTTTCCCAGGGTAGAAATGGCTAATATTTTAAAGGGATATATATATATATATATATTATATTCACATGGATGAAAGAAAACTGGAGAGCTATGTGGGAGGGAAGGGTTAAATTGAGTAGTTTACAAGGTTGGCACAATATCATGTGCTGTAATGTTCGATATTCTATGTTCTCTGATTCTCATTTCTGATTCCAAGAAGACTTTGTTTGGAAATTCACAAAGGTATAGTAACGAATATAAAATACTAAAGTATAGCTTAAATAAACCAAAGTGCCCAACAAATAACACTTTTGAGGGGTATGCCTGACTCAATCCCACTTGGAATTGCCATTACTAGTATCACACTCCAAGTTGCCTGCATTTAGCATAAGTACATCACCCGTAATCCTACACCTAATTTGACATCAATTTTATGACTCAACAACATTATCTTTCATTGTTTTCCCTCACTGTCTCTTATTGAATCAGCAATTAGGAATTTGAATTGCTGAATGTCTATTATAAATGCTGTATTCTCACGATCTACTCCAAATTACAACAACTATTCCTTGACTCAAGTGCTAGCTGGCAATGTAAAAGGGAAAGAGTAGACTGGCAAATTTCATATGTCAAGAGGTCGGAGGAATAAAATCATTAAAGGAAGTAAATTGAATGTTGCAATAACATTGATGTTGGACCACATTTAGTTCCTGCACTTTACCAGCAGCAAAGGTGGAGAGTCTGAAGGAAATCAATGAAACAGAACTCAGAGCTTTGAGTGTAAGTGTTCCACACTGAAGTTCTTAATTTAAAAGCAAAATGCAGTCAAATGCTTGCAACCTATATTTAGATTCAATATAGCAAGATATTCAATATATAAATGCTCCAACTGAGAATGTTTTATATTTTCCTTCAGGTCACCTTTCTATCTGACTTGCAGTCAATATAACACTTTAGATAACTTCTCTTTTGCAAAATACAAATTGAACAAATTCAGGCCCCACTAATTAGAAAAGTGATTTGATTATATATGCATATGCTTCTATATCATTTCAGATAGCTATGTCTAAAAAAGACTACAAACTTGTGATTGTGATTCAACTGTTAATTATGTGGGTTTCTAGCTGGCTTTTCCTTACCCATTCATGCAACATAGATGTCAGTAGTGCAGCTGGCATTTATTGCTCATCCTTCATTTCCCTGCTGGGCCAGAGATGGCAGTTAAGAGTCCACAGCGTTGTAGGTATTGAGTGGAATATAGGCCATACCAAACAAGGGCAGTAGCCTCCCTTCCCTAAAGCACATTGGTGAACTTATTCTATAATTTTAAGAATTGCAATAATTGATATACAGTAGATTCCGATTAATTGGGCAATTGGTTAATCAAGGCAGTCGTTCATTTGGGACAACTCTTACAAAACAAAAACTAATCGAGAAAATAGCCGGACTTTCCTTTGTTTATTGGGGACACTATTCTGCTTAATCGGGAAAGGAGACTTGTTGCTGAACAGTTTCTAATTAGCATTAGTCGCGTGCTTTGAGCAAACAATTTTTCAATAGTGTCATTTGTGTGTATTTGTATTCAAAAGGCAGTGGTTTTTTTTGTTACTTATAGTTGGTGAGAAATAAGCAGTAAGATAATCCAGAACTGTTTTGCTCACTGTCGCTTCAAGCATAAAGGCTTGGAGATGTGAAAAATGGCCAGGAGTGAAAATGAAACGATTTCATTACTTAGACAAGGCAGAAACTGAAGAATTTTAAGGCATTGGCAATCATCTTGAATGTTACAATAAAAATAAAGATTTGAAGGATGCAACAGTTTCTAACTAGTGTCAGTTGTGTGCACCTGTGTGGCCGTTAGACACTACTCCGTGCTTACAGCAAAACAGTTTTTAAATAGCGTCAGTTGCGTGTTTGTGTTATGTTGCTCATCGGGGTGACTGATGCCAAATTAAAAAGCTATGACTTTTGATGCTACTTCATGCAGGAAGGCAATGAAGGCAGTCCATTATCAGCACTAGGTGTCTATGCTGATTTTGTTCATTTATAATAAATTTTAAAAACACGGCAGTGAACACTGGATGAATTCCTCTGTCAATAACTACTAGGAACAAATGCACAGTTTTATAGTACTGTAGTAACATTGGTAGTGTTCCAATTTGTTCTGTATTTCATTTAAATTACATAATTTCTTACTCAGTTATACAGTAGTTTGTCTTGTTTAAACTATTTCCATGAAACTTCAGCTAATTAGGGCAGCTGCTTAATTGGGCCTGGATGTACTGGTCCTGATGTGTCCCAATTAACCAGATTTCACTGTATTAGCTTTTTATTTTGGATGTTTATTTGACAAACTAAAGTTAAATTATGCAGCTGTTATGGTGGGATTTGAACTCCTAACTCTGGACAATTGGTTCAGGCTTCTGGATTACTAGTACAGGAACAGAAACACTATCTTGATCATAGTGTCTATGTACCAACTTATGTGTAAAATATTGCACAGCAAATGGACTGGATCTGATTCCTCACCATTCCTGAAGTGACCCCAGGTTGTCCTCAAAGTAGGCACCATTTCCTGACAGCTGAAGTCGTCGTTTCCAGTCCTGAATCATAGTCAGCACAAGGCCTTGGGCCTGTTCCAGAGATCGTACCGCTTCCAAGATGCTGTAATTTCTCTCCTGTTAAAAATCCATTTAAAAAACCCAGAAGATGCATTGTTAACCTTAAGGCACATTTACCCTAATGACTGGATTCAAGGAAGTAACACAATATAACCCCATTGGAAGATACCACAGAAGAGACCTGTTTACGTATCATAAACAGATCAGACCATCATGCATATCACAGGTACAATTTAGTGCCCAAAATTTATTGCATGGTTGGGTGGTGTTTTCACACTAGATCATATGAAATCATTGGTGAATTCAAAAACAAAATATTAAAAAAAAACACAGATTAAGTCATGGGATATATGATAATAGGAAAGCATACTCTGTGATGGTACTAATTAGCTTGAGATTTCCTGCAGTCTATGGTAGTTTTTCCCTTCTATGGTAATCCCAGCTGACTAAAAGATTTGTCCTCAGTTTAATCCACTATCTCATCCACTTGTAAAAATGTAATTGAATAACATATCTGTAAATTTTCTGTGCAATCCTAGAAGAACTTTGGTATCGAAGTTTCAAAGGTTCATTTTATTGTCAAAGTATGTATGTACAATACAACTCTGATATTTGTCTTCTCCAGATAGCCACGAAATATAGAAAAAGCAAGGGAGTTGTTGAAAGGAAAGACATCAAACCCCTCTCCACACGATAAGGAAAAAAATACTCACAAACCCCAATCCTCCAGCCCCTCCCTTGCACAAAAGCTAACAGATTGCCCTCAGAAAAATCGGCTGCTGGAACATCAAACCCCAACCTGCTTCCTCGCAAAGAAGACATCAAACCCCCAACCCGCTCCCTTTGCAAAAAAAACTGCGACAATAACATCAAACCACCAACTCTCATGCACAAAAATTAACAGATTGCACACCCGGGACACCAACCTGCCAGTCAGCAACAAGAAAGAAAACTGAAGGAGAGCAATGTAAATCTACAGTCCAATAAGCATATAAATCTTAGAATTTCAAAAACGTCCATCCGTCAGAAATGAACTTAGTCCTTCCATGAAGAGTGACCGCCGCACCTTGGCCTTTCAAACACAGCTGGCCAGCAGCCTTCCAAATGCCACTGACTTGGCTACCAACTTGTCAACCTGTGGCCTCCGTGGAGTGCATCCACTAACCTCCACCTCAATGCTTCAATCTTCAATCTTCTTTGATGCTTTGAAAGACTCGTCATGGCCCCACACCCAGTCTCATGAGGCAGCTCTTGGACTTCTCCAGAGATAGCAGAGTGCTAGATCATTCGATTGAACTCCAAATTGCATGTCACATGCTCCAACAGTTTCCGAAACACAATCAAGGCAAAATGAACAAGCAAAAGGTACAGAAAAGGTGAAATAATCAAAGAAATTGACTATCTGGAAGATGTCACCCGAGGAATCGTTGTTCACTGGCACCATCTTGACTAGAAGGAAGTATCATAGTAGGTAGTTCTGCGCTGCAATCTCAGAGTTCAGAGTTCCTATAATCTGAAATGCTGTATTGTTCTTTTTACTCAATTAAACTATTGATGTCTAAGCACGCTCAATTAAAAACATAAATCCAGAAATTGCTGTAGCCAGTGAATCGATGTAAACCTCAACTTTATACGCACTATTCTCAGTGTAAAACTAATAAAAATTTTGAGCTTTGTTGAATGACGTGTTACTAAGCTTTTAATATATAATACACAATCACTGCTGAATAACCCTCTGGCCTTAAGTAATTAATTATGTGTGTGGAATCTATTTTCTTTAAAATCCATGGACTTTATTACAATTCTGCTTATACCTTAATCAATGCACGTGTCCCAATATTTATTTAGCTCTCTGTAAAATGTTTAAAAGATTGTAAAAAAAATTAAAGCTTCTCATCTGCCAGTTTGACTTTTTTTTTAAACCGATTGACTGCTCAGCCAGCTTGATAGCATCAGTGTTATTGAATTGCACAATCCCCAGCAGAAGATGCCTGACAGGAACTGATGCCAGGAAATTCAGACCACAGAGGCTTCTATAAGGTCAGTCACAAATATTATACTCTTGCCACTGACAGGAAAATCAAGGCTATTTAGTCCGAGTCTCTTTTTTAGAAAAGTATACCACTCTCATCCCTCTTGCCAATCCGTAACCAGTAGCCCATTTAGCACCACAGTTAAGCTGAAAAGCTGATTCTTCACTAAGTTTCAGTTTATCTTGATCCAGATTTCATCCCCAAAATATTTATGGTTTAAATTCCAAACTCAAATTCTCAAACCCCTCCTCAACGTTATCCAAATCTCTTCTCCCAAACATTCAGTACTGCATTGTACGCTGGGCTAAGTCAAACCCACATAACAACCTTGCTACTAAGATATCCTTACAAATTTCAGAAACCAATCCTTAAGAACACTTCTTGCAGACACAGCCCTTTCTACCAATGCATACATCTACTTATCCATATAGGCAGACGAGGGTTGCAGTGTGTACCGTCTCTACACAATGCACTATAGTTATTCATTTAGGTCACCCTGAAAGAACCTTTTAGTTTGCAACCTTCAGATCAAGAAGAGCAAGAGCAGCAGGTTCCCCACCAAGTCACACCTTATTCTGACCTAGAAATGTATCATTGTTCCTTTATCTTTGCACTTCTCTAACACACAGCAGGAGCACCTTTTTCAACATTCCCTTTGGGTAGAGAAAGACTTGTTTCTTCTTCAGTTCCGTTGACAAGACATACATGACATTCCCAGACTCTGCCCACAGGTGGGGAAATTCCCCTGACAGGGGGCAGGGGAATGATCATTTTCACTAGAAGGAAAATTTAAGAAGGCAGTTTATCACCATCTTCTCGAGAGTAATTAAGAATGAACTATAAATACAGGCAGCGTCACGGATACCAACCTCTCTAAAATCAAATAAATAAAACAACTCACAAATATTAAACTACCTCTGTCCTTTTAACTCTGGTCTTCCATATACTCCCCAATAGCAGAATCTTTAGTCATCACACCCTACAGCCAGGAATTCTCTACCTGAATCCCCAATTTCAATCTATGAAAAAAATTAAACTTCTTTTGACTCTGCCTTAACCTTATTCTTTTCCTTAATCCAGTTTAGCACCCATTGTTCGTCCTTCCTCACCACCAATTCATGAAGTGCCTTGGGACATTTTTCTGTATCTGGTGCTATACAGAATTAAGTTGATGTCTGCAATGGAAGATTATATACATTATTACTGTGTTGTAATTACATAAGTAACAGTGCCTACAAAAAGTATTCACCCCCAGGAAATTTTCATGTTTTATTGTTCTACAATATTGAATCACAGTGGATTTAATTTGTTTTTTTTGACATTGATCAACAGAGAAAGACTCTTTCGTGTCAAAGTAAAACAGATCTTTACAAAGTGATCTAAATTAATTACTAATATAAAACACAAAATAATTGATTGCATAAGTATTCACCCCCTTCAAGTCAGTATTTAGTAGATGTACCTTTGGGAGCAATTACAGCCTTGAGTCTGTGTGGGTAGGTCTCTATCAGCTTTGCACATCTGGACACTGCAATTTTCCCCCAGTCGTTCTTTACAAAACTGCTGAAGCTCTGTCAGACTGCATGGGGACCGTGAGTGAACAGCCCTTTTCAAGTCCAGCCACAAATTCTCAATTGGATTGAGGTCTGGACTCTGACTTGGCCACTCCATGACAATAGCTTTGTTGTTTTTAAGCCATTTCAAGTTTTATGCTTGGGGTCACTGTCTTGCTGGAAAACAAATCTTCTCCCAAGTCACAGTTCTCTTACAGACTGCATCTGGTTTTCGTCCAGGATTTCCCTGTATTTTGTTGCATAAATTTTACCCTCTTCCTTCGCAAACCTTCTCAGGCCTGCTACAGTGAAGCATCCCCACGGCATGATGCAGCCAGTACCATGCTTCATGGTAGGGATGGTGTATTTTTGATCATATGTGGTGTTTGTCTGAGGGCCAATTATAGTGTTTAGTCTGATAGCCAAAAACCTCAATTTTGGTTCATCTGACCATAGAACCTTTTTCCAGCTGACTTCAGAGTCTCTCACATGCCTTCTGGCAAACTCTAGCCAAGATTTCATGTGAGTTTTTCCAACAGTGGCTTTCTCTTTGCCACTCTCCCGTAAAGCTGTGACTGGTGAAGCATTCGGGCAACAGTGGTTGTATGCGCAGTCTCTCCCATCTCAGCCACTGAAGCTTGTAACTCCTCCAGAGTTTCATCGGTCTCTTGGTGGCCTCCCTCACTAGTCCCCTTCTTGCATGGCCACTCAGTTTCTGAGGACAGCCTGCCCTAGGTAGATTTACAGCTGTGCCATATTCTTTCCATCTCTTGATTGAATTACCTGTAGTTCAGGGATACTCAATGAGTTGGAAAATTTCTTGTATCGATCTCCTGACTTGTGGAGCTGCTTGGAGTGTTCTTTTGTCTTCATGGTGTAGTTTTTGCCAGGATACTGACTCTCCAGCAGTTGGACCTTCCAGATACAGGTGTATTTTTACTACAATCAGTTGAAACACCTTGACTGCACATAGAATTCAAAAACAGATCTCCATTTAACTAACTATGTAATTTCTAAAACTAATTGGTTGCACCAGTGATGATTTGGTGTGTCATATTAAAGGTGGGGGGGGGGGTGAATACTTATGCAATCAATTATTTTGTTTTTATATTTGTAATTAATTTAGATCATTTTACAGAGATCTGTTTACACTTTGACATGAATGAGTTTTTTTTGTTGATCAGTGTCAAAAAAGCCAAAATTAAATCCACTGTGATTCAATGTTGTGAAACAATAAAACAGGAAAACTTCCCGGGGGGGGGGGGTGAATACTTTTTATAGGCACTGTCTTTTGTAAGGTTTTTTTGTTTTAATACTAGTGGTAAACAGTCTTCGGATGGCCTCCAGTCACAGAACCTCCTTGTGTATGGCCTGAGGTACTTCAAACTTGTCAACTGAACTTCGGCTTAGTTTTCAAAAAGCACATCATAGAAAAAAAAATTACTTTAAATAACTTGAAATGCTGTACAATCAAGTGAACATTATCCAGTAAACAAACTGATGTAGATTAAGCAACACACACAAAATGCTGGTGGAACACAGCAGGCCAGGCAGCATCTATAAGGAGAAGCACTGTTGACATTTCAGGCCGAGACCCTTAAAATGCCTGCATTCTTTGATAGTGACAGCAGTAAGGTAAATTTCCATGAGTATTGTTTTTTCTAAAGTCTTTATAATTTCAGGTTAAAGCCATTATTTAATTTACACTTGCTAATTGATCTCCGAGTAAACTTAAAGAAAATGGGGATAAGCTTAATAAACTTTTGCCAGCTCACTCTAATTGTAAGGCTGTTGGCACAACTGAACAGAAACAATGAAATGCATGGAACCATCTCTGTATCATTAATGAGAGAACAGGAAAGCCTAACTATATGAAAATAATTCGGTCTAAAGTACATTATTTTATACTAGGAATGCTAAAAACTGTGGGATAACAGTATGTTTGGAACCAGGACCGCCTGGAAGAAAGTTGCTTTAGTGTGGGCTATGCAGTTATGACAAAGCAGAACTGATTTTGGGAGAATTTATTGAGAGAAAAAAAACAGCGGTATGAGACAGAGTATATTGAAATTCAGCCTACATCGATGGAATAAAAGCCAAAAGCAAAAAATTGTAAATGCTGGAAATCCAAAATAAAAGAGAGAATGCTGGAAATATTCAGCAAGTAAGGCAAATTATGATGTAAGGTCATTAATTTGAAACATTAACCGTTTTTCTCTACACAGGCACACAGATAATGTCTGACCTGCGAAGTAATTCCAGTATTCTCTTGGAATAAAATGCTCTAGTTCTGTTTGTTTTTTTGGGCAGCTCAATGAGTCCTGAAGGGCCTCAGCCTGAAACATTGACAGTTTACTCTTTTCCATCGTTGCTGCCTGGCCTGCTGAGTTCCTCCTGCATCTGCATATTTTGCCTGGATTTCTAGCATCGGCAGATTTTCTCATGTTCGCAATACAATTCCTTGTGGAAATTAAGCTAACAGCATAAAGTTTAAGAGTTTAGCACAAACTGGTGAAGAATGGAAATATTCAAACAGAGCATTGGGACTTTCAAGCTGGGACAGACTGAAGGAGGCATTTAAAAAGCTTGAACTGGGAAAGTGCACCAGAATGATGGATATTGAAATGCTCTACAAAACTTGCAATCATATTATTCTTTTTATTTTGTTGAAAGTTCCCAGATGGCACACTGCATAGATGCAACTCAAAGCAAAATGATCTCAGGATCAGCTTCACTCTGTGTGGAGTTGGCTGATCCTAAGTGAGATGCATTACAACTGACCTCAGAGCCCACAGGAATAGGAAACAAAGGGTCAAATCAGCTAGTGGTGATGCCCATTGAAAAGTGGGATTGTGCTACAAGCAGATTCAATAATGATGCATCATATATTTGAATAGCTGGTCCAGTCTCCACCCAAATTTACACACCACACCACACACTGCAGCCACAAAGCAAACAGCATTATGAGGGACTCCACGCACCCCTCATACAAATTCTTCTCCCTCCTGCCGACTGGGAAAAGGCACCGAAGCATTCGGGCTCTCACGACCAGACTATGTAACAGTTTCTTTCCCCCAAGCTATCAGACTCAGAGTCTGGACTGACACCAACTTACTGCCCTCTATTGTGCCTATTGTCTTATTTATTATTTATCGTAATGCCTGTACTGTTTTGTACATTTTATGCGGTCCTGGGTAGGTCTATAGTCTAGTGTAGTTTTTGTGTTGTTTTTTTACGTAGTTTCAATGTAGTTTTTGTATTGTTCATGTAGTACCAAGGTCCTGAAAAACGTTGTCTCATTTTTACTGTGTACTGTACCAGCAGTTATGGTCGAAATTATAATAAAAAGTGACTTGACTTGACTTGAAATGATGAACGGACAGAGATCAGGAACTGGAAGATGGGAAGTGGTCAGTAGAGCTGACTCTCAGGAAGGATGTCAATACCTTTGGAAGATGCAAGAAAAACGTTTTGTTCTTGAGTGTTGGGCTATAATAGAAGTGTTCCATTTGAAGCATGGGAAGGAAAGAAGATAAACACAAGAACAATTATTACATTATGAAAGATTAAGTAAGAAATATTAGATATAAACTAGACTAAGCAGATAGGTCTCCTGTTAGTAATGCAATGCTACATTGTACATGCACAGTACAGTAACGTGCTTTTTATTTAATTTTTAACAATACAGCACAGATTTAGCCACACCACCCAAGCAACTGCACAACTCCAGTTAACCTAATCATAGGACAATTTACAATGACCAATTAACCTACCCAGTACATCTTTGGACTGTGGAAAGAAACCGGAACACCCGAGAAAAACCCACAGCTACTCCTTACAGAACGGTGCCGGAACTGAACTCCAAAATATCCCATCACACTAACCATAATTTCACAATTGGCACAAGCATGCACAGACACGTACCATCAAGGGCAGGCAGATCCAAAGACATTCCATACATCACACAAACTATTCAAAACTAAATTGTCAGTGTGTGATGTCCCAGATGCAAAACTTCCTTCACTGATGAAACTGACTGATACATTAACGCTGCAGCCTCCTGCTTGCGCTTGTTGTGAATTTACAACCACAATACACTAAATATCAGATGTTCTTGTAAAACAGTAGTCTGACAAACAGTAACTGACATATGGGTGAAAAGTGCTTTGCATAAATCACCTGACAGAATTTGTGCTGGTATAAACTTCATTGAGAAATACTGTGATCACAAATTCACAGAACATTCTCAAAATTATCTCCTGCATTGAACACAAATCTTCAAAGTCCAAAGTAGATTTATTATTTAAGTATGTATACGTATCCTGAGATCCATTTTCTTGCAGGCATTCACAGTAGAACATAGAAATACAATAGAATCAATGAAGAACCACACACAAATACTGAGAATGTGCAAAAGACTACTATGCAAATACAAGAAGGGGCAATTTTTAAATAAATAAATAGATCGATTGATAGATAAGTAATACTGAGAACATGAGTCACAGAGTCCTTCAAAGTGAGTTCATCAGTTGTGGAATCATTTAGTGCTGAGTGATAAAGTTATCTGTGCAGTTTCAGGTGTTTGATGGTTGACAAGTAATAACTGTTCCTGAACCTGGTTGTGTGGGACCAAAGGCTCCTGTACCTCCTTCCCGATGGCAGCAGTGAGAAGAGAGCATGGCCTGGATGGAGGGGGCCTTGATGATGCTGCTTTCTTGTGGCAGTGCTCCTTGTCCTTGGAAAGAAACTTCTCTCCCTAAATTATTCTTGAAGATACAAGCCTGTAACTTTCCAATTCATTGGCAAAAACATATAGAAACCATTCTACTTCTGGCACTCCTTCTTTGCCACATGCTATTCTTCTTCTTAAAAAAAAGTAAGCACCTGTAGGTTTGTGGAAACTAGCTGAGTGCCTTTCCAAGCACAACAAAGCTTTCACCAGATCAGGTCTTGGATCAGTTTTGACGATCTATGAATGAAAGGCTACATTTAAGATGGCACTACAGAGCAGACGGAAATAGATTCATGCTTCTTTATCAGTGTTTAATGTTTTTCAAAAAAGACTGACAGGCTTCATGTCTAATGTATTGCTTTGGTATGCAGTTACCATCATGAATGCAAATGTAGCAGCTTGTTTGCGCATAGCAGGATTCATTCCTAGAGTGACTGATTAATTGACAACAATGGTCCTGCTTGAGGGAGGAAGGTTTACCCAGGGTACCAGCAGAACTCTCTGCTCATTCTTAAATAGTGCCATAAAATCTTTAATACTCATGAGAAAAGACAGAAAAGAGCCTTAAGCTTTCATCTGAGTTATAACTAGCAGTATTTCCCTGCATTATCAGGCATGAGTATGAGCTCAATTCCTGCAGATATAGTTGTACAAGAATCTTCAGTCTCAGCGGGTTTTGCTGTCAACTGAACCAAGCTTCGCCCATTTATTAGCAATGAAGTTAGAGACTGCACTTCTCTTTGAAATTCAGTTTCGGAATGTTCCACGTTCAGCAGAAGCCAGCTGTAATCACGTGCATATACATGAACAGCTTCTTTGGACCCCAGCAATGCAATACATTTAGTGCGACAGTTGTACCAAATAATCCTAAACATGAGGCATTGCATGTTGCTGCTAAATCTGCTTCAATCCAATTGCTCAAACCAATGTTGCAAGGAATAGAAAATGAATGCCTTTGGTTAACCTATGTACAGAACTTCACAAGGACCACTCTATTCCAGACCTCATTATGGGTTTGGTCTAAGCATGGACAAAAGAGATGAATTCCAGAGGCAAGTGAGATGCAAGTGGCTGCCCTTGACATAGTGCAACATCTGACCAAATGATACACTAAAAAGTCCTGATAAAATTGAAGTTAGCGGAAACCAGAGGGAAATCCCATACTTGCAGGACTGAGGAAGATGGTTGTAATTACTGGGTGTTATTCCCAGCTCCAGGACATCACCTCGAGGCAGTGTCTTATGCTCAAACAAATTCAATGGTTTCTTCAATGACCTTCCTTCTAGCACAAGGTCAGAAGTGGTAATAATTGCTAATCATTACAGAGTGCTCAAGAGGAATGAAAATTCCTTGGATAAAGAGAAAGGCCTTGCCCATGTGCAGAAAGAACCAAACTGCTTTTCGGCGTGGGCTGAAAGTGGTAAGTAGCATTTGAGTCACACAAGTGCCAGGTAAAAACAATCTTCAGTCTAAACAACTTGCCTTGACAGTCAGCAGCATAAATAATGCAGTAGCAAGAGAAAACTAGAAGCTCATTATGTTGCAGAATGTAACTCCCATCCTGATTCAGCTCAGCAGTGATGTGATGAAACACTTTCCATCTGCAGTGCCAATACACAAGAAGCTTGAAATCAACCACGATAATGTGGCCCACAAGACTGGCACTTCGCCCACTGCCTTCACCTCTTAAACCACTATGACTTGCCAACGCTACTTTTGCCACGGCCTCCCAAATCTAATGACCTCTACCACTTGGAAGGCAAGGGCAACGGATGCAGAAGAATACTACCCCGAGGAAACTCCCTCTGAGTCATACAGCATTCTTATGAGGAAATATAGGCCTGTTCCTTCACTGTCACTGGACCAAAATCCCGGAGCTCCCCATTCATCACCACTGTTGAGTAACTCCACCTCAAAACTACAGTGCTCCGAGGAGTTAACTCACCCTACCTTCTCAAGAGATAATTAGGGATGGACAATAAATATTGTGCTGCTCACATACTATGAATAAATATATGCTTGGAAAATGCTAATAACCTTGTTATTCAACATTCACGCTCTCTCCGCTTGAACAAGGAGCCCCTAGGAAGGTATGTATATCAAATAAATAAAAATTCTACTCTGACGGATTTCTAAGGCTGACCAAGCAATGTCTGTCATGCAGTGGAACCACCACAAAAAGGGATCAACTACTTTGACACCCGGTAATGGAAGTA
The DNA here is from genome assembly GCF_030144855.1 of Hypanus sabinus. Lineage (NCBI taxonomy): Eukaryota > Metazoa > Chordata > Chondrichthyes > Myliobatiformes > Dasyatidae > Hypanus > Hypanus sabinus. The sequence goes on along the minus strand of NC_082738.1, from coordinate 34,637,092 downwards.
ACTTCCGGGGGATCCACTGTTCCATTCACACTGTCATGAAGATACTCTAAGTATAAACATTCCCTTTGCTTGGCCAACTGCTTTGTACTCCAAACAGAAGTAAGCTCACCCTTCTATGATCGTCCCGTGTGCTCTTCTGCTGCTTTATGCGCTCCTCCTGCTTGGTGAATTCTGGTAGTGGGCTATTTGCTTGCGGCAGGTGCGGCTGAGCTAAAATAAAAACAATTGCGCAGTGAACCTCAGATCTAGGAAGACTTCACTAAGCACACAAGCAATTCTTAGTTCTCCTAACCTAAGGGGGAGTGCTTTTTCTTTAGCCAGCCAGCAGTAAGCACTCAGCCAAAACTCTGCCCTCAGCACTTTTGTCACTGCAAGGAAACAGCATGGGCTTAGATCAACAATTGCCCTTCTAATGTAGCTCCAATCAGGAACTAAAAAGAGTGTGGCATGGGAAGTGCTTAGCTCACCTGAGTGTGCCAATGTAACATAAATAAGCATACAGCGGACAAAAGCCAAGGGGAGAGGGAAGGAGTGGGAGACAGGGGGGTAGAGAGAGGGGGGGGGAGAGAGAGGGGGGAAGAGAGAGGGGGGAAGAGAGAGGGAGGGGGAGAGAGAGGGAGGGGAGAGAGAGGGAGGGGAGAGAGAGGGAGGGGAGAGAGAGGGAGGGGAGAGAGAGGGAGGGGGAGAGAGAGGGAAGAGAGGGGGAAGAGAGAGGGGGAAGAGGGAGAGGGGGTAAGAGGGAAAGGGAGAGAGAAGGGGAAGAAGGAGAGGTGGGGAAGTGAGAGAGAGAGAGAGAGAGAGAGAGAGAGAGAAAGGAGGGAAGATGGGGATGGAAGAAAGGAGGGAAGAGGAGGATGGGGAAGGGGAGGGGGAAGGAGGAGAGGAGAAGGAGAAGGGGTGAAGGAGGAGGGGGAAGGAGGGGAGGGGGCAAAGGGAGAGCTGAGGGGCAAAGGGGAGTGGGGGAAAGAAAGGGGAGCAGGGCAAGAGGAGAGAGAGTGAGAGAGAGAGGGAAGGGGGCAAGAGAGGGGGGAGAGAGAGAGGCGCGCGACAGAGAGAGAGGGAACGAGGGGGGAGAGAGGGAAGGAGAAGGAGAGAGAGAAAGATGGGGATGGAGAAAGGGGGAAGGGGAAGGAGGGGCAAAGGGAGAGCAGGGAAGAAAGGGGTATGGGGCGAGTGGAGGGAGAGGAGAGAGAGCGAGAGAGAAAGAGAGAGGGAGAGAGAAGGGGGTGTGCGAGATAGAGAGCGAGGGCGCAAGAGTGCAAGAAAGAGAAGGCACGAGAGAGAGAGAGGGTGAGAGAGAGAGAGGGCGTGAGAGAGAGGGGGGATAGAGAGAGAGTGGAAGAGAGAGAGAGGGATGGGGTAGAGAGAGAGTGGGAGAGAGAAGGGGGAAGAGAGGGAGAGAGGGGGAGGTAGGGGGAAGAGGGAGAGTGAGGGATGGAGGGAGGAAGAAGGAGAGGGAGGGAGAGAGAGAGGGCACGAGAGAGGGGGAAGAGAAAGAGAGAAAGGGAGGGAGTGGGGGAAGAGAGCGAGAGAGGGAGGGAGGGAGAAGAGAGAGAAGGGAGGGGAAAAGAGACAGAGAGAGGGAGGGGGAAGAGAGAGACAGAGAGAAAGGGAAGAGAGGGAGAGGTAGGGGAAGAGGGAGAGAGAGGGAGGGAGGGGGAAGAGAGAGAGGGAGGGAGTGGAGAGAGGGGTAGAAAGAGAGACAGAGAGAGAGTGGGAGAGAGAAGGGGAAGAGAGGGAGAGGTAGGGGAAGAGGGAGAGAGAGGGAGGGAGGGGGAAGAGAGAGAGGGAGGGAGTGGAGAGAGGGGTAGAAAGAGAGACAGAGAGAGAGTGGGAGAGAGAAGGGGAAGAGAAAGAGAGGGGGAGTTAGGGGGAAGAGGGAGAGGGAGGGAGGGGGGAGAGTGAGAGAAAAAGCAAGAGTGGGAGAGAGAGAGGGGGTGAGAGAGAGAGAAGGCATGAGAGAGAGGGGGGATAGAGAGAGAGTGGAAGAGAGAGAGAGGGGTGGGATAGAGAGAGAGAGTGGGAGAGAGAGGGGGAGAGAGAGGAAGAGAGAGAGACAGAGAGAGAGAATGGGAGAGAGAAGGGGAAGAGAGGGAGAGAGGGGGAGGTAGGGGGAAGAGGGAGAGGGAGGGAGGAAGAGGGAGGGAGAGAGAGAGGGCACGAGAGAGGTGGAAGAGAAAGAGAGAAAGGGAGGGTGGGGGAGAGAGAGGGGGGTGGAAAGAGAGAGAGAGTGGGAGAGAGAAGGGGAAGAGAGAGAGGGAGGGAGAGAAGAGGGGGCATGAGAGAGGGGGAAGAGAGAGAGAAAGGGAGGGAGTGGCAGAAGAGAGAGAGAGGAGGGGAGGGAGGGGGGAAGTGTGAGAGTGAAAGGGAAGGAGTGGGGGAAGAGGGAGGGAAGGGGCAGAGAGAGAGTGGGAGAGAGAGGGGGAGGTAGGGGAGAGAGAGGGAGGGAGGGGGAAGAGGGAGAGACAGAGAGAGTGGGAGAGAGAGGGGGAGAGGGATAGATAGGGGAAGAGAGAGGGAAGGAGGGGGAAGAGAGAGAGGGAAGGAAGGAGGGGTGAAGAGTGAGAGAGAGTGGGAGAGAGGGGAAAGAGAGAGAGAGGGTAGGTGGGGGGAAGAGGGAGAGAGAGGGAGGGAGAGAGAGGGGAAGAGAGAGGGGAGAGAGAGAGGAGGGGGTGAAGAGAGTGAGAGAGAAAGGGACAGAGTGGGGGAAGAGAGAGAGGGGTAAGGGAGGGAGGTAGGGGAAGAGGGAGGGAAGGTAGGGGAAGAGGGAGAGAGGGGGAGAGGGAAGGTGAGAGCAAGAGAGAGGGAGGGAGGGGAGTACACAGAAAAAAGTGGGTCTCTCAATATATTTGTGATACGCTTGATTGAGGGTGCACATTTTGAGAGAGTCATATTGACATAATCAGCATACGTATGAGTTAAATAATTTTTAAATAGCTTGAACATGGTAGAAAGCATGTTAAATGATCCATCACTCAATGCGCCCAATCAAGGAAGGTAAAATTAAACCAAATAAGATGTAGACACACATAGCCTAAACACCAAAACACACATCAGATGCAAGGGCCCTCTTTTCACCGACTGCTGAACACATGGCTCAGACTACTGCAGAGAACAATGAAAGCAATTTCTTGAGAAACTCATGGATGCTGGAATGCCAAAAGTCTGTGCTGATTAAAAATGATGTACTGAATATCTTTTATCATTTTCAATAATCTTGAGATCTCAATGCTCCACCAGAAACAGTAACCTATCTTCTGTCCAAATGCCAGCAGATCTGCTGTTCATTTCTTCTATGTTTATTTTACAAGACTTCTCAGTAAACTGATTAGTTTATGGAGCAATTCCAAATTTTATTCATAATCAAATGTCAGTATTTTATGAAATTACCCAGAAATGAATTATGATAATTTTCAAATAGATTTAATATTTGCCTGGTACTTCTAGGAACCCAGGTTTGATCCTGATCTCAGGTACTGCCTGTATCTTCTCCACGATCACAAGTTTTTCCTACATCCCGTGGTTTCCTCCAACATCCCAAGACATGCTAGTTGATTAAGAGGCTGCTATACTTTACCCTTTAGTCTAAGTTAATGGCAAAAAAAAACAGAGGGGAATTGATGGCCATTTGTGAAGGAGGGCTATATATAAGGAAACAAGGAAGTGGAGAATAGGACTATTGTATTCACCTTTCAGAACCAATATGAACACAATGGGCCAAATGGCCTTCTATGTACTTTTACATAAGATACTTTAGGATTTTGAACTTCCTAAAAGATCTCTTGATATTTGCTTCATACTCACTCTGGAAACACCGTGACGGTTGTTGCTGCTCACGTTCAACAGACTCATTGATTTGTTGAATTGCACTGCGGTACATCTGAATGTTCTTGATTAGATTGTTCAATAAAGTTAACTGCTGTACTACATTTGCATCGTCTTGCTTCATCCTTTCGCTGCTGGTGGTTGGAAAAGTTTGGGCTGGTAAAGGGTTAGGTAGACCAATATTGACCTAGAACAAAACATGAGGGAATATCTGTAATTGAAGGTTGTTTTGTATCTTTATCCTCCACAAAAGTGAATATTTATTGGGTGAATATATACCTTTTATTTGTAAATTCCATCCATAAACATAATATATGACTCTATTTTACAAAAGTCTCTTATTTGAAAGCCAAAATACTGCAGATCCTAAAAATCTGAAAGCAGCAGAAGATGCTAGAAATATTCAGCATGTCAGGCAGCTGCTGTGAAGGAAGAAAGAAATCTTAACATTTCAGGTTGATGATCCTCCACTGGAAGCTCACCTTTCTGAAAAAATGTCACAACCGGAAACATCAACTCTTTCTCCCCAGACACTGCCTGACCTATTGAGTATTTCTAAGATTTTCAATTTTTCTCTTTTAGGCAAATAACTGACTTCACTCTCCTGCTTTATATTGTAACTCCTGGATATAATTTGGGTTCTATCAAAGAGGGGTGTGTGTGTGTGTGTGTGTGTGTGTGTGTGTGTGTGTGTGTGTGTGTGTGTGTGTGTGTGTGTGTGTGTGTGTGTGTGTGTGTGTGTGTGTGTGTGTGTGTGTGTGTGTGTGTGTGTGTGTGTGTGTGTGAGTGTGTGTGTGTGTGTGTGTGTGTGTGTGTGTGTGTACAATACTGTATATAGAATATGAAAAAAATAAATAAGTAGTGTAAAAAGTGAGCAAAAATATTGAGGTAGTGTTCATGGGTTCTTTTTCCTTGCAATAATGTGATGGCAGAGGGGAAGAAGCTGTTCCTAAAACATTTAGTGTGTGTCTTCAGCCTCCTGCACCTCCTTCCTGACAGTAGTAATGAGAAGAGGGTACGTCCTGGGAGGAGCTGGCTGAGTTTGCAAGTCTCTGCAGCTTTTTCCAATCCTGTGCAGTGGTCCCTCCATACCAGATTGTGATGCAACCAGTTAAAATGCTCTCCATGGTACACCTGTAGAAATTTGCTAGAGTGTTTGGTGACAAACCAAATCTCCTCAAACTCCTCATGAAGTATAGCTGCTTCATAATTGCATCAACATGTTAGGCCCAGGTTAGATCAGAATAGATATTTAAGAGACTGCTAGATAGGCACATGGATAATAGAAAAATGTCATCCCTTGGAAGATGAAAAGGAGGAATTAATACTGGGTAATGAGGAAATGGCCGAGGCTTTGAATGACTACTTGTGTCAGTTTTACACGTCTAACATGCCAAAGTGAGATGTTATGGATACGATAGGAGGTGAGGGCCTCGATACAATAGCTATCACTAAAGAGGTAGTGCTGATCAAACTTGTGGGCTTCAAGATAGACAAGTCCCCTGGTCCTGGTGGAATGCATCCCAGGGTACTGAAAGAAATGGCAGAAGTTACAGTAGAGGCTCTGGTGATAATTTACCAAAACTCTCTGGCAGATTGGGAGATGACAAATGTCACACCACTGTTCAGAAAAAGGATATAGGCCAGCTAGATTAACATTTGTAGTTGGGAAAATGCTGCAGGCTATCATTAAAGAAGGAATAGCGAGGCATCTGGAAAGAAATGGATCCATCAGACAGACACAGCATGGATTCAGCAAAGGCAGGTCCTGTTTGATAAACTTACTGGAGTTCTTTGAGGATATAATGAGCGCAGTGGATACAGAGGAACAGATGGACGTTATTTACTAGTGTTTCCAGAAGGTGTTCAATAAGGTGCCACATAAAAGACTTATCCGTAAGATAAGGATGCAAAGAGTTGGGGGTGATATATTAGCATGGATAGAGGATTGGTTAACTAATAGAAAGCAGAGAGTTGGGATACACGGGTGTTTCTCTGGTTGGCAATCAGTGGTGAGTGGTGAGCCGCAGGGGTCGGTGCTGGGCCCACAATTGTTCACTATATATGTTAACGATCTGGAAGAGGGGATCGAGTGTAGTGTATCTAAGTTTGTGATGCACCATCAATAACTCTCGGAGACGTGAGGCGAGAGATAGACTTTTATTAGCTGGAAGCGAGCACTATCAGCAGCAAGAGACCATCACACAACATCCTGGAGACTGAGGGAGGAGCAGTACCTCCAATCGCCTTTATACAGGGGTCTGTGGGAGGAGCCACAGGAGCAGTCAGCAGAGGGGTGGGGGGCGTGTCCAGACAGGTATATGTAGTTCACCACAGTTTTCTGAAGACATTAGATTGAGTGGAAATGCAAATTGTGCAGAAGATACAGAGAGATATAGATAGGTTAAGTGAGTGGGCAAGCGTCTGGCAGATGGAATACAATGTTGGTAAATGCGAGGTTATCCATTTTGGAAGGAAAAATGGAAGTGCAGATTATTATTTAAATAGTAAAAAATTGCAGCATGCTGCTGTGCAGAGGGACTTGGGAGTGCTTGTGTATGAATCACAAAAGGTTAGTTTGCAGGTGCAGCAGGCTATCAAGAAGGCAAATGGGATGTTGGCCTTCGTTGCTAGAGGAATTGAATTTAAGAGCAGGGAGGTTACACTGCAACTGTACAGGGTACTGGTGGGGTCACACCTGGAGTATTGTGTGCAGTTCTGGTCTCCTTACTTGAGGAAGGATATACTGGCTTTGGAGGCGGTGCAGAGGAGGTTCACCAGGTTGATTCCAGAGATGAAGGGGCTAGCCTGTGAGGAGAGATTGAGTCGCCTGGGACTGTACTCACTGGAATTCAGAAGAATGAGAGGAGATCTAATAGAAATGCATAAAATTATGAAAGGGATAGATAAGATAGAGGCAGGAAAGTTCTTTCCACTGGTGGATGAGACTAGAACTAGGGGACATAGCCTCAAGATTCGGAGGAATAGTTTAGGACAGAGATGAGGAGGAACTGCTTTTCCCAGAGAGTGGTGGATCTGTGGAATTCTCTGCCCAATGAAGCAGTGGAGGCTGCATCAGTAAATATATTTAAGACAAGGTTGGATAGATTTTTTACAGAGTAGGGGAATTAAGGGTTATGGGAAAAAAGCAGGTAGGTGGGGATGAGTCCATGGCCAGATCAGCCATGATCTTATGGAATGGTGGAGCAGGTTCAATGAGCCAGATAGCCTACTCCTGCTCTTATTTCTTATGTTCTTATCTTTAATGTGATATTTCACAGAAGTTTTAAAATATTTTGAATAATGATTTTGTTATATTTATAAAAAGGTAAAATGTTTGAAAAGTCAGTGTCAAACAATTTAATCAATTTTAAGATGCCACTAAAAGATACACCTGTCAAAACTCTTTGGACTACTATTTCTATTATTTACCAATAATACAACCATATCAACAAAGTTGTTCTTCCATAGTAAGGTGCCAATTTATCCAAAGAAAACTCCTGTGGACTCCTATAAGTATATCAATAAATCTAAACTGATGGATTATGATCAAGATAATAAACAGTTCTTTTCAATGGTGACAGTGCTCCTGGACTCAAGAAACAAATAAATCAGCCTTTTGTTTAGAGAGAGTGTGCAGGAAGGACCCATTCTACCAGACACCTTGTCTGGGCCTTGAGTGCAGTTATGATATCAAGATCCTTCAATGAGTCAGTCCAAGAGTTATCAATATTAAAATTTACCCTGCAGACTTGGAAAGGATTCTATACTTACACTGCTCTGCTGAAGCTCCTGAAACAATGTATTTTCTTGCATCAAGAGGTAGTTCATGGTATTCACGAATTCCAAAGGCTGGTGATCAAACATATTCTGTAATGCAGAATGAAGTATTGATTAAAATATTATATTAGAACTATTGCTATCAAATAATTACAGTAAATACAAGTAGTCACAGCAAAGTGTGAGGTTATCCACTTTGGTGGCAAGAACAGGAAGGCAGATTACTATCTAAATGAAGTCAAGTTAGGAAAAGGGGAAGTACAACAAGATCTAGGTGTTCTTGTACATCAGTCAATGAAAGCAAGCATGCAGGTACAGCAGGCAGTGAAGAAAGCTAATGGCATGCTGGCCTTTATAACAAGAGGAATTGAGCATAGGAGTAAAGAGGTCCTTCTGCAGCTGTACAGGGCCCTGGTGAGACCCCACCTGGAGTACTGTGTGCAGTTTTGATCTCCAAATTTGAGGAAGGACATTCTTGCTATTGAGGGAGTGCAGCGTAGGTTCACAAGGTTAATTCCCGGAATGGCAGGACTGTCATATGTTGAAAGATTGGAGCGACTGGGCTTGTGTACACTGGAATTTAGAAGGATGAAAGGGGATCTGATTGAAACATATAAGATTATTAGGGGATTGGACACGCTGGAGGCAGGAAGCATGTTCCCGCTGATGGGTGAGTCCAGAACTAGAGGGCACAGTTTAAGAATAAGGGGTAGGCCATTTAGAACAGAGATGCGGAAAAACTTTTTCACCCAGAGAGTGGTGGATATGTGGAATGCTCTGCCCCAGAAGGCAGTGGAGGCCAAGTCTCTGGATGCAATCAAGAGAGAGTTAGATAGAGCTCTTATAGATAGCGAGGTCAAGGGATATGGGGACAGGGCAGGAACGGGGTACTGATTGTGTATGATCAGCCATGATCACAGTGAGTGGCGGTGCTGGCTAGAAGGGCCAAATGGCCTACTCCTGCACCTACAGTCTATTGTCTATTGTCTATTCTGATTCATTAGAATGAGGCAGCTGCAGTTGTCTGCTCTCAATGCAGTGGCTTTTACACTGGAATTAAAAAAAAGTCAATAAGTCAATAACATGGCATCACTTACTGGGAGCCAAAATCAAGTCCTGTATTCAGGTTAAGCAGTATTCAAAAGTGATGACAACTGAGAGCCTGGTGAGGGGTAAAGATGGAGGATAGAAAGTTAAGACAGGAAAAGAGGCATTATTAGTGCCAAGAGACATGGATGATAGATATCCCATAAACATTTTTACAAGTTTGCTTAAAATTTAAATAGTGGAGTTTGGACTTGAAAAATACGAAGAGAAAATAATAATGAACAAACTACTGTAAATAAACTTTGATCATTGAGCAACCTCAGTGCTGGACTGGCACATTATCTGGACCATTAGATATTACTCCTTTTAACTTAACACCTCAATCCACTGCTAGTTCAGTTTTTTTCCGGCATATTACATAATAGTACAAGAAATTTTCCCGCGAGCCCAGTACGTTTAAAGAGATTATGAGAAACAAAGACAGTGAATTTAGAGGGACCATGAAAAACAGGACCCCGGTGAATTTGAAGGATGTGTGGGAAATGATTCCCCAACAAGTTTAAAGGGAATCACAGGACACAGGGTCTGGTGAACCTAAAGGGAAATTGTGGAACAGGCCCAGGTGAGCCAGATGGTAAACAACTGGAATTTTTGAACAATCAACGGAGTTGATTCATTATTCATGGAGCATTACTCAGGGCGGGGAAAAATCACATCATGGCTTGAAAGGAATTGCAAGCTACTTGGCAATTTAAAATGACTTGAGCTTGACTGGATTCAGGATTGGTTAGCACAACCGCAACATTTTTTTCAGATCAAAACCAAAGATTGCTGCCTGACCAGTTCAGTTCCTTAGGCAGCTTGTTCTTTGGTTTTATTCCAGATGACTCTCACAAGATCATCTACAGGCAGAACTGTTCTGCAGGGAAATGTTGACAGAACACTAGGTTAGAATATTCAATCAACCTTGAAATTAAACCTTCCAATGCACTAAAATTATTTTAATCATTATAATAATGGATGTTGGAAATAATATTATTGGAATTGTTTTCAACATGTCAGTTCATTATGGAATATAAACATGTCTGTTTGTTGTCGACACATTAGAAACCAGATGAGTTCAATATCTGTGCACAACTAATACTTTCAAAATTAGGTTTCATTGACTTCAGCAAGTTCATCCCTCTCTTAGTGGTAGATATAGACCATAACTCTGGGAAAACAAGCAGCACGGTAGTGCTACACCACAACTCCAGCACCCCGGTCTCAATCCTGACCTTGAGTGCTATCTGCATGGAGTTTGCATGGGCTACTTCAGGTGGCCTGGTTTCATCCCATATCTCTAAGGCATGCAGATTGGCAGGTGAGTTGGCCGCCGTAAATTGCTCCTAGTGTGTGGTAGAATCTAGGGGGATTTAATGGGAATAGTGCAGGATTAGTATAATTGAGTGTTTAATGGTTGACACAGACTTAGTGGGACAAAGGGCTTCTTTCCATGCTGTATGACCTGTAAATACATTTGAGTATTCTAATCTACCAGTTAGTAATCAGTGATGGTTACGTAGTTATAACTAGTAAATTGGGCAAAAGTACGCTGGCGATTAATGGATAGTGATATAGAATGGCAAAGCAAAGATTTGTACCCCATAATATGAGCTGCTGACCTAAGCACGGCACATTAGTCAGCAAGGGAGAAAAATATAGCAGATTCTCTGCCCATGCTCTGAATGTGAAATGTGTAATGCTGGTGGAAACTCAAGGAAATGAATAGATTATCTTAAAAAAAATAGACAATAAACAGCTTGCTAATTAATCAACATGTAGACAGATCCATTACCATCAATCCTTTACTGCTTGATCATGTTAAAATACAGATTAAGCAAGTGTCCTCTTAATTATACCCTGCACCATACCTTGAAGTAAGCTGCATATTCATTCAGCTTGCAATTTACTGGATATGACATGTGATTTGCTACTTTCCGTAATTCAGACACCATTGTGTCTAATAGATTTCGAGCAAGGCTTTCATGGGAAGGGTTTCTGTTAATGGAACTCCTAAAAGAAAAGAGACAAAATGAAACTTTTCACATACACACACACACACTTCTCTCACTGACTCAGACTTCATTACATTATTTAGAATCCACAATTCACTAATTCACTGTTGAATATTAGATGTTTGGTGTGAAAAATGCCAGATGGAATTTAATGCAGACAAGTGTGAGGTGTTGGACTTCAGTAGGACCAACCAGGGTAGGTCTTACACGGTGAGTGGCAGGGCGCTGAGGATTGCAGTAGAACAAAGGGATCTGGGAATCTGTCACAGGTACATAGGGTCATAAAAAAAGCCTGTTCACACATTGGCCATCATAAATCAATGTATTGCATACAGTAGTTGGGAAGTTAAGTTGAAATTGTATAAGATGTTGGTGAGGCCTAATTTGGAGTATTGTGTGCAGTTTTGGTCACCTACCTACAGGAAAGATGTAAAAGAGTTTGAAAGAGTGCAGAGAAAATTTACAAGGATGTTACTGGGTCTGGAGGACCTGAGTTGTAGAGAAAGGTTGAATAGGTTAGGACTTTATTCCCTAAAACATAGATTGAGGGAAGATTTGATAGAGGTATACAAAATTATGCAGGGTATAGATAGGGTAAATGCAAGCAGGCTTTTTCCACTGAGGTTGGGTGAGACTAGAACTAAAGGTCGTGGGTTAAGGGTGAAAGATGAAATGTTTAGGGGGAACATCATCACTCAGAGGGTGTGGGAGTATGAAATGAGCTGCCAGCTTAAGTGGTGGATGCAGGCTTGATTTCAACATTTAAGAGAAATTTGGATAGATACATGGATGGGGTATGAAGGGCTATGGGTGCAGGTTGATGGGAATAGACAGATTAATGATTTAGTTCAGTATGGAGTAGATGGGCCAAAGGGCCTGCTTCTGTGCTGTAGTGTTCTAACACTAGGACTAACAGAAATGGGCATAATTGTGATGAGGCTCCCTTGTCATGACAAAATATTTGTTAATACTGTCCATGTTCACATATGTGATAATAACATTTCAGGCAAAGGTGGCCTAGAGTTCCAGAGCTATAGCTCTGTTGACAGCCACCCAGAACCTTATTGTACTAACTCTGCCCCAGCTGCTTTTTCAAATGGATAAATTGGCTCCAGTGACTGCATATCAGAGAAGGCACACCTTAAACAATGGAGCTTCTTCATGTCATGCCCATGAGATGAATTACTATCCATCAAGCTTAGTGACAGATACTAACCATCAGGAAAGGAAAATACTGTTTCAAAAAGGATATATCAATCAGTTATTCCTCTCTTAGATTTGGAAATGGGCATATCTATTTAACCACATACTCTATAACTATTCAGTAAAGTATTGAAGAAGTAAAGCACACACCCATCAAGAAAAACACCGTTGGTTTATTCACTAATCAAAATAGCAATGAACCATATCAGAGTTCCCAAACAGGAAGCAACTGTGATATTGGAAATCAATAATTTAGTGTTTTCTAGTAAAATACACTAAAAATCTATGAACCAATTAGTAGCATATATACAAGGGGAAAATATAAATGTGGGAAATTTGGGAGAATTACCCGATTAAAAAAAAAGCGAGAAATACAGAACTGGACAGTAAGCCCAGACTGACCATGGCTGTTGCTCTATCCATTCGGCAAGATAATGTCTGACTTCAATGGGGAAATGTTTTTCATACAATTCCTGGAACCGAGGAAGGAACTGTTGATGTTTCATTATCTCACTCCAGAATGCCATTCTTTATCTTTGAGTACCTGAAACAAAAAATGTATATTTAGTATTTTATTTTCAAAGATGTCAATGTACAGACAGGAAGGGTAAGATGAGGGAACACAAACCAACCTTCATAGAGGGATCAGAAGGGATTGAGGCACGACTGCGCAAGCGCTTGGACGTCAGCCAGTTAGAACAGCGAGAGGATCTTAAAAAGAAGAGCAAGAGGATAAGACGTGAGAGAATAGGACCAATCAAGTGCGACAGTGGAAAAAGTGTGTATGGAACTGGAGGGGATAGCAGAGGTACTTAATGAATACTACAGAAAAGGTTTGTAGGGATGACTTACAGTGGACTGAAAAGCGTGAGAATATAGATATTAAGAAAGAGGATGTGCTGGAGCTTTTGGAAAGTTGGATAAGTCACCAGGACCAGATGAGATGTACCTCAGGCTACTGTGGGAGGCAAGGGAGGAGATTGCTGAGCCTCTGACAATGACCTTTACATCATCACTGGGGACGGGAGAGGTTCTGAAGGACTGGAGGGTTGCGGATGTTGTTCCCGTATTCAAGAAAGGGAGTAGAGATAGCCCAGGAAATTATAGACCAGTGAGTCTTACCTCAGTGGTTGGTAAGTTGATGGAGAAGATCCTGAGAGGCAGGATTTATGAACATTTGGAGAGGCATAATATGATTAGGAATAGTCAGCATGGCTTTGTCAAAGGCAAGTCATGCCCTACCAGCCTGATTGAATTTTTTTGAGGATGTGACTAAACACATTGATGAAGGTAGAGCAGTAGATGTGTATATGGATTTCAGCAAGGCATTTGATAAGGTACCCCATGCAAGGCTTATTGAGAAAGTAAAGATCCAAGGGGACATTGTTTTGTGGATCCAGAACTGACCTGCCCACAGAAGGCAAAGAGTGGTTGTAGATGGGTCATATTCTGCATGGAAGTCGGTGACCAGTGGTGTGCCTCAGGGATCTGTTCTGGGACCCCTACTCTTTAGTGATTTCTATAAATGATCTGGATGAGGAAGTGGAGGGATGGGTTAATAAATTTGCTGATGACACAAAGGTTGGGGGTGTTGGGGATATTGTGGAGGGTTGTCAGAGGTTACAGTGGGACATCGATAGGATGAAAAACTGGGCTGAGAAGTGGCAGATGGAGTTCAACCCAGATAAGTGTGAGGTGGTTCATTTTGGTAGGTCAAATATGATGACAGAATATAGTATTAATGGTAAGACTCTTGGCAGTATGGAGGATCAGAGGGATCTTGGGGTCTGAGTCAATAAGACACCCAAATCTGCTGTGCAGGTTGACTCTGTAGTTAAGAAGGCATACAATGCATTGACCTTCATCAATCATGGGATTGAGTTTAAGAGCCGAGAGGTAATGTTGCAGCTATATAGGACCCTGGTCAGACCCCACTTGGAGTACTGTGCTCAGTTCTGGTCGTGCCACTACAGGAAGGATGTGGAAACCATAGAAAGGGTGCAGAGGAGATTTACAAGCATGCCTTATGAGAATAGGTTGAGTGAACTTGGCCTTTTCTCCTTGGAATGGCTGAGGATGAGAGGTGACCTGATAAAGGTGTATAAGATGATGAGAGGCATTGATCGTGTGGTTAGTCAGAGGCTTTTTCCCAGGGCTGAAATGGCTAACATGAGAGGGCACAGTCTTAAGGTGCTTGGAAGTAGGTACAGAGGAGACGTCAGGGGTAAGTTTTTTTATGTAGTGGTGAGTGCGTGGAATGGGCTGTAAGCGATTGTGGTGGAGGCGGTTACAATAGGGTCTTTTAAGAGACTCCTGGACAGGTACATGGAGCTTAGAAAAATAGAGGGCTATGGGTAACCCTAGGTAATTTCTAAAGTAAGGACATGTTCGGCACTGCATTGTGGGCCAAAGGGCCTGTATTGTGCTGTAGGTTTTCTATGTTTCTATGTTTCTAACTGGAGAGACTGAGTAATTTCAAGTTGAACATCCAGGACATGGTCTTTTCTCACTGTTACCATCAGGTAGGAGGTACAGAAGCCTGAAGGCACACACTCAGTGATTCAGGAACAGCTTCTTCCCCTTTGCCATCCGATTGAACCCATGAATGCTATAAACCACTTTTTTAAATGTCTGTTTTTGCACTATTTAATATGCATATACATACTTTAATTCAGTTTTTTTCTATATTTATCATGTATTGTATTATATTGTTGCCGCTAAGTTAACAAGTTTCACGACATATGCTGGTGATATTAATTGCGATTCTGATTTACATGAGTAATATGTTCATAACACATAGTGCAATTATCAATAGCATCCCTGGATTGTGACTCATCTGCAAACTATGCAGAATGAGCTGATCACAGCTATAACTGGCCTCAGTACTTTTTCTTACACACGTATCAAAGGAAGAAAAAATTACTCAGGTTGTGGTTAATCTTCATTTTCCAATAATTGTACAGAAAAACTACTCCAAAGAGGTGATGTTTTGCACTAAAAATGGGCAACTATTATATGAGAAGTACAGAAAACGTTGGAAACACTAGGCCAGGCAGCAACCATGGCACCATCAATTCTGACGAATTATTCTCCTTCCATTGAAGCTGTTGAATATTTTCTGATTTGATTTCAGATCCCACAGAAACAGTATAATGTGCAGTTGATTGATACATCAGTATGAACAATTACGCAATATAAATGTAAGTATGCTGCACCAGAGCAGGGTAGGTTGCTTTGTATTAAAAGCATATTGACTTCTTTATGGATAGGAACAATGATGCAATATTCCAAAGTCCCCTAACTATTCTCGCTAACAGTGCATATACAGGTAGGTTACCATCTAATTGTACTTACTGTACTTTCAAAACAGAATTCAGTGAGATATGCTCAAATTCTAACCTTATGTGTCTGATGGTAATGGAGTAGTTTCAGGCTACTCCACATTATGCAGAGACACAAGCAATTCTGCAGGTGCAGAGCTTTGGCCTGAAGAGCTGTTTATTTCCCTTCCTACATGTTGCCTCACCTACTGAGTTCCTCTAGCATTTTGCATGTATTCTCCATTACTCACCAAACCTGGTTTTACTCTTCATTGACTTCTTTGGAGGTTTTTAAACTTACACTCAGTGGCCACTTTATTAGGAACAGAAGTGAGTGAAATTCGGTGTGGTGTTTTGCTGCTGTAGTCCATCCACTTCAAAGTTCGATGTGTTGTATATTCAGAGATGTTCTTCTACACACCACTGTTGTAACGTGTTTTTTTGTGTTACTGTCGCCTTCCTGTCAGTTTGAACCAGTCTGGCCATTCTCCTCCAACCTCTCTCATTAACAAGGTATTTTTGCCCACAGAATTGCTGATCACTGGATTTTTTTGTGTGTTTTTCACACCATTCTCTGTAAACTCTAGAGACTGCTGTGCGCGAAAATCCCATATCAGCAGTTTCTGAGATACACTAACTACCGCATCTGGCACTAACAATCACTCCACGGTCAGAGTCACTCAGATCACATTTCTCCCCCTTTCTGATGTTTGGTCTGAACAACAACTGAACCTCTTGACCATGTCTGACTGCTTTTATGCATTGAGTTACTGCCACATGATTGGCTGATATAAATTCGGATTAATAAGCAGGTGTATAAATGCATTTAATAAACTGGCCACTGAGTGTACATAGTAGCTTATTTCAACCAAATTGGTTGTGGGCTAAAGAGGAACACATTTTCTTTCCTATATGATATAGCTGAAACAGATGTACTTTTTAACAAGTTGGCAGCTCCTTTTAAAATGATTGAAGGGTACGTCAACAAGATGTGCATTAATCATCAAAAGGATTAGACAATGTCAGCAAAGATTTTGAGAAGGGAATTTGCACCTGACAAAGCTACTGGAATGTTCTTGAGAGGGTAACTGGTAGAGTGGTTAAGGGCAAACCTTTGGATAGAAAGGGGCTTCAAGGCAATTTGGACAAATTGAGTGAGTGGGAAAATACATGGCGATGCAGTAAACGTGGATAAATGTGAAGTTTGGTGGGAAAACAGAAAGGTAAAGTGTGACTTAAATAGTGATAGATTTGGGGAATGTGCAGAGAGACCAGGGTGTTCCTTGCTCGAATTAGATGCTGCACTGGACTATAAACAAAAGTGATGAAACTTTAATAAACTTATTGGTTATGAAGTGCTACAGGATAACAATGATACATGAATGTTATTTCTTTTTAGCTACACAAATGTTTTAAAACATGAAATGCACACCATGCACAATTTTGAACATTCAAATTGCAATTCATTGTAAACCCAAAAATTTCAAAAACATCACAACTGTATTACACATCCACCAACTACAATTGAATTATTTTCTGAATAAAGCAGCTTGCTGAGTAAAGTTGTCTACAAAATCAATTTAATTCTTGAAAGTGCACATTCTGATAACCATCATAGTTCCTGTTTATTTAAATCAGGAAAAGGCTGATCTGCTGGTGACAACATACGAAACTAACACCTAGACCTATAATGGTGTATAGAACATTAAATCAAATCAAATGCGCCATACTATGCTGAATTTTTTTCTTTCAGAAGTTGCTGTTCCACTGAGATAACTTAGGGCAGATGACCTTCTGTAAATGACAGAAATTACATTCTCTAAAAATTTTCCTGGAAATTCTATCACATAGCAATCAGGCACTTGCTGCACCTTTGACAGACAACAGCAAACTGCTCCAAGGTCCTCTGTGAATGCAGCATGTTTAGACACGGAGGCAGCTATGCCACTTCTGTGAAATCCTGTTGTTCACCATTGGGCTGCAGATGACATGGGTCACCCATGCATGAATGCAGCTCTTTCTTAAACGGGGCTTCCTAAGGAGGTCCCAGGCTACAGAGCCCTGCCCTTGCAATAATCACTTACAGTTGCACCTGCCTTGTGACTTTATACATTTTCAAACTGTGTATCAGCCAGTGGTCAGCATGGATCATCATGCAGGCCTTTCAGGAGGACATGATGGGTAGTGTGGGCTGTAGCTAGTACTGTGATCACTTGAGTCGAGTATAAGGTCTTCCCAAAGGGTTAATTCTTAATGCAGCACACCTGTGCGTGTTTTGTTTAATGTGGGAGGCTGATGTATGGGCAGCCACTGCACAGTCCTCGCCAGATCGGAGTCAGGGTCCAGTGGTATGGAATGCAAGATGACTGGGGACCCTTCACTGCTGCAGCCTTCCTCTGCCCTCACTGTCTTTGTGATGTGTCATCATCTGCCTCCAGCTGCACCATTGATGTCTCTGTTGGATCGCTCTTTGCCCTTACCGCCAGGGGTGACCCTACCAAGAGCTAAGCGCCAGATGCTATTGGTCTCAGGATCTCAGGAACCGACAAGCCTCTCGGTCACGACTAATTGACGATCTTCGGGAGAAGCTTGTGAGATGGTTTCCCAAGCAGACTATCAAAACTAACTGCCAGTATAACTCATTGTCACAACCCACCAATAAGTACCAAGAGCTCTCTTGGCTGGCAGTTTGAAGGACCCCTCCCTGTCAGATTATTCCTGCACAGTTGGTGCCTCATCTCAACACATGTTGACTCAAAACAGCTGTGATAAGGATGAGACAATCGTGCATTTGCAAAGATTTAGCAAAGGATGCAAGGGTGCTTGCCCCGATTCATCCTGAGCATCTGAGTAACAAAGGACTCTCTGACCTGCTGGCTGTTCCCAGGGACACACTTTGAGACAAACATCAAATGCTGCCAGAAGATCATCAAGTTGGTGAAAGATGCACTTTAATCAGCCTGAAACTTGTTGGTCTTCCAGTACAAGATATCCAGAAGGGAATGCTGAAATGCTCTTACTCAATGTCAGCAAGACCAAGGAGCTGGTTATTAATTTCAGGAGGGGGAAACCAGGTCCATGAGCCAGTCCACATCCAAGGAAATCAGAGGTGGAGAGGGTCTAAAAGTTTGAATTTTTCAGTGTTAACATTTCAGAGGACCAGTCCTGGGTCCAGCATGTAAGTGCAATTATGAAGTAAGTACAGCAGTGACTCTACTTAGAAGTTTACAAAAATTTGGTGTAACATCTAAAACTTTGACAAACTTCTATAGATGTGTGGTGGAGAGTATATTGACTGGCTGCATCACAGCCTGGTATAGTAACACCAATGCCCTTGAATGGAAAAAATCCTACAGAAAGTAGTGATGCAGCCCAGTCCATCACAGGTAAAGCCCTCCTCACAGAGTATCCATAATCAGGGACTCCCCCCACCCAGGTCATGCCACCTTCTCACTGCTGCTATCAGGAAGGTACAGGAGCCTCAGGACCTACACCACCAGGTTCAGTGACAGTTATTACCCCTCAGCCATCAGGTTCTTGAACCAGAGGGGATAACTTCACTCACACTATCACTAAAATATTCCCATAACCTGTGGACTCACTGTCAGGGGCTCTTCATCTCATGTTCCTGATACTTATTGCTTATTTATTATTATTGCTTTTAATTCTTTTTATATTTGCACAGTTTGCTGACTTCTGCACAGTGGTTGTTTGTTCGTCTTGTTGGTGTGGGTTTTCATTGACTTTATTATGGCTATTGGGTTTACTGAGTGCATCTACAAGAAATTGAATCTCAGGGTTGTATGTAGTGACATACAGTGTATGTACTTTGATAATAAATTCACTTCGAGGTTTGGAAATTGGCAAATTGCAAGCTGCAGGACTATGTACTGAGCAAAGCACTGAAGCTCAGTGTAGACAACAGAAAGCCTTCATAGGGAAGGACTACAGTCTAATTTCTTGCTGCCAATGGACAGTGAGGGGTGAAGCCCTGTGTGAAAGCCTCTCAAACTCTTGAAGTTTGTGTCATCCAAAGAGCCCACGTGTTCAATGGTACTGTGTATACAGAAGGTGCAAACTCTACAAATGTACAGACTAATGCACTATGAATGTAAAGAAAGCCATGTACTGCACATTTCTCGTGTGTATTTTTAAACATAGAATGCAGAACAGTACAGCACAGGAATAGACCTTTCAGACTACAATGCTTGCACTTTAATGGAAAAATTTATTCTTGAAGTTAAAGAGAGGTGTTTTCACTGAAAAGTTGGGAAGAGGGAAAGGAGAAGGAGGTAAAGGACAAAACCAAATAGGTCCATCCCTCACTCAGCTACCCCTTTGGCAGCAATTCTATGAACTAAACAAAGAAGAAATGCTCCCCATAGACATCTCCATCACCATCTGTAAGTCTTATCCCTCTCCATCTCTGCAACCATCTCCGACCTACACCCTTGAATCTCTACGCTCCTCAAATCTTGGTTTTTTGAGTATCCTTAAATTTAATTACATCACCATTGTTCAATGGTGCCTTCAACATTTTCCCTGGGCTCTAAACTGTGGAATTCCCTCCTTAAATCTCTGTCTCTCTTTCCTTCTGTAATATACCTGCCTATGCTTGAGTTTGTGATCACCTGTCTCCTGACTGAGCATAAGCCTACTGAAGCAAATGCTTTGCCTCTCACCCAACCTCTCCAACAGCTTCTGGCAATGAAATCTGGGCACAACCAAGGGGCCAGAATTTGAGGGGCAGAGAAGAGTAGGGTGAATGAGGGTGGTGAGAACCACCTGGAGATAGAGATAAAGAGAGAGACTGGAACGGCTGTGGGACACTTGTGGTTCCTTCCAGTAGTATATTGTGTAATGTAGTTTAGTGGTTGGTTGATAAGTATTATCTTGTCTCTTTCACGGTTTTTCTTTCCTTCTGTATTTAATTCTTTATTGTTGTTGTTCCTTCTTGTGCCTTGTGGCGCATCAGGTAGCATTTTTGCTGTGTCCATAGAATTTGACATTTTTTTAACGCGGCTGAGTTGCCGGCTCAATGCTCAACCCAGCACAATGGAAAGCATCACACACACAAAATACTGGTGGAACGCAGCAGGCCAGGCAGCATCTATAGGAAGAAGCACTGTTGACGTTTCAGGCACAATGGAAAGCATGCTGGGAGCTGGCCAGATTTGAACTCAAAGTCCAGTGCTGATGCCACTACACCACTGGTTGGCTATTTAATTCTTTATAAACTCTAATAAGTTCTTAAAACTTCTAACATATACACAGTGCCTCCTATGTTTGTGAATACCTCTTGCTGCTGAATAAGAAAAGGACAAGGAACAAATTTTAAAATATTTTCATTATAACAGAGTAACAATTGATAATCGAAACTGTGGTCATGGGTCAAGATTTTATGCTTTAATCAGTGATCAGACTAAAAATATGGTCAAAGGGTATTCCTATTGTGGATCCATGGTGACAGACATTTCTCTTGATAAGGAATTCAATGTACTTGACGGAAAGGCAGTCACAACTTGGATCAATTTGCATAATGAAAGAATAAACAGGAAAGGAACAACAAACATCTGTAGGAGAAAGATACTGAACTAGAAAGATATGGATTCTTTGCACTGTGTGAATGGCAGTGAAATAGGTACGGCACTATTGAAAAGGAGCTGGGCGCTGGGATAGATCAGACATGACTGTAATAAATGACGGTCTGAGGGGCCAGATGGCCTACTTCTGCCCTGTATATTATTGCATATAAATACAGCTGCTGAACAAAGACTTAATGACTTCCATCTTCATTGCCTGCAGCAGATTCTTGACATTTTATTCAGGGAAAATAAAGTTTCCAACTTCATGTCTCTGAAGAAAATATGCCAGGTAAGCCCTGTAGGTCTACAAGATTATGAGAGGCATAGATAGGGTGGATAGCCAATATCTGTTTCCCAGGGCATAAGTACAAAGTTAAGGGAGGGAAGTTTATGGGAGACATCAGGGGTAAGTTTTTTTTTACACAGAGGGTTGTGGGTGCCTGGAATGACTTGCCAGGGATGATGGTGGAGGCTAAAACATTAGGGGTATTTAAGAGCCTCTTGGACAGGCACATGGATGAAAGAAAAATAGAGTGTTACGGGGTAGTGTGAGTTTAGTACTTTATTTAAAGGAATGTATGGGTTGGCACAACATGAAGGGCTGAAGGGCCTGTACTGTGCTGTAGTGTTCTAGTGTCTAGTGTCAGATGAAAGCACTTGTGCTGATTCAGAAACATGGCAGCTCTTTAGAACCTTCACAAGCCTTGGGGTTAAGACAATTATGTCACATTTATACAAATTTCAATTACCAAAAAATGTTAAATTCCTTTGCTCAAAGCATTGATGGAGATGATGGGACCACCAGACCTGCTGGATGATACAGCTCAATCGAACTCCCCTCACAGCACCACCGAACATTCATCCTGCCTGTATTTTCAAAATGTGCTTCTTTGATTTGACTGAAAAATTTAAGCACCAGATAAACTTGTACTTCATACTGAAGAGATATTAACCATCCTTCTTCAAGTTCAGACATGATAGTTTTGGTTAAATTCTCTTAGGTGCACCTCTTTATGTAATGTAATTTCATTCTGAGCACAAACATGACTCATCCCTTTGTCATGCTATGTAGAGCTATGCCATGTAAATGGCCTACTGCTCACCACAGAGAGAGTTTTTAAAATGGTGAAGTGCAGGACCTTCTACTTTACTGCGGGAGTTCACTGCCACTATGCTTACAGCTGTTTATACCACCCCCCCCCCCCCATGCTATTGCTGGGGAAGCGCTACAGGAACTCCATGATGCAATCTGCAACCTTAATGCCACTCAACCCCAAATGTTGTTGGCAACTTTAATCATGCCAAATTAAAAAAAAGTCCTGCCAAAGTTCTACCAGCATGTCAACTTTGCAACCAGAGGAGGGAGTATATTAGACCTGGTCTATACCAACATTCATGGAGACTACACGGCTATCCCACATCCTCACCTCAGATACTCAGACCACATATGAATTTTGCCAATCCCTGCATACAGACCACTGGTTAATGAGTCAAATCAATCCACAGGGAGATCAGGACCTGGCCAGAAAGTGCCTCTTCAGCACTGCAGGACTGTTTCAAAAGCACAGACTGGAGCATATTCAGGGAGGCAGCTACCTACAATCATCACGTCAACACTGATGGCAGGATCGGTGACTGGCTACATTGGAAAATGCATCAAAGATGTTACCCTGATTAGACACTACATGACCAGGGTAAACCAGAAACCATGGCTGACTGCAGAGGTTCGTGCACTGCTTCGGGATCAGGACGGTCCCTTCAGTTCGGGGGCTCAAACCACATCAAGTTCACTGATGATACTACAGTGGTTGGCCTCATCAGCAACAAGGATGAGGCAGAGGGGCTTGTTCTTGCACCATTCGACAACAACTAGAGTCTCAACGTGGACAAGACAAAAGAGAAGATTGTGGACTTCAGGAAGGCTCAGGTCAACCACTGTCCACTGCACATCAATGGCTCTGCCGTGGAGAGTGTGAAGAGCACAAAGTTCCTTGGTGTGAGCATAACAGACGATCTAACCTGGACCTACAACACCTCTCACCAGCCAAGAAGGCAAAGCAGCAGCTACACTTTGAGGCAATTGAAGCATGCAAGGCTCCCCACCCCCATTCTACAACTTTCTACAGGAGCACCATTGAGAATGTCCTGTCTGGCTGCATCATTGTGTGGTTCGGAAACTGCAAGGTGTCGGTTAGCGAGGGCCTACAGAGGATAGTAAAAACTAACAAGAGGATCAAGATCTCCTTCAGCCTCATTTGTGACATTTACCAGGAGATTTGTAGACAAAGGTCCCAACGCTTTGTTGAGGATTCTCACCACCCATCCCACAATCTCTTTGACCCACTACCATTAGGAAGGAGGTACAGGAGCATCAGGACTGGGACTGCCAGACCGTGTGACAGCTTCCTCCATCAGGCAGTCAAACTAACAAATAGCCTGCCACCACTGAGCTCTCGTCACTAGTACAGCAAACTGTTTACTGTTTACCCTTGTTGTGCACTACATGCATTTTGAATTCTATTTTATTAACTTGTTTATGGTAACATTTAATTCTATGTGCTGTTTGTGATGCACATATTGTGAATGCACAGTGGTCTGGAAGAACACTGTTTCATTTGGTTGTATAGATCTACAATCTGATGACAATAAACTTGAACTTGAACTTGAGATCCTGCATTCTATCCTCTAAAAAGTTAGAGCTTACAAAACTCAGTTCATGATTACTTTGTCCTTGTCAGAGCTAAATTTTAAAATTAAAGATGCAACATGCATGCTGAACTCTGGCAAGATCTGGTTCTACAGTTATACTATAACTATTTTCTAATAGTTCAAAGTAAGCTGTTAGTTATGCTCACTCAGCCAGTCACAGAGTACACTGTGAAAGGTGGAAATTCATGACGAGCTGCAGGGTGGACACCAACGTTTTATGACTGTTCCTTCCTTGCTGTACTTGCCACATGCCCAGCAACAGAGGAACAATATGTTGAAGAGTGAGAAGTACCCTTCAACTATCAGGCTCCTGAACTAGCGATGGTAAATTTTAATCACCTCAACACTGAACTAATTCCACAACCTATGGACTTAATTTCAAAGACTCTACAATTCATGCTCTTGCTATTATTTATTTATTATTTGCTTTCTTTGTATTTGCACAGTTTGTCTCCTTTGGATGTTCAATGTTTGTCAGTCTTTCTGTGTAGGTTTTTATTGAAGTATTTCTTTGTTCTGTGAATGCCTGCAAGAAAAAGAATTTCAACATAGTATACGATAATATATATGTACTTTGATAATAAATTGAACTTTGAGAGGATCAGGATGTGCTTCACATCCCATCTCAGTTTGTTACTAGTGAGGGCTAGTGGCTCCATTCATTTGGGAATTTTTAAATTATTGTGTGTTTTAAATACAATTAATTTTAAAATCATATAAATCTATATGAATAATTTTAAAATCTAGTAGAGGTATTTGAAAACAAAAATTTAATAGCTAACTAATTCTAATAGCTTTTGATATAAAGCTATTGGAAGAGGACAGCGAGGCTTGAGAGGAAGTGCGGCGGCGACCATTTTCAAATTGTCCAATTGCTTCTCAGATCGGAGTTCTGAGAGGCGGGACTGCGCAGGCGCGTGAAGGAGGCTCGGGAAGGAGGGAAGATATATAAAGAACGCCGCCTTAAGAAGAGGGCAGCTTCGTTTGCGGGCAGCGGAGTGCGCCGGGAGCAGAGTGTAGGGCTTGGGCTCAGAGGACTTAGGCGGAAGAGGGCACAGTAGGCTTATCTTTTAGTTCTTGTATTTTCAGTTATTTGGGAGGTATGAGTGTGAGGGCAGCTTGTTGTTCTCGGTGTCGGATGTGGGAGATCCTGGAGTCTCCGAGCCTCCCGGACGTCCACATCTGCGCCAGGTGCACCGAACTGCAGCTCCTGAGGGACCGAGTTAGGGAACTGGAGCTGCAGCTCGGTGACCTTCGCCTGGTCAGGGAGAGTGAGGAGGTGATAGAGAGGAGTTACAGGCAGGTGGTCACTCCGGGGCCACGGGAGGCAGATAGGTGGGTTACAGTCAGGAAGGGGAAGAGGCAGGTACTAGAGAGTACCCTAGTGGCTGTACCCCTTGACAATAAGTACTCATGTTTGAGTACTGTTGGGGGGGACAGCCTACCTGGTGGGAGTGACAGTGGCTGAGCCTCCGGCACAGAGGACGGCCCTGTAGCTCAGAAGGGTAGGGTTAGAAGAGAGAGGTCCATAGTAATAGGGGACTCAATAGTCAGGGGCTCAGACAGACGTTTCTGTGGAGGTGACCGGGAGTCCCGGATGGTAATTTGCCTCCCTGGTGCCAGGGTTCGGGACGTTTCTGATCGCGTCCAAGATATCCTGAAGTGGGAGGGTGAAGAGCCAGAGGTCGTGGTACATGTAGGTACCAATGACATAGGAAGGAAAGGGGAAGAGGTCCTGAAATGAGAGTATAGGGAGTTAGGAAGGCAGTTAAGAAGAAGGACCGCAAAGGTAGTAATCTCGGGATTACTGCCTGTGCCACGCGACAGTGAGAGTAGGAATGGAATTAGGTGGAGGATGAATGCGTGGCTGTGGGATTGGAGCAGGGGGCAGGGATTCAAGTTTCTGGATCATTGGGACCTCTTCTGGGGCAGGAGTGACCTGTTCAAGAAGGACGGGTTACACTTGAATCGTGGGGGGACCAATATCCTAGCGGTGAGGTTTGCTAGGGCTACAGGGCGGACTTTAAACTAGTAAGATGGGGGGGGGGGGGGGCGGGAGACTATTTAAGGAGACTATGGGAGAGGAGGTTAGTTCACCAGTGGAGCAAGTAAATAGACAGTGTGTGAGGGAGGAAAGGCAGGTGATGGAGAAGG
Organism: Hypanus sabinus; assembly: GCF_030144855.1. Lineage (NCBI taxonomy): Eukaryota > Metazoa > Chordata > Chondrichthyes > Myliobatiformes > Dasyatidae > Hypanus > Hypanus sabinus. Next base: position 34,611,412 of record NC_082738.1, on the reverse strand, counting down.
GATGCACTCAGCCCGAAGATGTAGGGGAGAAGAAAGAAAAGGATAATAAATTTGAATGCATTGTTAGGGATGGAAAGAGAGGAGGAGATGGAGAGTATCTTAAATGTATCTATTTTAATGCTAGGAGCATTGTAAGAAAGGTGGATGAGCTTAAAGCGTGGATTGATACCTGGAATTATGATGTTGTAGCTATTAGTGAAACATGGTTGCAGGAAGGGTGTGATTGGCAACTAAATATTCCTGGATTTAGTTGCTTCAGGTGTGATAGAGTAGGAGGGGCCAGAGGAGGAGGTGTTGCATTGCTTGTCTGAGAAAATCTTATGGCGGTGCTTTGGAAGGATAGATTAGAGAGCTCCTCTAGGGAGGCCATTTGGGTGGAATTGAAGAATGGGAAAGGTGCAGTAACACTGATAGGAGTGTATTATAGGCCACCTAATGGGGCGTGTGAGTTGGAAGAGCAAATGTGTAAGGAGATAGCAGATATTTGTAGTAAACACAAGGTGGTGATTGTGGGAGATTTTAATTTTCCACACGTAGACTGGGAAGCTCATTCTGTAAAAGGGCTGGATGGTTTAGAGTTTGTGAAATGTGTGCAGAATAGTTTTTTGCAACAATACATAGAAGTACCGACTAGAGATGGGGCAGTGTTGGATCTCCTGTTAGGGAATGCGATAGGTCAGCTGACAGATGTATGTGTTGGGGAGCATTTCGGGTCCAGTGATCACAATAGCATTAGCTTCAATATAATTATGGAGAAGGACAGGACTGGACCTAGAGTTGAGATTTTTGATTGGAGAAAGGCTAACTTTGAGGGGATGCGAAGGGATTTAGAGAGAGTGGATTGGGTCAAGTTGTTTTATGGGAAGGATGTAATAGAGAAATGGAGGTCATTTAAGGGTGAAATTATGAGGGTACAGAATCTTTATGTTCCTGTTAGGGTGAAAGGAAAGGTTAAAGGTTTGAGAGCACCATGGTTTTCAAGGGATATTAGAAATTTGGTTCAGAAAAAGAGGGATGTCTACAATAGATATAGGCAGCATGGAGTAAAGGAATTGCTCGAGGAATATAAAGAATGTAAAAGGAATCTTAAGAAAGAGATTAGAAAAGCTAAAAGAAGATACGAGGTTGGTTTGGCAAATAAGGTGAAAGTAAATCCGAAAGGTTTCTACAGTTATATTAAAAGCAAGAGGATAGTGAGGGATAAAATTGGTCCCTTAGAGAATCAGAGTGGTCAGCTATGTGTGGAACCGAAGGAGATGGGAGAGATTTTGAATGATTTCTTCTCTTCGGTATTCACTAAGGAGAAGGATATTGAATTGTCTAAGGTGTGGGAAACAAGTAAGGAAGTTATGGAACCTATGACAATTAAAGAGGTGGAGGTACTGGCGCTTTTAAGAAATTTAAAAATGGATAAATCTCCGGGTCCTGACAGGATATTCCCCAGGACCTTGAGGGAAGTTTGTGTAGAAATAGCAGGAGCTCTGACGGAGATCTTTAATATGTCATTAGAAACGGGGATTGTGCCGGAGGATTGGCGTATTGCTCATGTGGTTTCATTGTTTAAAAAGGGTTCTAGAAGGAAGCCTAGCAATTATAGACCTGTCAGTTTGACATCAGTGGTGGGTAAATTAATGGAAAGTATTCTTAGAGATAGTATTTATAATTATCTGGATAGACGGGATCTGATTAGAAGTAGCCAGCATGGATTTGTGCGTGGAAGGTCATGTTTGACAATCCTTATTGAATTTTTTGAAGAAGTTACAAGGAATGTTGACGAGGGTAAGGCAGTGGATGTAGTCTATATGGACTTCAGCAAAGCCTTTGACAAAGTTCCACATGGAAGGTTAGTTAAGAAGGTTCAGTCGTTAGGTATTAATGCTGGAGTAATAAAATGGATTCAACAGTGGCTAGATGGGAGATGCCAGAGAGTAGTGGTGGATAATTGTTTATCGGGATGGAGGCCGGTGACTAGCGGGGTGCCTCAGGGATCTGTTTTGGGCCCAATGTTGTTTGTAATATACATAAATGATCTGGATGATGGGGTGGTAAATTGGATTAGTAAGTATGCCGATGATACTAAGGTAGGAGGTGTTGTGGATAATGAGGTGGATTTTCAAAGCTTGCAGGGAGATTTATGCCGGTTAGAAGAATGGGCTGAACGTTGGCAGATGGAGTTTAATGCTGAGAAGTGTGAGGTTCTACATTTTGGCAGGAATAATCCAAATAGAACATACAGAGTAAATGGTAGGGCATTGAGGAATGCAGAGGAACAGAGAGATCTAGGAATAACTGTGCATAGTTCCCTGAAAGTGGAGTCTCATGTAGATAGGATGGTGAAGAGGGCTTTTGGAACGCTGGCCTTTATAAATCAAAGCATTGAGTACAGAAGTTGGGATGTAATGCTAAAGTTGTACAAGGCATTGGTAAGGCCAAATTTGGAATATTGTGTGCAGTTCTGGTCACCGAATTATAGGAAAGATATCAATAAATTAGAGAGAGTGCAGAGACGATTTACTAGGATGTTACCTGGGTTTCAGCAATTAAGTTACAGAGAAAGGTTGAACAAGTTAGGTCTCTATTCATTGGAGCGTAGAAGGTTGAGGGGGGATTTGATCGAGGTATTTAAAATTTTGAGAGGGATAGATAGAGTTGACGTGAACAGGCTTTTTCCATTGAGAGTAGGGGAGATTCAAACGGGAGGACATGATTTGAGAGTTAGGGGGCAGACGTTTAAGGGAAACACGAGGGGGTATTTCTTTACTCAGAGAGTGATAGCTGTGTGGAATGAGCTTCCTGTAGAAGTAGTAGAGGCCAGTTCAGTTGTGTCATTTAAGGTAAAATTGGATAGGTATATGGACAGGAAAGGAGTGGAGGGTTATGGGCTGAGTGCGGGTAGGTGGGACTAGGTGAGATTAAGGGTTCAGCACGGACTAGGAGGGCCAAGATGGCCTGTTTCCGTGCTGTGATGGTTATATGGTTATATGGTTTAAAAAAAAGCTCTTCTATGGCAGAGTTTTAGGAAGTAACATCATTGTTCAGAGCCGTTTGCTGTATCTCTGTTGTGCTGCCTCATTTGTCCTACATCAAGAAGCTGAAAGGTAAACTGAAGGAAAGTGAATACAGGCAATGGAATGGGAACCACAGGGGGCAGCAAGAGAACCTGGCACAAAGAAAGATGGTTTTTGTACTGTTGATCTGACTTCACAATGGGAAGGATAATCCACACAATTCAGCACAAGCAATGATTGTGGCTAATCAAAATTTATTTATTTATTGATAAACAGCATGGAATAAGGTCCTTCCGGCCCTTCAAGCTGCACCATCCAACAATCCTCCAATTTAATCACAGGATAATTTACAACGACCAATTCACCTACCAACCAGTATGTCTTTGAACTGTGGGAGGAAACCCATGTAGTACAAGCTCCTTACAGACAGCGGTGGGAATTGAACCCTGAGTCACTGGTATTGTAAGGCATTGTGCCAACCACTATGCTACTGTGCTGCCCAGTACATTACATTAACATGTATGGAAACATATTAATTAGTTTTGTTTTAAGGTGTAAGCAGGAAATGGTTAAAGTAATTTTTAAGATGATATCCTTATTTTATTTTTAAGTTCTGCATAATTGAGAGGGTTAATGAGTCATTCCCACAGCTTTAACCTTTGCCACTTTGGAGTCCATGCCACTGCATAAACATAAGAAACAGCAGAAGTCCATTCAGGCTCTCTCATTCATTGAGAACAAGAGTGACCTTCCACATCAGTGCCACTCTCCTGCACTAATCTCATATCTCCCAATCCTTTTGATATCCAAAAATCCTTCAAATCCCTGTGATTATCTACGTCTATCTCTATCAATAATGACTGAGTCTCTGAAACACTTGGATAGGAATTTAACTTCCTCTCAGTAATGAATGGCCAACCCCTTACTTTGAGACCATAAGCCCTGGTTTTAAACATCCCAATCAGGGGAAACAGCAATGCTACATCTACCCTGTCAAACCCCGTAAGAGCTTTAGATACTTCAATGAGAACAACTCACATTCTTCCAAACTCAAGACAGTCCAGGCTCAGTCAGCTTAATTTCCCTTTGTATAATAAACCTGCTCTAGTGAAATTACTCTAGTGAACCCCTGGCACTCTGTCAAACTTTTCTTCAGACAGTGAGACCGCTCCTGTACACAAATATTCCCAATGCAGTCTCCAATGTAATTGCAGCAAGACATATCTACTCTTGTACTCAGATGTTGATGAGGTGTACAGAAATGAGATAGATCAGCTGGTTGAGTGGTGTTACAACAAGAACCTCACACAACATCAGTAAGATCAAGGAACTGATTGTGGAATTCAGGAAGGGGAAGCTGGGAGAACACACACCAGTCCTCATTGAGGGATCAGTGATGGAAAGGGTGAGCAGTTTCAAGTTCCTGCACCTAACACATTGATACAATCACGAAAAAAGGCACATCAACAGTTCTGTTTCATTCTTGCTGAGATTCAGTCTGTCACCAAAGCCATACAAGTTTCCGAGAGCATTTTGACTGGGTGCATCACCGTCTGGTGTGGAGTCTCCAATGCAGAGGGTTGTAGACTCAGCCAGCTCCATCACGGGCACAACCCTCCCCAACATCGAGGATATCCTCAGGAGGCGGGGTCTCAAGAAGCAGTATCCAACATGAAGGACCCTCATCATCTGGGACATGCTCTCTTCTCGTTACTACCATCAGCAAGAAGGTACAAGAGCCACACTTAATGATTCAGGAACAGCTTCTTTCCCACCACCATCAGATTTCTGCACTGTTCATAAACCCATGAACACTACCTCATTACTCCTCTTTTGCTCAATTTATTTATTTTTGTAATTTATAGTAATTTTACATCCTTGCAGGTGTAAGTGATAATAGACCTGATTCTGATATTCACATTTTCTTTCAATAAAAGCAAACATAGTGTTTGCATTCCAAAATACTTGCTGAACAAAAAGATTCATAGGGGATTACAGCACAGAAACAGGCCCTTTGGCCCATCTAATCCATGCTGAACTATTATTCTGAGTCCTATCTGCCTGCACCCAGACCATAGCCCGTCATACCTCTCATATCCATGTACCAATCCAAATGTTTCTTAAATGTTGAAATTGAACCTGTATCTGCCACTTGTGCTGGAAGCTAGTTCCACACTCTCACCACCCTCTGAATGAAGAAATTCCCCCTCGTGTTCCCTTTAAACATTTCACCTTTCACCTTTAACCATGACCTCCAGTTCTGGTCTCACCCAATCTCAGTGGAAAAAGCCTGCTTGCATTTACCCTATCCAGCAGGCGAACCGGCTAACAAATAGCCAGCGCGTGGGGAGAGACTTTGGTAATGCACCTCTGATGTTATTTCCGCCTGGAGAGGGTGGGCGCTAGGGATTAAATGCCAGCGCCGCGAAGTTTGAATAAACTAGTCTCAAAACGACTTACCGACTGTGTGTCGTTATTTCAGCGCTGTGTGTAGCACATCGCTACAATCCCTCGTAATTTTGTATACCTCTATCAAATCTCCCCTCATTCCCCTATGTTCCAGGGAACAAAAGTCTTAACCTTTTCAACCTTTCTCTATAACTTAGGCCCTGAAGTCCCAGTAACATTCTTGTAAATTTTACTTTGTACTCTTTCAATCTTATTGATACCTTTGCTGTAGATAGGTGACCAGAATTGCACACAATACTCCCAAATTAGGTCTCACCAATGTCTTATATAACTTCAACATAACATCCCAACTCCTGTATTCAATACTTTGATCTGGGCCAATGTGCCAATACCTGCATGTTAATTTTCAATGACACCCAAGCCTCTTTGAGCAACAACACCTTTCACCATATAAAAGGAAAATCAACCTATATTTTTTGACCAAATTTCAAATGCATGGACTAGTGCCTAGCTCTCAATGACTGAAACTAGCAAGCAGTTCAATGAATGATCTTCTATTCTCCACATCCTACCCTGGAACAATCCTTACCACATTTGTTTTATGAGACCCTGAGTTTTGCACCTTCTTGAAACCAAGAGTCATTTAATTGATGCCTTCTTTTGCAACTTACTCTCACGCTAGTCGGCAATCTATTATCTGACACTGATATGCAAAATTGTTAAAAGTAAGTACAACAGTTCATCGCCAAACCTTTAATCATGGAAATGTACAGAACTATGCAAAAATCTTAGCCACCCTGCATTTTTATATACATTTTGTTTTAGATGTTTATTTTTTGCCTTCTGCATTAGTGCATCAGTAGAAAAGAGCAAATTTTAGATTTGCATTCATTTTCCAAAAACTTAAATGTTAATGTTTTTTTTGTATTTCAGTAAAGAAAGTAACACATCAAGTAAAAGACTACTTTTCAAATAAAAACTTGATTACTTTGTCGGTATATAACCCAGTGCATGATTAAACAAAGATAACAAACAGATCAATGACATAATGAGTTGAATGAACTAAACTGATTAACTGAAATGGGTGTAGAAAGAATCAAACTGGGAGAAGGACAACCAGACTAAAAGGTGAATCTGTGGCAGATCTGACACTTCAAATAATCAATTCTTACACCATGGCAAGAGTGAGCACAGCAACAAGACACAAGTGGCCATCCTGCATTAGCAAGGTCTCTCCAAAGGGGAAATTCTGTGGCAGATGGGAGCGTCAAGATGTGCTGCCCAAGCTCTTCTGAAGAAGCACAAAGAAACAGGCAAGGCTGAAGACCAGAGTCGAAGTGGTCAGCCACAGAAACTGACTGCAGCAGACGAGAGATACATCAAACTGACATCTCTTCTAAATCAGAAGAAGCCCAGTACTGCTATCAGCTCTGAACTCGCAGAAACCACTGGAACACAAGTAGACCCCTCTACAGTCCGGAGAAGTCTTCTCAAAACCAGTCCTCATTGAAGGGTTGTTATCAAAAAGCCATTCCTCCTAAGTGGAAACAAAGCCAAGAGACTCACCTACGCACAAAAACACAAGGACTGGGGTGCTGAACAATAACAGCAAGTGCTCTGGACTAACAAGTCAAAATTTGCAACTTATGGCTCAAACAGGAGACAGTTTATCCGTAGAAGAGCTAGAGAGTGCTACATGAATGAGTGTCTGCAGCCAACAGGGAAGCACGGTGGAAATTCCCTGCAGGTTTGGGGCTGCATTTCTGCAAATCGAGATGGCAGTGACTAGTGGGGTACCGCAAGGCTCAGTGCTGGGACCCCAGTTGTTTACAATATATATTAATAATTTAGATGAGGGAATTAAATGCAGCATCTCCAAGTTTGTGGATGACACGAAGCTGGGCGGCGGTGTTAGCTGTGAGGAGGATGCTAAGAGGATGCAGGGTGACTTGGATAGGTTAGGTGAGTGGGAAAATTCATGGCAGGTGCAATTTAATGTGGATAAATGTGAGGTTATCCACTTTGGTTGCAAGAACAGATTATTATCTGAACGGTGGCCAATTAGGAAAAGGGGAGGTGCAACGGGACCTGGGTGTTATTGTACACCAGTCATTGAAGGTGGGCATGCAGGTACAGCAGGCGGTGAAAAAGGCAAATGGTATGTTGGTATTCATAGCAAAAGGATTTGAGTACAGGAGCAGGTAAGTTCTATTGTACAAGGCCTTGGTGAGACCGCACCTACAGTATTGTGTGCAGTTTTGGTCCCCTAATCTGAGGAAAGACATTCTTGCCATAGAGGGAGTACAAAGAAGGTTCACCAGATTGATTCCTGGGATGGCAGGACTTTCATATGAAGAAAGACTGGATTGACTAGGCTTATACTCACTGGAATTTAAAAGATTGAGGGGGGATCTTATTGAAACGTATAAAATTCTAAAGGGATTGGACAGGTTAGATACAGGAAGATTGTTTCCAATGTTGGGGAAGTCCAGAACGAGGGGTCACAGTTTAAGGATAAAGGGGAAGCCTTTTAGGACCGAGATGAGGAAGAACTTCTTCACACAGAGAGTGCTGAATCTGTGGAATTCTGTGCCACAGGAAACAGTTGAGGCCGGTTCATTGGCTATATTTAAGAGGAAGTTAGATATGGCCCTTGTGGCTAAAGGGATCAGGGGGGTCAAACTCATTTTAGGTCACGGGCCGGATTGGGCAAAATGCAGCTTCATGCGGGCCGGATCAGTCAGGCGCGTGCGAACGCAGCTTTCATTGCCTCCGTTTTTTCAACCTGTTCTCATGTATCTCAGTCTCTGCTATAACTACAAAGTGTTTCACTTCACAAATTCCATTCTTATGAAGAAGGCTGCTGAGCAAGCATTATTTTTATGATTGGTATTAACTTACAATCATAGGCTTCATATCGCCGGGCCATTAATAATTAAAATAATAGATCTATCTAAAATGATCTCGCGGGCCTTGAGTTTGACACCTATGGGCTAAAGGGATCAGGGGGTATGGAGAGAAAGCAGGTACAGGGTTCTGAGTTGGATGATCAGCCATGATCATACTGAATGGCGGTGCAGGCTCAAAGGGCCGAATGGCCTAATCCTGCACCTATTTTCTATGTTTCTATGTGGTCTGGTCAGAGTTAATGGAATCCTCAATGCTATACAAAGTACAAGCAGATTCTCGTCCATCATGCAATACCATCAGGGAAGTGTCTGATCAGTCCCAACTTCATTCTGCAGCACTGCAATGACCCCAAACACGTGGCCAAGTTCATAAAGTGAAAAGACAGTCAAGGAGTTCTGCATCAGATGGTGTGGCCTCCACCGAGCCCTGATATCAACATCATCCAGGCTGTCTGAGATTACCTGGAGAGACGGAAGCAAGTGAGGCAGCCAAAGTCTGCAGAAGAATTGTGGCAAGTTCTCCAAGATGCTTGGAACAACCTACCAGCCTATTTTCTTATAAAACTGCATGGCACTGTACCTAAGAGAATTGAAGTTTTAAAGGCAAAGGGTGGTCACACCAAATAGTGATTTGATTTTTCTTTTGCTTACTGCTCTTTATAGCAATTTTCTGATATTTAGAGATCTTTCATTTCATTATTTTTGAAACCATCTTCACTTTACAGAATTTTGTTTCCATGTGCCTAAGACGTTTGCACAGTACAGTTCATTGGTGGGTCGTCACAAGATATTGACCTGAGTAGAATAACTCAAGTTTAGGTCTGCCATGCTTTGTTGTAGGAGATTGTTCATGCTTCAGCCTTTGAAGTTCATCATCATATCTTTCAAAAAGGTTATTGCAAAGCAAAAACCGTGACAGCAACAGGAAGCCCTCAATCTAAATTAGTTACAAAAACACATATCACTTGCCATTAAGCTCAATGTGCCAGATGGTTTAAATTAGATTGATCTGCAGTACATATTTTGACTAATTTAAAGCACAACCCAGTAGAAGAATCAAATAGTCAAGATAAATATTAATTAAATCTATAACAGCAAAATAAAATTAACTTACTAAAAGCAGGTTGTAAATAATTAACAGAATAACTTGTCTGACATTTTAAGACAAACACTACAAACTCTTGTACTTCATCACTGATTAAATAGAGTTTTTGAAAGCTCATTTGATCAGAGATGAGGAAACTCTTCATGAATGGGGAAGAAACAGTTTACAACATTAATCCATTTTTTCCCACTGTAAATTACACCTAGTGCAGTCAAACTGGCAAAAAAAGAACCAAAGGGAAATTGATGAACACAGGGGTGCAGGGAAATAAGGAGAAGGGGAAATTAGATTGATAGGATTGCAGCCTGGGAGCTGGGATGAATGAGGATGTGCCCTCCTTCATTGTTACGTCAGAAGGTATGTGAGAGCAAGTGGATGAGTCTTATGAGAATAGGACCAATCAGATACGATAATGGAAACATGCATGGAGTCGGAGGAGGTAGCAGAGGTACTTAATAAATACTTTGCTTCAGTATTCTCCAGGGAAAAGGACCTTAGCAATTGTGGGGATGACTTACAGGGGACTGAAATGCTTGAGCATATAGACATTAAGAAAGAGGATGTGCTGGAGCTTTTGGAAAGCATTAAGTTGGATAAGTCACCAGTACTGGACAAGATTTACCCCAGGCAACTGTGGGAGACTAGGGAGGAGACTGCTGAGCCATTGGCATTGGGGATTGGAGGGTTACAAATATTGTTCCCTTATCCCAAGAAATGGAGTAGAGATAACCCAGTAAATTATAGACCAGAGAGTCTTACTTCAGTGATGGGCAAGTTGTTGGAGAAGATCCTGAGAGGCAGGATTTATGAGCATTTGGAGAGACATAAACTGATGGAGTTCAACCCAGATAAGTGTGAAGTGGTTCATTTTGGTAGGTCAAATTTGAAAACAGAATATAATATTAATGGTAAGACTCTTGGCAGTGTGGGAGATCAGAGGGATCTTGGGGTCCGAGTCCATAGGACACTCAAAGCTTCTGTGCAGGTTTACCGTATGGTTAAGAAGGTGTATGGTGCATTGGCCTTCATCAACCGTCGTATTGAGTTTAGGAGCCGAGAGGTAATGTTGCAGTTACATAGGACCCTGGTCAGACCCCACTTGGAGTACTGTGCTCAGTTCCGGTCACCTCACTATAGGAAGGATGTGGAAACCACAGAGACAGTGCAGATGAGATTTACAAGGATGTTGCCTGGATTGGAGAGCAAGCCTTATGAGAATAGGTTGAGTGAATTTGGCCTTTTCTCCTTGGAGCAACGGAGGATGAGAGGTGACCTGATAGAGGTGTATAAGATGATGAGAGGCATTGATTGTGTGGATAGCCTGAGGCTTTTTCCCAGGGCTGAAATGGCTAGCACAAGAGGGCACAGCTTTAAAGTGCTTAGAAGTAAGTACAGAGGAGATGTCAGGGGTAAGTTTTTCACATAGAGTGGTGGGTGCATGGAATGCACTACCAGTGACGGTGGCGGAGAAGGATACAATAGGGTCTTTTAAGAGATTCTTAGAAAGGTACATGGAATTTAGAAAAATAGAGGGCTACGTGGTAGGGTAATTCTAGGCAATTTCTAGAGTAGGTTACATGGTCGGCCCAACATAGTGGGCCAAAGGGCCTGTAATGTGCTGTAGATTTCTATGCCCTATGACCTAGAAGGAAATAATGAAACCCTGAATAAAATAAAATGACATCCACTTGGTTCTACATTCCCCCGCCCCCCCCCCCCCCGAAAATGTGCTACCTTTCATTTTCCTCCATTTAGTATCTAATCCAATTACATCCTGTGTCCCCCCCCCCCTTCCTGGTTACCTGTAGATTCACATATTCATGCCATCATTAAAACTCTGTAACATTGCCTGAATCTATCATCCATGGCTTTATTACTTTCCTCATTCTGCACTACACAAGTTTGAGGTCATCTCAGACTCTGGAGCCAGAAGTCTAACTTGCAGAAATGCTCATCATGACCGATGATGGTACCTAATAAGCAAGCACTTGATTTTGAAATTTGGATCCAACCATGGTCTTGCCCTCCCTATTTCTGTAATCTCTTTAAGCCCTTTTACCCCTCATGATATTTGCTTCCTTCAGTTTTGCTCCTTGGATGATCCTCAGTTTCTATCCCTCACCATTGGGGCCATGTCATCAGCTGTCTGGGCCTTAAAGCTCTGGAATTCGCTCCCTCTTTTTCCCCTCCTTCAGGACAATTATTAAGACTTTCTAATCACACTTTTGGTCACACATTGCAATATTTCCTTGTATGACTCAATGTTAAATATTGTTTGCTATCATCTCAGTGTAACAACATGAATACGCATTTTGTTAAGCTGTTTGAGATGTGCAAAACCACCATTATCACATTTCAGGTTTTGGGCAATTTTCCACTATTAACTCACAAAGGAGTAAACCTTTTGCAAAGAAACAAGTTTCTACCAATGAACCATTTCAGCAAAAACTTCCCTGAAATTTAGGGCAAGTAGCTTTTCAAGCTGAAGATACATAAATTAATCATTGAAGCAAAAACACTGGGAAGACCCCTAATGGATGAAATGGTAATTGTGCTACCAAACACGAGTTAGTGAAATCCCAGGTAAAACCCCAGTCAACGGTGAGTTAGCTACTTCAGCTGGGGCACAATGACAGCCAAGCAAGAAGCTCTATGGCTGGATGAACTGGCCAACATCAACTGGAAAAAAAACTGCTGGAACACAACAATAGAGTAGCTGGTAACTGTAATCTGCCAAAACTGGGCAGCATCAGGTCAACAGCTGCTGATTCTTCCAGGGTTTTCAGGGAGAAGGTTCAGGGGTCAATTGGCCTCCTTCCATCTCCCACTGGCTGAAGATTTTACAGATTCACATGCAGATTCCACCTAGTCAGATTGACCTTCACTGTGCAATGAACCCAAGAAAAATGCAGGGACAAGCTGCAAGTGGTCCTTTTCAAACTCACAAATTAACTTAATCAACCAAGAGGGATTTGTGGAATTTTTCTAGAAGATTTCTCTATCTTTAGAAATTCATTACTATTCTACATCTGTTACATGATGATGCACTAACCATAACCTTAACCAAAGGGTTAACCAACACAGAGGAACCATCACGATCTCCCATAGTCCCCTTTGATCCTGTGATATCCATCACTGAGGCCTACATGAGAGCATCCTTCAATAGGGTGAACCCATGAAAAACATCCATCCCAGATGGGGTACCTGGCCGTGTACTAAAGACCTGTACTGATCAACTGGCTGGAGTGTTCACTGATATCTTTAATCCTTGGTATGACAGTATGAGGTACCCACCTGCTTCAAGCAGGATTCAATTATACTGGTGCCTAACAAGAATGTGGTAGCCTGCCTCAATTATATCGTCTAGTAGCACTTACATCCACAATGATGAAGTGATTTGTTGACTGGAACAACAGCTCCACAGCATATTCCACCTCATCAGCTCTTCACTCAATCCTGAAACATCTGGACAGCAAAGATGCATACATCAGGATACTCTTTATCGACTACAGCTTGGCATTCAATACTAACATCCCCTCAAAACTAATCAATAAGATTCAAGACCATAGCATCAATACCTTGTGCAACTGGATCCTCAATTTCCCTAGTTCGGATTGGCAACAACATCTCCTCCACAATCTCCATCAGCACAGCTGCACCATAAGGTTGTTTCCTTAGCCTCCTGCTCTATTTGCTTTCTACTTATGACTGTGTGGATAAGCACAGCTCCAATGCCATATTCAAGTTTGCTGACGATGTCACTGTCGTTGGCTGAATCAAAGGTGGTGATGAATCAGAATATAGGAGGGAGATTGTAAATCCGATTGAGTGGTTCCACAACAACAACCTCTCACTCAATGTCAGCAAGACCAGGAAGCTGATTACTAACATCAGGAGGGGAAAAACAGAGGTCCGTGAGTCAGTCCTCATTGGGCAATCAGAGGTGGAGAGGATCTGCAACTTTAAATTCCTCCAAGATCTGTCCTGGGCACAGCGCACAAGTGCAGTTCCGAAGAAAGTACGGCAGTGCCTCTACTTCCTTTGAAGTTTACGTAGATTCAGTATGACACCTAAAACCTTGACAATTTTCTATAGATGTGCAGTGGAGAGTATATTTACTGACTGCATCACAACCTGGTAAGAAATACCAATGCCCTTGACCAGAAAATCCTACAAAACGTAGTAGATATGGTCCAGTCCATCATGGGAAAAGCCCTCCCCACCATTGAGTACATCTACATGAAGCGCTGTCGCAAGAAAGCAGCATCCATCATCAAGGATCCCACTTCTCACTGCTGCCATCAGGAAGGTGGTACAGGAACCTCAGGACCCTCACCACCAAGTTCAAGAACAGTTATCAGGCTCTTGAATCAGAGAGGATAGCTTCACTCAACTTTACTCAACTGATCACTGAACTGTTCCCACCTGGAAGGAAGTGATCCTCTCAGCCTTACACATAGAGGCATTAAAAGAAAAGGAACAAGCTTATAAGTGAAGAAGGGTAGAGAAAAGGAGAAAGAGCATGTACACTGGAACAGAAAAATCAGTATATGTGAATTTTATTCCAGTATGAATAAACTCTTCTCAGGCTTCCAGCTGGGTACAGGTATCGATTATAACCGATGTTTCGATGACAAACTCCTCCATCTTCATGAAGCCTGTAACTGGCTGGAAGCCCGAGAAGAGTTTATTAGTCATATATGCCAGGAAAACACTAGATCCTTATTCCAGTATCATATAAAAATAGTAAATATGAAGAAATCATCTGTGACTTTTATGTGAATAGCTGTTTACAATTTCCTGGACAGAAGTCACATTACTTAAAAAAATATATATATACACACACTCAGTTAAGGAGAGCTTACTATTTGATCATGTTCCCTTTTACCTGGTTCCAACCTTGAGACATTTCTTTTGCTACTGAACTAGTGTGCAATAATAATACATTATATTGCTACTATCTGTGTGCAACTTCTGTAGTTGTCTACATTACTAACAGGAAAACAGCTCATGAAGAATTACTAATTTCACACCCCCCCCCCCCAAAGTAAGCTGGGGCAGTTACTTTTAAAAAATAAGCTTCTTAGAAACTAATGAGAGCAATTGAAACAGAAACTTTAAGCGCTCCAGTTTAAAATAACCACACCCTTCTTCCACTCCCTCATCAAACATTTCAGTAGTGACACTTCCAGTAAAACTGTACACAAGAAAGTAAAGCACAACAGTACTTTCTCCTTCAGGCAAATTATCCAGACAATTAAAAGGCAAAATAAGCTTATTACCTGGGAATAGTACATTTTGAAATCTTTAATGACAGCACAGGTTAGATACCAAGTATAGCTCCTTTCACACTGCAACATCAGACACTCCCTACGCTGCGGCAGCAGAGGACACGTGGGTTCTGCAGGGCCTGGAGTGCTTTTTGGATTGCATGCTATTTAAACCTGATAGCATATTAAGTAAATAACACTAGGTTTATAAAAGATACTGTACATGGAACAGTACAGCATAAGAAACACGCCCTTTGGCCCATGTTGTCTGTGCCAACTATGATGGCAATCCAAATTAATCCTATCTGCCTTCATGTGGTCTATGTTCCTCTATGACCTTTAGTATTTGACATTTCAACCCTTTAAAAAAGACCCTGCCCATCTACTCTATCTCTGCCTACTCTCAGTCTCCACCGCTTCAGAGAAAATAACCCATGTTTGCCTACATTCTCCTTATAGCTCATAGCCTCTACTTCATGCAACATCCTGGTAAACCTCTGTTTAAAGTTCAAAGTAAATTTATAATCAAAGTACGTAGATGTCACTACGTACAACCCTGAGTTTCATTTTCTTATGGAGATACTCAATAAATCCAAGAAACAAAATAGAATCAATGAAAGACCACACCCAACAGGATGGACAAACTAGCAGTGTGCAAAAGACAACAAGCTGTACAAATGCAAAAGAAAAAAAGGAAATAATAATAAATAAAGTAATAAATATCAAGAATATGAGATGAAGAGTTCTTGTAAGTGAGCCTATAGTTTGAGAGAACAGTTTAGTGATGGGGCAAGTGAAATTATTCCCACTGGCTCAAAAGCTTGTTGGTTGAGAGGTAATAACTGCTCCTGAACCTGGTGGTGTGAGTCCTGAGGCTCCTGGACCTTCTTCCTGATGGCAGCAGTGAGAAGAGAGCATGACCTGGACGGTGGGGTTCTCTGATGATAGATACTGCTTTCCCCACGACGGACTGGGCTGTATCTACTATTTTTTGTAGGATTTTCCAGTCAAGGACATTGGTGTTACTATACCAGGCTGTGACACAGCCAGTCAATATACTCTCCACCACACATCTATCAATGTTTGTCAAAGTATTATATGTCATGCTGAATCTTCACAAATTTCTATGAAAGTAGAGGGGCTGGCGTGCCTTCTTGTATTGGCACATGTGATGGGCCCAGGACAGATCCTCTGAAATGATAAGACTGAGGAATTTAAAGTTGCTGACCCTCTCCATCTCTGATGCGCCAATGAGGACTGGCTCATAGATCTCTGGTTTCCTTCTCCGTCAATAATCAGCTCCTTGGTCTTGCTGATGTTGAGTGAGAGGTTGTTATTGTGGCATCACTCAGCCAGATTTTTAATCTCCCTCCTATATGCTGATACGTCAATCACCTTTTTGCACTCTCTCCAAAGCCTCCACATCTTTCCTGTAATAGGGTGACCAAACCTGCACACGATATTCCAAATATGGCCTAACAAAAATTTTTATACAGCAGCAACTTGACATCTTGACTCTTATACTCAACACCATGATGATGAAGGCAACTATGTCATGCAACACACACAAAATGCTGGTGGAACACAGCAGGCCAGGCAGCATCTATAGGAAGCACTGTTGATATTTCGGGCCGAGACCCTTCATCAGGACTAACTGAAAGGAGAGATACTGAGAGATTTGAAAGTGGGAGGGGGAAATGCAAAATGAAAGGAGAAGATGGGAGGGGGTGGGATGAAGCTAAGAGCTGGAAAGGTGATTGGCGAAAGTGATACAGAGCTGGAGAAGGGAAAGGATCATGGGACGGGAGGCTTCGGGAGAAAGAAAGGGGGAGGGGGGAGTACCAGAGGGAGATGGAGAACAGGCAGAGTGATGGGCAGAGAGAGAGAGAAAAAAACAAACAACTAAATATGTCAGGGATGGGGTAAGAAGGGGAATTAACATAAGTTAGAGAAGTCAATGTTCATGCCATCAGGTTGGAGGCTACCCAGCCAGTATATAAGGTGTTGTTTCTCCAACCTGAGTGTGGCTTCATCTTGACAGTAGAGGAGGCCATGGATAGACATATCAGAATGGGAATGGGACGTGGAATTAAAATGTGTGGCCACTGGGAGATCCTGCTTTCTCTGGCAGACTGAGCGTAGGTGTTTAGCGAAACGGTCTCCCAGTCTGCGTCGGGTCTCACCAATATATAAAAGACCACACCGGGAGCACCAGACGCAGTATACCACACCAGCTGACTCACAGGTGAAGTGTCGCCACACGAAGGACTGTCTGGGGCCCTGAATGGTGGTGAGGGAGGAAGTGTAAGGGCAGGTGTAGTACTTGTTCCGTTTACAAGGATAAGTGCCAGGAGGGAGATCAGTGGGAAGAGATGGGGGGGACGAGTGGACAAGGGAGTCGTGTAGGGAGTGATCCCTGCGGAAAGCAGAAAGGTGGGGGAAGGGAAAGACGTGCTTGGCAGTGGGATCACTACCCCCCTCTTAGTATCTCTCCTTTCAGTTAGTCCTGATGAAGGGTCTCGGCCCGAAACGTTGACAGTGCTTCTTCCTATAGATGCTGCCTAGCCTGCTGTGTTCCACCAGCATTTTGTGTGTGTTGCTTGAATTTCCAGCATCTGCAGATTTCCTCGTGTTTGGTAACTATGCCATGCGCCTTCTTTACAACCCTATATACTTTTGTTGCCACTTTCATGGAGCTATAGACCTGTATCCAAGATCTTTTTGCACATTAATATTCCTAAAGGTCCTGCCATTTACCGTATACTTTCTTCTTACATGTCACCTCCCAAAGTACAACTCACAATTGTCTAGATTAAACTCCATCTGCCATTTTCCTGCTCACATGTTCAACTGTATCCTATGACAACCTTCTTCACTGTCCGCATTTCTGCCAATTTTTGTGCAGACGGTCTGTGGGAGAGAGTCACAGTTTAGGGTCCTCCTGACACTGCACTGAGATTATTAAAAATTTGTGCTATTTAAAATAGCATTAACAATTTACTTTAAGTTTGCAGTCAGCTGATAACTGATGATGTGGAGTAAGACTGCTTGTTATGAAAATGTTGACTTGAATGGTTTGTATTTCTAAATTTATTCATGAAAATGTTCTAATCTATAGATTTTGAAAGAAAAACAGGTTAGACACCAGGGAGGTGCACCTCTCTTAGCACAGGTAATCATCACCCTGCTGCCTGAAAGAGACAATCACCACTTCTTAAGAAATTGGGAGTCCAGTCTCCCTCCTCAGCATAAATGTTAAGATCATTGCCTGGGCCACATCTTCTCATCTGGGCTTTATTTATTTATTTAGAGTACAGCACAGTACAAGTCCTTCCGGGCCAACATGCCCACATCGCCCAATTATACCCAAGTGTCCAATTAACCTACTAACCTACACATCTTTGGCACTGTTCCCTCTATGCTGCACAGGTATGTGGCTATGTGGTAATTGAAATACTCCCGCGCACACAGGCTTTGTTGCCGAGCAGCTAGAATTGGATGCAGCTAGAAAAAGTTGATGAAACGTGAAAGAATTTTTGTTGTACTGTAATTTATTATGTTGTTGTTGTTGATTGCCATTGAGTCACCATTGACTCATGGCGACCCTATGGATAGTGTAGTTGTCCATTGGGGTTTCATGGTAAGATATGGAAGTAGATTGCCACGCCTTTCTTCCATATTTCATTATACCCTTCAATTAATAAATAAAATCAAAAGTAAGCGATTTTTCATTTTTCATTCTAAATATTCATAGTATGCATACTACAAAAAAAAAATCTAAAGTGCCACATAGTTTTCAGGCCATGTAAAAATTTCCTCCTCAAAGCAATGATTGGCCGCATCTGTAAAAAAAAACTAGACGGAACGTTGGTTTGGAATGTGGGAGGAAATAAGTGTATCCGGAGGGAACCCATGCAGTTATGGCGAGAATGTACAAATGCTTTACAGACAACAGTGGAATTGAACATGGGTTGTAGGTGCTGTAATAGCATTGCACTAATCACTGCACTACTGTGCTATGGTAACCTGCTTAATCCACCATGTCCCTACACAGTCCAGGTCTTTCTTTCAGTCCAACACCCATCCTGTTTCATCTTTCCTAGGGGATCAGTCTGTTGGTTTGACAGGTTGGATCGCAAATTTCTTTTCTGGGCTCTCCACAAACTGAGTTCCTTTTGATGACCTTTGTATGCTAGCACACAGGGCAAGGTGAAAGTTAACAGGTCCTTGGGAGAGAACTGCATTAGGGATGCCCCATGTCTGGCCTGCTGTATGCCACTTGAATGGAGCCATTCCTGCTTTCTTCAGGAGGCTGACAGTTTTGGCACCATGTGGGTGAAAAGTGCTACTCAGCAAAGCTCTGCACATTTGGTCTGCAAGTTGGTCCATGGACTGGGTCACCTGCCATTTATGCAGCTTGGAGTAGTCTGTATTCCATTTTTGTGTGGAATGTGAGAGGTTGCAGCCTCAAGTCCTGATTGCGCTTCAACTTCATGCTCTTGACCATTGGGCACCAAATACAGAGGGGGAGGGGGAATGACTCAGTAAGTGTCTTCCTCATTGGCCTTTTCAAGTTGGCCATTCACAGGCACCAAACCATTGAGAGCCTCTGTCAAGGCTGACTGCCTGCTTCTCTTCCAAAGACGCGGATTGTCCAGGAAACCAAGATTTTTTATTTGCATTTTTCCAACATTCTTAAATTATTTTTTAAACAATAAAGAAACCAAAACGTACAGAATGTGGGCCTAAGGGCAGATGTCAAAATCACTGGTTAGACTTTAGACTCCGAGTGAAGCTCCCTCTGCACTGTCAGTCACTGTACAGGACTTCTGATCATTACAGAATGCGAACTTGTTCCAGAGCACACTGTCATGACCAGATTTGCTGGCATGAAGTAAGTTGAAGGAGAGCAGGCTGCCAACTCCACAAGCAAATAACCCTGTGGTAGCTTGGATCAATGTGGACTAAAAAGAGAAAAAGGTGGTGACAATTATGTAAGGGCCAATGAGACTGTAGGAAGCTGCATCACCTGCAGACTGTGCAATACAGCATCCATGAGCATCAATCTGACAGACTGATTGAAGAGAATCATTGGAAATGTCAAGTTACTGCTTTGTACTAATTCTTAACTAATGCAAAAGAAAATGGCCTTTCAGTTAGTTCTATAACTGTGTTTTTGATTAATTCATTTTAAATTAACAGAATTCATAAAATTAAAAAGGGTTTGATTTTTAAAAATTACATATAGGGTAAAGTTAACTCCACACTGTCCCATCACATACTCTTTGGGCAGGGGAAAAACAAGTTAATCACTTTAGTCCTGTCCCCCACCCTTGCTTTAGCAATTAAAATGTAGAAGTTTGCTCCAGAAGAAATCGGACGTAAACACTGGGACTCCCATCATTCTGAGTCTCCCGATTGAGAAGGGCAGTTAGTTTCTTGTGTGCATCCACACCCACTTTGCTACTCTCTGCCTTTGAACCACCCAGAGTTATCTTTACATAGTGTCCTCCCAAATAGTGCTCTCTTAGACAATACATTTTTTTTCTTCTGGGGCACTGCCTTCAGGATGACACCAAGTTTCAATCTGTGATCATTAGCCACACCTCTCCAAGGAAGTAGCCTGTCTTTTACAGGGCCATTTTTTATTTTAGTCTGGGTCATGGTGCCCACCAGTCAGAGTGCCAATGGTTGAGAGTGCTTTAATTGTTAAGGCAGTCAGACATTGGGACAGAATGGATGGTGGATGAGCAGGGCACACAGCACAGGAAGCTCTTGGATGAAGATTCTGGCAGTTCACCATTATAAGATCAAACTGACCCCATCTTAGCTAGAAATTACTAATTAGACCAAGACTCCAAAAATCCTTTTGGGAGATAGTTGCACCACACCATAAATGGTCTCCAATAAATGCCCTCTGTGCTGTTCTGCACTATACAAGAGAAGCTTCTTGTACAGGCTGCCCCTGCACACTTTCCACCTCCTCACCCTTGTCTGATATTCAGGTTAGACACAGAGTAAGCTGTCCTCTACACTGACCTGTCACACTTTCCTGGTGATATCATACGGTGATGCAGTAGTAGATATCAAGTGGAGTCACTTTACATGGGTGTGTCCAACACTGTACCTGCACACCCCCCCCCCCCCCACCATTTGGGCACCCTGGATGCAGAGTGCTGCCCAGGGCAGTGGTGTCCAACTGAAGTTTAAGCTGGCACACAGACTTCCAGCTTGCCTGCATTTCTGCAGCCATATTCCCCGAATACTTCTCTTCAACTTCAGCCCCACACTCCTGATGTTTCGGCAAACTTCTCAAAGAGCTTAACAATGATGCTCCTAACTCTGAGCTAACAAGTAACCATAAAAGTTTGTTTTTTACTTTAGTTAGAAACGAATACAGCAATTTTTAAAATGAGTGTTGACGACAGCATAAAAATAACATATATCGAGAAGATTTTAAGAACAGCAATTCATGAAATAACCAAAACCATAGTTTGAGGGAGATGGGGTGGAAGACTCCTTTAACAAAAATCAGGTTGAAGAAAGCATAAAAGGATCACCTCTAATCATTGTCAACAACAAAACCTATTTGGAACATTAAAAGCTAACAACACAAAAATGAGACAGTGGCAAGTTAAAGAGTAAGTTCAGAGACAATCAAATGCTTTCAGACCAATCCAGAAGTTTCTGACATAGGAAAACTAAAAGTCTCAGGGGATGGTCTGAACAAAGTGCTGGGACCTATTGTCAACACTCTCAGGTCATGCAGCCGCAAAATCATAACAGATAGGAGCAAGAAGATATCCCATTTTGTTGGAAAGGATACAGAGCTACTATACATTTCAAAAACAAAATATTTTCAGTGAATTATTAGACCAAATCAGTTCCACACAGCAAACTCACAAGTCACAAGGCTCCTAGACAAAGACAGTATTCGAATGGAAGTCCCTAATGTGACAAAGGAAATCCACAATCACATCTTCTTCAGCTGATATTTCATTCATAGAAACAGGGTTAGGTATCACATACTGTAACCATTGCTATATAAAAGTAAAGAAGATAATGACAACTGTAAAAATCTACAAAACAATCTTGCTGTTATGTAGAACAGGGAATGCTTCTATAACTACTGGCAAGCCACATCTGTCCCGAATCGGAGTGTGCATTCCGGCATGGATTCTTGGCTAGGAGATCAACTAGATACTCAATAGCTTACTGTGCCAACTTTGGGAGAAGTACAGAGATCAAAATTGACATCAGCTTTGTGGATTTAACCAAAGCTTGCAATATCATCTGCAAAGCTGGTTTATCTGCAGACCTGGAAAGTCTCAAAGCTCTTTACACAACAAACCTATGGCCACTTTTTTGTGTACCATACTGTGCCAGAGCTTCGATGACCACTTTTCTTTTCCAAGTGGTTGTCTTGGAGGAAAGATTCTGTGAGTGGTCCCCCACGTCCTTCTTACAGCACAGTTGTTTTTTTTAAATGACGCCGAGTTGTGAGTGCAACACTCAACCCAGCATGGGTGGAAAGCATGCCTGGGAGCGACCCAACTGGTTTCAAACTTGGGAACCTTCGCTCTGGAGTCCAGCGCTGATGTCACTGTGCCACCATACATGGCCACTATATAGTTCAATTTTTTTGGGTCTGCTTTGGAGATGAAGCCAGATGAGGAAAGGATGCAAAAAGTTCTCACACCACACACCATAGTTCTTACCTTGTAATCATCAGGTTCCTAAACCAGTCTGGATAACTTCACTCACCTCAACACGGAACTAATTCCAATGCTTCAAATGCTTTTAGACCAATCCAGAAGCTTCTGACATAGGGAAACTAAAGGTCTCAGATGATGGCCTGAACAAAGTGCTGGGACCTATTGTCAACACTCTCAGGCCATGCAATCGCAATATCGTAACATAGGAGCAAGAAGGATCACTGATTATTCTTCTTAGACTCAATTTCAAGAACTTTACAACTTAGGTTTTCAGTATTATTTATTTATTATTAGCTTTTTTTTGTATTTGCACAGTTTTCCTTTTTTTGTACATTGGTGGGTTGTTCTACTGTGAATGTCCACAAGACAATGAATCTCAGGGTTGTATATGGTGACATATACGTACTTTGATAATAAATTTACTTTTAACTTACTCCTACAGACTTTGGAAAATTTTTATCAGTACTTCTGAAGTGCACATTTAAAAACATTGATTTTGGAGATGACCCACATAAGAAGTAGATGGAAAACTCTATCCTGTGGCTATCAGGAGGTTTTACTCACTGATAATGCTACTCTTGCAACCCATAAAAAAGATAATGCAAATATTGATCAAGTCTATTTCAAGATCTTGTTGGCCAAGAAGAACAGGTTTACAAGACAGTGAGTTTTGCAGCATTCATTAAATTAATCCTAATGAGAACTAGTTAGAAGTAGTTCAAAATCTTAGCTGTCCCATTTTATAATGACTTCCAACATTTCAATGCATCTGAAAAGTTATAACCTCGGCAGAACAATCAAAATAGGAAGGAATGATTCCAAGCTCATGCTCAATATTGAAATATTTGCACACTTAGTCCTCTCATGAATAGGATGAGACCTGGACAACTTTTGTACAGCAAAAGTTAAGCAGCTTCCATTTGTTCTGCTCATACCTCATTTGCAAAATCATATGGGTCGACTGAAAAACCTCTACAATAGTGATTTGAATGGCAAATCTACTAAGCCCAACAGCCTACTGGTTAGGCCATCAGAGATCGGGAGATGGTCACAAGGATACGTTATACAGCCAACTATTAAAGGGAACTAAGCAAAATACCTGAAGCTTTGTTATAAACATACATGCATGTATGAAGGCAAATGGAATTGAAACTGTCTGATGGGCATTCAGCAGAACAAATGGCATCATAGATGTCTGTTGAAGGCAAAGCCCATGACAGGAACTGCAAAAAAAGCAGTAGAAGTTAGAATCTTCTTAACTATGCAATTATGAATATGCACTTGTGACCACTGCAGTAGAGCATGCAAACTTCAGATTGGACTACCGAGCCATAAGCCAGATACTATGATGTAACGTAAACTATCAACTGAAAGGACACCGAATTCAACTCTTCACCCTCAGCCTCCCCACCTCAATTATCCAAACACACTTCAACCCCTTCCCTATCCCATTCCTCCACTCTCAACCCCACAGATTCAAATTCAGTTCAAACACATTTGTCATTTCCATCCCTCAATAACAAAATCCCAGCAACAGTCCTGAAGACTTGTGCTCCAGAACTTGCTGTGCCACTAGCCAAGCTGTTCCAGTACAGCTACAACACCGGCATCTATCCAGCAATATGGAAAATTGCCCAGGTATGTCCTGTACACAAGAAACAGGACAAATCCATCCCAGCCAGTTACCGTCCTATCAGCCTACTCTCAATCATCAGCAAAGTAATGGAAGGGGTCATCAACAGTGCTATCATGCAGCACCTACTCAGCAATAACCTGCTCACGGATGCCCAGTCTGGGTTCCGTCAAGGACACTCAGCTCCTGACCTCATCACCTCCTTGGTCCAACATGGACCAAAGAGCTAAATACCAGAGGTGAGGTGAGAGTGATAACCCTCGACATTAAGGCAGTATTTGACCGAGTACGGCATCAAGGTGCCCGAGCTAAAATGGAGTCAATGGGAATTAAGGGGAAAACTCTCCTCTGGTTGGAATTATACCTGACACAAAGGAAGATGGTTGTGGTAGTTGGAGATAATAATCTCATCTTCAGGACATCACTGCAGGAGTTCCTTAGGGAAGTGTCCTCAGACCAAACATCTTCAACTGCTTCATCAATGACCTTCCTTCTATCATAAGGTCAGAAGTGGGGATGTTCACAAATGACTGTACAATGTTCTGCACCATTTGTGTCTCCTCAGAAAATGAAGCAGTTCATACCCAAATGCACCAGGATCTGGACAATATCCAGGCTTGGGCTGACAAGTGGCATTTGAGCCACGGAAGTGGCAGGCAATGACCATCTCCAGAAGAGAGGCTTTAACTATCATCCCTTGACATTCAGTGACATCACCATCACTGAATCCCCTACTATAAATATTCTGGGGGTTACCATTGAGAGGAAACTGAATTGGTCTAGATGTATAAACACCACACTACCAGAGCAGGTTAAAGGCTAGGAATCCTGCTGTGTGTAACTAACCTCCTGACTCCCCAAAGCCTGTCCACCATCGACAAGGCTCAGGTCAGGAGTGTAATGGAATACTCGCCACTCGCCTGGATGAATGCAGCTCCATCAACACTCAAGAAGCTTGACACCATCCAGTACAAGGCAGCCCACTTGATTGGCATCCCTTCCAAAAGCATCCAATCCCTCCACCATCATTAAGGCAACCAAGATGGCAGCGCGACGCAGCTTGCAGCAGCTACTCCAGAGCTGATATCTGTTATTTGTTAAGCGGGGTGCCGTACGCAATCTTAATCGGATGAAAAACGGATGTGGGAGCACGGAGGAACATCTAGAAATCTCCAGGAAGGCCCTCTTCGTTGCTGCTGCCGTGAGGTCCGGGTCTCTGCTGAGAAGAACAGGCCCCCAGTCCTTGGGGTCGCGTTGCCAATGGCCGTTGGTGGGGGCGTCTTAATACGCTCGGCAGTGGATGGTGCTCGGAGAAGCTGTGCCGGAGGGGATGGTCGGAGGCTCAACAGACTCGGAGTCCGCTGCGGTTGGGCGCTTTCACTCTGTGCTGTGTCTGCGAGGCTGGGTTCAATGGAGCTTTCATTGTGTGCTGCGTCTGTGAGGCTGAGTCAGGCGGCGCCGTGGAAGTCCATAGTGGGAGTATTCCCTTCTGCCACCTACATAGGATGCCAAGTCAATCAGGACCCTGAGGACTTGTGGAAATTGTGTGGTGGTTTCTTTTGAACTTATGGTCTTTTAACATCCTTGGACTATTTTTACTGTGCCCATGGTCTGTTTTTTTTAATCAACTATGCTATTGTTTGCAGTGTTGTAACTATATGTTGTAACTATATGGTTTTGTGCAGGTCTTGTAGCTTTAGTTTTTGGTCTTGTTTTGTCTGGTGGATTTGGAGCTCCTTTCCGGGGAACACGCTAAGACGGTAGCACGATATTAATATGCAGCAGCCTCTCTGGACTCTGGATTGGGGATTGCCAAATGTTATGTAGATTTTTCTGGTGTAGTCTGTTTAGTCATATGCTTTTGTGATATCATTCTGGAGGAACATTGTCTCATTTTTTAACTGCATTGCATTTGTGGTTTCTAAATGACAATAAACTGAAACTGAACTGAACAGAACAATGAACAGTTGCAGCAGTGTGTACTGCCTACAAGATGCACTACAACAACACACTGAAGTTCCTAAAGCAGCACCTTCCAGACCCATGGCCTCTACCATCTAGAAGGATGGGAACAGCAGATACGTGGGAACACCACCACTTGGAAATCCCCCTCCAAGTCACTCACCATCCTGACTTGGAAACATATCATCATTCCTACATTGTCACTGGGTCAAAATCATGGAATTCCCTCCTTAACAGCACTGTGGGTGTACCTACACCTCAGAGACTACAGTGGTTCAAGAAGGCAGCTCATCACCACCTTCTCAAGGATAATTAGGGATGGGCAATAAATACTGGCTTAGCTGACAATGCCCACATCCCGTAAATAAATAAAAATTTAAAAAAAATAAAGTTTCATTAATTACCACTGACCCTGTTATTACCAGCAATCTGCTTTCTTCCTACCTAAGCCAATGCTGGAATTCTCTTATGCCACAATTACCAGATTCAGATTAATTTATTCATCTCATGTATATCGAAACATACAGTGAAATGTGCCATTTGCATTAATAACCAACACACCCAAGGTTGTGTTAGGCAGCCTGCAAGTGTCACCAAGCATTCTGGGGCCAATGTAACATGCCCACAATGCTCAACAGAATAACACAGAACACGACAAGCAACAAAACAAGCCCCATTCTTCTCTCCCACCCACCCACCCACACACACACAAACAGTCCTCCAATTCATGGAGCTTAGAAAAAATAGAGGGCTACAGGTAACCCTAGGTAATTTCTAAAATAAGTACATGTTCAGCACAGCATTGTGGGCCGAAGGGCTTGTATTGTGCTGTAGGGTTTCTATGTTTCCAACTCCAGGACAGGCCTCAGGCCTCTAGTCTTCAGTCTCTGCTATCGGGCTTTGATTTCTAGACTTCTGATTGACTTTCGGGCTTTGATTTTCAGTATTGACCCTCAAACTAGCCAACAACGGGACCCTGAACTTCAGGCTCACCGAATGACCAGCCCTCACGCCTCCTGCTCGTACAGACATCTGATCCTGGGACTCACCAGTCTAGGACAGCACAACATCCATTGATGTCCTTTGTTTAACTCGCTAGCCTGCGATCATTTAGGCGGGGGTGGGGGGGCTGTACTCTGAGTCCTTTGTCACCCATTCATGTCACTGGATTTTGAGCACAGAGCGGAGGCCTAGACTTCGGCACGACCTCTTAACTCCTCCATATCCTGTCCCGAAACCTTAATCTGACCTCCAATTCCCCTCTCTGTCCCCTAAACTATCCCTAAGCACTTAAAAAAACACTATGCCTGAGCCATGATCTTTACAGAGACTGTTGCTTGGTGCCACCATGACCAGAAGTCCACTCCCATAAAGCTTTAATACCAACTTTTATCAGTTTTTCCTCATGCCTTCATTGCCAAACATTTTTTCCCTTAACTGCCATCACTCCTGCTATTACTGGCATACATTACACCTCCTTCTCTTTGGCAACACTGAGTGCCATTGCAGCCAAGCAGTTCTACATAAATGCCCACACAACACAAGAATTCCTGTTGTTTTTCAAGAATCACTTTGATTAGCTGAAACAACGGAAAAACTAAGAGATTATCTGCATTAATTTGTGTCAGCAAACATTAAAATTTGGGCCAGACAACTTTAAGATTGAGTGTAAAGCATTAGTGGATGGCTTGAGTATAAAATTATAAGTTACAGTTTAACACTTCTCATCACACTTTTAAAAGTCAATCACCAGTTAGATACAGCTATAATTTTCTGTATAGCCAATAGTTATATCTGAATCAAGGACAGCTGGTCAGTCGTTCATGGGCTGGTAAGAGGAGCAGAGAAATGATGTACCAACACACTCTATTGAGCAATAGAAAATGCAAGTTCATACCTTTGCTCTCCTACACTGCAAACTTTCTGATAAGACCATGCATTATAGGTATCTCACTCTAAAGTAAACAAGGAAGAGAAGCAAATAAGAGATGTGTAGTTCATACTGATTAAGGGAGCCTCCTAACATCAACAAGCTGTAGACATCTGCCACAAAAGGGTGAAGTTACATAATACAGAGAGACTGAATAATGGAGGAAGTATCAAATAGTACATGAATTGCATAACTAAAAGCAACATTCCTAGAAAAATATAGCCATAAGAGTCATATAGAACTCAAAGGGGACTGAAAAGAAGTTCTCCCTTCATGAAAACTTTTCCTGAAACACCTCAATGTAGTGTTAAAAGAGTATTCTGTTGCCAATTCTCTTTGCATTCTTATACATGAAATTTTTTATATAAGCTTTTCCTGGAGCTATTGCTGAATATCTTTAAGCACCAGTTCAAAGTTCAAAGTAAATTTATATATCAAAAATATGTATATGTCACCATACACTACCATCAGATACATTTTATTGTAGGCATTCATGGTAGAACAAAGAAATACATAATCAATTTTAAAACTACATATAAATACAGACTGACAATGAATATGCAAAAGGAGATAAGCTATTGAATTGACTTTATTTCTTACATCCTTCACATACATGAGGAGTAAAAATCTTTATGTTACATCTCCGTCTAAATGTGCAATGCGCAATCATTGTAATTTATAATAAATAGAACAGTCAATGTAACATAGAAATACACTCAAATCAGCGTGAGTTCATCAGTCTGGTGGCCTGGTGGAAGAAGCTGTCCCGGAGCCTGTTGGTCCTGGATTTTATGTTGTGGTACCGTTTCCCAGATGGTAGCAGCTGGAATAGACTGTGGTTGGGGTGACTTGGGTCCCCAGTGATCCTCTGGGCCCTTTTCTCACACCTGTTTTTGTAAATGTCCTGAATCATGGGAAGTTCACAACTACAAATGCACTGGGCTGTCCACACTACTCTCTGCAGAGTCCTGCGACTGAGGGAAGTTCCCACACCAGGTAGTGATGTAGCCAGTCAGGATGCTCTCAATTGTGCCCCCATAGAAAGTTCTTAGGATTTGGGGGCCCATACCAAACTTCCTCAACCATCTGAGGTGAAAGAGGTGCTGATGTGGCTTTTTCACCACACAGCTGGTGTGTACAGACCACGTGAGATCCTCAGTGATGTTTATGCCGAGGAATTTAAAGCTGTTTACCCTCTCAACCCCAGATCCATTGATGTCAATAGGGGTTAGCCCATCTCCATTCCTCCTGTAATCCACAACCAGCTCCTTTGTTTTTTGCAGCATTGAGGGAGAGGTTGTTTTCTTGACGCCACTGTGTCAGAGAGATGACTTCTTCCCTGTAGGCCACCTCGTTATTGTTTGAGATAAGGCCAATCAATGTAGTCTCGTCGGCAAATGAACAATCAATACTCAGAACATGAGTACATGAAGAACACTTCTCCAGCCCTTTAACTTCCCCACCCACCCAGCTTCACCTATCACCTTCTAGCTATCCTCCTTCCCCTTCTCCACCTTATTCTGGCTTCTTCCCACTTCTTTTCCAGTACTGATGAAGAGTCTCAGCCCAAAACGTCGACTGTTTATTCCTCTCCATAGATGTCGCCTGACCTGTTGGATTCCTCCAGCATTTTGTGCGTGTTGCTCTGTGAACATGAGTTGTAGAATCCTTGAAAGTGAGTCCATAGGTTGACGAACCAGTTCAGTGATTGGGTGAGGGAAGTTATCCTCTCTGGTTCAGGAACCTGATGGTTGAGGGGTAGTAACTGTTCCTGAACCTGGTGGTGTGGGACCTGAGGCTCCTGTACCTTCTGCCCAATGACAGCAGTGCGAAGAGAGCATGGCCTGCATGGTGGGAGTCCCTGATGATGGATGCTATCTTCTTGTGGCAGCTGTCCATGTAGATATGATCAGTGATTGGGAGGGCTTTGCCTGTGATGGACCGGGCTGCATCATCAGTTTTTGTAGGTTTTTCCATTACTGGGCATTGGTGTTTCCATACCAGGCTGTGGTGCCACCAGTGAGTATACTTTCCACTATGCATCTACAGAAGTTTGTCATTAAGCAAAAAGAGGACCAGAAGGAACTTCTGTAGGCTCATAAATACTACTACACTTATTGCATTCCTTGTGGGCCAGAAGAATTATGAGCAAGAAAGTTCTTCTAGACTCAATATAGGCACTCAATTGCTTCATGCTCCCATTGCAGGCCCTCCCAACTCCATCCTCCTCAACCATTTATTCCAGTACCAGGGTCTGTTTCTTCCTGGTCCCATGGTCCAATCCTGCTGTCCAACATGTCAATTACTACTTCTCACTGGGCTCAGACAAGAGATATGCTGAGAGGCCAAGACAAAATGTTAGGATTGTAACAATGAAACAAAACTGAGGAACTTGATAAATGAGAACTGTAAAAGCCTGTAGGTTTTTAGGATGACCAGACAGATAATACGTAAAGAAGAGCATTTTGGAAGGAAAAGCTAAAGCAAGAAACTCAATGCAAGGAAAATATGCATTTGTAATTAAAGGTACAAATGTAAGTAGATTGAGCTGTACAAAAAGGGTCAATAGCTTGGCTTTCATAAACACAAACAGAGAACAAGGGCAAAGAGCTAACACATTTCTGTTTCACATTGAAGCCACAGAGAGCAAACAAACTAGATTGACCAAGATGATACCAAAGATGTCAAACTGGTTATGTGGATAGATTTGAGATAGGCTGCTCCCACTAGAGTAGAGAATATTAAGAGGAGGTTTAACAGAGGCTTTTAAATAATCAAACATTTCTATAGAGTGACTAAGGAAAAACTATTTCCTGTGGTTAAGGACAATGACAAGGAAATTTTAATTTAAATTTTGTATTAAGCAAGTAAGTAGACGGTTTAGGAGAAATTAGCTTGTGCAGAGTTGTTGAGCATGCATGCAGCACTTTGTCACTTTGCCTGAAACGGAAGCATCGTTTAAGGATATTTTATTTGAAGTACAAAAAAGGGCTAGTGCAATGGGATTAGTTTTAAACTATTTTATTAATGAGCTAGAATTAACACAGTAGTCCACTAGCTGGCTCTTATGCTTTAAAGCAATACTTCAGATAAAAAAAGGGATAAAATCAGTGAGTAAACTAATATACATTTTAAAATATTAATTTGAATCAGTATCATTAAAAAAGTAATAAAATATGGGTATTTAAACATGAAGAGATTAATAATATTGTTCACTGCTTCCTGTATTTTGCACTTTGTTTGATCTCTCTGCAATGGCAATCATGGCTTCCTGTTGCAAAAATACAGTTACAAATCAGTTGCCATCCCCAAAGCAGAAAATGTGGTATTTGATTGTCCTACAATAGATTGAGATGATGCAGTAACTTCTCAATAAATAATTAAACTATCACCAATAGGATCTTTGAAAACAAGACAATGAAAATATAATGGGGTTTGCAGACTTTTCCTTACACATAGCAACAGCTTGCCTTTTAAACATGTTTCACCACTACTCACTTTTGATATCAAATGGCCCCAGCTTTACTTAAAAAGTATTAACATGAAAACCAAAGTTACTAGTTCCTGAATCAGCAACATTACTGTAGAAAATACATTGATATGTGTTGCCAATCCTCTTTTTAATTTCTCCCTTTTAGCAGAAGAATCAGTTCAAAAATGATTTTGTTTGATCTTTTCAGATGATTGTTTTGACACACAGTAGAACAAAGAACAATGTGTCATTAGCAGAGCATCCCCCACCCATTTTCAGTTGCTTCAAGGAGAAAAAATGAAGTATGAATAGATTAAACACAAGAAATTCTGCAGAAGCTGGAAAAGCAACACACACAAAATGCTGGAGGAACTCAGCAAGTCAGGTAGCAACTATGGAAATGAACAAACAATCGACGTCTTGGGCCGAGACCCTTCTTCAGGAACTCATAAACTAATTTAGAACACATAAACTTCAGGATGAATAAACTAATTCCCCTTATGGACTTCGTTCTGCTGAAATCTACATTTCAGTATTGGCAAGATCTCAAATAACTCTTCTTAGCTCAGCAATGTTATGTGGAAAAAGACCACAACTATGGATAGAATGTCTATTTGGAAAGCCTTTGTGGATTACAAGTGGGGAAACAGAACATACAACTACAAAATAAGAGCAACACATGGACATTCCTGTTTCCTCCATTTTGAAGATTTCTCAAGACTCCATGTTCTGATTATGTAATTATGGATTCCAAACCTCTGAATCATCCTCATACAATAAAGTACCTTTAATCAAAGGCTTGAAACAGAATGACACAAAACTTGGTAACTAGCAGCAGTTTTTCTGGAATCCCTTGTTTTTCTCCACTTGAGCAGTGGTATGATATGTGATTACATACAATCAGACAGGTTATTCAAAAAGGATACATCAGACTTCAAGAATAAATTATTTACAAGTCAAGCAATTAAATAAATATTTTAGTTTCTCTATTCAAACTTCAAGATACAAATCAGAAAAATAATTTCTTAACACTAGGTAAAGGTACACACATCTAATTCTATTTTATCTCCTAGTAAGTTACTTTACTGGACTGGCTAGACACGCTGGAATTATAATATTCCTAGATAAGGAAAGAAGAAATTGGCCAAAATTCCACTCACATTTGCTAATCAATATCATCACATTTCCAGAAAGTGAAAGTAAACAGAATTAGGTGTGAGGATGCCTATTGTCTTGCAGTGGAATACCTATTAATGGTCACTGTCTGAACTCACAGGAGGAGTGACTGAATGGTTGTAATACAGGTTTGAACATGAGAGTATAATTAACAATTAGCAGCAAACTGGTTATGACAGTACATGTGACCACACTGGATCATCAACCTCAACATTTCAAGACAGCAAATGGAAAAAAACCCAAAATGAGTTCAAATCTTAGCAATTTTTCCCTGCAAAATGCATGTGTGTGTTGGTGGGGGGGGGGGGGGGGGGGAGCTAGTTCAGAGCACAGGCAAATTCCAATCCCTGAGCAAATTCAGCCAACCTGGGCGTTTGCTTGAGAGTGAGATTGGTACAATTAGTCTTATTTCTGACAAGCTTTGAGAATGCAGATTTACTGAATGTGTCTTAATATCCCCAGAAAATATATTAAATTAAGTGCTTTGTAACAACATTAAATTGGGGGAAAATTATGCACAGACTTTCTAAGCAAAACTTAACATTATTTTGAAGTAGAATGCTATGTTGCTAAGTAACCCAAACCAAATCTTTTGATCCCAAATACACTGAAGCCAAATATAGAATCGTAATCAGCTTTATTATAACAGACATGCCATAAAATTTATAGTTTTATGATGGCAGTACAGTGCAAGACACAAAAATTACTATAAATTACAAAGTAAATATATATTGCAAAAGACAAATCATGAGGTAGTGTTCATGGACCGTTCAGAAATCTGATGGTGAAGGGGAGGAAGCTGTTCCTGAATCATTGAGTGTGGGTCTTCAGACTCCTGTACCTCCTCCCTGATGGCAGTAATGAGAATGTCCTTGGTGGTGAGAGTCCCTATTGCTGCCTTGAGGTAAATTAGCTTACTCAAGCTAGGAATCCTCGATCTGGAAAGATCAGAAAGGCATTTTCATGATGATGGAAAGTGGTTGGAGGTGACATCTTCTAGCTTAGCTGTCTGCCACAGTTCAATATATGCTACAACTACCTCAATCAAATTGATCTTGGCTCAAATCACATTGAATAAAAATGGAACACATAATCCCAGTGCATAACTGAGAAATTATAGCATTTTCAAGAAGTGGCATCTTTCAACTGAGACTTTAAAATTGCCACTGCACCATCTGAAAAGTAGGGAAATTAATCACTAAACAGATTACTAGATCATTTATATTATGGGATGTATGTTCTCACTGCCTCAGTAAAGCAGCCAGCCTAATCAAAGACTCCCACCCACCCCAGATATTCTGCCATCATCCATCGGGCAGAAGATACAAAAGCCTGAAAGCACACACCACCAGGCTCAAGGACCACTTCTATCCTGCTGTTTTCAGACTCTTGAACGGAGCTCTTATACAATAAGATGGACTCTTGGCCTCACAATCTACTCATTATGATCTTGTACTTTGTCATTTACCTGCACTGCATTCTTACATTTTATTCTGCATTGTTATTGGTTTACCTTACTCTAGCTCATTGCACTGTGTCATGATCTGATCTTTATGAACAATATGTGAGACAAACTTTTTCACTCTATCATGGTACAGGTGACAATAATAAAACCAACACTAATATAAGCTATGGAAGCTTGCCATGCACAAGTTGGAAGTTATATTTATTACTGATTCCACTTCCAAAAGTGCTTTGTTGCCTGCAACGTATTGTAACATCCTGAGGCTGTGAGAAACACTACACAAATGCTAGTCTCGGTAGTTCCTTTTCAATTTATTTGCAGTTTGCTTGTGCATATTTTTCCTGCTAAGAGCTTGACTTAAATCAAATTTCCTGCAGTTTATATTGTCAGCATTCCTTAGCATGGCATCATGTAGGCATTATGCTAGTCACTTCCAAAAACGACTGAACTATATCAGACATAACTCAACTGCGACAAATTGATACCGACTTGAGGTGGATGTGAACAAAAAATATTAAACAAGAATATTGTGTCACCACAGCACAAAGGCTCAAATGGCTTTCATTAGCCTTCTATAATATTATCTAACAAAATCTTCTTTATTATTGCTCATTGAACAAACAACAGTTCAAAATTAACTAGTTGCATAACACTAGCTTTTATGTTATTTGTTCTTGCTTTTCAAATCCTCATCTCTTTCAAGGCAATCTCCCAGTATCCATTTCTAATTCTTCACACTTCAGAATGTCGCAGACAATAATATTTGAGATGTCTATTACTCAAGCTTGCATTGTAAAACAAGATAATTCAATATGAAAATGCAAATCCTAAATTTCTGAATTAAATCTGTTCATTCTGGAGTATTTTGCTTTATGGCCCATGATATTTTTAAAAGAAAATAACATTCAGTTCAGGGCGAGTGCTCCAGTATTCCAAGACAGAGTGAGGGGTGCATTTAACCAAGCTTGCGGCAGCAGAAAACTTCTTCGCACCAGTAAATCCTCAGGGAATGCCTAACTCAACTCCAAGCATATAACAGATGCTTCCTCAAAAGGGAGAAAAGGAATAAACAGAGGCAGAGCCATTTTGGGTCACTTTCATGCAGGCAGCCAGAAATAGAGCAAAATTATGGCATCCGATGAGAAAGGAAAGTGAAAAGTGAACGAGATAAGGGAGCAACGGTGGGCGGATAGGAATAGTTTTGGGGGATGGAGACATGGTGAGAGGTGGTTAGTGAGTAGGTGGCTCAAGATTCACGATTCAAGATTGTTTAATGTCATTTTCAATACACAAGTGGAAAGGAGAATTAAATAATTGTTACTGTGGATCTGATGCAGTGCAAAAAAAACACAATAAGAACACATCAATAAAACAATAAATATAAACACGTAGCCAAAATACATAGATCGACTGTATGTCCATAAAGTGATGGTAAGCACACAAATGTCTGTACATAGGTGACAGGAGTATGTTTGCAATGCATAGTTGGAGAGACAAACCGGATGATGGGTGTTGTTGGACAGAAGGCGGGTGGGTGGGGAGAGCTTGGGACCCGAGTAGTTCAGAAGGAGAGAGGAATGGAGAGTAGGCTACCTAATATTGGAGAATTTAAGTTCACACTATTGGGTTCTAGACTATCCAAGAAGAAATGTTGTGTTTTACTTTGTGCTTAGCTTCACCCCAGCAGTGAAGGAGGCTGAGGACAGACAAGTTGGTGTTGGAATGGGAAGGGGAGATGTTCATCAAAGGAGGCCATGTCGAGCACACCAAATGCAATAAATAAGTTTGGAGGTGGGCATGCAAATCTCTGTCTCACCTGGAAGGACCAATCATTTCTTTTGATGGAAGTGGATGGACAGGTGTTGTATTCCCTATGGTTATAGAGTAATACTCTTGAGGAGTGGAGTGGATAAGTAAATGAGGGAGTCATAGAGAGAGTGATCCCTGCTGAAAGAGTTGATGAGGGGAAGATGTGATCAGTGGTGGAATCATGTTGTAGGTAGCAAAAATGTTGAAGAATGTTGTACTGGTGGGGTACAGAGTGAGAGCAGAAGAACAGGAAATGGAGGAGACATGGGCAAGGGCTCCATCCAACACAATGGGTATGAGGCTAGTCATGTTTGTGAAAAAAAGACATCTCAGATGTCATCGAGAACAGGTGCAGTGGAGACAGAGAAACTGAAAGGATGGCGTCTTTACAAGGGAAATGGTGGGAAGGAGATGTGGAGTCAGTGGGGTTGTGTTAAATGTCAGAATATAGTACTGGTAAGGCCTCATGGAAACCAATCAACAAAGGAAGGACTGGTCCAAAGAGAGGAAAGAAAATAGAAAAATACTATAAGACCATAAGACATAGGAGCAGAATTAGGCCATTCAGTCCATCATGTTTGCTCCACCATTCAATCAAGGCTGATTTATTACCCCTCTCAACTCTATTCCCATGCCTTCTCCCCGTAAACTTTGATGTCCTACTAATCAAGAACCCATCAACCACTGCTTTAAATACAGTGGATTCCAATAAATTTGGCCAACAGTTAGTTGGGGCAGTCACTTACTTGGAACAACTCTTAAAGAACAAAAACTAATTGAGAAAATTGCTGGGATTCCTTTCATTTATTTGGGACACCATGCTATTTCATTTGGGCAGGAGACTGTTGCCATGCATCAGTTGTTAACCATGCTTAACAGTTTTTAAAATAGTGTCAGTTGTGTGTGGTTGTGTTAAAAAAAAGTGATTTTTGTCACTGATAGTTGGTGAGAAATAAAATAAGGCTTCAGACAATTCAAAACTGTTTTACTCACTGTGGTTTTAAACATTCAGGCTTGGAAATGCCATAAGTGGCCAGGAGTAAAATGCAACAATTTCATTACTTCAATAAGTTTGGAACTATGAACAATTTGAAGGTATCAACAATCATCTTGAATGTTACAATGAAAATGGAAAGATTTGGAGGATGCAATCATTGAAAGCATCATCTGAAGTCAGTTGATTCTCTGCATTAGGTGTCTGTGCAGATTTTGTTTATTCACAGTCAATCAAAAGAACACAGCAGCGTACACTGGATGAAATCCTCCACCGATAACAATTAGGAACTAATACAGTTTTATAGTACTGTAGTAGTATTGGCAGAGTTCCAATTTGTTCTGTATTTATTTAAATACATAACTTGTTACTCAGTTTGTCTTTTTGTTAAACTTTTTTTAACTACATCCATGAAACTTCTGCGAATTGGGGCAGCTGCTTAATTGGGCCGAAATGTACTGGCTGATGTGTCTCAATTAACCATTGTATACCCAATGACTTGGCCTCCATAGCCATCTGCAGCAATCAATTCCAGATTCACTGCACTCTGGCTAAAGAAATTCCTCATCTCTTTCTAAAGGGACATCCCTCTAATCTGAGACTATGCCCTCTTGTCCTAGACTCTCTACTATAGAAAACATCCTCTCCAAGCACACTATCTAGGCCTTTCAATATTTGATAGGTTTCAATGAGATCCCCTCCTCATTCTTGTAAACTCCAGCAAGTACAGGCCCAGAGCCATCAAATGCTCCTCATATATGAACCCTTTCACTCTTGGGATCATTCTTGTGAACTTCCTGTAGATCCCCTCTAATGCCAGCACATCCTTCCTCAGATAAGGGACCCCAAGAACTGCTCACAATACTTCAAGTGTGGTCTGACCAAAGCCTCAGCATTACATCCTTGCTTTTATATTCTAGTCCTCTCAAAATGCTAACATTGCATTTGCCTTCCTCACCACTGACTCAACCTGCAAGTTAACCTTTAGGGAATCCTGCAAGAGAACTCCCAAGCATATCTGATTTCTGAATTTGTTCTGTTTCGAAAATAGTCTACACAGGAAAAGGACATGTAAAGAAAATTATCATTGAAATGCTTATCAGTCGCTTCCACGCTGTATTTGTGTGGTCATGCAGGACTTTAGACTCAATTAAGTAAGTATCTGTTTGGGTTTGGAAACATCAAATGAACTCCATTACTCCAACATCAAATATGACATGCTTTCTGGTAACTATGACTGTCATCTTTAACTTCTGGGAGGTCATGTGACTCCTTAGTGCCAGCCTTCACATCTGGGTACACTTACTACAAAAAAAAGGTTTGGTGCTAACAGCTTTCTACAGATAATTTAGATATTTTCCAGACATTTTGTAAGCTTATTTGTCACCTACCAATTCAGTACTCACTGTACTAGATGCCTACAAAGAGCATTACATTTACAAAGTGGATAAAAGAAACAGATCACAGCAAGAATAAAATGACAATGTATTGGTATGATACTTTATAAGAGGTCATCTCAAATTGTCTACTTAAAATAATCTTTGAGCACAGGAGAAGACATTTCAGCCTGTTATTAATGGCATGAAATAATACCACTACCTTGCTCTCTTCCCACTGCCTCTTATAATCACACACTAAACCCAATTGTCTTCTCCATTGCCCTGTCATAGAGTCATACAGCACAGAAACAGGCCCTTTGGCCCACAGAATCTGCCAGTCATCAGATACACATCTATACTAATCAAACGAGGTCCAGTAGCCTTCTATGACTTAGTGTTTCAAGTGGTTGCCTTGATAATTCCTAAATGTGAGAGTCTCTGCCTCAACATTCCCTAAAAGTGCATTGTATTCTGCCTCAACTACTTACTATTTAAAGCATTCCACACTCAAATAACCCTCTGTGTAGACAGTTCTCTTAACCAGTTTCTTCACTCTTTCTAACCATCTTAAACCACTATCCCCCAGCGTAGCCCCTCAAGTGAATCTACTATTGCTTTGTGAGAAAACACAGTGTCTCTATTAGGCATCTGCAGTTTATTGTACATAAAATCATTTGCAATCTAGTTTATCGATTTTATTCAGTTTACTTCCACCTTTCACACCCCACACCCAATACAACATTAGACTTTCAACCGGTGTTTATTGGAAGTGAACATTTCCAATATACATTACTAAAGTTGCAACGTCAGGACAGACACCTGTTGTCTGGTATGTGACAGAATGATGCAGCTATCAGAGTTTCTGCCTTTATACCTCCAGCAACCCAGCTTCAATCCTGCCCTCCAACACTCCTAGGTAGAGTATGCGCCATCTCCCTGTGAACTGATGGTTTCTTTCCACATTCCAAAATCACGTGGGTTGTTAGTTAATTGGTCACTGTAAGTTGTTCTGATGTGTTAACATGTGGGGGCAATGTTGATGGATTGGTGTAGGCTTAGAGCAAGTGGGTGTTTGATGGTCAGCATTAGCTTAGTGGGAGAAGAGCCTGCCTCTGTGCTTTACAACTCTTTGTGACCCACCAACAGTAACTCCAACCTAAGTCTGAGGCTCATCATGGCAAAGTCTTCGATCTAAGCTAAGAGATCAGATCAGGGCATTGGGCAGCCGATAGTGTTTTAATAATTCTATGAGATTTTTAGCTTTGGGAGGGCAGGGTAAATGGAATTATCTAGGGCTAGTGTAACTCCAAGTTAACATACTTAGTGATGGAAATCTAGAACCAAGGGAACTTTGTCTGATAGACTTATTAATTTAAACTCTAAACGGGGCTATTTGATGGCATTTCAAGATAGTGTTATAGAGCACCAGTCTGTCTGATCTAGGAATAAAAAAAAAACTGGAAAGCTGCAAACACTCCTGCAACTTTGCTGTTCATTCTACTTAGCTCCTGGTAACTCTGCCTTCAAGGTTATTAAGGTCTATTCTACTGGGGCTTATGTATTGGTAAACTGTATTTAGTTGAATTAACAGTAACAGCATCTTTGAGGGTGTGAGGGGCTTGTGAAAGAAAGGGTTAATTCTTGCCCTATTAAGATACACAAGATTTAGATCGCGGCAAATGAAGTCTATCCCCACAGGAGCAGTACGTGCATTTCATATTCAAGAGAATAGAAACTGTCAGGTAGGCTCTTTAGCAGCTTAGGCCAGAACTTATTGGCAATTCTTGGATTTCTGTGCAGCTATCAAAACAGATCATCACATTATACATATATAATAACAACATTTTAAAAATATAAAATATATAAATAAATGCAGGGCAAATAGCACTGATGTGCAAGTACAAGATGAACAACACAACATAATGTTGAACACTTGATAGCAGAAATAGAACTGAAAAGAGAGCTGACTCTAAACTGGTTATTCAACTAAAAACTTGCTTAATCCCACAGAGTGTGAATCATACAGCAAAAGCACCCAGATTTGCAATAGCAGTTTCTTATGCATAAAAATGGGTTAGGAAGTTTGCAGATGACAAGAAGCTTGGTGTTATGGAAAGTGTAGAAGGTTGTTATAGGTTAAAATGGGACATTGACAGGACACAGAGCTGGGCTGAGAAGTGGCAGATGGAATTCAACCCGGAAAAGTGTGAACTGATACATTTTGGAAAGTCAAACCTGAAGGCAGAATACAAAGTTAATGACAGGATTCTTAGCAGTGTAGAGGAACAGAGGGATCTTGGGGTTCACTTCCATAGATCCATCGAAGTTGCCGTGCAAGTTGTTAGGGTGGTTAAGAAGGTGTGTAGTGTGTTGGCCTTCATTAGTCAAGGGATCGAGTTCAAGAGCTCCAAGGTAATGTTGTAGCTCTAGAAAACCCCAGTTAGATTATACTTGAAGTATTGTGTTCAGTTCTGGCGGTTTCATTATAGGAAGGATGTGGAAGCTTTAGAGAGGCTGCAGAGGAGATTTACCAAGATTAGAGAACATGTCTTATAAGGATCGGTTGAGCGAGTAAGGGCTTTTCTCTTTGGAGTGAAGGAGGATGAGAGGTGACTTGATAGAGGTGTAAAAGATGATAAGAGGCAAAGATCAAATAGCTAACCAGAGAGTTTGAACTGCACCCAACCACTGAACAGCAGCACAAGAAGTAGAGGCGTCTTCACACAGATCTGTTACTGAAGATTAAAAAAGGCAGCGCTTCATGGCAGTTTCCAGAGACTGACTGCGATTCATTAGAAGGGGTGAATAAAAGGCAGGGGCAAGCAGAGCGGCCATTATGAGAAGCCCACTACTGGAGTGGCTTTGGCTCATCAGGCTTAGGCGAGATCAGGCTTGGGTAAGTCACGTATCTGGTAAATTTCTTCTTCTTCATTATTCACTGCACAGTTCATGCAGTGAGAATGGCCAGGGGCAGTGTTGTGCTCTGTGTGTGAGACATGAGAATTCTGGGACACCTCTAGCCTCCTGGATAACCACATCATCACCAGGTGCCCTGAGCTGCAGCTCCTCAGAAAACGTGTTGAGGATCTAAATCTTGTGTGTCTGGAAGTGATAGATAGAAGCTACAGGGAGGTGGTCACCCCTAGGTTGCAAGATGCAGGTAACTGGGTGACTGTCAGGAGAAAAAAGGGAAATAGGTTGCCAGTACAGAGTGTCCCTGTGGCTGCTTCCCTCAATAATAAGTATACCATTTTGGATACTGTTGAGAGGAATGATCTACCAGGGGAAAGCTGCAGCAATCAGGTCTCTGGCACTGTAGCACAGAAGAGAGGCGAAGAGGATTGCAGTAGTGATAGATGATTCCATAGTTAGAGGAATAGAGACGCCAAGAACCCAAGGGGTCCAATATCTTTGTGGGCAGATTTGCTAGAGTTGTTCAGAAGGGTTTAAACTAATTAGGCAGGGGAATGAAAACTAGGAGTGATAGGGCTGAGGATGGGGCAGTTGGTTTACAAACAGAGGCAGTGTGTAGTGAGACTGCTAGCAAGGCCAGACTGATTATGGGGCAAAATTGCAGTCAATGGGATGAGTTGCAATGTAAAAGGTGGACAAAATCAAAAAGGGTGCATACAGGACTTAAGGTGTTACATTTCAATGTGCAGAGTAAACAGAATAAGATAAATGAACTTGTAGCATAGTTACAGATTGACAGGTATGACATTGTGGGCATCACTGAATCATGGCTGAGGGAAAATTATAGCTGGGAGCTTAGTGTCCAAGGATACACATTGTATCGAAAGGACAGACAGCTAGACAAAGGGTGGCGTGATTCTGCTGGTAAAAAATTAAATCAAATCCTTAGAAAGAGGTGACATAAGATTGGAAAGCGTAGAATCAATGAGGGTAGAACTAAGAAACTGCAAGGGTAAAAAGACCCTGATGTGAGTTATATACAGGCATCTGAATGGTCTACGAATTACAATGGGAGATAGAAAAAGCATGTCAAATGGGCAATGCTACGGGAAATAATACGTAGGTAGATTGGAAAAATCAAGGTTGGTGCTGAATCTCACAAGGAGGAATTTGTAGAATACCGACAAGATGGCTTTTTGGAGCAGTTCATGGTTGAGCCCACTAAGGGATCAGCTATTCTGGATTGGGTGTTGTGCAATGAACCAGAATTGATTAGAGAGCTTAAGGTAAAAGAAACCTTAGGAGACAGTGATCATAATATGATAGAATTCACCCTGCAATTTTCAAGGGAGAAGCTA
This sequence comes from Hypanus sabinus, assembly GCF_030144855.1. Lineage (NCBI taxonomy): Eukaryota > Metazoa > Chordata > Chondrichthyes > Myliobatiformes > Dasyatidae > Hypanus > Hypanus sabinus. The sequence goes on along the minus strand of NC_082738.1, from coordinate 34,568,905 downwards.
AAGTCAGATGTATTGATATTACAGTGGAGTAAGGGGAATTACAGAAGCATGAGGGAGGAGTTGGTCAGAATTGATTGGAAAAGAACACTGGCAGGGATAATGGCAGAACGGCAATGGCTGGAGTTTCTGGGAGCAATTTGGAAAGCGCAGGATAGATACAACCCAAAGAAGAAGTATTCTAAAGGCAGGATGACACAACCGTGACAACTGACAAGGGAAGTCAAAGCCAACATAAAAGCTGAAGAGAGGTAGACACATCCCAAAGAAGTAGTAGTATTCTAAAGGTAGGATGACACACTGTGGCTGAAGTCAAAGCCAACACAAAAGCCAAGGAGAGGGCATATAATGGAGCAAAAATTAGTGGGAAGTTAGAGGATTGGGAAACTTTTAAAATCCAACAGAAGGCAACTAAAAAAATCATAAAGAAGGAAAAGATAGAATACAAAAGTAACCTAGCCAATAATATTAAAGGGGAAACTAAAAGTTTTTTTTCAGATTATATATAGAGTAAAAGAGAGGTGAGAGTAGAAATCAGACCACTGGGAAATGATGCTGAACAGGTAGTAATGGGGGACAAGGGAATGAGGAAGGGAAGCATTACCATAGGATGACACAGTAGCATAATGGTTTGCACAATGCTTTACAGTACCAGCAACTTGGGTCCAATTCCCACTGCTGCATGCAAATAGTTTGTATGTTCTCCACATGGGTTTCCTCTGGGTGCTTCGGTTTCCTCCCACAATCCAAAGATGTACCAGTGGTGGGTTAATTGATCATTGTAAATTGTCCCTTGATTAGACTGGGATTAAATTGGGGGATTGCTGGGCAGCACAGCTTGAAGGGCCGAAAGGGGTCTATTCTGCACTGCATCTCAATAAAAAGTATAAAATAAAATTGGCAGATGATCTGTATATGTATTTTGCATCAATCTTCACTGTGAAAGACACTAGCAGTATGTTGGAAGCTCCAGGTGTCAAGGGGCATGAAATGTGTGAAGTTACCATAAACTAGAGAGAAGGTTCTTGTGAAACTAAAAGGTCTGAAGGTAGATAAAATGGACCAGATGTTGTACACTCCAGAGTTCTGAAAGAGGTGTCTGAAGAGATTGTGGAGGCATTAATACTGATATTACAAGAATCAATAGATTCTGGCATGGTTCCAGGAGAATGGAAAATTACAAATTCACACCAATCGTCAAGAAGGAGAGAGGCAGAAGAAAGGAAATTATAGGCCAGTTAGTCTGATCTCAGTGGCTGGGAAGATGGTGAAGTCAATTGTTAATTATGTGTTTTTGGCTTATTTGGAGGCACATGATAAAATATGCTGTAGTCAGCATGGTTTCCTTGTGGGAAAATCTTGCCTGGCAAATCTGTTGGAATTCTTTCAAGAAATAACAAGCAGGATAGACTAAAGAGAATTGGTGGATGTTACATACTTGGATTTTCAGAAGGCGTTTGACAAGGTGCCACACATGAGGCTGCTTAACAAGTTAAGAGCCCATGGTATTACAGGAAAGATACTAGCCTGGATAAAGCAGTGGCTGACTGGCAGAAGGTAAAGAATGGGAATAAAGGGAGACTTTTCTGGTTGGTTGATGGCGACTAGTGGTGTTTCCACAGGGATCTGTGTTGGGACTGCTTCTTCTTAACATTATATGTCAATGACTTGGATGGCAGAATTGATGGCTTTGTGGCCAAGTGTTCGGATGATAGATACGAAGATAGGTGGAGGTACAAGGTAGTGTTGAAGAAGCAGAGAAGCTACAGAAGGACTTGGACAGATAGAGAGAATGAGCAAAGATGAGGCAGATGGAATACAGCGTCGGGAAGGGTATGGTCTTACACTTTGGTGGAAGAAATAAAAGCTTAGACTATTTTCTAAATGGAGAGAAATTCAAAAATCTAAGTGCAAAGGGACTTTGGAGTCCTCATGCAAGATTCCATAAAGGTTAATTTGCAGGTTGACTTAGCAGTGAGGAAGGCAAATGGGATGATAGCATTCAGTTCAAGAGAACTGAAATATAAAAGCAAGGATGTAATGTTGGGACTTTATGAGGCATTGGTGAGGTCTCACTTGGAGTATTGTGAGCAGTATTGGGGCTCTTATTTAAGAAGGATGTGCTGACATTGGAGAGGGCTCCAAGGAGGTTCATAAAAATGATTCCAGGATTGAAAGGCTTATTGTATGAGGAGTGTTTGATGACTCTGGGCATGTACTCACTGGAATTTAGAAGAATGTGGGGGGAATCTCATGGAAAACCATCAAAAGTTGAAAGGACTCAAAAGAGTGGATGTGGAGAGGATGTTTCCTATGGTGGGGAAGTCCAAGACCAGAGGACACAGCCTTAGAACAGATGGGTGTCCATTTAGCCAGAGAGTGGTGAATCTGTGAAATTTGTTGCCACAGGCAGCTGTGGAGACCAAATCATTGGGTATATTTAAGGCAGAAGTTGATAGATTCTTGATTATTCAGGACATGGAGAGAAGTCAGGAGATTGGGGCTGAGAATGAAATGGACCAGTATGATGAAATGGCAGAGCAGACTCAATGGGCCAAATACCCTAATTCTGCTCCTATTTTTATGGTCTTTTGTACTTTTTCCTAGGGTGGAAATGGGTAATATGGGGGGTGGGGTATAGGAGGGATGTCAGAGGCAAGTTTTTTTTTTCTTTACACAGAGTGATGGGTGCATAGAACACTCTGCCAGGCATGGTGATCGAGGCAGATGCATTAGGGAGATTAAGAAATTCCTAGATAAGCACTTGATGATAGTAAAATTGAGTGTTCATGGGGGAGGGAAGGTTGATTGATCTTAGAGAAGATTAAAATGTCAGCAAAATACACTATGCTGTAACGTTCTATGATCTATGTTTTGACCTCCTGAGTGCAAGACAAAAATGATTGATAAATAGAGGAAAGGAACTTTTCTGTAGATTATGCAAAAGAACATTAAAATATCTTCTTTGTAATTTCAACATAAGAATGTATGGATTGTAGCAGGAGTCAGCCATGTTAGTTCTCAAGACTACTCTGTCATTAAATAAGGTCATGACTAATCTAAATTTAACTTCTACTTTCCTGCCTGTTCCTTACAACTGCAAAACCATTCAAAATCCAAAAATCTGTCCATCCCAGCCTGCAGTACATCCAATAACTTGACATCAAGAATTATCTGGGAAAGGGAATTCCAAGATTCAAAATACTCACTTTACTCTTAATGGTTGACCCCCTTATCCCAAGAATGTATGCTCCTAATGAGATCACACCTTCATCCCAGCAATAAATCCGGTAGACCTTCTCTGCAAGGTCTCCAAAGCAAGTAAATTCTTCATTTATAAGGAGACCAAAACTATGCATAACGCTCACTCGAGCAAAGTCTTCTCAAAGCCCTATAGATTCACATTAAGACTCCTTTACTCCTAGAAATTAAAGTCCTTTTCTTGCTCTTTCCATATTGACATGGTATTTCCTAAAAGCATTCCATTACATTAACTCACACTACATCATGAAAAGGATAGCAGACAACATAAACATTCACCTCTGGCAAGATCCAGTCAAATATATAACTACAAGAAACACACAACACAGCATACAACTAACCTGCTGGATCAAGAGGCAGTGGGGGGGGGGGGGGGGAGAACAAAAAGCAGGCCCAGGCTGGTTTATATGCATGTCTGCCATACTGCAGAAGCAAAGAATCAAAATTTCAATTTCGATCACCATGGCAGGTCATGGTGGAACTCTTGTTGTTCTTAACATTATTTCCAAGCAGACTGTACTTCCCTTACCTATCTATCTCATCATGACATCTCAATGACCTCACAAGAAAAGGTGCTATCAAGAATGTGGCATGGTGGTGTAAACCAGAGGCCTGGAACAAAAGTTTAGATATCACCGTGACACTTGGAGAACTGTATTTAATTTTAAAATGCTCCTATTTGGAAAAAAGGTGACCATGAGGCTGTCAGATTGTCATTAAAAACCCAATTAGTTCAGCAATATCCATTAGGAAGTCTAATGCCAAGCTCCTGCCCCAATGTAAACTCTAAATTGACCAAGGAAGCCACTCAGCTGTATAAAGCTGTTTGCAAGTTCGTGATTAACACACACAAAATGCTGGAAGAACTCATCAAGTTAGGCAGCAAGCTTGGAGAAGGAATCGGGTGAACGTCAAATCTGGCAGGGCTTTCAGGCCATTAATTCCTACAAAGCAAAACCTAACATTACGAATGGCTGCGATGCTTCACTCCCAGTTGAGCTCAATGCCTTTTATACACACTTTGAAAGAGAGAATAAAACTACTGCTATGAGGATCCCTGCAGCACCCAGTGACCCTGTGATCTCTGTCTCGGATGCCGATGTCAGGCTGTATTTCAGGAGGGTAAACCCTCAGGAGGCACCAGGCCCCGATGCAGTACCTGCTAGGGCTCTGAAAACCTGTGTCAACCAACTGGCAGGAGTGTTCGAAGACATTTTCAATCTCTCACTGTCATGGTCAGAGGTTCCCATCTGCTTTAAAAGGGTAACAATCACATCAGTGCCTGTGAAGAGCAGGATGAGCTGCCTTAATGACTATCATCCAGTAGTACTCACATCTAAAGTGATTAAGTGCTTTGAGGGGTTGGTCATGGCTAGAAATAATTCTTGTCTCAGCAAGGACCTGAACCTGCTGCAATTTGCCTATTGACACAATAGGTCTACAGTGGCTTTTCATGTGGCCTTGGATCACATGGACAATATAAATACCCATGTCAGGATGTTGTTTATTGACTACAGCTCAGTGTTTATCACAAACATACCTACAGTTCTGAATGAAAATCTCCAGAACCTGACCTTCTGTACCTCCCTGTGCAATTGGATCCTTGACTTCCAAACCAGAAGACCACAATCTGTGTGGATCAGAGATAACAATAACAACTGACAATCAACAGGGATGTGTGTGGTTAGCCCACTGCTCTTCTCTCTCTACACCTATGACTGTGTGGCTAGGCACAGCTCAAATGCCATTTACAAACTTGCTGATGACACAACTATTGTTGGCAGAATTTCAGATGGTGACAAGAACACGTACAGGAGCGAAATAGATCAGCTGGTGGAGTGGAGTCACAGCAACAACATTGCACTCAACGTCAGTAAAACCAAAGAATTGATTGTGGACTTCAGAAAGGCCAAGATGAGGGAATAAACATCATTCCTCACTGAGGGATCAGAAGTAGAAAGGGTGAGCAATTTCAAGTTCCTTGCTGTCAATATTTCCAAGAATCGGTCTTGGGCCCAACATATTGATGCAGCTACAAAGTACATACTTTTCATTTGGAGTTTGAGGAGATTTGGTATGTCACCAAAGAGACTCGCAAATTTCTACAGATGTACAGTGGAGAGCATTCTGACTGGCTGCATCACCGTCGGGTATGGGGGGGGGGGAGGTGGCTACTGCACAGGATCAAAGTAAGCTGCAGAGAGTTGTAAACAGTCAGCTCCATCATGGGAAATAGTTTCTGTAGCATCTAGGACATCTTCAAGGAGCGATGCCTCAAAAAGGCGGCATCCATTATTAAGGACCCCATCACTCAGATCATGACCTGTTCTCATTGTTACCATAAAAGAACGAGGTACAGAAGCCTGAAGGCACACACTCAGTGATTCAGAAACAGCCTTTTCTCACTCTGACTTTTGATTTCTGAATGGACATTGAACCCATGAACAGTACCACACTTTTTTTTAATTTTTGTACTATTTATTTCAATTTAAATATATATTTATTTTAATTCATGTTTTGTCTCTGTTATTATATATTGCATTGTACTGCTCCTGCAAAGACAACAAATTTCACAACATATACCACAGATATTAAACCTGATTCTGATTTCTGGAGAGGAATAAAGGGTCAACGTTTCGGGTTGAGATGTTCACGCAAGTTTGTGAACCAGTCAAGCCACCTTGGCCAATACATGCTGACTTTGCTAGAGATGTCCACTTTCCAAAATGTGTAACTATTTTGAAAATATCCCAAAGGTATCTCAAAGTCATAAAGTCTACAATGCAAACTTAACATTACAACAAAATTTAACAATAGAATAATGCCAGTAAAACTAATCCAGAAAATAATTATTGCTGCTAAATTAGGATTTAACTTTAAATTCTTAGATGCCAGGAAGGAAGGTTGTCTTTCTAAGATTGAAACAAAAAAAGTTCAAACTGAAGACAATTCAATTTTTCCACATCTACTACCCTTTCTCCCCACTTTCAGAAGAACGATGGGATTCCTTTTGTTGCCTCCAGATCATACTTTGAAAGTCAGAAGCACTGATGGCACTGCCAGTTTCGTCCCCTTTCAGAAGGATATTCCGGGTTACTCTTCTATCTCCACCTCTGTTCACTGCCTTTCCCATTCAACCACAGGAGATACAGCATTTACTCTTTTACCTCCTCCCTTACTACCAAACAAGCATCCAAATAGTCTGTCAAGGTATAATCACAGTAGGTCTGTAGTTTCTCCTGCAGGGTATAGTGCTTATAATGTGGTCTTCTTTACAATGAGTAAGCTACCGTAAATACAAATTGAAAAATTTTACAGGGATCTCCTCTGCTGTTTCAATGAAGCTCAATCTAAGCTCAGGGAACAGAAATTCATCTCTTGACTGGGCACGCTGAGTTCAGTAGTTTCAGGCCTGCTTTTAATCACAGTTTTGAGTATTCTAAATGTGGAATCCTGGCATTTCCTTCAGTTAATTTCAGATAATGGGGGGCAGTCTCTCAGCTTACAAGACTGAGCAATATAAAAAGGGTTTGACTTCTCATGGTGATTGGTACAGCCTCATCCCATGTTCACAGGTAGCAGAACCATCCTAGTAAGCAATTAAACACCACCTGCCCCCATGCTGAAATGTTACTGGCTACTATCAACAAATGGCACATGCACACATTCCATCAAACACAAAATGCTAGAGGAACTCATTAACTCAGGCAGCATCTGAGGGGAATAAACAGTCAACATTTCTGGCCGAGACACTTCACCAGAATTAATTTTGACCTGAAATGTTGACTGTTTATTGCCCTCCATAGATGCTGCTTGACTTGCTGAATTCCTCTGGCATTTTACGTGTGTTGCTCAAGATTTCCAAATTTGCAGAATCTCTTGTGTGGATGTATGCATTCTGGTCCACTACACTTCAGAGCATCAGACCCTTCATCACAAAATTGATGAATAGCTAGAAGAGGAAAAGCACATTGCATCATGGGGTCTATCCTCAGCTTGGGCACTGAAGGAGGAGGGCAAGGCATTGGTTTGAGAGCACCACTGCATCACTAGAAGTAACAGGCCAGGAGAGAAAAGAGTTCTTTGGTAGCTTGTCAGGTAGTGACACCTAGGGTGGCAATGCCCTGGTGAATCAGATGTAAAACACTCGAGGAAAGCATTCAGGGCATACACAGTGGAATACTAGGCACATTGTTTAGTCTCAAACAAGAGGAAATCTGCAGATGCTAGAAATCCAAATAACACACACATAATGCTGGAGGAACTCTTCAGGCCAGGCAGCATCTAGGAAATGAACACAGTCGATGCTTTGGGCGAAACCTTTCGGCAGGACGGGAGAAAAAACCTGAGAAGTGGAGTTAAAAGGTGGGGGGAGGGAAGAGAGAGAAACACAAGTTGATAGGTGAAACCGGGAGGGGGTGGGATGAAATAAAGAGCTAGGAAGTTGATAGGTGAAAGAGACAAAAGGCCATAAAAGAAAAAAAAAGGAAGGAGCACTAGAGAGAGGCATTGGGCAGGCAAGGAGATGAAGTGAGAGAGGGAAAAGGGGATGGGAAATGGAAAAGTGGGAGAGAGGAATAACTGGAAGTTTGGGAAATTGATGTTCATGCCATCAGGTTGGAGGCTACCCAGCCGGTATATAAGGTGCTGTTCCTCCAACCTGAGTGTGGCCTCATCATGACAGTAGAGGAGGCCATGGATTGCCATATCAGAATGGGAAGTGGAATTAAAATGGGTGGCCACCGGGAAATCTGGCAGTTCTGGCGGACTGAACATGGACGCTTAGCGAAGCGGTCTGCCAATCTATGTTGGGTCTCACCAAATATACAGGAGGCCACACCGGGAGCTCCAAACACAGTATATGACCCCCAACAGACTCACAGATGAAGTGTCACCTCACCTGGAAGGACTGTTTAGGGCCCTGTATGGTAGCAAGGGAGGAGGGGTAGGGGCAGGTGCAGCACTTTTTCTGCTTGCAAGGATAAGTGCCAGGAGGGAGGTCAGTGGGAAGGGACAAATGGACAAGGGAGTTGCTTAGAGACTGATCCCTGCAGAAAGCAGAAAGTCAGGGGGGAGGGAAAGATGTGGTTGGTGGTGGGTTCCCATTGGAGGTGGCAGAAGTTTCGGAGAATTATGTGCTGGACACGGAAGTTGGTGGGGTGGTAGGTGAGGACAGGAGGAACTCTATCCCTGGTAGGGTGGCGGGAGGATGGGGTAAGAGCAGAAGTGTGTGAAATGGAAGAAATGTGGTTGAGGGCAACGTTGATGGTGGAGGAAGGGAAACCCCTTTCTTTGAAGAAGGAGGACATCTCATTAGTTCTGGAATGAAAAGCCAGAACTCAGGTTCACAGGAAGGTACACGTGAAAAGTTACTTTCCTCTCATAGAAAAGGTATACTAACCTTGACTATTGAGTTACGTCTCTGGTCAGAGTCAGAGTTACAATTGCCATCCTGAGGGCACTGTACATTCGAGGTGTTATCTCATCTGCAGAGGAAGATTCTGACTGAGAGATCACCTCTAACCGCCAAATAAGAGAGGTTGCTCATTGGTCAGATTCGGCAGAGGCATTCTGCCAGATGGTTTAGACTGTTTGCTCAGGGAACAAACCCACAGAACCCATACAATCACAGCCAGATGTCAGAAAAGGAACAGAGACTAATCTCCCCCCCAGTGACACCATTCAGATCAGCACACCATGGGGAGGGCCATCCTCAATGCCTGAGCCCACAAACAGTGAGGCATTTCACCAAGGCTGTGGGCATTTGGCTCAGGCAGATGAACAATGGATCCCAAACTTAAATAACTCTGGAGGTAAAGCTGGCAAATCTAAACGTACACAGCATGAAGAGCACTGTGCAATGTGTTAGTGCCTTGCAATACCTTGCCAAGGTCAATGCTGATATGACTGTGTTTACAGGAGTGTGAGCTGCCACATCTTGCAAATATCAGAGGTGGTCCCAGGAACCGTCTACATTGTCCAGTTGAAGAAACGATAGTTGCACATCCGCCCTGGGGATTCAGCTGCAGGCAGGTAACTTCTGTGAAAGTGAAGTCAAAGAGATGGTGATGGTGGTGGGGAGGTGGGGTGGGTGAGCAGTTCTCTTTTAGCTGATGTAAAGTACTGCAACAATCTGCTCTGGTTAATTAATGTGCATGCCTCACACATGCTGAGCAAACGGGTAGCTCCCACTGCTGCTGGCAATATTCCTATGAGTTGTTTGGGCTGGAAACTTCAACTGTATCATTGATGATTGTGGTGACAGAAGACTGGACAGCCTTCCTGATGGAAATGGTTAAAGATTCAGTGTCATGCAACGCCTTCAGCACCCCTGCAGCTGGTACAGTCACTATATACTTGGACCACAAAGGGTAGACTTGGGTAGATTTACGATCCGGGATAGACTTTCTCCTCACTTCGAAGGTGGTCGTGGTCAGATTCACCAGCTTATAAAATCATGCGGAACATCTTTCCAAGGGTAGGGGAGCCTAAAGCCTCAAGGCATAGGTTTAAGGAGACGGGAAACATTTAAAAGGAATCTGAGAGGCATTTTAGCCCCCACACAGATGGTGGTGGGTGAATGAAAAGAGCTGAAAGAGGAAGTGGTAGAGGCGGGTACAATTACAATGTTTAACAGACATCTGAACAGGTTCACGGATAGGAAATGTTTACAGAGATATAGGCCAAATGCAAGCAAAAGGGACTACGTCAGTTGGAATGGCCAAGTTGGTAACACCATGATTCTATTGCTCCAAGCATGATCAATAGTTCATAAGTTGTCACTGTGGCTACACTCTCAACACTGTTCAACCACCACTGCCTTCTCCTTTAAGGTCAGGCAGTTGATAATCCATGTTAGAAAGGCCTTCACAATCTCCTACAAAAATACTTTTTGATGAGCGCTAAAGTACTCGTTCAATTTGGCTGCCACCTCACTTGCAAATTCGACTTTGGAAAAAGTCTATTAAAATTATTAGCTGCAAGACTCTTTAAGTAACCAATCTGCTAGTTTCCAGTGACTTGTCTTTGAAAGTCAATATGCCCCAATTTCCCACCATTAAAAATAAGCTCTGCATTTCTGTTTTCCTACCAAAATGGTAAATTCACCTTTACCACATAAACTTCATCTGCCACAATGTTATCCACTCAGTTAGCACGTCTGCATCCCCTTGAAGCCACTTTGCATTTTAATCACATATTAAACTCCTTCTTAGTTCTATGTCTTCAGCAAATTAGATCAATATTGATTGGGAACATTGGAGATCCAGCACTAATTCCTTACAATACAGTTGTTATCACAGCCTGTCAACCTGAAAAGGAATCATTTATTCCTAACTCTTCATTTTTACACTTACCCAGCTCTCTATCCACTCTCCTACATCACCCCCAACTTCATGCCACCTAACCTTGTTAATCTCCTTTGTGAGACCTTATCAAAAGCCTGCAGAAAGTTCAAACATACCACATCCAGTGGTCTCTTTCATCTACTCTACTAGATCCATCATTAAGAGATGCTAATAGATTCATCAAGTGTTACATTCAATTATTTATTTATTGAGATACTGCACAGAACAGGCCCTTCAAGCTGTGCTGCCCAGCAACCCGATTTAACCCGAGCCTAGTTACAGGACAATTTACAATGACCAATTAACCTATTGATCGGTACATCTTTGGACTGTGGGAGGAAACCAGAGCACCAGGGGTAAACACACATGGTCACAGAGAATGTACAAACTCCTTACAGACTGCAGCGGGAATTGAAACTAGGTCGCTGGTACTGTAAAGCGTTGTGCTAACCACTACTAGGCCGCCTTACATCCCTTTCATAAGCCCATTTTCCTTACTAATGATATCAGGCAAAACAGGTTATCAATTCCCTGTTCCTTTCTCTTCTTTATTTTATTTAGAGATACTGCATAGTAACAAGCCTTTCCAGCCCAACGTAAAGCTTCTTTGCAATGTCCTATTGCTGTGAATATTTCCAGACAAGTGCAGCCTTTCACTGTTTCAGTTAAGGAAGTACCGTCCCTTCTCAAAGATAGCTAAAGGTTAAAGTCTTGTTACTAAGGAGAGTGCTGATATTAATTGAGTTATCACAGATCACATTTAATGTTACTACTGCTAGCTAAGCCAATAAAAGATATTAAAAGTTAATGATAAATCTTTGTAACTGGTATCTGAAAAGAGACGAGCTATAATATTTGATTTGTAAATGAATGAGCCCAACAATTAAAGGTCAATCGTTTTTTTTTGCAACAGAGGCAAAAAAAAAGGTACCGAGTAAAATTAAGTGAAAGGGTGAAATGAAGTTTGTATCTGAGAGAACTAATCCTTGGTTGCCAGCTGGCAAAGGGGACAAGTTGTTGCTTGAGATGAATATAAAACGGGTTGCCCTACTTGACATTTTAGGACATCAACTGCAATATGTAACAATGCTTCTTGTTTCTCAGGAAGAGTCAATCATCTGTTCATTGGTGAATCTTATGTACCTTTTGTGAGCCCCCAAGATCCAGAATATTTGGTTTTGTGTCATGGTGGACCAGAAAGACTTGTGACTAAAACAAAAGTGGTGGTCTTTATTTACTTAACAAGAAGCTGAGGTGGAAATGGGATTCCTCTGCTGAGAGCATGAATCAATGCGCTGGATGAACCTCGGCCTCTTGTGTTGTTGAAGGAAATAAAGGTCACCACTTTTGTTCTGGATAGAAGTCTTTCTGATCCACCATGTAGTCCAGCAACTTATCTCCCATTCCTTTTGATTCTTTTGCCTTCTGCTGCTACTTACAGGGCAATTTACAGCAGTCAATTAACTAACCAGCACTACTTTGGAATAACATAGAAATCCACACAGTAATGGGGCAAATGCACAAAAGTCACACCAGAAGAGAGCATCAGAAGTCATGCCCATACTTGAACTTGAAATCTAGTGAGCAAGTTGCTCTTCATAAAAAAATTCACAATTATTGACTTATTTGGCATGGGTTACTTATACTGGATTAAAGGGATCTCAAAGCATTAAAAGATTAAATTACCACACAAAAGAGTTGTTGCACAAACTGCTGACTGAACTCGCAAGAAAGACCATTGAGACACTCTTTTAGGCACATTTAGGCACTCTTTTGAAAGCACAGTAAATTATAGTCCTGGATTAAGGACACATCTGCACATCTTTATTGATTCAATCCCGATCTCTTCAGGAACTTTATTAAAGCTCCAAAGACTTTCTGGGCCAACATGACGCAGAACCACACATTCTGGACCTCGGAGCTCACAAGAGTATAGAGCAGAAAATTCACTGTTGGGCAGATGATTGACTTCTCCTGACTGACGTGATGCATATTATGGTGAGCATGCCATCATAGAGCAAGTATAACATGGAGGTGAGTTACTGTGAGGCAGTTGATCTTGAGTAGGATGTTCCAATGCCCTGCCTGATATGATGGAGTCAAAGGCTTTAATGTGGTTTTATATAGTGAGTGGTTGGTGCTGCTCCCTGGATTTCACTTGGAGTTGTCTTGTGAAGATCATGTCCACTGTGCCGATATCATTTAGGTAGCAGCCCTATGGCCACTGAGAGAAGGTGACCGAGGAGGACCCTGGGGATAATTTTCCCTTTGACTGACAATAGGAAGATGCCTCTGTATTTACCACAATCACACTTGTGTGTTTTCTTTTAGAGGATAACCATGAATATGGCATCTCTGAGTTCCCTGGTATATCCTTATCTTCCCTGATGTGGGCCACAAAATTGTGGATTTGAGAGACTGAACAATTTCACATTCATTTTAGAATTTCAGCAGGGATCATATCTACTCTTCAGGCTCTATTGCTTCAGTGGTTTAATTGTCAATTCTGACCATCTTGGCATGGAATAATGTTAAGGAGGCCCAATTTAAAATAAAACAGACCACTCTCCCCATTTGTAGTAGGCAACCAAAAACACTATTTTAATCACCATACCCCATTGCCACTAGACAGGCAGATATGGCCTCAAATCTTTGATATACAAAAGGCTTACTACATTATCCAATCTCCTGTAAAACATCAGCTCCAACACACAGACAGAAGCACAAACACAAGTTAGAAAATCTGGGATCTGATCCACAAACAGAGCTATTATCAAATTACAGTAAACTTTTACTAGCAACAAGGCTTAAAAATACTCTCTCTCTCTCTCCCCAACACACACACAATAAACAGTGGCGTTTATTGCTTAATGCCAAGTCATCATAGTTCTTTGATACCAGAAGCAGTCACTCTCACTTCACCCCATTCCAGAGTCCTCATTCACAAGACCTGGCTTGATACCGAAAATCGAAGCCCAAAGGTCAATCTGAAGTCTGGAAATCAAGGCCTGATGGCCAAAGCCTGGGTCTGCAAGTCCACAGGGGAAGTCAAAGGACCAATATCAGTGAGTCCAAGTCCACTGGAGGCTGGATGCGGTCTGTGAGTGTGCGTATAGGTGGGATGGAGGTAAGGAGCTTGTTTTGTTGTTGTGGTTGCTTTTGTGTTGTTTGCTGAACATGGTGAACATGTTATATTGGCGCCAGAATGGAGTCGACACTTGTAGGCTGCCCCCAGTGCATCCTTGGGTGTGTTGGTTGTTAACACAAACATTGCAATTCACTGTATGTTTCCATGTATATATGATAAATAAACAAATCTGAATCCGACTCTGTAGCTAAAATCACAGAGCACAGGAACGGACTTTTCAGCCCATCGTGACCATGCCAACCTTCAAGCACCTGTAATCCCACTTACCAAAAAAAAAGACAGAAACTTTGTTGCAAAGTTTGCAGACAATATGAAGATAAATGGAGAGGCAAGTAGTTTTGAGGAACTAGAGGTACTACAGAAGGACTTAGACAGATTAGGAGAATGGGCAAGGAAATGGCAGGAGGAATGCAATGTCAGGAAGTGTATGGTCATGCACTTTGGTAGAAGAAATGAAAGGGTTGACTATTTTCTGGATGGAGAGAAAATACACAAAAACTGAGATGCAAAGGGACTTGGGAGTCCTTGTGCAGGATTCACTAAAGGTTAATTTGCAGGTTCAGTCAGTGGTGAGGAAGGCAAATGGGATGATAGCATTCATTTCAAGAGGACTAGAATATAAAAGCAAGGATGAAATGTTGAGACTTTATCAAGCACTGTTGAGGCCTCACTTGGAGTACTGTGAGCAGCTTTGGGCCCATTATCTAAGAAAGAAATTGCAGATATTGAAGGGGGTTCAAAGGAGGCTCACGAAAATAATTCCAGGATTGAAAGGCTTATTGTATGAGGAGCATTTGATGGTTCTGGGCCTGTATTCACTGGAATTCTGAAAAAATGAGGGGTGACCTTATCGAAACTTATCGAATGGTGAAAGGCCTCAATAGAGTGGATGGGGAGGGTATGTTTCCTATGGTGGGAGAGTCTAAGACCAGAGGACACAGCCTCAGAATAGAGGGGCGTCCTTTTAGACTGGAGATGAGGAGATATTTCTTTATCCAGAGGGTGGTGAATCTGTGGAATTCATTGTCACATGCAGCTGTGGAGGCCAAGTCATAGGGTATATTTAAGGCAGAGGTTGATATATTCTTAATTAGTCAGGCATGAGGGTTAAAGGGAGAAGGCAGGAGATTGAGTCGGAGAGGGAAAATGGATCAGCCATGATAAAATGGCAGAGTATATTCAATGGGCCAAATGGCCTCATTCTGCTCCTATATATTATGGTCTTACCAGCACTTGTCCTGAACCGCAGAGTAAAATTTAAAAAAAATCTGAGTTTACAACTACTAAACTAAACATACTGCATTATACAGTAAAACATTTTCAGCAGAACTGGTATTTCAGTACAGTATTCTCATGCAAATCACACTACGTCATGAAGAAATCTCAGAAGGGGATTTTAAAAAAAAGGAAATTCAAACTACTTTGTAGCATGTTTAGAACATTTTTTCTTCGGTAAACTTCGGTAAAATATTGCAAACTTCAACATAAAATACAGAATTAGCAAATAAAAAAGCATCAATCATTGTTACATGTTGCTACATGCAAGAATTTTGAAGCAGAGTGAAACCATAATTAAAACAAGTACAGTGGATTCCAGCTAATCAGGACACATTGGGACCAGCACATTTTGGCCCAATTCAGCATCTATCCCAGTTAGCTAGTTTCATGGAAATAGTTAAAAAGGTATATAAAAAACAAACTACTGTTTAACTGAGTAACAAATTATATATTTAAATGAAATACAGAACAAATTATAACACTACCAAAACTAAGACAGGACTATAAAACTGTATATTAGTTCCTAACAGTTATCAATGGAGATTTTCATCCAGTGTACCCTGCCGTGGTCTTTTGATTGACTGTAAATAAACAAAAGCAGCGAAATCACTTAGTGCAGATAATAGTCTGCCTTCATACAATGCTTTTGGTGATTGCATCTTCCAAAACTTCATTGTCATTGTAATATTCAAGATGACTGTCGATACCTTCAAATTCCTTGTAGTTCCTAACTTGTTGAAGCAGTGAAATCATTTTCATTTTCACTCCTGGCTGTTTCTGGCATCTCCAAGCTTGAAGGCTTGAAACCTCAGTGAGCAAAATGGCTCTGAATTGTCTTACCACTTGTTTCTTGCCAACTATCAGTGATAAAAACCACTGCTTTTTGAGCACATAGACAAGCAACTGACACTATTTTAAAACTGTTTGCTATAAGTACATTGTAGTTTCTAACAGCCACACATGCACACGACTGAAGCTAGTTAGAAACTGTTCGGCAACAGTTTACTGTCCCAATTAAGTGGCACAGTGTCCCAAATGAACAATGGGAATCCCAGCTATCTTCTCATTTTGTCTTTGTTCTTTAAGTGTTATTCCAAGTAAGCAGCTGCCCCAATTAACCAATGAGCCAATTAATTGGAATCCACTGTATTTGAATAAAGTTATTAAAAAAAACAAATGACAGGGCAAATGATCGGCTCATTATGTCTTATTACCATGGGATACAGCATGTTGCCACAACACTGTTTCTTGGCACCAATCCAACTTCTAATGATGTCAACAAATTGGAAGGAAGTACATAAATCAGAACTGTAAAAGGATGGGATTAATAAACTAGAAACCAAATTTTAACAGTACTGACAGTGAAAATATGAACTAAGATTACAATCAAACTGCCACATGAACCCTTGATCAGGAGATGTCTGCAGTTGATCCCCATGGTAACATTGGCCTTGCTCTATTGCAGGTATCCCCTTTACCCTTCATTCTCTTTGCCAGTTCTGGTCAATGGACTTTGGACTGAAATGCTATGTCTATTGTGTTTTTTTATAGATGCTGCCTGACGCACTGTGCATTTCTGACATTTTCTGTTTTTTAAATTTGATTTCCAGCACCTGCAAATGTTTTAATTTTCATGGTTATCAACTTGACCATGCCATTTTCATGTGGTGTCACCTCTCTCATTGTCTCAATCACAAAGAGGCCTACCCAGGGATCTCCATCCACAACCCTTTCAATCCTACTTCTTTGTATATCCTTCTGAAAAAGCTCTCCTGCATTTGCAGATTAATTTATTTGTTTCACTCACTGCTGTCATCTTCAACCTCCCATCATTGCCCACAGTCAATTAATTTTTCCTGCCTTCCACCCTATGACAGATTTTCTCTTCCTTTTCTCTCTACATTTTAAACTCTGTCCATTTTTATTTTTTCCCACTTCAGTTGAAATGTCATTGACCTGAAGCATTAACTCAGTTTCTCTTGTCATCAATCCTGCCTGCATTTCTGAGTATTTTCAGCGTTTTCCATTTTATTCCCTTCCTGTTATAAACTGACAATCACCACACTCCCTTCACATACATCATCCAACTTTCTAGAAAGCACCAGAGATGATTCCATCCTTGAAAACCATTGTTTCATTTTCAGCCTCACTTTCTTCTCCAAAGTCATTTAACAAAACTGCAGCTTCTAACTTCCAAAAGTTAAATGTAACTTGTGTGAATTCCTTTGATCAGGTCTCTCCCTCCACAAAAGCACAGAAAAGCATGGAAACAACTCTGTTTAATGTAATTAATGAGATTTTAATCCATTCCCCTTTGTCCTTCCCAACCTGTCTACAGTCTTTAATACTGTTGAGCACACATCTACTTCCAACACACTTGTCCATCGTCCTACTGGATAAGGCTGCACTCATCCAGACGGCCTTGGTGATGGTGCAGATTCCCCAGTTGAAATATATATTTTTTCATCAAGCACAGAGAAGTTGCAACACTATGCTTGTTTCAGATGATTTCCTGGGATAGGAATAATGGTCAAAGAGCAGTTTCTGATGGTCCAGATTACAGAGTTTGTGATGGTCCAGTGAGGAGTCAGATTCAAATATGCTTTGACTATTTCAGACTTCCAATGACTACTGAATGAAGCGTGAACCCAAGTGTTGAAAACATCAGTCAGCAGCAGATACTCGTTCTGCTCCAGAAATGTGTCCTTGTTATATTGGTAAAGTTTTCCATACAAATATCAACAGTGTAAATGTCTTAATCAAGATTACCAAGTTCCATATACAAAAGAAGGAAGGTCTATTTGAAACCCCTAGCAATAATTATTTCTGAATGAGTACAACAAGCAATTACTATTCTTTAGTAGAAACTAGAGTTCTTTCTTTAACTTGCTCTGTAATGGAGTTGAAAGGAACAGGAACATTGCTCCCAGATGAACAATGAATTTGTAAATCACTGCCACATCTCACTTTGATTGACTTTCTCTACCACCCACTACCCCTCAGACAGCACTTACCATAAATTAGCTGTTCCGCATTCTACTCAAGATCAGCAAGTTCCCTCTGGCACTGTGGTCAGTGTCCACATCTGACAGGAAATAAACAAATGAGGCTGGTGGGACCGATTTCTAATGATCCTGTCCCTGTCATTAGGCACATGCAACATCCAAAGAATGACAAACACGCCCAATTTGAGCACACAATCTGATTTTAGTGGTTTTAATCTCTGAAGCCTTAGATGAAATTCATCCTAAGCTTCTCTCCCTTCAAGGCTATAAAGGCTCTACGTAACTGTATGATGCAGTATAAATGGAGCTCAATTTACGAATCCACACAACAAAGTTGTCTATCTTCTAGTATTGTTTATTTCCATTACAGCATAACAGCTATTGCTTAACAAGTAAAATTATTAATAATACCAATACTTAGTACTTGATTTTGTGCATCTCTCTGTGCTAGTACAATATTTCTGTGAAACAATACAGGACAGTGTGTTTACTCTGGTTCAGATTAATTTCCTCTCTGAAAATTGTAACTTTCTGAGAAGTCTGATTTCATCCAAGACTAAAAACTTTACACCCAGGCCATGCAACACACACACACACAAAATGCTGGAGGAACTCAGCAGGCCAGGCAGCATCTACAGAAAAAAAATACAGTTGATGTTTCAGGCAGAGACCCTTCAGCAAGACCCTTATACCCAGGCCATTCTCTTTTCTCGCTGCGGCCATCAGGTAGGAGATACAAGAGCCTCAGGACTTGCACCACCAGGTCCAAGAATAGTTGCTATCCTTCAACTATTTGGCTCTTGAACAAAAGGCGATAACTACACTAATTTAGGGACTCTGTTATATTGTTATTTCATGCTTGTTATTTATTGCTATTTATTTGTATCTGCATTTGCACAGTTTGTTCATTGATCCTATTTAGTTACTGTTCTATAGATTTGCTAAGTATGCCCGCAGAAAAAGAATCTCATGTGGTGAATTATATGTGGTGACATGTATGTACTCTGATAATAAATTTTACTTTGAACTTTGTACAGCAGATTAAATACAATATTGCAGATGCTGAAAGCCTTAAATAAAAACAGAAAGAGCTGGAAATACTGTGCAGGTCAAGCAACAATTGTAGAGAGAGAATAAGACAATGACTGATCTTGAGGACAATTCTTTTATTTCAGTCTTTGCTGGAGTGGGGAATACAGGCTCCTCCTTCACTTTTCTTGCAATTCTAGACAACATATATGACACATAAAATGGCAGTTAATAGCCAATCTTGTTTCACATTCAACCATGGGCATTGCTAACAATTTATTACCTATCCTAAATGTCCTTGAGAAGATGATGTTGGCCGGCTTCTGGAACTGCTACAGTCCTACTGGTGAAGATGTTCCCACAGCAGTATTGGTGAAGGAATTGGAATTTAGACCCAGTGATGATGAAAGATTTCTCATACATTACAAAGAAGGAATAGCATGTGACTCAAGGAAGAACCCAGATGGAGTAATATTCTCGGTGATGGTAATGCCATTTATGGGACTAGGTGAGTGTAAGCGTCAGCACGGACTAGAAGGGCCAAGGTGCCCAGTTTCCATGCTGTAATTGTTATATGGTTAATGCCACCGAATGTCCGGGGTAGGTGGTTAGACTCTCTCGTATTGAAATTGATCACTGTCTGGCACTTAAATGGTACAAATTTTCCTAGAACATGCCTGAATGGTGTCCAAGTCTTACTACCTGCAAGTATGGGCAGATAGAATTGAAGACAATGTAGTCATCAGTGAGTAACCCACTTCAGATTTTGGAATGAAAATAATGTCATCAATGAACAACTTAAAGATTGGAGCCTAGGACACTGCCTGTGAAGTTCCTGCAGTGATATCCTAGGGCTGGGTTGATTGACCCTGACCCTAACACCCCATCTATTTTCCTTTGTGTTTAAGTATGAATTCAATGGTGGAATGTTTTCCTGTTGATGCCCACTGGCCATTTTTAATCAGGTCACCTTGATGACAAGGGCAGTCAGCCTCACCTCACCTCTAGAACTCAGCTCTTTGGTTCATATCTACACCATGACTGTAAATCTGGTTCTGGCGATGCCCAAACTCAGCATCATTGAGTAGGTTCTGCTTGGTAGCACTGTTGATAAGGCTTTGATCATTTAATAATGATTGCAAGGTATGTAAACAATATTTATCAGGACCAGATTCAGCATGCTTTTGGTAAATGGGACAAAGCTAGACTATTTTCCATATTGTTGGGTTGCAACTATATTGGAACTGTTTGGCTAGAAGCACAGCTAGTTCTGGAACATAGGTCTGCCCGAGCCAGGAAGTAGTCTGGTCCAATACCCTTTGCTGTACCCAGACTTTTCATCTACATTCATGGAAACCCAAGGTTTGCCCACTTAGCATTTCTGGCTAAACTTTATTGCAATTGTTTCAATCTTGTTTTGGTACTTGCATGCTGAACCCCAACATTTTTCATTATGCTTGGCTAATCTCCTAATTTAGACACCAGTTCCTAATGTTTGAAAGGAGGATTTTTTCAAGACCAACTGGCGTGGGATTAACTTTGCCTTAACCAAGCCTAATGCAGATAGTCCATTGGTTTTATCCAGTTTTTGGTAGAATGTTTCGCATTGATACAATTGAATTTTAGATGGCAGTTAAAAGTCAACCACTTGTTGCAGATCTGGAGACACTAACATCAGATCGAGCGAAGATAGCAGATTTCCTTCCTTATAGGATATTAGTGATAACCACTACCGATAATAGTTTTCCTTATTCCAGGATTTATTTCACCACTTGAACTTAAGTTCTCCAAATGAAATTGTGGGATTTGAATTTGTCTCTGTATTATACAGTACAGAATTTGTCTCTGTACAGTTTAGCAAATGAACTGTGCCAACATTCTCACCTATGCTGTCACTCTGTTGCTCTGAATTCTCTTCCTTGATTCTAAATCTCTGAATACCATCCACACAATCTACTTCCCTCCTCACCACATTGCAAGAGAGATTTGCACTTTTAAATTATTTGTACCTATAAACCCAGGAATCTCTCTATTTTTCAATTTTTCCATAATCTATTCAGCATTTACAACCCAAATGATCATCAAATAACTTGTTTCTTATTATCAAACTTTGGGGGCTCGTGTAACACAATTTTTAGTCCTTTAACTACATGACCTGAGAGCACTATAGTTGCTGGAAAATCTTTCTGCTTCTAATGCAGACTCTAAGGAAGCTCACCTATTCAAAAATATTTGCTTCAGGTGCCTAAAAGGTGGTTCATCTACTAGCTTTGTACAATCACACAGAATACAAAGGGAGCCAGACTGCTTACAAAAATTATTCTGTCCTAAACATGAATAATATGGTTTTAACCCAGGCTGTCCACCTTTATGTCAATACTTTTTTTTTTAAACAGGCAAAATATTAGTAATGATGGAATTGTTTCTTCATAAAAGAAGAAACAAGGGACACATTCGTTGGAAACAACAGAATCACATTCAAGGCCCATGTTCCACAATCCCATTAACAGATGCCCATAGAAGTAAACTTTAATTTAAAAAACGTATCAATGTTAAATAGCATCCCACTTACTGTATATAATTTTGTGTATCTTACAAGGTACCAAGAAATCTTGGAAATGCAACACTAAAACAAGGGTCAGTTTCTGTTTGTGGTCAGTGTTAATCATAGGCCTTTTTTTGTTTGATGTGTTACGTCACAAGTTGGGAAATTCCAGTTATTTGTTGATTTGTCACTAAGTAATTTAAATACAAGACTAGTCATAATGTCAACTGGAGTGAAATCACACATTTTTCCCCCAGTTCACTGGCAAAAAGAAAGGCAGCAGTTATGCCTGAGTGAGGCAAGCACTTTAATATCCTCCCCACCATTATTATCACATTGTGGAGAGATAGGAGTCAGCGAGTAAGACCATCCATCAGCTCTCACTTTCCTACATAAAGCGGATCAGAAATCCCTTTGGTTCTTGGGGAATGTTTCCTTCCAGTAGCTTTACCAATACCCCTTTATCTCCCAAAGGTGCTCGCTCCAGCGGCATACCATACTTAAGTGGCTACTCTCATGTCCTCTTCATTGCTGCCTACTTTCTAGCAGGAATCAATGGGAAATGATTAGGAGGAACAACGGAGCAATGAGGGAATTTGAAGCAGCACTAGCAGGTCTGGGATCACACCACAGAGCAACTTCCCAGTCCATTAAAAAAAATTACACCTTTGTGAACCATGCTATAACTTTTCTTTGAACAATACAGGAGCTTTGTAAAATTCAGGTTGTGATCTACATGACTCAGGTGCAAATTAGATAAATAGATCTCACATACAGGCAGCCCCGCATTCCAGTGGAGGGAGATGCATTCCTAGCAAATGGGTCATAATCACTACTTTCCATAACATGGAGCCACATCATCTATGAAGAAATGCAAATTGAAAAAAAATGTGATTTATTTGCTCTTTTTTCCCTCCCCACTCAAATTCCATGAGAGAGAACTGTACTCTGTACCTTAAACATTGGTCAGTGATTTGTGAATTCTGTAAGGGTAAATTTTCATAATCCAAAGGGTCACAAAGCCAGGATCATCTGCACTGAGCTGGATAATAAGGAAGTAGTCAACAGTCCTAACCACAAACCATACCAATGAAAAGTACATCTTTTGCAAAGTTATAGTTGTATGCTGAAAGCAACTTGTCACAACTTGCACGTCCCCATTCACTAGCAGTCAAGAGTATGCAACCATGTTTAAAGTAGAATCCAAATATTCAACAGAGGAGCAAATGTTCCTAATAGTCCAAGTAAACAAATCTCCCATTCACAAGGTATGATTAAAATTCTGCCATTCCTATACACACAAGATATAGAATCTGCCCAGCTCTCCTTTGCTCACACATTTTCAAACAAGGCACATATCTGAACACAAAAGGGTACATGAATGAGAAGTCTCACAACTATAATACCAATAATATTACCTTGTATGTTTCACTTTCTTCCAACCCCTTTCTTAAAAATCTCCACTTCAATCAGCCTTCCTAATAGTTTTTATTCTGGTGTTATTTTTTTTAAAATTACTCTTTTGGGAAGCTCCTAGTGAGATCAGTGTCGCTGAATAATTGTTAGCTGTTGAAAATGTTGAGTTTTGTGGGTATTTTGAGCAAAGCTGTGAAAAGCAAAACAAAACTAAACTCCTGCCACAAGCAGTCACTTCCCTATTGAGGTCAACAACATGTTTAATCATAAGGAACTTTTTTTTCGCCTCTTTTACCTCATAAACTTTTAAATTCCTTGAATGCTAAGGAAAAATAATCTAAAACACTGTACACATCTGAATAAAATCATGCAAGGGATATCCAACAAACTCCTGTAAGGTGCATGATTTAAAACAAGACATCACTCAATAAAACAGCCATCAGCTCCCAAATTATTGCACTCAAAATGGCAGTGATTAAGTTCTTAGGTTTAGCTGCAGAACACTGAAACCACAGCATATTGTGATCAATAAATCATGAAACATTCTTACACTATTCATTTTATTGTCCAATTTACACTAAAATTAACACAATGTACTGCATACAATTTTATTCAGGGAAACCTCCAGGACTTAATTATTTCCCCACAAGTTACAAAATAAACCAGATTACAATGCATTAGTACACACACAAAATACTGGAGGAACTCTGGAGGCCAGACAACGTCTATGGAAGCGTAAACAGTCAATGTTTCAGGCCAAGACCCTCCATCAGGTCCTGATGAAGGGTCTCGGGCCAAAACATCGATAGTTTACTCTTTTCCACAGATGTTGCCTGGCCTGCTGAGTTCCTCCAGTATTTTGTGTGTGTTGCCTTGGGTTTCCAGCAACTGTGGATTCTCTTGTGTTTACAATGCATTACTTATGATTTTCTTCACAGCTCCCTAGATTTGCGTATTGTGCTTTGGATTAGAAAACAGAATGTGAATACCATAGGAGAAATTTGAGACTTGACAGAACATATAACTCTCTATGGTTTCTCATTTTTGTAAACCGATTGAGAGGTATGACAAATCAATTACTTTGTTATTTTAGCAAACAAGATGGTAAAGGGATTTTTTCATGCTATATTTCCTATTGCACTATATCATTTAATGTGGAAAAAAAAGAAAGCTATAGTCCTCTCAATTTACCAGTAACAAAAAGCATTTGGTGAACTATGAGCTAATCAAGGATTAGTGATTCTTAGGTACTTTTGACTAGCTTTCAAAGCAACTCACTTTGCTCAGTCTGTATGGGTCAACACCCGTTTAGTTGCTGCCACGTTATATACACAGGCTTAGAAATTACCTTGTGCCAGCTTAACTCCATGAACTGTAGCTGAAACAGAGAAGCTTACCCATCTCATAAATATTGGAGCATCAAGCTCAGGACACATATGGTCCTTTTAAAGACTGCTGGTTAGGCCATAGCTTAAAAGTTATCCTCAATAAAGCAAGCCCAGCAGCAGGCTGCTCAGTTTCAGAAATATACTGTAAAACAGCCAGTAGTGTTCTTATTTATAAATGCAAAGGGAAAAAAATGGTTGATCTGATATTCACTATACATAGAACAGGTTGTTTGCCCATTGATATTGTGCCAACCTATATGCAGTAAACCTGATCCACAATCAATCTAACCCTTTGTCCCTATACAGCCCATAAACCTCCAAATTTAGTTTATTTATGTGCCTATATAGGCATCTCTTAAAGGTCCCTATTGTATCTATCTCTACCACCACCACTGGCAGTGCATCCCACGCACCTATTAAAAAAAAACTTACCTCTGATATCTCTCCTATATTTTCCTCTCCCACCTTAAATGGATGTCCTCCAGTATTGGCCATTGCTGCACTGGGAAAAAGGCACTGGCTGTCCACTCTAACTATGCCTCTCATAATCTTATACATCTCTATCAAGTCACTGCTCATCCCCTTCACTCCAAAGAGAAAAGCCCTAGCTTGCTCAACCTATCCTGATAAGAGATGCTCTATAATCCAGGCATCATCCTGGTAAATCTCCTCTGCACCCTCTCTAAAGCTTCCACATACTTCCTGTAAAGAGATGACCAGAAATAATCACAATATTCCAAGTGTGGTCTAATCACATTGCAGTTCTTGAACTCAATCCCCTGACTAAAGGAAGGCTAACACTCCATATGCCTTCTTAACAACCCTATCAAGTTGTGTGGCAACCCTGAGAGATCTATGGATGCGAACCCCAAGATCCCTGTTTCTTCACACTGCCAAAAATCCTGTCATTAACCTTGTACTCTGCCTCAAGTTTAATCTTCCAAACACTTTACACCTTTCCAGATCA
Source organism: Hypanus sabinus (assembly GCF_030144855.1). Lineage (NCBI taxonomy): Eukaryota > Metazoa > Chordata > Chondrichthyes > Myliobatiformes > Dasyatidae > Hypanus > Hypanus sabinus. The sequence continues at coordinate 34,543,525 of NC_082738.1, read as the reverse complement.
AACTCCATTTACCATTTCTCAGCCCAGCTCTGTAACCTGTCAATGTTTTGTTGTAACCTGATAACCTTCTATTTGCATTACCATAACACCACCAACCTTTATGTCATCTGCAAACTTACTAACCCACTCTTCCATTTCCTCATCCAAATCATTGATGAAAATTTCAAAGAGCAGGGTCCCAGAACAGTCCCTGTGGAGCAGGAAGAAGAAATCAAAGGTCCATGAACCAGTCTTCATCAGGGGATCAGAGGTGGAGAGGGTCAGTAATTTTAAATTCCTCAGGATTATCATTGCAGAGAATCTGCCCTGGGTTCAGCACATACAAAAAAGGCAAATCAGAGCTTCTACTTTCTTAGAAGTTTGTGAAGATTGGCATGTCATCTACAACTTTGACAAACTTCTATTGATGCACGGTGGAGAATATACTGACTGGCTGCATCACAGCCAGGATTGGAAACACCAATGCCCTTGAACAGAAAAGCCTACAAAAAGTAGTGCATACAGCCCAGTACATCACAAGTAAAGCTCTCCCCACCACTGAGCACATCTACATGGAGTGGTGCCACAGGAAAGCAGCATCCATCATCAAGGATCCCCACCATCCAGACCATCCTCTCTTCTCGCTGCTGCCATCTGGAAGAAGGTACAGGAGCCTCAGGACTCACACCACCAGGTTCAGGAACAGTTACTACCCCATAACCTTCAGGTTCCTGAACCAGAGAAGTTAACTTCACCCACCCCAATACTGAACTGGTTCCTCAACCTATGGACTCACTTTCAAGGACTCTACAACTTCTGCTATCAATATTATTATATTGCTTTTCTTTTTGTAATCACACAACGTATTGTCTTTTGTACATTTGTTGTCTGTCCATACTTGTCTGTAGTTTTTCATTGACTCTATTGCGTTTCTTTGCACTTACAGTGAATGTTGGCAAGAAAATGAATTGCAGGGTAGTATATGGTGACATAGATGTACTTTGATAATAAATTTACCTTGAACTGTGAACTGGTCAACGACCTCCAGGCAGAATATGCCTCACCTGCTATGACCCTCCGCCAATTCTGAATCAACACAGCCAAGTTTCCCTGAATCACATGGCTCCTAGTTTTCTGAATGAGTATACCCACCACGGGGAACCTTACTAAAATCTATATTACGCACACCCACCACTCTACCTTCATCAAATTATTTTGTCACCTCCTCAGTAAGTTCAATTGGAACTACTTTGGGGCTGTTCTTGCAGAAACATGGGGCTCCAGGACAATATCCACGTACCATCAATCTACACTCAGGGACTTGAGATATATTATTACTTCTTAGTTTTTCTTCTGTAACTATGTTTTTCTGCTATCATAATTATATGTGCTGTGTGGGATTGTTGATACTGTGTTGAAACAGAGGAACACTGTATTCACGTGTATGGTTAAACATGAACTATCTTAGATTTAATGTAACGCAGATTCAACCACAATTAAGTTTTTCCATTTGTTCACAGCATATGAGAATCACTGGTGATCCCTAGATGATCACTCTTTCTTAACATCGTCAAGAAAGCAGTACCGAGCAGTTGTAATCAAGTCTGATCTCCATATTTTCAAAGGATTTAGAGGCAGTGAAGAATAAATGAAATGAAAAGTCATACCCATTATTAAAGATTGTGCTCACTGGAGGTCAACACTCTAAAATCAAGAAAACTGAGATGCCTCTAAAATTGTGGAAGGATTTTGATAGAGAAGTTATAGAGAAAATGTTTCTTGAGTGGGCTAGCGCCGAGCACAGCTCAAGATCCGGGCCAAGAATATAAGACAGTCACTAATTAATCCAGCCAGGAATTCAGGTCAAAGTTCCTCATTCAGAGAGAGCAAGAAGAAGTGGAACTCACTCATGCAGGGAATGGTTCAGGTGAACAGGAAGACTATGCTTAAGGGGAAGCTGGATAAACACACGAGGTTAAAAAAAAGTGGGAGGAGGCTCATATGAAGTGAAAACCAATTGGCTCCATTGTCCATTTTCTGTTCTGTAACTTGATATTACTTGATATCATTCTACACAAACAAGAAAGTAAAATGTTATCATGTGACTACACAACTAATTTTACCAACTGATAAGATTCAGATACAAAGCTGCATGTTTTGTGTCACTGCAAAATGGTTTTCACATTGCATTAGAGAAAGTGAGTGGTGTAACTACAGCTGAACCAGCTGCAGTTTGCCATTTTTCTTTGGGTTTTTACTACCTCAAGAGGTACATTGAACTACTTTAATTTGCACCAGCACCATTAGAACTTCTTTAAACTTAAAAATTGAGCTGCAAGAGAGCATTTTACCACATTAAAAAGTAACTGCTAAGCAGCTATGACATTTACCTAAACTCTAGAATTCCAGAAATATCCATTATATCCTTCATTTCCCTAGGTCAGAGTAAGTTATAAAGTGCCAAAGGGGAAACCACAGTCCATTCCAAACCACTTGCAAACAAAAGCTTTCTTAATTGTTCACTATACACACGTTAGTTTTTTTTATTTGTATGGGTGTGAGCAGGAAACTTCTCACCACATGCCCATGTCTCTATGACACACAATTGTCCATTTTATTTACAAGCCTCCCACTTTTCAAAAAAACTTTATTCTCCTTTTCAATTCTTAACAAATTCCACACTCTTCCCCCCCCCCCCCCCCGCCATTATACTCTATGTGCTTTTCAATTCACTTCAGTGGTTTCTTTGCATAATCTTCACAGTTTAATTTCCAATCCAGTTTTATGAGCAAATATGGATTCATATCCTCCTCCACACCCTTCTCCAACACTACTCTTATTAGTATGGTACCTTTAAAACAGGCAGGGGCCCCATATCAGGCTGTGATGTAATCTATCAATATACTCTCTACCACACATCTGTAGAAGTTTGTCAAAGTTTTAGATGTCTTGCTGCATCTCTGCAAACTCCTAACTCTGCAAATTCTAGCCTTTGGACAGGCTTACATTGATAATTTTAATCTTTGTATCCAAAATGGGCTTTAACTTACTCCAAACACACAAAAAGAGAGAAACTCATTTTAAAGCACTACCCAAAGTAAACATTTTTGATAGAGATCAATTAAGTTGTGAATTCAGTCTAACTGTATTAGTTATCATGTATTGTAATACTCCATTGTTCCCAGTCCTGCATTTGCTACTAGAATTGGTTTATTATTGCCACATGTACTGTGATACAGTGAAAAAGCTTGTCTTGCATATTGTTCGTACAGATCAGATCATTACACAGTGCATTGAGGTAGAACAGCGTAAAATAATAATGCAGAATTAAGTGTAACAGTTAAGAGTGCAGTTCAGGTAAACAATAAGGTGCAAGATCATAATGAGGTACTGTTGGTTGTGAGGGTCCATCTTATCGTAAAAGAGGTCCATTCAATAGTCTGATAACAGTGGAATAGAAGCTGTCCTAGAGCCTGGTGTTACGAGCTTTTGGGCTTTTGTATCTTCTGCCCAATGGGAGAAGGGAGAATGTCTGGTGTGGGTGGGGTCTCTGATTATGTTGGCTGCTTTACTGAGGCAGCAAAAAGTGTAGACAGAGTCCATGGAGGGGAAGTTGTTTTCCATGATGTGCTGGGCTGTGTCCACAACTCTCTGCAGTTCCTTGCAGTTACAGACAGAGCAGTTGCCGTACCAAGCTGTAATCCAGATAGGAGGCTTTCAATGGTGCATCAACAAAAATTGGTAAGGGTTGGCGGGAACACACCAAATTTCTTTATTCTCCTGGGAAAGTCGAGGTGTTGATGAGCTTTCTTGACCATGACATCTACGTGGTTGGACCAAGACAGGCTATTGATGATGTTCACACCTAGGAACTTAAAGCTCTCAACCTCAACAGCATTGATGTAGACAGGAGAATGTGCAACATCCCCCTTCCTGAAGTCAATGAGCAGCTCTTCTGTTTTGCTGACATTGTGGGAACGGTTGTTGCCATGACACCATGTCACTAAGCTCTCTATGTCCTTCTTGTATTCCAACTCATCATTATTTGAGATTATGGTGTCATTGTCTGCACAGCATCTAAGGATGCAGCCAGAGGCACTATCCAGGCCAGATGCTTTCTGTGGGTTCAGTCTCCAGAAGACTGATCTTATGACCGAAACAGTAACTTTGAGTTTAGGTGTACTGGAGACAGTCAAGGTAAGAGGAAAAATACCCATTCCCTTATCAGAATCAGAATCAGACTTTAATCGCCAAGTACCTGTGCACATACAAGGAATTTACTTCCGGCAGATGTTGTCTCTCTGCTCATAACAATAATAATGATAAATGTAAATGAAAATATAGATTATACATACAGGTAGTGCAATCCAAGTAATAGTTAGCCGACAGTTAACCGGCAGTTAACTGTTCAGCAAAGTGACCGCAGTAGGGAAAAAACTTCTCCAGTGCCTATTAGTCTTAGTCTGGAGGGATCTGAAGCGCCTACCAGACGGAAGCAGTTCAAACAGTCCGTGCGCAGGATGGAAGGAGTCCTTTATGATGTTCCCCACCCTCTTCTTCAACCTGGAAGAGTACAGGTCCACAATAGAGGGCAGGGAGGCTCCAATGATGCGCACATAGAAAACATTAAGCTCATCGGGAAACCCAATTTTATTTTTTTAGCCAGTTATAGCATGTAAACCTTGCCACAACTAACAGTTGGTGTGGGGCTTTATTTTAGACTACTGCTGTCTCTTAGCATCTGTGATAGATTACAGAAACCGTATCTTGATTTCTTGTAAAGGTCAGGGTCACTTGAGTTGAATGCTGCAGACCTAGGCCTCAGTAGGGAGTGGATCCCTACTTTTTGCCACATAGTACCAGAACTTTACTGGATTTAAATTATCCAATTGCCATAGGTACCTAGAATTAATTCCCTTTGCAGCCATCACAGTCAGGCTACAAGCATCTTTAATGTAACAAGAAATATAAAAGACAGGGAGTGTTATCCAACAAAAATCAAAATCGCATGTAACTTTAATGCTCCAAGCCAAAAGGAAAATACCTATCAGTATTTCCATTTCCAAGGCTAGCTTGAAAAGTGGATATACATAAACAATGGGATGTGTCAGAAAAGAGTCCACCCATGTCTACTTAGTCAAACATTCAACTGACAACCTCAATCTGGGTCAGTATTGTTATAAATGATGGCAGCTAGCTACTAAATGCAAAGTATATCTACTTACATTGGGTGAGAGTATGCAAGCCCTTTTCCTGTTAAAATTAGCATGTGGGGCTCAACCATTGTTCAAAGTAAATTTATTATTGAAGTATATATACATCACAACATACTACCCTGAGATTCACTTTCTTACAGACATTCACAGTAGAACACAGTAGAATCAATGAAAAACTACAAAGATTGACAAAGCAACCAACGTGCAAAAGAAGATAATCTGTGCAAAAACAATAATAAATGGATAAATAAATAATACTGAGAATACTGTTGTCACACCCACAGGCAAATCTAATTAACCATTTCAGCTACACTGCATTGTCCTTGATTAACACATTAAAAAGTTACTCATGTCAGAGGATATAGGAGAGCAGATAACCAATACACACAAGAATATAACAACATAAAATAAAAACAGAAGTAGGCTATTTGGCCCCTCAAGCTTGCTCTATCATTCAACAAGATCACAGCTAATGACCGAATGCAAACCTTAACCCTAACCGACAAGCCTACAACAGAGTCAGTCTCAGTGAACACAAGTGTCATAGGCTGCATCATCACAGAAAGGTATTGGGGCAATCTTTCTTCCTGCAATGTTGCTCTTCACCTCCAACAAACTTCCTACAGAAGTGTAGATAATCTTCAGAACTAATGGAAAACTGTTCAACCAACAGTAACTACACTCCAGAACCAAAGTCACCTCAACCAGTCGTCAACCTGCAACATACAGATGGCACTTGCACACACTCAAAGGTTTAACACCAAAGCATTTATTGCTGCATTCACTGAAACATACGAGAGGATGAGCCTTGCATTCAACATCCTCAAGACAAAGTTTGTCGACCAATCTCCCCCAAACCATTGCCACACACTATCGTCACACACTAATGTGTGCCACACACTAATAGTAAAGGTTTAGGAAATTTTCACCAACATCAGAATTTGAATCGTTTAATATCACTGGCATATGTCGTAAAGTTTGCTGTTATGTGGCAGCAATACAGTGCAATATGTAAAGATAAAACTAAATACTGTAACTTACAGTAAGTATATATAATGTTAAATTAAATAAGCAGCACAAAAAGAGATAAAAACTAGTGAGGTAGCAATCCCTGGAAGGGTCTCGGCCCGAAATGCCAAATGTACTCTTTTCCATAGATGCTGCTTGGCCTGCTGAGTTCCTCCAGCATTCTGTGTGTGTCCTGAGGCAGTGCTCATAGGTTCAATGTCCATTTAGAAATCTGATGGCAGAGCAGAAGAAGCTATTCCTGAATCGGTGAGTGCATGCCTTTAGGCTCCTGTACTTCCTCCCTGATGATAACAATGAGAAAGGGCATGTCCTGGGTGATGGGGGTCCTTAATAATGGATGCCACCTTTGAGGCATCACTCCTTGAAAATGTCCTGGATGTTGGGGAGGTTCGTGCCCATGATTGAGTTGAATGAGTTTACAATAATGCAGTTAGTTAGGCTATGTCCACAGTAGACCAAATAATTTTGAAAACGCCGGTTTCACGTGAAAACGATAGGCGTCCACACTATGCGTTTTAAAAAAAATCTCTATCCACACTGAAACGGAGATTTCGGCGAACCTCCTCCTACTGCGCAAGCGCAGGACACATCTACCGAAAACAAGCGACACGTTTGGTGTCAAATCTCACCATAAAAGTGCACGTTTGTGTAATTACAGACTAGAAAAACTTAAAACAATGGACAGCTGTTGGCTTTCGCGCAAGCGTATGGAGGTAACCGACAGGGAGTTCACGGACAGATTGACCCAGCTGACGATGAACATTGAAAAACTGACTAACTCTGTTGCATTAATAAAGTAAAGCATGTCTGCATCAGTGTTATCTTGTATTTCCATACAATGTTACATTAGGCTGTTACACATCTATTGTCAGAGAAGTACTTGCATAAATAGGTAAACCACCTTCATACGAGCAAGGACAGAAAACAGGGCAAAGTGAGTACAGTATTCTTATTTATTCAGTAAGTTACGGGTCAAAGTATTTGGTGAGTACATTTCTAACCCTTCTGGCGTCAGTTTCGTTGCCATCTGTTCTGAAATTGTTAGGTTGCGTTCAAGAAAACAATGAAATGGCGCGCTGCCGTCTGATAGCATTTTCAAAAGTCTCTGGTTACCCCATCCACACTGATCCGGCCGATCTGGCGTTTTCAAAAATACACACTTTGGAGAGCATTTCTGAAAAGCTCCGGTTTCGGGGGACGAAAATGCCATTTTAGTGTGGACGAAGGGTGAAAACGAAGAGAAAAAGCTTTGGTTATGGATTTATCCAGTGTAGTGTGGACGTAGACTTAGAATGCTGTCCACAGTACATCTGCAGAAATTTGCATGTGTCTTTGTTGACATACCAAATTTCCTCAAACTCCTCATGAAATATAGTCGCTGTTGTGCCTTCTTTGTAACTGCATCCATATGTTGTGCCCAGGATAGATCCTCAGAGATGCTGACACTCAGGTACTTGAAATTGCCATCATCGGCAAGGTGCCAACACAGCTTTTGATTGATTGAAAAGAAAGGTGCTTGACAATCAAGGCATTAGACCTGGCTCAAAACTTGCAGTCAACTGGGCAGCAGTAATCCCTGCCCTCCCTGAGACAGAACTTCCTATATCAGACATTTCAAGTTATTTGAAAGATAGCACTCATGCTGTCTCCACAAAATCCTCTAATTTCACTGGTTGGATTTTTTTTGACATTGGTATTGGTTTGTATTAAATTACCAGTGTTCTATCCCAGCACAGAGGCCCTAATTACACTCAGTTGGCTCAGTTGGACAGGCCACATCCCTTGCTTGCCCAACACCAGACTCCCACAAGAGACGCTCTATTCCAGGTTTGGTCATGGATGACAGAAGATCAAAGGTTATGCTCAATGCTTCTTTAGAACAAAGTGTAATATCCCCATGGATTCCCGAGAATCCCTGACCCACGACTATTTAAAATGGAGGAGGACTCTCAGATGGTACCGAAAACCTCAAATCCATGCATCAGGAGCTCATGAAGTCCTGTGTAAATGGCAGATGGAATGCAAATTACCCATACAGCCATCCTATCATCCAACTCCATCTGTGAGGCATTTCTACAGTTCCCACATCGGCCTTAACAGTTACCTCAGAACCGAAAACCAAGGCAAGTCTTCAACAATTCCCACAGAGAAGCAGGAACCTCAAATACAATATACCTACTTGAACTTCATATTCCTTAATTCCTTACATATCCAAAATTTGTTCTGTTCTGAATGCAGTTCATGATTCAGCCTCTGCAGCACTCTGAGATAAAGAATTCCAAAGATTTACCACCCTCTTACTGAAATATGTTCTCCTTTCAGTTCTAAATCACCCAAGGAGTCTAGACTCCTTAGATAGTGCAGCATCCTCCTCCTCCTAATCTGTTGGATGTTAAGGAATGTAGTATGTTCAATAAAATCACTCTCTAATTCATCTAAACTCTGGAGAACAGAATGCTACAGACATAATCATAGAATACTACAGCACAAAAATAGGCCCTTTGGCCCATCTAGTTGATGCCAAATCTGCCTAGTTTCATCAACATGTACCTGGATCCATCACTTCCATCAATGTAGCTATCCAAATTGCTCTTAAATGTTGAAATTGAAGCTACAACCACCACTTCAGCTGGATGTTTATTTCATGCTTACACCACGCTCTGAGTGAAGCCGTTCCCCCCATGTTCTTCTTAAACAGTTCACCTTTCACCCTTAACTCATGACCTCTAGCTCCAGTCCCACCCAACGTCAGTGGAAAAAAGCCTGCTTGCATTTACCCTATATACACCCTTCATAATTTTGTATACCTCTATCAAATCTCCTCCTCATTCTAGTCGACTCAGTCTCTCAGATGAAACCTGCCATCCCACGGACCCGCGTTTTGCGTCAAGTCTATGTACAGAGTATTTACGTCAGTGTAAGGCACCGCGTAAAGAGAAGACAACCCTTTACATAACGCAAGAAAAGGGCAAATATAATAATGAAAAACATTCAATCTTTAATCATTCTCTGAATCTTGCGTGGCGTAATGAACTTCGTACTTGATTTACATGCATGCTTTTGAAAAATCTGTCACAGCCCCGACGCAACGATTGGTTAAACTCAACTCCAGCCACGTTGTTTGATTGATCCAAATAGGGAACTATTATAATTGGCACTTGACAGAACCAATAGAAATGAACGATTCGCCAATTGGGCAGGAATAAAGTGCAGATGTTGAGCTCTAGAGCAACAAACAATCAGCTGGAATAATTCAGTGGATCGAGACGGATCTGTGTAGAGAAAGGAATTGTTGGCGTTTCGGGTTGAGACCCATCTCCTGGATAGCTGATAACAGGATTTCGGCTCAAAACGTCGACAGTTCCTTTCGCTCCCAGATGCTGCCTAACCCACTAAGTTCCTCCAGCAGATTATTTGATTCGCCAAATAGGTTAGTTTATCGTGTATGATGTTTTCCGATTGGCTGAGCCAGATATCCATCATTAGCATTTCAGCCGGGATGACTCGTTTCAACATCGAAAAACGACTGAACTAAAAACGCCCGAAAACTCCATTTGTTGAACCAAAAGAACATTGAACCTACAACACAAATCAACAGAATTCCCTCGGTTTAAAATAAACACTGTAACTGTGCATATGTTTCTTCCTCCAAGACTAATTTCAATATTGAGCTAGTTTCATTTTTAAAAAGTTGCTTGCGAATTGTTTCCGGCTAGTAGCCCACTACAACTCATGATTTTTTTGGGAAAAACGAAGTTTGAGTCTACACTAATTAAGGGCCGTTGTGGTGAAAACAAGATACAAGTTATCTTTCTGTTACCTTCTTTCTCATCACCAACAAGTGAATTTAAATGCTTTTTATAAATCACCTCAGCTCAAGTGAAACCAAGACCCAGTGCGATCCACTTACCTCACGCCAAAGGAACAGGTAAATTCTTTTCCATTTAACGTCTGTGTTTACAGATTCTACTCTCCGAGACTTGCTTCTTCTGTAGGGCGTCAGTCTTCGAAAACAATCTTTTCCTGCACGCCTCACGCCGTGTTTGCTATTTTGAGACTAAATGCTATCAGCGGATGAGACTGCCGCCCGGAACTCAAGAGGTTTCCGCCTGTGTGGCGCGAGTTCCTCCCTGTGAGTGGAGTTCCTTTTCACTTTTTCTAGTGATTGGTTGAGGATCCAACGCCAAGACCACACGCTGCAACCAAAACAAACCATCGTCCACAGGCAAGAGTCTCCAACCCGGTATCGCTAGCAGGCTGCAGCGAGAGTTAAATCTCATCATTTTGTTGAACTGTTGGGAGTCCGAGACATGTTGAAACACATCGAAAAGAAAAATGAGTGTGGATGCTGGCAATCTGAAAACACTCGGCGTCTGAAGGGAGATGACTTTTTCTCACAGATGCTCCCTGACCTGCTATGTATCCTGCGTTTTCTGATTTTATTTCATTTGGGACAGATGTTTATTTTTCACCTTCAAAGATAGGAAGAGGATTTGAATAAAAGTGCAGAGAAGTGTTATTCCAAGTATATACTGTAGGCTGCTGCTGCATCTGAAATATTGTGGACAGGTCTGGTTAAGGAACTTATCTGAGGAAGGTTTGAATTGCGATAGAGGACATGCAACAACGGTTCACGAGGTTGACTCCCGAGAAGGTAGGTTTACCCATTGAGAAGAGATTATGCGGACTGGGCCTGTCCCCTCTTGAATTTAGAAGAATGCGGGAGATCTCATTAAAACATACAAAATATTAAACAGCTTCTGCTGTTATGCTTGGCTGAGAGAAACAACTGAACAACGTGTGGCCATGTCTCACGGGGAGTTAGTTTTAACCAACTTAAGTGAACTTTAACAGATTTAATAAAATATACTATGAAGAAAGAAATAATAGTAGGGATTATTATGAGGAAGTCCTAGAGAAGTACAGCACAGAAACAGATCCTTTGGCCCTTCTAGTCCATGCTGAAACATTTAAACTGCCTAATCCCATCTACCTGCACCGGGCCCTCTACACCCTTACTATCCATGTACCTATCCAAACTTATCTTAAACATTAAAATTGAGCTTGCATGGACCACTTGTGCTGGCAGCTCATTCTACACTCTCACAACCCTTTGAGTGAAGAAGTTTCCCGTCACGTTCCCCTTAAACATTTCACCTTTCATCCTTAACCCATCACCTCAGGTTGTCATCCCACTCAACCTCAGAGGAGAAAGCCTGCTTGCAGTTACGCTATCTATACCCCTCATAATCTTGTATTATAGATTGAGCCAGAATTTCAAAGAGTGAAGATGTTTAGTAAGGGTACATTTGGCTTAATGGGGAAAGAGAGTTTTATAGAGGGCAAGGTTTTACACATCGAATTAAAAGAAATTGGAGATAAAAGGTTTATTAAAAGCCCCTTTTCTTTTCTTTTCATTTCACCTTCAACGTACATGGTGATGTGTAATATCAAGTCTTGGGTTAGAAAGATAGAATCTGAGTTTATATGCAAACCATGATCAATTTTACATAAATCAGTACAGCACAGTACAAGCCATTTGGTCACAAAATTTTGAAATTAAATTTCAGATGTTTTATTATTGATACAGTTTTATACTTTCATGCGCACATGAAGATTTATATGACGCAGTATTTTGACCTTTGGTCATTGATCTGGGTTAGTGTTATTTTCTACCTTCAAAACAACAGGAGACTGCAGTAATTTCATCATTTCTCTAATTTATCATGATCAGCATTTCACTGGTTTATCTCAGCACATTATTTCATACATGTCAGGGAATAATTGCAGGTTTTATGTTATCAGGCAAAGAGTTGCTGATGGTCATCAATTCTGTAAAATTAACAGACAGTTTAAGACAATAAATAATAATAAACTGATTATGTTGGTTTCCAACTTTGATCCATTAAAGTAAGGGCAGAAAAGGCAGATTATTTTTCTTCAAAAATACTCATTTTCTTTTCCACTCAAAACCCTTTACAAAGATTATAATTCTCCAACTCTCCCCAACTCTGTCTTCCATTAATCAGATATGTCTTACAATATCTGGAACCAATATTTATTGGATCAGAGAATCAATATTGCGTAAGCTGCATGCTTTATGACAGAATAATATTAGATTTCAGTCCTCAGGGATTAACATTAATGTACCACTCAGCAATTTATTTTATATCTTACATAGCCAGTAAAGTGGCTATAAAGTGTTGAATTCTGAAGTACTGGTTGGCATGGTGCACAGTGGAGGCATTGATGTTCTATTACATAAGTTCTCACCTTCTAGATATTACTGAAAATTGTGCTTCAATCTTCCACTACACCCACAGAAAATTAGTGACATTTCCCTTTAATAGCACAAAGGTTTCATGTTGGCATTGAGGTTTTATGTAATAGTGATAAATTTTAAAGCAAGAGATGCACAACAGGAAACCATATCAGATCCTGCAATTACAATACATAAAAACAACAATTTCCAGTCATAGTGTGTGTTGATATAGAAAACATCCAATCGTCTTACAGAGCTGTGATAAAAAAAAGATGGACACAAACCAAAAGAACTATTAGGAAAATTTAAGGAGAGTGAAATGGAAAATTAAAACAGTTTAGCATGGAGATTAGGCAGCAAAAGACAAGGCCAACAATAGAGGAACAAAAGTAGAGGGGATATAGCAGTAGCTATAATTGAAGAAATGGAGATTTTGCAGTAGTGTCTAGAATTGCAGGAGGTTACAGGGATAGGAAAGGCTTGAGGTATTTATGAATATGGGTTCACCTGAGAGTTGAGGAGAATGGCAAGGTTAACACTAATCTGGTTCAACACAAGATAGTGCCAAAGAGGGAGATGTGGTCAATGATGTGCATACAAAGTGGCTTTGTTCAATTACAAACAAAAACAAGAATTGCAGTGGTAAGGCAGGACTGAGTGTGTGCTTTTTGAGGAGGAGCTGACTGTAGGAAATTAGAGGTACAGTATCAATAGACAAAGAATCATCTAAAATATATTGAAAATAAATTAATTTTTTTTTGCATTCCTCAGCATATGTTGGTGCTAACCCTTGCCAGTTGAGTGCAGCTAACTCAGCAGGCAAAGCATATCAGATATCCCTGGTAATGTAGCCTGTTTGTATCTACATCTTCAATGCACCTTATCATATTAAAAATATCAATCTTCCTTCTCCAATGAAAGTAAGCTAAGCTCTGTGATGTTCTTTTATCACAACATTACATTCTCCACTGCTACATCAAAAGTAATTCTATCATTCACCCACCCCAACAACCCCCACCTCCACGACATCCACCTCAGCCCCTCCTCTCCACAGCCCCTCAGCACCCTTCACCCCACCATGCACTAACACTTTACACTCCTACACTTACACAATCACTGTCCTACTGTTTTCATTTGTCCAACTGCCTCCTAGCAGAGTTCCTCTCGTCAATAGTTACTTTGTCACTTCATCACTTTCTGTTAGAGTCACCTTCTGTTCAGATACTCCTGCACCTAGCGTCACTTTATGTAAGTATAATCAGTGTATGAATATCAGCTAATCTTTGTATATACGGCCACACTCACAGTTACCTGTACCCTGTGTTTTATAGGATTTCTTTCATATTTATATTTATTGTGTTTTCTGTTTTTTTATTGTGTTCTTTATGCTGCATTGGATCTGGAGTAACAATTATTTCATTCTCCTTTACACTCGTGTACCGGAGAATGACAATAAACAATCTTGAATCTTGAATTGCTGCAATTAATCAGTACATTGCCAGCTATTTGATCTGTGGAGAGAACACTTAAGCTCTGATAAAGGGTCTATACCTGAAAGATAACTTGTGCTTTCCTTCAACAGATCTTGACGACTGGTTGAGTGTTTCCAGTATGTCCTGTTTTTAACAATATTTTAAACATATTCAGTTTTTATGTATGAAAAGAAATCCCTCAACTAGGTCACTTAAGTCTGAGACTGTTGATAAGCAAATACAATGTATCAGGTGGTAGTTTTTATAAAATCAAATCAACTAGAAAACAGCCAAAGGAACTCACCCAAAAGTGTTCTACTGGTTCATTGTATGGTGCTAGGAGACACTTATTTTCTATAAATCTAAACAGTATCTTTTCTCTACAGTTACTACTGACCAACTGAGTGGTACCAGCATTTTGTCTTTTTTTAAATTTCAGATCCTAAGTATGTTCATTATTTATTTTATAAAATGAATCATGACTTATGCTAAAACTTTTGAAGAAATCCCCAAACTATGAAGTGTCTGGAACTTTTGAAGTAGTTGGGAGCATGTGTTCTTTTTGCCCTTTTGTGCTCAGAAAGCACATACTGTATATAATCTTGGTACTAATTTCTGATTGTATTGCCATAAGCTTCCTCAAACAGCAAACTAAACTTTCCATCTGATTGTATGATATAGGGTATACAATACAAATCAGTTTACTAAAAGTCGACAGGGGCAAAAAAATCCATACAATTCATTTCGCCTGCTTATACTTAAATATACAAATTTAATCAAATCACCAATATCTCTTTTATCAATATTGGAACTTGGAACAGTGTCCTAAAGTAAGATTACAACAGAGCTTCAATCCTCCAACCCTCAGAAAAAAACAACTAACTGCGATGTGGGACTCATGAAACTGATAATCTTCTGATCTCCACCCAAATGCTAAACCCCAAAGAATTTGCATAACTTACAAAGCCTTCCAATGTTTTTCTTTGAAAACAAAATAAGCACTCTATGTTAAGTTATTTTTACTTGCTTTGCAATCAAACTATATTTGCATAGAAATACTGAATATTCAGAGCAGCCGTAAAGAGCTTTGACAGTTTTCTATCCAGGTGATAGCATTTACTTCCCTTTGAATTGATATTCTTCTTGCCTAATAAATGTGTTTCAGCTCCAAGAAGGAGATTACAAATCACCTCTGGGATTATCTCTCAGCATATACACTCAGTAGCCACTTTAATAATAACCTCCAGTACCTAATAAAGTGATCAGTGAGTGGGTTTTCTGGTGTTGTAGCCCATCCACTTCAAGGTTTGATGTGCTATGTGTTCAGAAATACTCTTCTGCACAACACTATGTGTGGTTACTTGAGTTATTGTTACCTTGAATCAGTCTGGCCTCTCTTATTAACAAGGCGGTTACGTCTACAGAACTGCCGCTCAGTGGATATATTTTGTTATTTTGTTTTCGCACCATTTTCTGTAAACTGTAGAGACTGTTATGCGTGAAAAATCCCAGGAGATCAACGGTTTCTGAGATACTCAAACCACCCTGTCTGGCACCAACAACATTCTACAGTCACAGTCACTTAGCTCACATTTCCTCCCCATTCTGGTGTTTGGTCTGAACAACAACTGAACCTCTTGACCATGTCTGCATACTTTTATGCATTGAGTTGCTGTCACATGATTGGCTGAATAAATATTTGCATTAACGAGCAGGTATACCAGTGTACCTAATAAAGTGGCCACTGAGTGTAGTATTTCAGTTTAAAGTGAACAATCAGCTCACATAAATCAACAGATATAAAAATATTAACAGAACATGAAAGGACTTCCTATTCAGAAAAGTTCTCAGGTTTAAAGGCCCTGCTCTGAATGAGTTGATCTTAGGCAAGATGGTTTTAGGGATGTTTTCCTACTCCAAAGCAGTGAGCACAGAGGTTGTGATGGGTATTGATTTCAATCTGCAACCTGCAGTGTTTTTAGACTACTGAGGGGAAATCAATTCGAGTTGGGAAGTCAATGATTGGTAATGAAATCAGATTGGACTTGTAGGTAGACTGTGATAACTCATTTTGCAACAACTCACAGACTAATGTTCACACATGAATAACCATTTGTTAAAATCATGTAGTAACTGGGAATCACAATTCACTCAACTTTACTTGCCCCATCATTGAAATGTTCCCACAACCTATGGACTCACTTTCATGGACTCTTCATCTCATGTTCTCAATATTTATTGTTTATTTATTTATTATTATTGTTTCTTCTCTTTGTATTTGCACAGTTTGTTGTCTTTTGCACACTGGTTGAATGTCCTAGTTGGACAGTCTTTCATTGATTCTATTATTATTCTATAGATTTGTTGAGTATGCCCACAAGACAATGAATCTCAGGGTTGTATGTGGTGACATATATGTACTTCGATAATAAACTTTACTTCACACATTGTTGCAAGCTCGGCTGGCTGTATAACTTCATATAAAGTCAAAAACTCTGGAAATACTCTGGTAAACTTTGGAATAACCATCTAAGTTTACATTACACCAGCAAAGCCACACTCGTCAACCACACTTACCAAGGAAATCATATTCATAGCAATTTAATAGCCACAATACCCAAGTCCATTGAAAATGTTATTAGAAAGTTCAAGCAACAAAGGGAAGGTGATACAGCCTAAACCAGTACCAGTAAGGTCATGCTCATTTTGCAACATGGCATATGACTGCCTGTTGTGAAAAATGTAAGTTTTCAGTGACACTGAAACAACTCAAGGCAAAACTTATCTTCACAACTGTTTTAAGTCTGCACAGGGACTGTGCAACAGGACAAGTTAGATGCAGCTTTATACCATAATACCCATGCTGCAGTTGCTCTAGGTGAACTTGATGGGCCTGTTTTTGTTTTTAAATAACTTTATTAAAACCAATAACAAAAACCATAAATTAAAATATTATCTTCCTTGCCCAGGGTACGATCTAGACTTTGCAGTGCCCACAAGTCCCAGTAGGCCTCCAGCAAACTCATGAGTTTAAAATGGGACAGGCATGACAGAAGCCCCCATCAGCCCATTCAGGCAGGTGAATGGCCATTCTGGACAGAACAAGGAGCAGTCCAACAAGGGGACATGCTCCCTCTACACCAAGTGCTAAAAGATCAGGACTGTGGATTTAAGTGTAACCAGAAATAGAGCAACCTCCAAAAGTATTCAAACAAGAGCTGCACCCTTATGCATTCCATGTGTATATGTGAAACTGACTCCTCTAGGATGGAGAAAGTGACAGGCAGTCCAGGAGTCTGTGAACCAGCTTAAAAACCTGTTGCACAGGACTGCTGTGTACAGCTTTCTCCACTCCAAATCTCCAATGTAAAGGGGGTAGATCTTCACATAGGATCAGCCTGTACAGGAGACATCTCCACGCATGAAGTAGCACGGAGAGCATTTCCAAGCAATGTCTTGTTGTGTAGAAGGACCTTGGTCTGATGAACAATTCTGGCTGAGAGGGAGTTAATTCAGTTCGATTGTTCCACACTTGGACCTCTAGCACCCAGGGCATGCCCTTTTCTCACTGTTACCATCAGGTAGGAGGTACAGAAGCCTGAAGGCACACACTCAGCGATTCAGGAACAGCTTCTTCCCTTTTGCCATCTGATTCCTAAGTGGACTTTGGATCTTTGGACACTACCTCACTTTTTTAATATATATTATTTCTGTCTGATTTTGTGCATGATTTTGATATTTTCAATATACAAATACTGTAAATTGATTTACTTATATATTTTCTCTTCTATATTATGTATTGCATTGAACTGCTGCTGCTAAGTTAACAAATTTCATGACACATGCCGGTGATAATGAACCTGATTCCGATTTCCATCTGCGCAGTAACTGAATTGCTCCCTTTGTTGCCACGCAGCTGGAATTTTCTTTTATGTGATGTCAATATAATTTTGAAATTATGCTAATGTAATTTTGATATCTATGTTAATATAACTGTGAAATACCTCATAATTAAATATACATTAATGATTATAATCCACACATTTTCTAAATAATAAATGCACCGCAATGTATTTACATGGTCAGTGTTTAAAGTTACAACACTGTTGCAAATTGTAACAATAAACACAGAATGGAAGTCAGTAACTCATTGTTAATAAACCGCCAGCCCACTGAACGCTGATGCCATCTAGTCAAAGCATTTTACTTTGCCATTGTGCCTGTCAGTTGTTTTAACTGCCTAATGTTGTTTATTTGTGTTGTGAGTTGTGGTTTGTGTTTGTTTGATGTGTATATTACAAATAACATTTAAAGTGCCACAAAGTTTTCATATCATGTAAAAATTTCCTGCTCAGAGCAATGGTTGGTCTGTGCATCTATATAAAAAAATTAGAGGCAACATCGATCTTCATAATACCCAGTAACAGGGCTACCAGAGGCCTTAGCAATGAGATTGGTGTCATATGAACATAGCAAAAATAGGCAATTCTGGGGGCAGCAGCAGAGTAGCATAGCAGTTAATGTAATGCTATTACAGCACCAGTGACCTGCATTTAATTTTGGTACTCTCTTAAGAAATTTTTATATTCTCCATGTGACCACATGGATTTCCTTTGGTGCTCTGTTTCATCCCACATTCCAGAAGCATGGAGACTCTTGCAGGCTGCCCCCAGCACATCCTTGGACTGTGTTGGTCATTGACAGAGGCGCTTCACTGCATGTTTCAATGTACATATGAAAAATAAAATTAATCTCACTTTATCGATTCAGTCCATTGTGTTTCCTCTGAAAATAATCATGCCTTCTACCTGAAACACTATTTGCTACCCTATCTTCACATTCCTTGATTTCATTAATACCATATCTCCCAGATGAGACAAAGTACAGAGTCAATTTGCCCACCTCATTTAATTTTCTCCCTTTGCTTCCAGCTGACAGCTCCAGGAAGCCTATAGACATAAAATCAATTGGCTATTTGTTATAAGACTGTGTTGGCGAGTTCACAGTGGGCTGGTGGTGGGTGGGATCACTTTGCAACTGGACCAGCAGAGTTTACACCTAATTCTGCAGTGGAACATGAATGTAGACATTGTAACACGATGTGTGTGGAAACCGGCACTGACGAAAGTTATTCGACCTGACGCGTTAACTGTTTCTGTTCCCACAGGTATAGTCGAGCTTGCTGAGTGTTTTCAGTATTTTCTGTTATTATATTTATGTTTTTGCACTTTTCTTTTTCATAATTCATCCCAGCTACTAGGAAGAGGGGTTAGTTTAGGGGCTGCGCTTCAGAAAACAAAAGCAGGTCGTTTCAGCAGCCGGCCATTTGCAGTTGGCTGGTTGCGTGTGAGTGACAGATGAAGGGTTGTCGTGGAGCGAACGAGCAGAGACCGGGGCGGGATCATCTCTATTCTTGACGGATCATTTCTCAGAAAGTTGAGGGTGATTTACAGTAAAGTTGCGCGAATATCCGGGACTTCCCAGAAAAGTAACCACCGACAAAAGGTGGAAAATGTGAATTAAACATTATTGCGGACACGCAAAAGCCACCGATTGCAGCAAAATGGCACACCGCAATTTTAAACAAATAAAGAAATGCTTCAGGGCATCATCCATGCAAATATAAATGTGGCTGGATGACCTTTTGAACTTTGATCCATGATTGTTATGGTTATTTAATAAAACCATAATCGTGTTAATATTACAGAACATTTGTAGTAGTTAGTATACCATCCCAGAGAACAGTACGGAAAACTTTGACAATGAATGTAAAGAATGAAAAGGCATTGAACGACTTAGTCTTGTAAAATATTTTTCTATTATGAATAAAGTTTATTTTGTATAAAAAAGAACATTTATTTTAGGAAAACTATGACAAGGTTGCTAACCTACAGAAATAAAATGTTCTATCTTTTTTCAGTCATGTGAAAAAAAACTGCAACACACACAAAATGCTGGAGTAACTCAGCAGGTCGTGCAGCATCTATGGAAATGAATAGATAGTCGATGTTTCAGGCCAAGACCCCTCATCAGGACTGACAAGGAAGGGGGATGACGATAAGGGGGCCTCGGCCCAAAATGTCAACATATTATATTTGTTATATAATACAATAAACAAATGAAAGTTTGCAGATGCTGGAAATTCAAAGCAACACATACAAAAATGCTGGAGGAACTTAGGCAGGTCAGGCAGCATCTATGCTGTTGCTGTTGTTCAGCAATTTAGTCAAGTCTGACTCTTCATGACCTCATGGACCATAGGGTTTTCATGACAAGATATGGACGTAGATTGCCAGGCCTTTCTTCCTCACAGACTCTGCTGCTGCCCAAGTTGGAACCCAGCTGGGTTTGAACTCAGGACCAACCGCTTTGAAGTCCAGTGCTGATATCACTACACCACCAGCCAACCCATGGAAATTGATAGAGGAGAATAAAATGGAATTTGTGTAGAATGAGTGCTTGATATTCAGTGCAAACTTGGTGGGCTCTTTAACTGTATTACTCCAAAACTCAACTGGCTATTTGTCATGTATGAATCCAGATAGGTTAAGTTATATTTAAGCATCAGTTCTCCAAATAAGTTAAAAGAGATACCATTGTCTAGGAGAATAAGTCATCATGCCCATCCTAAATGTTTAACTACCCCCCCCCCATTGTGAAACAAATTTTCAGAGACATGGCTTACCCCCAACTCTCCTGTCAAGCTGGGGCTTGAGGGTTCTTTTTAGCCACCCCATGGACCGGGTGGCAGCACTTGCTTTCCAATAAACTTGTTGTGGTGCATGGACTTGGGGGTCTTGCCCCATTCCTGCTCCCATGAACTGGAACACCTGGCAGTGAAGTGCCGACCATTCTACCTACCAAAGGAGTTCTCCTCATTGGTCTAAACCTCACCTCAGGTGGACATCAAGCTAGAGGAACAAAGTGCCATTATCTAAAGTGGTATACCTCAATGCCTGTCATATCATAGTGAAAGAAGTTAGCTTGAAGGAGTCTCTGCCTGACTACTCTCAACACATCACCTGCAATGCTAAAGGACCCAACACACTCAACCACTGCTATGTCACCATCAATAATGCCTACCGCGCCATCCTTCGCTGGCATTTCAGTATATCTGGATGGCAGATGTGGGGGAGGAGGTTCAGAATTGCTCTGAGTCAGTGGACTGGACTATGTTCAAGAATTCATCAACTAAACGAGTATGTCACAGTCATCACTGACTCAATAAGGATGTGTGTGGACAAGTGTGTACCTGAAAAAACACTTCTTCCCTCACCACCATCCCAGGCCCCAGACAGTCCTTTCAGGTGAGGCACCACTTCACCTGCGAGTCAGCTGAGGTGCTATACTGTATCCGGTGCTCCTGATGTGGCCATTTATACATTGGGGAGACCCACCACAGACTGGGAGACCATTTAGCCGAACACCGGCGTTCAGTCCTCCAGCAGTGGTGGGATCTCCCTGTGGCCACACACTTCAATTCCACAGACCACTCCCACTCCGACATGTCTGTCCATGGCCTCCTCTACCGTCAAGATGAGGCCACACGCAGGTTGACGGAGCAATACTTTATCTCCTGCCTAGGTAGCCTCCTACCTGCCAGCATGAACATCCAACTCACAGACCTCCGTTGATACCCCTGCCCCCCTTACCCCCTCCCTATCTATAATTTAAATCTGGTTCTCTTTCTCTCTCTTTTCCCCCCTCACTATAATCTCTCTCCCCTAGCCCTACCTTTCTTTCTCTTTTATTTCCCATAATTCTCCACCTTCCCCCTAGCCCATTTCCCTCTAGCCTATCACTTCCCAGCTCTCTACTTCATCCCTCCCCCCACTTCTTATCCCCTCTCCACCATCCCATGTTATTTCACTCCTGATGAAGGGTTTTGGCTCAAAATGTCATCACTACCTCCTCCCATAGATGCTGTCTGGCCTGCTGAGTTCTGCCAGCATTTTGTGTTTTTATTTATTTCCAGCATTTTGTGTTTTTATTTATTTCCAGCATCTGCAGATTCACTCGTGTTACCTAAAAAAACATTGAGTCTTCTCCAACTAGAAGCTGTGGAGGGTACAGGAGATTAATAATCTACTGAGGGCTTGATCAGTGGAGTTTGGGGCTGACGTCAGAATTGTATAAGGAATCCAGATATAATCTCTGGAGGACTATTGCAAGTGCAAAGTGGCAACGTCAGACTAAACTGGAATTACAGAAGAATGCTTGACAGCAGTAGCAGGGCTTACACAATATTACTTCCTACAAGGCAAATCAGTTGGCATTAGGGGCAACAAACCGTCACTTTGGATGAGCTCAATGCCTTTTATGCACACTTTGAGAGGGAGAAATATGACACATTCACACATCTCCAACGACCCTATAATCTCAGTCTCTGAGGCCAATGTCTGTGATAGAGGGTGAACCCGTGAAAGGTATCTGATCCAGATAGCACACTTGGTCGAGTTCTAAAGATCTGTGTGGATCAACTGGCTGGAGTATTAGAAACATATTTAACCTCTTGCTTCTGCAGTCTCAGGTTCCCATCTGCTTCAAAAAAGATATCTTTTGTACTGGTGCACAAGAAGAGCACATGATCTGCCTCAATGACTACTGCCCCATAGTGCTTATATTAGCCATAATGAAATTGGTTGGAGACATTGGTTATGGTGTGAATCAAATGCCTCAGAGATGACCTGAATTTACTTCAGTTTGCCTACGGCAACAACAACAAAGGAGATCTTTCTGGCTCTTCGCTCTGCTGAACACCTGGACAACACCTCAGGTTGCTGTTCACTCAACTACAGCTCAGTGTTCAACACAATCATCCTATCCAAACTCATCAACAAGCTTCAAGACTTGCTCCTCTGCACCTCCCTCTGCAAATGGATCCTTGACTTCAGTCAGTGAGGATTGCTATCAACATCACCCCCTCCCTGGCCTCGTGCTTAGCCCCCTGCTGTACTCCCTATACACACATGACTGTCTGGCTATGCACAGCTCCAAAGCTATCTACAAATTCTCCTCTGACACCACTGTTATCGGACAAATCACAGGTGGGTAAGCATACAGGAGCAAGATAGGATGCTTGGTTGAGTGGTGCCGCAACAACAACCTCTAGCTTAACATTAATAAAACCAAGCAGCTGATTGTTGATTTCAGGAAGGGGAAGGCAAGTGAATATGCCCCTATTTACTTTGGTAGATAGCAGTGGAGAGGATCAGCAGCTTTAAATCCTTGTTTTGAGTTCAGCACACAGATGTAAACACAAGAAAGGCACACCAGCATCTATACTTTCTTAAAACACTCTTAACAAACTTCTACAGATGTACTGTTGGAAGTGTCCTGACTGTTTGCATCACGGTCTGGTACGGCAATACGAATGCACAGGAATGTAAGAAGCTGCAGAGCTGTGGACTCTGCCCAATACATCACGGGCAGATCCCTCCCCACCATGGGTAGTGTCTACAGGAAGTGCTGCCTCAAGAAGGCAACGTCCATCATCAGAGATCCCCACCATCCGGGCCATCCCATCTTCTCACAGCTCCCATTGGGCAGGAGGTACAGAAGCCTGAAGTCCCACACCACCAGGTTCAGGAACAGCTACTTCCCTTCAATCATTCAGTTCCTGAACCAACTGGCACAACCTGATCACCACCTCAGTACAGAAACACCATGACCACTCTGTACTACAATGGACTTGTTTTTTCTTTGTTTTGTTCTAATTGTTTTCCTTTTTGTAACAGTTGTGTATAATTGATATTTATGATTTGCTTATGAATGCTGCTTATCTGATACTATGTGCCTATGATGCTGCTCCATGTTTTTCATTGCATCTGTGCATACATGTACTTGTGCATGTGGCAATAAACTCAACTTTGACTTTGAATTCCCCTAGTTCTACATACCCCCTGTCACACTGTTCATTCCCTTCAGAACTTTACACTGTTTTAATAAGATTCATTTCTTACTCTTCCCAATCAAAAATGACCCATTTATTTGAACTCTGTGCTTTTTGTTAGCTAGCCAATATCATGCCAATATATTATTACAACACATGTACTCTTGTGTAGTAATCTTTTACGTAGGCACCTTATCAAATGCCTTCTGGAAATCCAAATACGTTCCCCCTTTGCCAGTCTGTTGGTTATATCCTCAAAGAGCATAAGTAAATTTATCAAACCTGTTTCCTCTTCATTAAACATTGTTGACATTGTTTGATTGTCTTATCATTTTCTAAATGCCCTGCTATTACTTTCTTAGTAATGGATACCAGAATTTTCAAAGGTTTATTTATTATTAAAGCATGTATCCCTATACAACTCTGAAATTCATCTTCTCCAGATAGCCACGAAACAAAGAACAAAAAAATCGTTCAGAGAGAGCCATCAAATCCACACAACCCCAAAACCCTCCTGCCCCCTTCCCCCGCACAAAATAGAACAGGAACATCAACCCCCAAAAAATAATCCCTTCCCTGCACAAAAAACTAACAGAACACCACAGACTATCAATCCCCAAACACCCTCTCCCCACACAATAGAATGGAAAAGGAACAGGCAATAAAAAGAAAACCATAACTCTGAAAAAGTCCACAGGCCATAAATGCAATACAGTAGTCCAATCCATAAACACAGAACCACGATACCATCCTCTGATATCACCGATTTCATTAAAAGAGACAGACACCACACGAGGCAGAGCCCTACCCGCCTGCCACAGCGAGCCACACACCGATAAGCTGCTCCCAGATCACTTCTCCAGCGCCGATCAAAAGGCAGCCAGTCGGCGCTGAAACTCTCACTCACCTTTCGCATTCGCCTCGTTGTCTCAACCTTCCTCGATGCTTTAATCAGCGAGTAATGAATGCTTTAAGTGATGAAATGGAGTCATCGCCTCAAGCCCAGTCTCAAAGTTTCTTCGCATTGAGGCCGTCCGAGTATGCACTCTTTTCCAAGAATCTTCTCAGAGAAAGCAAAGTGTTGGATCACTCAAACGATCTCCAAACTGTAAAAAACAGGCTCTAACAGTCTCAGAAGCACAGTAAAGGTGAAAAACAGACATAAAAGAAGTAAAATAGACATTTTTATGAGCTATCTGGAAGATGTCCACCGAGGAAGCCATTGTACACTCCTAATAACAGATGTTGCCTTAGCTGGCTCACAGTTTCCCACTTTCCTGAATAGTGCAGTTGTATTTGTGTTTCTCCAGTCTGTCACCTCTACAGAATCCAGGAAATAATGAGATTCAAGAGTTTCTCCTCCAGACATCCACATGAAGGCCCTGCAGTCTGGATGGAGGTTTTGTCACCAAGTTAAGGGATCAGATTAGTTCCTTCAACTCCTCTGCTGCTGGTTAGCTGCTCTGGAGAATGAAGTGATCATTTGCTTCAAGAATACATTTGAAATCCATTCCCCAATTGACAGAAGTGTGCTTGCAATTCCTCATGCCTAGGCTGCACACGTTCACAAAATGCTACGGCACGTTAGCCAAGTGAATTCAGGTGTGGAGCAAGTGGCCTAGCACAAGGGGGAAATGAGTAAGGAATAAAACTTTGCTCGACACAGATTACAACTCTATTTGCAGCACATAAATTAAAATTGGAATAATGCAGATATCAGCATAGTCCCTGTGCAAGCTTGGGAAGCAAATTCATGAGGCATTTTAAAAAACCTGTCCTATCACACGCTGAGTGATCAATGTAAAGAACTGTGGCAATTCAGTGGCAAGAAGAGATGGAGGAGGAAAGGGAGGTTGCTTTTGTTTAAGAATTGTTGGTGGGCAAGAGACAAGAAATCTATTCCTGGAAAGGAAAAAAAAAATTCTTATATACTTTAAAGTTGCTGGCTGTGCAGAGGAAGACTTTTGGGAGGCTGAAAGGATTGGAAACTTGTAGGGGTGGGGGTGTAAGCCCTGCAGGGAAACAGGTAGCAGAACTAGACTTCCTCCCCACCTCATCTGTGTGAGGTACAGTCCCCTAAGCTGTAACAGCCACCCAGAGGAAATCAAGGAGGATTCTAGGGACGGGATCCTGATGAAGGTGTGGTTAGCTGGTATGCCCAAGATACTTTTTGTAGTGTGGATCAGGCATGTTGGGCTGCTAGTGGTGATATCTTGGAGGGGAAAGCAGACTTTATGTAAGGTACTGGGGATGATATATGGTCCAGTGCCAATGAAAATGATGGATACCCTGCTAGGGAACTCTGGGATTGCCAAAACAGAGCCTATTGTCCATTGGGCATTGACCACTGAATGAAACTAGCACAAGGACTGTTCCTGATGCCATCAAAAGGCTGGGCAGGGCCCAGATGGGCAGCACAGTAGGGTAGCAGTTGGCACAAAGCTTTACAGCATCAGTGATCTGGGTTTAATTCCTGCTGCTGTCTGTAAGGAGTTTGTACGTTCTCCCCATGACTGCATGGGCTTGCTTGGGTGCTCCAGTTTCCTCCCATGTTCCAAAGACATATGAATTAAGGTTATCTGAGTTTTCTTTGTTTTAAAGTAACTTAAAAATATGAACAAACACTTAAATATTGCCCTTTACAGAGTATAGTCCAGCTCCTCTGTGAAGAGCAAGCCAACAAGCTCCAAGTACTTTTAAACTGGAATTTTTTGAGGAAACAGACAGGATAGACAAAGGAGAATCAGTGGATGTTGTTTACTTGGATTCTCAGAAGGCCTTTGACAATGTTCCGCACGTGAGGCTGTTAAACAAGATAAGAGTCCATGATATTACTGGAAAGTTACTAACAAGGATAAAAGATTGGCTGCCTGGCAGGAGACAAAGAATAGGAATAAAGGGAACTTTTTCTGGTTGGCTGTCAGCGACTAGTCGTGTTCCACAGGGGTCAGTGTTGGGACCAATTCTTTTCACGTTATATGTCAATGATTTGGATGACAGACTTGATGACATTGTGGCAAAGTTTGTGGATCTTACGAAGATAGGTGGAGGGTCTGGTAGTGCTGAGGAAGCAGGGAGTCTGTAGAAGGAATTAGACAGATTACAAGAATGGACAAAGAAGTGGCAGATGGAATAGTTTAGGGGATTGTATGGTCATGCACTTTAGTAAAAGGAATAAAGGCGTAGAATATTTTCTAAATAGGGAGTAAATTCAGAAATCTGGCAGGATTCCCTAAAGGTTAACTTGCAGGTTGAGTCAGTGATAAGGAAGGAAAATGCAGTGTTAGCATTCATTTCCCGAGGACTGCAGTGTAAAAGCAAAGGTGTTAATGCTGAGGCTTTATAGGCACCGGTCAGACTGCATTTGGAGTATCGTGAGCAGCTTTGGGCACCTTATCTAAGAAAGAATGTGTTGGCATTGGAGAGGGTCCTGAGGTGGTTCATGAGAATGATCCTGGGAATGAAAGGGTTAAGGTGCGAGCAGCTTTTGATGGCTCTGAGCCTGTACTTACTAGAATTGAGAAGAATGAGGGGTGATCTTATTAAAACCTATTCAATATTGAAAGGCCTAGATAGAGTGGGTGTATAGAGGATGTTTCCTATAGTGGGAAGTCTAGGTCCAGAGGGCACAGCCTTCCTTTTACAGCAGAGATGAGAAGGAATTTTGTCAGTCAGAGGGTGGCGATGACTGACAAAGATGACTGTGGAGGCCAAGTATATTTAAACTGGATGTTGATAGGTTCTTGATTAGTAAGGGCTTCAAAGGCTATAGGGAGAGGACAGGAGAATGGGGTTAAGAGGGGTAATAAATCAGCCATGATCAAATGGCAGAGTAGACTCAATGAAAGCTTCGGCTCGAAAGAGGTGTTGGCTTTGGGTGAGCTTCTGTTAAGGTTCCTTTTTTCCCTTTTACTGTATCTAGTGTAATCAATGGTAGTTGTGTGTTCTTCATGCTAGATGTTGGAGTCCTGGGAAACCTAGAGTCTCCCAGGGAACTACATCTGTGCAAAGTGCATCCGGCTGCAGCTCCTTGTATTGGGGATCTGGAGCAGCAGATGGATGACCTTCAGCTTGTACAGGAGAGTGAGGAGACAATTGATTAGAGTTACAGGGAAGTAGTCACCCAGAGTCGCAGGAGGCGAGTAGTTGGATGACTGTCAGGAGAAATGGAAATGTGAATAGGCAGTTAGTGCAGAGCAGCCCTGTGGCCATTTCCCTCAATAATAAGCATACGATTTTGGATACTGTCATGAGGGATGACCTCCCAGGGGAATGCCACGGAGATCAGGTTACTGGCACTGAGCATGGGTCCATGGTGCAGAAGGGAATGAGGGAGAAGAGGAGAGCGGTAGTAATAGGGAACTGAATAGTCAGAGGAACAGAGAGGAGATTCTGTGGACATGAATGGGACACCCGGATGGTATATTGCCTCCCAGGTGCCAGGGTGCGATATTTAGAAACATAGAAAACCTACAGCACAATACAGGCCCTTTGGTCCACAATGCTGTGCCAAACATATATTTACTTTAGAAATTACCTCGAGTTACCCTTAGCCCTCTATTTTGCTAAGCTCCATGTACCTATCCAGGAATCTCTTAAAAGATCCTATCGTATCCACCTCCACCACCATCACTGGCAGCCCATTCCATGCACTCACTACTCTCTGCATAAATAACTTACCCCTGACATCTCCTCTGTACCTACATCCAAGCACCTTAAAACTGTGCCCTCTGGCGGGCAGGTTTGTTAGAGCTGTTGGGGAGGGTTTAAGCTAATTTGGCAGGGGCAGAGTGAAGGGACTCAGGATGGGATGAATAGTCAGACTGTCAGGAAGGGGATGCAGGTGATGGGACTTAGTTGCAGCCAACAGGCTGAGTATCAAAACATTAGGGATGCAGAATCAAAAAGGGGTAGCAAATACAGTGCTCAAAACATTATATCTCAATGCACAGAGTATAAGAAATAAGGTGGATGATTTTGTTGTACTTTTACAGATGTTGTGGACATCACTGAATCATGGCTGAAGGATGGTTGTAGCTGGGAGCTAATGTCTAAGGTTACACGTTGTATCAGAGGGATAGGAAGGTCAGCAGAGGGGGTGGTGTGGCTCTGCTGGTAAAGAAAGGCATCAAATCAGTAGAAAGATGTGACATAGGATCGCAAGATGTTAAATCCTTGTGGGTTGAGTTAAGAAACTGTAAGGGTAAAAGGACGATGATGGCAGTTATATACAGGCCTCCCAACAATGGCTGGGATGTGGACCACAGGTTACAACAGGAAATAGAAAAGGCAAGTCAAAAGGGCAATGTTATGGTAGTCATGGGAGATTTCAACATGCAGGTCAATTGGGAAAATCAGGTTGGAAATGGACCTCAAGCAAGTGAGTTTGTTGAATGCCTACACAATGGCTTTTTACAGCAGCTTGCCATTGAGTCTACTAGGAGATCAGTCATACTGGATTTGGTGTTATGTAATGAACCAGAGTGAAGGGACTCAGGATAAGATGAATAGTAAAAAAAGCATTAGGAAGCTTAAGGTAAAAGAACCCTTGGAAGCCAGTGATCACAATATGATTGAGTTCAACTTGAAATTTGAAAGGGAGAAAGTAAAGTCTGATGTTGCAGTATTTCAGTGGAGTAAAGGAAATTACAGTGGGATGAGAGAGGAGTTGGCCAGAGCAAATTGGAAGGAGATGCTGGCAGGGATGACAGCAGAGCAGCAATGGCGTGAGTTTCTGGGAAAATGAGGAAGGTACAGGATCGATGTATTCCAAAAATGAAGAAATAATCAAATAGCAAAATAGTACAACTGTGGCTGACAAGGGAGGTCAAAGCTAATGTAAAAGCAAAAGAGAGGGCATACAACAAAGCAAAAATTAAGCTAGTAAACAATATCAAAATGGATAGTAAAAGCTTTTTCAAGTATGTAAAAAAAATAAAAGAGAGATGAGGGTGGATATGGGACCACTAGAAAACAAGAATGGAGAATTAATAATGGGGGAACAAGGAGATGGCAGATGAACTAAATGAGTATTTTGCATCAGTCTTCACTGTGGAAGACATTAGCAGTGTGCCAGGTGTTGAAGGGTGTGAGGGAGGAGAAGTGAGTGCAATTACTGTTACAAGGGAGAAGGTGCTCAAAAATCTGAAAGACCTAAGGGTACGTAAGTCAGCTGGACCAGATGAACTGTATCCTAGGTTTCTGAAAGAGGTAGTGGCAGAGACTGTGGAGACATTAGTAATGATCCTTCAAAAATCATTGGACTCTGGCATGGTGCCAGAGGACTGGAAAATTGCAAATATCACTCCACTCTTTAAGAAAGGAGGAAGGCAGCAGAAAGGAAATTATAGACCAGTTAGCCTGACCTCAGTGGTTGGGAAGGTGTTGGAGTCAATTGTTAAGGATGCTGTTTTGGAGTACTTGGTGCCAGTGACTAGTGGTGTTCCTCAGGAGTCGGTGTTGGGACAATTTTTTTATGCTGTATATCAATGATTTAGATGATGGAATAGATGACTTTGTTGCCAAGTTTGCAGATGATACAAAGATTGGTGGAGGGGCAAGTAGTATTGAGGAAACAGGTAGGATGCAGAAGGATTTATACAGATTAGGAGAATGGGCAAGAAAGTAGTAAATGAAATACAATGTTGGAAAGTGCATAGTCATGCACTTTGGTAGTAGAAATAAATGTGCAGACTATTTTTTAAATGGGGAGAAAATCAAAAAATCTGAGATTTAAAGGAACTTGGGAGTCCTGGTGCAGAACACCCTAAAGGTTAACTTGACTTGCAGGTCAAGTCGGTGGTGAGGAAGGCAAATGCAATGTTAGCATTCATTTCAAGAGGTCTGGAATACAAGAACAAGGATGTGATGCTGAGGATTTATAAGGCATTGGTGAGGCCTCACCTTGACTATTGTGAACAGTTTTGGGCTCCTCATCTTAGAAAAGATGTGCTGGCATTGGAGAGGGTCCAGAGGAGGTTCACAAGGATGATTCCAGGAATGAAGAGTTTATCATATGAGGAATATTTGATGGCTCTGGGTCTGTACTTACTGGAATTTAGAAGGATAAGGCCAAATCTCATTGAAACATTTCTAATGTTGAAGGGCCTAGACAGAGTAGATGTGGAAAGGATGTTTCCCATGGTGGGGGAGTCTAGGACAAAAGGGCACAGCCTCAGGATAGAGGTGCGTCCATTTAAAATAGAGATGCAGAGAAACTTCTTTAGCCAGAGGGTAATGAATTTGTGGAATTTATTACCACGGGCAGCTGTGGAAGTCAGGTCATTGGGTGTACTTAAGGCAGAGATTGATAGGACCTTGATTGGATATGGCATCAAAAGTTACAGGAAGAAATTGGGAGTGTGGCTGAGGAAGGGGAAAAAGGATCAGCCATGATTGAATGGCGGAACTGGCTTGATGGGCCAAATGGCCTAATTCTGCTCCTATGTCTTATGGTCTTATGGACTGAATGGCTTAATTCTTCTCTTATGTCTTATTGGTCTTATGTTGTCCCTGCTGTGGCTGTTCACAATACTCAAGGTGAGGCCTTATAAAGTGTCAGCATCAAGTCCTTTCTCTTGTATTCTAGACCTCTTGAAATGAATGATAAAATATTGCACTTGCCTTCCTCACCACCGACTCAACCTGCAAGTTACAGGCCAATAAAAGGAAGGCAGGTTTAAGCAGAGCAGCCATAGTGCGAGTTGGACTGGGTTAGAATGGGGAACTGAAGCTTTGTCTCAAGAGGCTATGGCAAGAGAGGTTGAGGTTTCTGTCAACTTTCATTTTCTTTAGCTGGATTAGTGAGAGTGGTTCCCAGAACAGTGGTGTGCTCTTCATCTCTTCATGCAAGATGTGGGAGAGCTGGGAGACCTCCTGTGTCCATGATTGTTACAACTGCACCAAGTGCATCCATTTCTTACAAACCTTTTTAGGGAACTGGAGCTGCAGCTGAGTGACCTGCAGATCATTCAGGATAATGAGGAGAGAGATAAAATCTACAGAGAGGTGATCACACCTAACTTGCAAGGAGGCAGGCAGCTGGGTGACTTTCAGGAGAGGAAAAGGGTATAAGCAGGCATTGCAAGGAGTTATATCTGAACCCGAGGGGGACCAATATCCTTGTGGCCAGGTTTGCTAGAGCTGTTGATGAGGGTTTAAAGTAATTTGGCAGGGGGATGGGAGTCAAAGTGATAGAATGCAACATGTAGAGAGGCTGCGAGGAAAGGTAGGCAGTTGATAGGATATGATTACGTAATTGCAGTGAGTGAGGTGGGTTAAAGTGCATCTACATGAATACAAGAAGTATCAGGAACATGGGTGATGAACTTAGAGCGTGGGTCAATGCATGGAAATAAGACATTACAGAGACTCAACTGTCACAGGGATAGGAATGCCTGATGAATGTTCTGGGGTTTAAATGTTTCAAAAGGGACAAGGAGGGAGGTAAAATAGGTGGGGGTGTGGCATTGCTGATCAGGGAGAGTATCACAGCTGCAGAAAGGGACAATGTTGTAGAGGGATTGTCTACTGAGTCAGTGTGGGTGCAAGTCAGTAACAGGAAGGGAACAATCACTCTATTGGGAGTATTCTATTGTCAAAGTCAAAGTAAATATCAAAGTACATATATGTCATTTTCTTGAGGGCAATATTTGATATTCAATAAATCCATAACAGACTAATAACCATAATAGAATCAATGAAATAGCACACCAACTTGGGGGTTCAACCAGTGTGCAAAAGGCACAAACTGTGCAAATACAGAGAAAGAAATAATAATAATAAATAAATATCAAGAACACGAGATGAAGAGTCCTTGAAAGTGAGTCCATAGGTTGTGGGAACAGTTCAGTGGCAAGTGAAGTTGTCCCCTTTGGCTCAAGAGCTTGATGGTTGAGGGGTAATAACTGTTCCTGAACATGGCAGTGTGGGTCTTGAGGCTCCTGTACCTTCTTCCTGATGGCAGCAGTGAAAAGAGAGCATGACCTGGGTGGTGGGGGTCCCTGATGATGGATGCTACTTTCCTGCAACAATGTTTTGTGTAGATGTGCTCAATGGTGGGGAGGGCCTTACACACGATGGACTGGGCTGTGTCCACTACTTTTTGTAGGATTTTCCATTCAAGGGTATACCAGGTTGTGATGCAGCCAGTCAATATATTCTCCACCACACATCTATAGATTTTTGTTAAAGTTTTAGATGTCATGCCAAATTTTCACAAACTCCTAAGGAAGTAGAGGTGCTGCTGTGCTTTTTCCATAATTGCACTTATTTGCTGGGTCCAGGACAGGTCCTCTGAAATGATAACACTGAGGAATTTAAAGTTGCTGACCCTCTCCACCTCTGATCCCCCGATGAGGACTGGATCACGGACCTCTGGTTTCCTCCCCATAGAGTCAATAATCAGGAGCTAGGGCTTGCTGATGTTGAGTGAGAGGTTATTATTGTGGCATCACTCAGTCAGATTTTCAATCTCCCTCCTTTTTACTGATTCATCACCACCTTTGATTCAGCCTACGACAGTGATGTCATCGGCAAACTTAAATATGGCATTGGAGCTGTATATAGCCACACGGTTGTAAGTGTAAGTGAGTTAAAGCAGAGGGTTAAGCACACTGTTAAGCACATTGTTGCTTGCTTCTGCTTACACGTGGGAGGGGGGAATTGGAGGGGACTTTGGGGTTTTAACATTTAACTGTCGTTCATTCTTTGGGACACTCCTCTGTTTTCATGGATGGTTGTGACGAAAAAGCATTTCAGGATGTGTATCGTATGCATTTCTCTGACATTAAATTGTAACTTTGAACCTTTGAGGAGTCAATATGCTTTATCACCATCCTCCAAAAACTTCATCACTGTGGATCTAAGTGCTACTGGACAGTAGTCATTGAGGCAGGTTACCATGTTCTTCTTAAGCACCAGTACAAATGAAGCCTGCTTGAAGCAGGTGGGTACCTCAGACTGCCAAAGCGAGAGTCCCACAACCGATGGTCTCACTTTAAGGACTCTTTATCTTGTTACTTCATGCTCATTATTTATTGCTATTTATTTATACCTGCATTTGCACAGTTTGTTGTCCATTGATCCTGTTTAAAGTTACTATTCTATAGATTTGCTAAGTCTGCCCGCAGGGAAAAGAATCTCAGGGTTGTATGTGATGACATGTATGTGCTCTGATAATAAAGTTTACTTTGAACTTTGAATACTTTGCTGTAGTATTCACCAGTAAGAGAGACCTTGACAAGTGTGAGGACAATGTAAAACAGGGTGATATGCTGCAAACATGTCAACATTAAGAAAGAGGTTGTGCTGCACTTTTGAGATACATTAAGATAGATAAGTCTCCACAGTCAGATAGGATATATGTATGGTGCATTAACCTTCTTTAGTTGACATTACTTGGATTAGAGAGTATGTCTTATGAGGAAAGGTTGAGTGAGCTGGAGCTTTTTCTTTGGAGTGAAGGAGGATGAGAGGTGACTTGATAGAGTTGTGTAAGATGATAAAAGGCATAGATTGAGGGGACAGTTAGAGACTTTTTCCCAGGGTGGAAATGGCTAGTATGAGAGGGCAAATTTTAAAATTGTTTGGAGGAAAGAGAATGATAGGTACATGGAACGCACTGCCAGGGTGGTGGTAGAGCCAGATACATTGGGGACGTTTAGGAGATTCTTAGATAGGCACATGGATGATAGAAAAATAGAGGGCTGTGTCAGAGGAAGGGTTGGATTGATCTTGGAGTAGGTTAAAAGGTCGGCACAACATCATGCATCAAAGGGCCTGTACTGTGCTGTAATGGTCTTTGTTCTATTCTCTCCACACCAATCCCAAACATACCATCAAGCCTACAGATAAAGTGTGGTGACAACTCTCAGACACCTCCTCATACTAACCCCTTGAAGAGGACCCCTCTCCAGACCATCAGAAAATTGTCTCTGACACCATCACTGACCTCATCCACTCTGGAGAACCCCCATCCACTGCCACAAGACTCATAGTTCCTTTATCCCACACTGCTCACTTCTATCTCCTACCCAAGATCCACAAACCAGACTGTTCGGGTGTTTCTGACTGCTCCTGCCCCACTGAACACATGTCCTCATATCTCAGTTCCATTCTCTCCCCTGTGGTCCAGTCCCTCCCCACCTACATCTGCAACATTTCTCATGCTCTCGATTTCTTCAGTAACTTTCAATTCCCTGGTCCTGACCGTCTCATCTTCACCATGGATATTCAGTTCCCTACACACTTCTATCCCCATCAAGAAGGCCTTAAAGCTCTCCACTTCTTTCTTAACAAACGAACCAACCAGTACCCCTCCACTCCACCCTCCTCCATCTGGCAGTACTGGTCCTTACCCTCAACAACTTCTCCTTTGGCTTCTCCAACTTTCTCCAGACTTAAGTCATGGGTCCTCGGATGGGCCCTTAGCTACGCCTGCCTTTTCATTGGCTACATAGAACAGTCCATATTCCAGGCCTTCTCCAGTTATACAGCCCAACCCTTCCTCCACTACATTGACAACTGAATTGGTGCTGCTTCATGCACCATGCTGAGCTTGTCAATTTCATCGACTTTGCCTCCAACTTCCACCCTGCCCTTAAATTCACTTGGTCCATTTCTGACACTGCCCTCCCTTTTCTCGATCTCTCTGTCTCCTTCTGACCTCTTACATCTTCTCTCCTGCCTATTTGGGTCCCCTCCTCTTTCCTGTTCTCCCATGATTCACTCTTCTCTCCTATCAGATTCCTGTTTGTCCAGCCCTTTTCCTACCCTCCTTCTCTCTCCCCCTCCCCCCTTTATTCTGGCGTCTTCCCCCTTCCTTTCCAGTCCTGAAGAAGGGTCTTGGCCTGAAACGTCAACTGTTTATTCATTTCCATAGATGCTATCTGACCTGCTGAGTCCCTCCAGCATTTTAAGTGCATTACCTTACTTCTGCAATTCAAAATACAATGTGCTGAAACCAGCTTGTTTTAAGTTGATTTTGTGTGTGCTCTCCACCAGAGGGCAATGATGTTTTACAACATTTTAATAAGAAGTACTTCCATTTTTAAAACTGGATAGGTTTGATATGAATGTAATTTATCATTATTTGCTTTAAAACTGAGTACAGTTTTGGCCTGCACGTTGTAGAAAAGATGTGATAGCATCAAGAAAGATGCAGGCAAGATTTACGTCATTGTTGCCATGGCTGTTGAAATTCAGTTACTGCATAAAATGACTAGGTTGGGAAATTTTTTTTGGAATGAAGAAAGGCTCAGGAGAGATTTAATTAAGGTGTGTAAAATTATCAGCGTCCAAGACCAATAAACAAAAAGGATCCTATTTCCTTGAGCAGACAGGCACGCAACTAGGGGATAAAGATTTAAGTTAAATAGCAGCATTAGAAGAGAGTGGAAGTTTCTCTTAACAAGTGGTGGGGGTCTGGAACTCACTAGCTAAAAATGTGGGGGAAACAGAAACCCTCACTGCATTTAGACAGTACCCAGATGAGTACCTGAAGAGCCTCAATCCACTGCGCTTGAAAATGGGATTAAGGTGAATGGGTTTTTGTTCCTTGGTTTGGGCATGTTAGTTAATCTCCTTTTGTGCCATCAATTTCCTAATACAGCTGGAAATCTAGATCAACACACAAAATGCTGGAGGAACTCAGCAGGTCAGGCAGCACTGTGGGGGAAAATAAACAGTCAAAGTTTTAAGTCGATATCCGTCATCAGGATGCGCCTCAGGCTCTCTCTGTTTTATTATAAGTTTTTTCACCAGCTGCCCTGAAAGCTGCTGGAATTTTACAACAACCTGACAAATTAATTTCACTTTGACTGAAACCAGTTTATTTCCGGATTTGTTTGGTTTTTCAGGTTCTCAAAGTATGTTGGTAGGATCTTACAACACCACGCCAGTATGTTTTCTATCCAGCAAGATACAATTTCACTACATGCATTTCCCAAGTGGTATGTTCTCCTTAAAATTAAAAATCTTAACTTCTGACCTGATGCTGGCACAGACTATTTTGTATGCATGTCAAAATGCTGTTTTCTCCTTGTCTAGCAATAATTTCAGCAGCTCTATTGTTCTTGCTAGTTCTTCAAAGAATAGTAACTACTTACTTCTGGAGTGAGGGATAATTTTATGAAGAGTACTGAAGTGCTTTCTCCATCGAAAATGCTATTCATTAAAACAAGAGGTTACGTTACAGTTTTTTTCAGAACTGGTCGAACCAGTCCAACC
Source organism: Hypanus sabinus (assembly GCF_030144855.1). Taxonomy (NCBI): domain Eukaryota; kingdom Metazoa; phylum Chordata; class Chondrichthyes; order Myliobatiformes; family Dasyatidae; genus Hypanus; species Hypanus sabinus. The sequence goes on along the minus strand of NC_082738.1, from coordinate 34,506,448 downwards.
AGGTCAGCTGATGGCAGAGTGAGATCAGTGCTGGGCTCGAGAACAGAGGTTCCCGAGTTCGATCTGGTGACAGACCGCTCCCAAGCGCTCTCTCCATCCGTGCCAGGTTGATGTCAAGCTCGCAACTTGACCTGCCATATCCAGTTTAAAATTCCACGTGGAATATTGTGGAGGATCACATACCCAAATACACAAACCCAAACAAACAGTGCAAATGATTGTCTCGGATATTTTTCTTGTGATCTCAAGACCCTGTTGAACTTTTGGCAAGTCCAGCGCACTGGTTCATTGACGAGACCGGTGGCGGGAAACTGTGTGGCCTTGGTTATTGTGGAAACCATGCACTCACGCCACAAGGTCACCTGTTGCAGCCATCCATGGAAGGAGATGCAGGAAGCAGTGTGGGGGAGAGCAGAGGCACCATTGGATTCTGTGCAGGGGTGTGGGTAGGCCCCTACTGTCGGCACTTCCCTCTATTACTCACTTTGTGCTGTGTGTGACTGTTGGTACTGTGTTTTGCACCTTGTGCCCAGAGGAATGTTGTTTCATTTGGCTGTTTGGTTGAATGACAATTAAATTTGAACTTGAACCTACTGTGGAAATTCAGCGGTAACACAGCATGATAAAATAAATCATTGATTGGTACCATCCGTTTGACTTCATCTAGCCAATATGGATTTACCCTCTTGACAAAAATGCTTCCACTAACTTCAAAGAAAAACAGATCTTAAGAGGTACTTTAACAAGCAAATTTAAGGTCCTCAATGTTTTACCACCAAACTTCAGTTTAAGAGGGAAATTACTGACTTCTCTTTCCTCATTGCTCAGTGAGTCATAGAGGCACATAGTCATAGAGAAGTACAGCACAGAAACAGGCTCTTCATCCCATCTAGTCCATGCCAAACCATTTAGACTACCTACTCCCATCAACCTGCACTGGGACCATAGTCCTCCATATCCCTACTGTCCATGTATCAATCCAAACTCCTCTTAAATGTTAAAATCAAGCTTGCATGCAGCACTTGCACTGGCAGCTTGTTCCATACTCTCCCAACCCTCTGAGTGACGAAGTTGCCCCTTAAATTCCCCTTCAACTTTTCACCCTTAACCCATGACCTCTAATTATAGTACCACCCAACCTCAGTGGAAAAAGCCTGTTTGCGTTTACCCTATCTATAATTCTCATAATTTTGTATTCCTATATCAAATCTCCTCTCAATCTTCTACTTTCCAAGCAATAAAGTCCTAACCTATTCAATCTTTCCTTATAACTCAGGTACTCCTGGAAACATCCTTGTAAATTTTCTCTGTACTCTGTCAACCTTATTTACATCTTTCCTGTAGGTAGATGACCAAAACTGCACACAATACTCCAAATTAGGCCTCACATCTTCAATGTAACATCCCATCTCCTGTACTCAATACTTTGATTTATGAAGGCCAATGTGCCAAAAGCTTTCTTTATGACCCTATCTACCCATGACGTGACTTTCAACAAACTATGGACCTGTATTCCCAGATCCCTTTGTTCTACCAGACTCCTCAGTGCCCTACCATTCACTATTTAAGACCTACCTTGGTTGGTCCTACCAAAGTGCAATACCTCGCATTTGTCTGCATTAAATTCCCTCTGCCATTTTTCAGCCCGTTTTCCAGCTGGTCCAGATCTTGCTGCAAGCCTTGATAGTCTTCCTCACTGTCCATTACACCCCCCAATCTTGATGTCATCTGTAAATTTGCTGATCCAGTTAACCACATCTGGATGATAATGATAATTGATATAGATGACAAACAACAATGGACCTGGCACCAATTCCTGTGGCATTCCACTAATCACAGGCCTTTGGTCTAAGGGGCAACTATCTACTATCATTCTCTGGCTTTTCCCACATGTCTAATCCAATTTACTACCTCATCTTCAGTTGAACTACCTCAACTGAACCTGCTTGACCAACCTGCCATGCGGAATCTTGTCAAATGCCTTAATAAATTCCATATTGATGTCTTCATCAACTTTCCTGGTAACTTACTCAAAAATCTTTTTAAGATTGGTTAGACTTTACCTACCATGCACAAAGCCATGCTGACTATCCTTAATCAGTCCCTGTCTATCCAAATACTTATATATCTGGTCCCTTAGAATACCTTCCAATAACTTTCCCATTACTGATATCCGGCTCACCGGCCTAAAATTCTCTCGTTTATTTTTAGAGCCTTTCAAGATGCAAAGTACCTTTATTATCAAAGAATTCATAAATTATACAACCTTGAGATTTGTCTTCTTACAAGCAGCTGCAAAGCAAGAAAACTGAGAGAACCCAATAAAAAAAAGACCAACATCCAGTGCACAGAGAAAGAGAATAAACACAAATCATACTAACAATAGAAGTTACCAACAAATTAAGTTCCTAGATCTGAATCCCTGAAGCTGCCCAGAGTAGGCCCAAAACCTCGGTCTCAGTTCAGTGGGGCAGGTCGCCGTGAGGCTCGCAGACACAAAGCACAGCAGCTGGAGCTGTCTCATTAAGCTGTCCTCCAATTCTATAGTACCTCACCTGTTGCTAGGGATGATTTAAATATCTCTGCTAGGGCTCCGGCAATTTCTGTACTTGCCTCCCACAGGGTTTGAGGGAACACCTTATCAGGCTCTGGGGGCTTATCCACCCTGATATGCCTCAGGATAGCAAAAGCCTTCTCCTCTGTAATCTGTACAGGGTCCGTGAAGCTGCTGTCACTTTTCTCACTCTGTATTCATCTCCTGAGTAAACACAGATGCAAATACATATTTTTTTTAAGATCTCCCTCATCTCTTTTGACTCCACATGGATTACCATTCTGATCTTCCAAAGGACCAATTTTGTCCCTTGCAATCGTTTTGCTCTTAACATATCTGTAGAATCCCTCAGGATTCTCCTACACCTTGTCTGCTAGATTAACTTTATGTCATCATTTTTCTCTCCTGATTTCCTTCTTAAGTGTTCTCTTGCATTTCTTATACTCTATAAGCACTTCATTTGTACATACTTGCCTATCTATACCTGCTATGCACCTCTTTATTTTGTTTAACCAGAGCCTCAATATCTCTTGAGAACCAAGGTTCCCTACACCTGTTATCTTTGCCTTTTATTCTGACGGGCACATACAAGCTTTGTACTCTCAAAATTTCACTTTTGACAGCCTCCCAATTTGCCAGAAAACAGCCTGTCCCAATCTACACTTGCCAGATCCTTTCTGATACCATCAAAAATGGCCTTTCTCCAATTTAGAAACTCAGCCCGTGGACCAGACCCATCTTTTTGCATACTTACTTTGAACCTAATGCCATTATGATCACGGGATGCAAAGTGTTTTCCCCACACAAACTTCTGTCACCTGCTCTGTCTCATTCCCTAATAGCAGATCATGCATCACACACATTCTCGTTGGGACTTCTACATACTGACTAAGGAAACTTCCCTGAACACATTTGACAAACTCTATCCCATCTAGTCCTTTTGCGGTATGGAAATCCCAGTCAATATGTGGAAAGTTAAAATCACCTACTATCACAACCTTCTGTTCCTTGCAACAGTCTGTGATCTCTCTGCAAATATGTGTCTAAATCCCATGAACTGTTGGGTGGTCTATAATATAATCTCATTAATGTGTTCATACCTTTCTTATTCTTCAGTTCCACCCATAATGCCTCACTAAACGAGTTCTCCAGAGGAAGTGGCATCTACCCCCCTGAACTCACTTTGCAGAACCTGGTCGCTCTTCCTACCCGTGTCATTGGCACCTACATGGACCACGACTTCTGGCTGTTCACTCTCCCCCTTAAGAATGTTGAGGAGTGGATCCGAGATATCCCGGACCCTGGCACCCAGGATGCAACGTACCATTTGGTTATCCCATTCTCATCCATAGAACCTTCTTTCTGTTTCCCTATCGAATGAATTCTTTATCACTACAGCTCACCTTTTCTTCCCCCCCCCCCTTTCTGAATTGCAGAGTCAGGGGCATGACCGCTGTGACTTTGAGTGGGCACTCAAGATCTTAGTGTTCAATGTTTGTGCCAATGGTCAGTTTTGGTGCTTCTGCCACAGTCTTCAACAGTTACTGTCGAGGCTCACAGAAAGGGTCAAGTTAATTAAACCCAACCTGGACCATACCTGAGGAGTCACAGTAGAGAGGAAGAGAAGAACTTGTACGTTGATAACTATTCATCAAATTCCTTCATAACCAATTAAGTATTTCTGAAGTTTAGTGACTGTTGTGGAAAAACGAAACAACCAATTTGGTCAAGGCAAGATCACACAACAAATGAACAGCCTAAGACATTTCTCTTTTGTGGTTTTGGCAGGTTGTCAAGATGTTATTTGGATTTTTTTCCCCATGTTTGGCCACAGAATCTTTACAAAAGTCCAGCCACATTTTAAGTTTCAGTTCTGATGAAAGGTCATCAACTGAAAATGTTGTTTCTGCTTTACTCTCCACAGATGCTGCTGAGCATTTCCAGTATTTGCTGTGTTTATTTCATACTTAGAGCTTCTTCAAGCACTGGGAGTCCAAACAAGCTCCGGAGTTTGCGGCTGTAGCTGTTCTGATGTCAAAGGTTGCCAAACTGCTTGGAAATGTTGATGAAGACCTTGCAGAAGTTGTGGAGAACTAGGGGGTCTAGAAAAAGTGAGGAGCTTAAAGAAATCAGCAAAATTAATTAATTAGTATCAGAGAAATTAATGAGGATGAAAGGCAATAGACCTCAAGGCCCGATGAACAGCATGCTACAGTTTCAAAGGAGGTAGCTATGGAGATAATGAATGCACTGGTTGCCATCTTCCAAAATTCCATTGATTCTAGAATGGCTCCCATACATTTGAAAGCAATAAATGTAACTTTGCCGCTCAAGAGTGAGAGAGAGACTTAACAAGGAATTGCATGAAATTTAACATGCCATAAATAGCAGAGAAAATAATGGAATCGTTAAAGAAGTGGTACAAAGCTCTCAGAAAATATTAATTGGACAGTGCGGAATCGACATGGATTTATGAAAGGTAAGTGATGTTTGACAAATCAGCTGAAATAATCTGAAGTTGTAACTATCAGAAATGAGAGTTTTGACCTATGTTATAGGTTGTAGGGAGAGCCAATGGAAATGAAGCAGTTGAACTTCCTGAAATTCTTTGATAAATTGCCATGCAAGAGATTACTAAACAACATTATAATACACTGGTATGGAGCAATGAATGGTTAATAGAGAATGGATTAGGAGGCCATGATCAATAGGGTACTGCAGGGATTGTATCAATGATTTGGTGGAGGGATTAAGTGTGATCAAGTGGCATAATGTAACAGTGGGCCATTTGAGAGACAAGAGAGTCAAGAACTGGGGCCCTGCTGTGTTAAAGGGTGTGTGGAAGCCAAGGCCCCAGTCTCTCAAAGGAAACATTGGGAATCAGCATCCGTTTGGCTAGATGCTGAATCATCAGGATTTCTGAACAATCAGACAGCAGGTTATTGGAGTGTCAGCACCTCTCAGTTCTGGTAACCCTGCGCTTGAATATGAACTTTGCATGTTTTCTCAGGGTGCTCCAGTTTTCTCCCATATCCCAGGTACACTGGAGGGTAAATTGTGTACTGTAAATTACTCCCTGTAAAGTTGAGTGACAGGACAATCAGGATGGAACTGATGATCATGTGAGTTATAGAGGCGCTACAAAGAAATAAGTGGGCAGGTGGATTGATGTTATTGTCTGAGAATTGACATACATTCAATGGGCCAAATGGCCTCCTTCTGTGTCATAAGTAAGTAATGTATCCAAGTTACCACTTTATTAGGTATGCCCTGTACCTGAAAATGGGCTTTGAGTGTATGCTTTTGGTCTTCTGCTGCTGTAGCCCATTACTTCAAGGTTCGATGTGTTATGCATTCAGAGATGCTCCTCTCCACACCACTGTTGTAACACGTGATTATTTGAGTTACTGTCACCTTCTTGTCAGCTTGAACCAGTCTGACTATTCTCCTCTGACCTCTCTCAATAACAAAGTGTTTCCACCCACAGAACTGCCATTCACTGGACATTTGCAGACTGTTGTGCATGAAAATCCCAGGAGATCAGCAGTTTCTGAGAAACAGAAACTAGCCCCTCTGGCACCAACAATCATTCCACAGTCAAAGTCACATAGATCACATATCTTCCCTATTCTGATGTTTGGCCTGAACAGCAACTGAACCTCTTGACCACATCTGCATGCTTGTATGCATTGAGTTGCTGCCACATGATTGGTTGAATAGATATCTGCATTAATGAGCAGGTATACCAGTGTATCTAATAAAGTGGCCACTGAGTGTAATATTTCAGTTTAAAGTGAACAACTAGTTCACATAAATCAACAGATATAAAAATATTAACTTAGATCATGAAAGGACTTCCTATTCAGAATAGTTCTTGGGTTTAAAGGCCAGGCTTTGAATTAACATCTCTGAATGCACAACACCTTGAAGTGGATGGCCATGAACAGACACTCAGTGGTCACTTTAATAGGTACCTCCTGTACCTGCTATATGCTGGCCATTATTGCCAAAGGATTTGAGGATGAGAGTAGGGATGCCTTGACCTCATTAAATAAGGTCCTGGTGAGACTACATCTGGAGTACTGTGTACAGGTCAGATCCATGTGAGGAAGTCAAGAGGAACTCAGCAGGAACAGCACCTGTGGAGGCAAAAGGACGGTTGATGTTTCAGGTTAAGGCTTTGCGTCAGGATTTAGACTGTAGGGGGAGACAGCCAGCTTGGAGGGAAAGGGGCATGGTGAGGCAGGAGCTGGCAGGCGATAGGTGGAACTAGGTGAGGAGGATGATGATGGGCAGATGGAGCCAGATGGGTGAGGGGAGGGTGGAGGAAGGGACAGGCTGGGGGATGAGAATAGAGACAACAATGGATTGCAGATTGTGAAAGATGATACGGTACACAAGGAAGAGCAGGTTTGTGATCAAAGTGTAGCGAAGGTTCATGAGATTGATTCCTGGGAAAGCACCTTGTCATGTGAGGAGAGAGCAGAAAGATTGGGCCTGTACCCTCTAGATTTCAGAAGAATAACATCAAAATGTACAAAATCTATTTGAGGCGTGATAGGATAGGTGCCGGGTAGTTATTTCCCAGGGATACGATGTCCAGAACCAGCATAAGCAGGTGACCACTCGATGGAGACAAGAAGAAATTTCTTCACCTAGAGTGTGGTGATTTTTTTCTAAGTACTAAAAACAATGAATTCTTTGAAAAACACTTTTAAATGACATAAATTCAAAATAGTAAGTAAAACAAAGTGATAAAAAGCAAACCATGTACATTTCCAGTCCAGGTTAGCGACCACATTCAAGTTACATGCCAAACATACTTGGTATTTAGACCATAAGACCATAAGACATAGGAGTAGAATTAGGCCATTCGGCCCATTGAGTCTGCTCTGCCATTCAATCATGGCCGATTTATTATCTTTCTCAGCCCCATTTTGCTGCCTTCTTCACCTTTGACACCCTGAATAATCAAGAACATATCAACCTCTGCTTTAAATATACCCAACTACTTGGCCTGCACAGATGTCTGTGGCAAGGAATTCCACAGATTCACCACCCTCTGGCTAAAGAAATTCTTCCTTATTCCTCTGTTCTAAATGGACACCCTCTTTTCTGGGACTGTGCCCTCTGGTCTGAGATGCCCCCACTTTAGGAAATACCCTCTACATATCCGCTCTATAAGAGCCTTTCAATATTTGACAGGTTTCTAAACTCAAGCGTGCAGAGGCACAGCACCATCATGCATTAATTCTTTCATTCCCAGGATGATTCTTGTGAATCTCCTTTGAACCCTCTCCAATGTTGACACATCTTTTTGTAGACAAGGGGCCCAAAACTGCTTGCAATACTCCAAATGTGGTCTGACCAAACCCTTATAAATCCTCAGCATTACATCATTGCCTTTACACTCTAGTCCTCTCAAAATGAATGCCAACATTGCATTTGCCTTCCTTACCATCAACTCTATCTGCAAATTAACCTTTAGGGTATCCTGCACAAGAACTCCCAAGTCCCTTTGCATCTCTGATTTTTGAATCTGCTGTCCATTTAGAAATCAGTCTGTGCAATTATTCGTTCTACCAAAGTGCATGACAGATAACTGGAATATTTCTAGGAATAACTGTGCATAGTTCTCTGAAAGTGGAGTCTCATGTAGATAGGGTGGTGAAGAGGGCTTTTGGAACGCTGGCCTTTATAAATCAAAGCATTGAGTACAGAAGTTGGGATGTAATGCTAAAGTTGTACAAGGCCAAATTTGGAATATTGTGTGCAGTTCTGGTCACCGAATTATAGGAAAGATATCAATAAATTAGCGAGAGTGCAGAGACGATTTACTAGGATGTTACCTGGGTTTCAGCACTTAAGTTACAGAGAAAGGTTGAACAAGTTAGGTCTCTATTCATTGGAGCGTAGAAGGTTGAGGGAAGATTTGATCGAAGTATTTAAAATTTTGAGAGGGATAGATAGAGTTGACGTGAATAGACTGTTTCCATTGAGAGTAGGGGAGATTCAAACGAGAGGACATGATTTGAGAGTTAGGGGGCAGAAGTTTAAGGGAAACACGAGGGGGTATTTCTTTACTCAGAGAGTGATAGCTGTGTGGAATGAGCTTCCTGTAGAAGTAGTAGAGGCCAGTTCAGTTGTGTCATTTAAGGTAAAATTGGATAGGTATATGGACAGGAAAGGAGTGGAGGGTTATGGGCTGAGTGTGGGTAGGTGGGACTAGGTGAGATTAAGGGTTCGGCATGGACTAGGAGGGCCAAGATGGCCTGTTTCCGTGCTGTGATTGTTATATGGTTATATGGTTATAACCTCCCGACACTGTATTCCATCTGCCACTTCTTTGTCCATTCTCCTAATCTGTCTAAGTCCTTCTGCAGCCTCTCTGCTTCCTCAACACTACCTACCCCTCCACCTATCTTTGTATTGTCAACAAACTTGGCCACAAGGCCATCAATTCCTTCATCCAAATCACTGACATATAACGCGAAAAGGAGCGGTCCCAACACTGACCCTTCCGGAAAACCACTGGTCACTGGCAGCCACCCAGAAAAGACCCCTTTTATTTCCACTTCAGTTCTATATTCATCCCGCTTTTCCATTTTTGCTCCATGTCACACTTCAACTCATCCCACTGATTGCAATTTTGCCCTACCGCCCACTTGTCCTTCCTCACAGTCTCACTATACACTGCATCCATTTGTAAACCAACTGCCCCATCCTCATCCCTATCACTCCAGTTCCCATCCCCCCTGCCAAATTAGTTTAAACCCTCCCCAACAGCTCTAGCAAACTTGCCCACAAGGATATTGGTCCCTCTCAAGTTCAGGTATAACCCGTCAATCTGTACAGGTCATATATTCCCCAGATGAGATCCGAAAATCTGAAACTCTGTCCCCTGCACCATTTCCTCAGCTACATATTTGTCTGCCAAATCATCCAGTTCTTACCCTCACTGGAACATAGCACAGGCGCCAATCTAGAGGTTACTACACTCGAGGTCCTGCTTTTCAGTTTTCTACTTTGCTACCTATATTCCTTCTTCAGGACCTCATTACCTTTCCTACCTATGTTTTTGGTACCAAAAGTGTGTACCACCCTCCTGCAGACAGCAGTTCACTCTTCCCCCTTTTGAATGTGGACTCAATCCCAGACCTCCCTGACCATAGCACTTGGGAAGCAACATACTATCCGGGTGTCTCTTTCATGTCCACAGAATCTTTTCCAACTATGATCTGTCTAACCCTATCATTACTGCACTCCTCTGTGTTCCCCCTTCCCTTCTTAGCCATAGAGTCTGACTCTGTGCCAGAGACCCAGTCACTGTGGCTTTCCTCTGCGAGGTTGTCCCCAATCCCTCCCAACTGTATACAGTGTGGTATACTTATTATTGAGGGGAACGGGCACAGGGGTACTCTGCACCAGCTGCCTATTCCCTTCCCCTCTCTTGAAAGTCACCCGACTACCCACCTCCTGTAACTAGGGATTGACTGCCTCCCTGTAGCTCCTATCTGTCTCCTCCTCATTCTCCCATATGAGCTGAAGGGCAGCCAGTTCCCTAACATGGTCTCTAAGGAACTGCGGCTCAGTGCACCTTGTGGTTATCAGAGAGACTGCCAGTCTCCCAGAGTTCCCACATCTCACATTAAGAACATAACACTAACCCTGGACCCATTCTCACCAGACTAGCCATGTACTAATAGACAAAGAAAGATTTGAAAAAAAACTTACTAAAAACTTACTGCCTTAGCCTCCTTTTTGCCTAAGCCTCTTGAGCCACAGCCTGACCACTCTAACACTGGCCCACTTTCACAATGGCCACTCTGCTTACATCTTACTTATTTTACTGGCCTTTCCCAGTGCCTAATATTTTGATTGAAGTCCGCCAAGAGGTCCCAAAAGGCCCTGAACTCTTTTTAAACTTACATTGCCTCTCCCACAAACAAGTGCTCACGATGATTGCATTTACCTGGGTATAAAGTTCATCCACCTCTCAGCTCAGCACAAATGACCCCTGCCTCTGGATCCTGCACTGATTTGGAACAAATTGTTGATGTGAAGACTGGATCTGCAGGTATGAACATCAGGAATACACCGACCCATGAAGAGTACCTTACCAGTCATTCTCTTCAATACTGTTGAAAACAGGCTGGTACATTTTTGCTCCAAAGTAAACTATCAAATGCCTGTTTAACAGAATGCATTCAGTGGTCACTTTATTATGTACACCTGCTTGTTAATAGAAGTATCTATTCAGTTAATCATGTGGCAGCAACTCAATGCATAAAGCATGCAGACATGGTCAAGAGGTTCAGTTGTTGTTCAGACCAAACATCAGAATGGGGAAGAAATGTGATCTAAGTGACTTTGACTGTGGAATGGTTGTTGGTGCCAGACTGGGTGGTTCGAGTATCTCAGAAACTGATGATCTCCTGGGATTTTCATGCACAATAGTCTCTAGAGTTTACAGAGAATGGTGTGGAAAACAAAAAAACATCCAGGGAGAGGCAGTTCTGTGGGTGAAATTGCCTTGTCAATGAGAAAGGTCAGAGGAGAATGGCCAGACTGGTTTCAGCTGTTAGGAAGGTGACAGTAATTCAAATAACCCAACGATACAACAGTGGTGTGCAGAAGAGCATCTCTGAATGCACACCACATTGAACCTTGAAGTGGATGGACTACAGCAGCAGAAGCAACACACACACAATGCTGGAGGAACTCAGCAGGCCAGGCAGCATCTATGGAAAAGAGTAAACTGTCAACGTTGGGCCGAGACCCTTCATGGGGACTAGGAAGGAAGTAAGAAGGTGGGGGGGGGGGGGGAGGGGGAGTACAGCAACAGAAGACCACAAACATACGTTCAGTGGCCACTGCGTGTATATCTATTACAATGTATATGCCTTATGTGACAATGTATTTCTCTATTGATCCACAGAAAAAAATTATTTGTTGTTGATGTAAAAAAATATTGTGCACGTGAATTTTCACCATTTCAAGAGATCCCAAACAGCTTTAGGGTCAATGAAGTACTTTCTAAAGTGTCTATACTGGTGTAATATTGGAAATATACAGCCGATTTTTTTCCAGAAAAATCCCATAGACAGTAATGTCACAAAAGTTGATTGAAAGATCATTGGTCATCGTTACCTGCACGGGAAACGCTATTACTCTGGGAGTTTAAATGTGCGCCACTTTTTAAGTGAAGCGACACAAGGTCATAAGTGACACATTTCCTACTCAGTGACTCCCACTTAATAACCAATGCCAGGTGCCTGTAATTCCTACACCCCGGCTCATCTTATCACAGCCTTCTAGCTGGTGCCAAAATTGCCCGATCTCACGTGTAGCCGATCAGCCTAACATGCTGGTGCCTCGTCTTTTGGAATAAGGCGCAGTTGGTTGGACATTCGCCGTCAAACCAGGATATCGTCCCGCCCACTTTTCTAAAGTTTGCTTGCGTGGCGTGTCCACCGTTAGCGTGAATTTATAGATGAGAGAGAAGCGAAATAGCTAACAATCTGTCACAGTGAAGGAACACAATAGAGAGGGTTAACTAGACAGGTAAAAGAAGAAAGGGGGTCTTACATAGTAAAGGAAATCTGATCTGTGTCCATTTGGAATGTACCGTTTAAAATCACTGCCTGGCTTCACTGTAGGAGTCTATCATTTTCGAGCTGTCAATAGTTTGGGCAAACCCAACAGCTTCATGTACTGGCTGTTGAAGTGGCAACACCGCCCTGGATGGCGGGCAACGAGCAATCTCAGTGGTTATGACAACAGCCCTCTCCTCAACCCTGCTGAGTCCGAGGTCAAAAGAGCGAACGAGGACGAGGATACACAGAAAGAACCGTGAGTAAAAATACCCCACAGACCTGAACTCCAGCTCGCTTCATATTCACACCGAAGGTTTGTCCCTTTTTGTAATCAGAAAGGATCTGACTTGGTAAACGCTGCGAGTTTTCCGAATCTTCCCGAAATAATTGAGGAAAATGGATGAAATGCCACGGTTCATATTAATTTTAAAATGTTTTAGACTGTGTTGATTGATTGAAAGAAGTGATGCTCAGAGTCTGCACGAATCACATATACCGCTATAAGATAAAATGAACCAACGCGCGATTTATGGTAATATTTCACTTTAAGTGTAACACATTATAAATAGAGATACGTTCGTGTGGTGGTATGGAAATTCTCTCGTCGAAAGATACCTTTTAAAAATAATTAACCACTTGGGATTATTTTTCGCATCATTTAATCTGCAGTTTGCTGTGTTTGAGTTTCCAGTAATGCGCTCCAATTATAAGTGGAGTTTGAGCATCATTTTGCACTCTCTCTGTGGGAGAGAGTACTCGTAACGAATAGTACAACTGAAGGAAATACTTGCAGGTTATCTGTAGGCAACATTCTCGTAACATTAAATATTCAACAACAAATTCCAGGAAAAAAAAATCCTCCGGTTCATTCAGGGTTTGTTTTTGCCACACAACTGCACGGTCGCGAGGAACACGCACAAAATGTTGGAGGAACTCAGCAGGTCAGTCAGAATCTGTGGAAAGGATTAAACAGTCGATGTTTCAGGCCAAGAGCGTTTGACCCTCAAAATGTCGACAGTTTATTCCGCTGCATAGATGCTGCCTGACTTGCTGTTCCTCCAGCATTCTGTGTGTGTTGCTCTAGATTTCCAGTATCTGCAGAATCTCTTGTGTTTCTGATGCGCTGTTACGAGCATCAGAAACACAAGATGCTCATCCAGAACACAAGAAAGCTCATCCAGAGCTACTAAAGACAGGCCAATTAGGAGATTGATGTCTGGGAAATCCCTTTCTTAGCTCAGGAGACCACGTTAATCTTGGTAAATCACCAACCAGAAGGAATTTACATCCAGAGCAAAAACTTGTCCCGCTCTCGCCTTTGGTAATTAAGAGAGTCAGTGCTCCCAGGAGAGAGCAGCCTATCTTCGAGAGTTATTATTATTTGGGGAGTGATCCACCTTTGGGTTTCTAGCCTAGCTCTGGTCTGTGTTGCTATTGTGTCCTCCCATTTCTCCCTAAACTACCTATTCGAACACAACCTAGTCCCTTCGCTTTATAAAGCTCAGTCAAATATGACTCTGACAAAATCTTCCAAAGCCCACGCTTCTCTAATGTGCCGTTTTTTCTTATGCGTTCTTGATATCAAATACACTATGTACTGTGCTATTGAACGTTAACACGCCAATAAAGAGGAACATTGCTTGAAAGCATGTTTCAAAATTCCTGCGAATCTCTCAAGATATTCGGAAAAGTTTAATAATTGGGTGCAATTGGATTTCACCGTTTGTGTGGCTGGTCTCAGTTCCTGGAATCTAACTGGTATCATGTTTGGGCAATAGCTGGAGAATTGCTGTGTTTTACAATGAAATGGCAAAATGATAACATTAAAATCTTTGCGTCACGAAATAAATATGCTTGTTTTAGCGCGCTCGGGAGGTCCACAAGGCACTGAGTTGCACAGAAGCTCCCGAACTATATTGGGTCATATATGAAAGGCCTTTCATTGTTAATTTTCATCCTCCCTTCCTATGGTTTCGGCGCACTTTTTGACCGGGTGCCAACTGATCTTGGGTACTTGATGAAATGGTCATCACTCATTCCGGGTTTGGCAGTAGGACTGGAAATAGACAAGACAGATCCGTCCACTCTCCATTCACACGCAACAAGAATTGTTGGGAATTCTGGCTTTCTCCTCCTTTATTAACGCACCGATGTCAAGCCAACGTGCACTGGCTAAGATCAGTAAACAACCTACCCTTGGATTTTCCTGATCTGTTTGGTTAAACCAAGGTTACTACTCTTGGTCCCCTTTCAGTAAGTGCGTAGTGGCGTCTGTGCGATGAGTAACCGGGCGATGTTGTATCTTTTCCTGCATGTGGTCTTCCCAGTGTGCTATCAGCCACGTTTCCCTCGGAAACTGACAGCTAGAACCTAGTCTTCTGGTTGCATTACTGCATGGCAATGCTTCCAAGAGCTAGGCACAGACATGGAAGAAGATGTCATAGCCTGAAGACATTGCTAAGGTAAGCCAAGTGTTTAACAGATACACAGACCACAGTGTGTTTTCCCGCATCTACTCCTAAGCCCATGTTGCTGCCAAATACTTTTTGCTACCTTTATGATTTTGATTATTCATCATGTTTACCCTTAAGTCACACTTCAGCTGGAGTTTATTCCAAAGGGTATGCAGATCAAAAAGATTTCAGGCAAACATCACTGTATGATGCTTGGTTACTTAATTACACCCAGGACCGACTGAAGCTCAAGCACATGCCCAAGTATGCTACTTGAACTTGCAGCATAAAAAAATACAATACTCCTCTTGAGCAACAAGTTGGCACCTGAGACACTAGGTAGGTTCAGATCAACTTTCAACAACTTTGGAGGAGTCCAAACACGCCAGTCCTTCTTCCTGCAGCAAAAAGGTTTGCAGCAATAAAAGGGAGTTGAAGTATCCTCTAAGCTGTTGGTGGGTCCTGCCCCACTTCTTCCCCTCAAACTGTCTCACACTAATAGATTCACTGTACATGCAATCAGCATATGCAATTGCCATTTTATAATGCTCTATTGGGAAGCATTTCATAAAGATAGCAATACTGGCAATGATAGCAATCCAACAATTCCAGTGAACCAGGACAAGACAGAATTCTAGCCACATTAGTGAGCACCAGCACACAGAACATGACTGTAGGTGATACAACACTGCTAGCATGGAATAAAACAGATGCCAACAGAGGAAGGTAATGGTACTACTGGCAATGTTGTACCTGTACCAATTAGCCTCAGGTATCCTTTAACAGATGGCAAAGGTCTGCATCTGGGTCCTTGCTGACCCAGAGTGTTTGTTAGAGTTGGACATTAGTAAGACCTGCCAATGTTGTTGGTGGCTTGATAGCAATGCAGCTCCCGTAACTTCTGATTGTATATAGCATCCAAATATTTAAAACCACTAATGTCAGAAATCATAACCAAAGATAGGAAATTCTATGAATACACAGTTAGTAAGAAATAAAGATCATATTTCAGGTTAATGCTTTTTTCATCAGAACTAGCACATATTCTTTCATATTTTAGCACCAGCCATGAAATATTGTATTTGGAGCTGATCTAAGCCTTCCCTATCAGAAGCTTCACCTGTCACCTGAAGCCTTGGGTCCTCATTGTACCCCAGAAAGGAATGACTAATATGAGTGGGGATAATTTTAAGGTGAATGGAGGAAAATATGGTGGGGGTGGGGAATGAACTTTCCACACTGTGGTGGGTATGTGGAACACGCTGCCAGATACATTTGGGACATTTAAGAAATTAGATAGGCAATTGGATGGAAGAAAAATGGAGTATCTATGTGGAAGGGTTTGATTGATCTTGGACCATGTTAAAAGGTGAGCACAACATTACAGGCCTGTACAGCGTGTTCTATGTTCATTGGATACTGGAGGAACTCGTCAAGTGTCCTCTCAACTATTCTTCATTCTGTTTCAGTCCCATAAATATTTAACTTGATCAAACATCAAGTTAGTGATCAATAAGGCAATACCATGTTCAGAATCAAACATCATAATAAAGTAAATAACCATCTCAAAAATTCCATTATCATGTTAACAAATGAAAAAAAGCATAAAGAATGCCTCCAATATAGCTAGATATGTTGATAGAGCATATCTAAGTCAGTCTTACCCTTCCAAGTCATCATTTCACCACCACCAATTCACCTGTACCTGATTAGAGCTTGCTTAATCATGAAGTTAACATGGAAATTTATATTTAATTTACTACAAAGACATTAATTATACAGTATTGCCCACCTGTTACATTACCTAGAAATGTGATACTCCTTTGATACAAAATATCATGCTACTTACAGGGACCTGTCATTGTGACACAGAAAGTGAAGGACCACCACAAAGTGTCATGAATTGGCGATGTAGAAATATACTCCACAATTTGACTAAACTTGTAGTTTCAGATGCTCTTATTTTGGTCTATGCAGAACTAGCACAGCCTCTCCAGGTTTTCCAAATAGCTGAAACTTCTTGTACTTGATACCTCTACCCTTGCCAAGAACTGGATGTCCCTTTTAAAGTAAGGGACCAAGAATTCCAAACAATAACTCTAGCCGGGTCTTGGGTAGAGATTAACAAGGTCAAGTGTCAGATCTGCAACCATATCAATTTGTTACCTTGGAAGATCTGTGAAGATCCAATTCCAATTTATGAACCTACTGCCATCCCATAGCCCACAGTAGATTTATCCTGTCTCCAGGTTTTCTCCTAATTTGTGTCACTTGTATTCATTCACAGTAGAATGCATCATCACATATTCACCATTTCATCAGTCTGGCTCACAAAGTTTCCTAATTCCATGCTCATATTTTATATTTGTCAAGTTTTGCATCATTTGTAAGCTTCAAAATTTTGTCCCCGATTCAGGTTATTTACTAACAGCAAGAAAAACAATAGTCCTAATACCTGGGGAATCCTAATGCATATTTCTTTCCATTTTCAAAAACATCAATTCAACATCAATCTCTGTCCCTCCTAACTCAGCACCTTATTCCGAGTCCAAGTTAACAATGTCTCTTTAATGTCCATCTGTTCCAACACGGTTTGTAAGGAGGTACTTTATCATAGGCCCTGTGAACACCCTTTAGCTCTATTTTCACATCAGTTTGCAAATATTTTAAGAGGTCAACAGTTTTTTAAACTGTAACATAAAATTAACCACGCTCCGAAGCATTGGTTTTATTTGGACACAACCTTAATCTCAATTGCTTCAGAAGGGCCTGCACAATCTAAATTCCAGTCAATTATGATCACATTTACATTTGCATCATAAGCATCTTGTCTGCGATTAGCCGTATGTTATTAACTGGGTCTGCTTTTTCCTTGCAGTGCTCATGATGTAGAGGCCAGTAGCCCATATTTAGGCCTCTGAAAACGTGCTGACCAAGACCACCGTCTGTTACTCACAAATACAGAAAATCACTTGCCTCTTCATACTGTAGACAAATATATTTTAGGTTTACAAAGTCTTTCCAGGGAGTGCTTTATTCATGGTTCTTCTGGAGTTTGATAGGTTTTGTACACAAACTTATAGTTGATGCTATACCAACCATCTGATAAAATTCACAACTAGTCAGACCCTGCACAAATGTAAAAAGACTCTAGTGGTATCAGTCTGGCTGAATGGACAGTACTCTCACCTTTGAGAAGGCAGGATTTATGCCTGATCCAAGACTTTACCTATATGCTGGAAGCTTCCTAAGGGTGCTTACTTCGGTTATTTTTATATTTGTTAAAGATCCCATTACACTATGAAAAGGACAGGATGTTTTTGTAGTGTCTAGGCCAGGGGTCGGCAACGTTTACCACTAAAAGAGCCAATATGGACCCATTTCCCACAGAAAAGAAAACACTGGGAGCCACAAAATGAAATAACACTGCATACAACGGGTTTTTTTTGCCTTTATGCTATGTATAAACAAACTATAATGTGTTGCATTTTTGAAATTGATGAACTCCTGCAGAGAAAACGAAATTACATTTCTGCATGCAACAAAAACATTTTGAACTCCGAAAAAAAGACGTTGGGTTGAAGGTTACTACATAGGTAGCCTACCTTGGATCGAAGAATTAAAAGAAAGCGCGCACTGGCGGGTGTCAGGCATTGGCTGTGGTGATGTATATTAATAGCGATAAAAAACACGTTGTAGCGGTGTAGCGCTACACGCAGCGCTAAAATAAAGACTGCAGTCAAAGGTAACTTTATTCGAACTAAACAGCCTTGCTTTTAAGCCTCCCTCAACCCATCCCCGTGGGCGCGGATGCTGCAAAAGACGCGTACTCACAAACCCCCGTAGGCTATCTCCCTTAGCCGGAATGCTGGCTAATTGTGAGGAAATGTGTCGCCACACTTAGATTGTACAAGATCACCATAATCTTCAAATTTAGAATTACATTTCAAAAGCTAACAAACTAACATAAAATACATTTTAATTAAATACTGACCAATTATTTCCCAAAGCCACAGGGAGCCGCAGCACAGAGGTGAAAGAGCCACAAATGGCTCGGGAGCCGCAGGTTGCCGACCCCCGGTCTAGGCCAATGTGCCCATCTCAGCCAGCCACTCCAACTTGTGAGCTGTGAGCAAAACTGTTTAAACCTTTATCCACATACTAAATTAATTCACATTATAATTCATGCACTACTTTGGCCAAGGCCGCAAGAAACTGCAGAGTTGCAGATGCAGCTCGGCACATCACAGAAACCTACCTCCCCACTGTGGATTCTGTCTGTGCTTCTCACTGCCTCTGGAAAACAACCCCACCCATCATGGACATTCTCTCTTTAACGGCCTCCCATCAGGCAGAAGGTACAAAAGTCTGAAAGCATGTACCACCAGGCTCAAGCTTCTGCCCCTCTGTATGAGGCTACTGAGCAGTCTCCTAGTGCAATAATAGTGCAACCTGACCTCACAATCAAGAGTTATGGCCTTGCAACTTATTGTCTGTCTACATTGCACTTTCTCTGTAACTGCAACACTTTATTCTGCATTTTTGCTATTGTTTTCCCTTGTTCTACCTCCATGTACTGATGTGATGAAATGATCTATATGGATGACATGTGAAACAGCTTTTCACTGTACCTCAGTGTATGTGACAATAATAAACCAATTTAATTTACTAATGTGACCCGTGTTGAGATGCTTCTGCAAGTTACGATAAGACACAATATAACTGAAATGTATCCCTTTGTTAAAAGGGCGGCACAGTCATGTAGTGGTTATTGTAATGCTATTACACCGCCAGCAACCCCGGTTCAATTCCGCTACTGTCTGTAAGGAGTTTGTACGTTTTCCCTGTGATTGTGGGTTTCCTCCAGGTGCTCTGGTTTCCTCCCACATCTCAAAGATGTACGGGTTAGTTGGTTAATTCCTCCCATAGGTGTAATCGGGCAATGCGGGTTTGTTAGGTGGGAAGGGCTCGCCATCGTGCTGTATCTTTAAAAATAAACAAATTAAACACTTCAGACTGGTTAATTCTAGTTCAGAGGTTGCAAACTCCATCTGGTACTGTTACAGTACCATCCTTTCTGTGCTGACCTCCCCTTTTTAACACTGAAACTTATTCCATCGTCATAGCGACTGTACCTCGACTGGATGCACCTCATGCATTAATTTAGTTTCAGCTTTCTGCCTGTATGATATCCTTTGGTTGAGAAGGCAGGGTGACTTGTACCTTGTCCTTTAGCTGCTTCTAAACTGATTGTGAGCTGCTGCATGACATCTGGGAAGAGCTGGTTCATATGTAACCAAACCCCACCCTGCAAGTCCCTTCCTGACGAGTATGTTGCTTGCCGCCTCTCACCATCCCTTTCTGCAAGAATGCATGCCAATGCTGCTTGCCGTTTACTACTACTTACCCACATCCTCCAACCTCAGTGATCCATGGCTGTCTTTATTAGTTCAACACGGTCACCCATTCTACCTCAGCAATATCATCTACCGCTGCTGAAATGTAGCTTACCTCCATACTTCTTTTCATGTTATATATCAATGATCTGAACGACAAATTGATGACTTGGTTGCCAAGTTTGCAGATGATACAAAGATTGGTGGAGGAGCAGGTAGTTCTGAGGGAGCAGAGAGACTACAGAAGGACTTAGACAGATTAGGAGAATGGACAAACATGGAATACAGTGCCGGGAAGTGTATGGTCATCTGCTTTGGTAGAAGGAATATAGGCATGAGCTATTTCCTAAAAAGGGAGAAAATTTTTAAAAATCAGAAGTGCAAAGGGACTTGGGAGTCCTAGTGCAGGATTCCCTAATGGTAAACTTGCATATTGAGTCAGTGGTGAGGAAGGCAAATGCAACGTTAGCATTAATTTTGAGAGGACTAGAATATAAAAGCAAGGATGTAATGCTGAGGCATTATAGTGCATTGGTCAGACCACACTTGAAGTATTGTGAGCAGTTCTGGGCCCTTTATCTAAGAAAAGATGTGCTGACATTGGGAAAAGTGCAGGGAAAGTTCACAAGAATTATCCTGGGAATGAAAGGGTTAATGTGTGAGGAAGGTTTGATGGCTCTGCCCCTGTACTTGCTGGAGTTTAGAAGAATGAGGAAGGATCTTATTAAAACCTACTGAATATACTGGGTGAGTCTAAGACCAGAGGGAACAACCTCAGAATAGAGGGACGTTCATTTGGAACAGAGATGAGGAGGAATTTCTTTAGCCAGGATGTGGTGAGTCTCTGGAATCCATTACCACAGATGGCTGTGGAGGCTAAGTCATTGCATAGATTTAAACCAGAGATTGATTAATAAGGGTGTCAAAGGCTATGAGGAGAAGGTTGTGGGGGGGGGGGGAATAATACGTCAGCCATGATGGAATGGTGGAACAGTACTTGTTGGGCTGAATGGCCTAATTCTGCTCCTATGTCTTATGATCTTATTCCCTAAAGGTTACTTTGCAAACTTTACTATAAGCTCTACACATTCACCAAAATGCTTACTATTCCTGCTCTCTGGTTTTTGATGTCTCTCTGGGTGCTTGATGTCTCCCCAAAATGTTAATTCAACGTTCCTCCTCCCATCCCTCCCTGCCTTTAACCCATTCTTCCACAGCACCCTCCTCAAGACTTGATTCCCAAACAATACCCTAATTCTTCCCTCTAAACTTCAAGCCTCTCTCCGTCCTAACTTCAAAGTTCAAAGTAAATTTATTATCAAAGTACATACAGTATATGCCACCATATACAACCATGATATTCATTTTCTTGTGGGCATACTCAGAAAATCCAAAAAACATAATAGAATCAGGAAAAGACAGCATCTAACAGGACAGGTAAACAATCAATGTGCAAAAGACACATTTGAAAGTGAGTCAGTTGGTTGTGGGAACAGTTCAGTAATAGAGCAAGTGAAGTTATCCCCTCTGGTTCAAGAGCCTGATGGTTGAGGAGTGATAACTGTTCCTGAAATTGGTGGTGTGGGTCCTAACACTCCTGTACCACCTTCCTGATGACAGCAGCAAGAAGGGAACGTGGCCAGGATGGTCAGCGTCTTTGATGTTTCCATACCAGGCTGTGTTGTAGCCAGACAACATACTCTCCATCACACGTCTATAGATTTTTGTCAAAGTTTTAGTTGTCATGTCGAATCTTTGCAAACTTTTCAGAAAATAGAGGTGCTGCCATGCTTTCTTTGCAATTGCATTAATGTGCTGGGCACAGGACTGGTCCCCTGAAATGATAACACTGAGGAATTTAAAGTTTTTGACCCTCTCCACCTCTGATTTCCCCCGATGAGGACTGGCTCATGGACCTCTGGTTTCCTCCTCCTGAAGTCTATAATCAGCTCTTTGGTTTTGCTGACATTGAATGAGAGGTTGTTGTTGTGGCATCACTCAGTCAGATTTTCAGTCTCCCTCCCATATGTTGATTCATCACCACCTTTGATTCGGCCAACAACAGTGATGTCATCAGCAAACTTGAATATGGCATCAGAGTTGTGGTTAGCCACACAGTCACCAGTGTAAAGCGAGTAGAGCAGGGGAACTAAGCACACAGCCTTATGGTGCACCTGTGCTGATGGAGATTGTGGAGGAGATCTTGTTGCCAATCCAAACTGACTGGGGTCTGTAAGTGAGAAAGTCGAGGATCAATTGCACTGGCAGGTATTGAGGTCAAGGTCTTGAATCTTGTTGATTAGCTTTGAGGGAATGATAGGATCTTCAGCTTTACTGGTCCCACATACAGAAAGAACTTCCATAATCAGTCATCTCGCATCTACCTTTTGAAAGATTAAAAACCAAGCCATTTTTCAAGTGGTTCTAGTGAAAGTAAAAAAATCTTGTGGCACTATTCAAGTACATGCAGGGAATTCACCTGGGTGTCCATGCAAACACGAACAACAGAATAACTAGTTTTACTTGTTGATGGGATTTGGATGTATGGTAATTAGCTGTTGTTTATTAATATAATGAGTGCACTTTAATGCCCTTTATTTTATATGAACGTTATAAGTAGGAGCAGGAGTAGGCCATCTCACTCTTTCAGCCTACTCTGCCATTCATTAAGATCATAACTGATTGTCTATCTCAACACCATTTTTCTGCACAATCCCCATTTTCCTTGATGTTCAGAAATCCATCTGTTTTGACTGAAGAAAGTTTTCATCTCAGTTTTAAACCAGGCTACTCATTATTCTAAAACTGTAGCCCCAGACCCATATTACTCAGCAGAGAAATCATCCTCCCATTGTTTAGCTAGTCAAGCTCTTCAAGAATTTTTGGTTATAATGAGATTGTTCTCATTCTTCTAATCTTTAGAGAATTTATCACACATACCCTCTCCTCACATAGCAAATCCACCATCTCTGGAACTACTTTAGTAAATCTTTGCTGTATTTCATCCATTTGTATGTACGTCTTTTCTTATACAAGGAGACCAAAACTGTACACAGTATTCCAGATACAATCTCAGGTGTCAAGGCCCTATCCATTGGGGAAAAAATCCTCTTGAAGACTCTTTGCAACCTCTGCTGTACTCACAGCCCCTCCTATAGTTTAATACTGTGGCAAACAGTAAGATGTTATGGTCAAGCTTGGAAATATGACATTTGTTTCCCTCAACTAAATTGTTGGTATACATTGTAAAAATGAGTGGCAGGTTGGAGATAAGTCTCTGCCACAGGAGGTGTAAGGTGCTCCTTCCCTCCGCTAGCTTGCAGGTCACCCTTAGGCAAGGTGTATTACCTGTTTACTCCCGCCCCCCCCCCCCCCCGCCACCAATCAGCGTCATATGAATAGGTGGTGGATGGTCATATGAGCCACTGGTGCTTATCACAAGTCCTGGTTATGCAACCACAGATGCCAGGCAGACAATCTCTGAAGAGTATTGATAATGGCTGGGGTCACCCGTCTTGAAACAACAGTGCCCAGAAGAAGGCAATGGCAAGCACTTCTGTAGAAAAATTTGCAAAGAATAATCATGGTCATAGATAGAGAAAAGAATCAGCTTAAAGACAAATGGAAGACCATGATAGCCCACATCATACAATGCGGCACATAATGAATGAATTGTAAAAAGCGGCGACCAAGCAATGATCCCTGCAATATCTACTAGTCATGGCTTGCCAAGCTGAGAATGGACTGTTTATTCACACGCCTCGTTTTTAGTCTGACAGCCAATTCTCAATCCTTCTCTGTGCATAAACCCTAATTTCATCTGCTTCAACTGTGTTAACCAACCTCCTGCATAGAATCCTTTTGAACAACTTCAGAAAATCCTAACCCACCACATTCACTGGTTCCCTCTTATCTACTCTAGATATGAGAGAACCAGTCTTCAATGATCTCGAGCAGATTAGTCAAATGTAACTCTCCTTAATCCATATTGGCTCCATACAATCCTATTATTCTTTTCAAGATGTCCTGTTGTTACATCTTCCTTCATAAATTCCAGTAATTTCCCAACCATTGATGTCATGATAGGTTGTTCCATTTTCTTACTCATTTCTTAAACATTGCTGCTCAATTCTCAGGGACAATTCCAGAATGTGTAGAATTTCAGAAAATCATAACCAAAGCAATTGCTTTTTCTAAAGTCACCACTTCGGATCACTGGGATGCAAATCAACAGGTCCTTGGGATTTTTAGCTTTCAAGTTTACCAACTTCTCTCGTACTATTTTCTGACTAATAATTCCTTCTGCTCTATACTCACTGGACCCTTGATTTTCTAATACACTGTACCTGGCAGGTTTTGTTTATTTTCTTGTGCGAAGACAGATACAAAGAAATCCTTTAATTTCTCTGCTGTTTTTATTCTGCATTATAAATTCTCCTGTCTTTGTGAAGCATTTTGGGACATCTTAAAGGCACAATGAAGTCCTTTGTAAATGCACGTTCTTTCTTGCTACATTTGTCTATCCTTTGAACCTCTTCCAAATCTACAGTATCTTCGACTATCTTGCTGAACTTTTCCAATAGTGCTCAGCGTCCTTCTCTTCGAAGCATCTTGGAATACTTACTAAGTGCTAATTAAATGTTTCTTGCTGGCTTTGCAACTTCATTTGAATGGTGAACATGTTGACGTAAATTTGTTTTGTTCACTATTTAAAGCCAATATTAAAATCAAATTTGTTGCTAAGATGTCAACCAGTGTGCTACCAAAGCAAACTGAATGACCAGCCTGATATTGCTGACCAATAGTTTGGATGGTGGCCTGGTTTGGATAGTATGGATGGTGGAGTTTACAGATAACTCAATGTATTCCAGCTTCTACAGCTTGGACAGATCCAGTTGACTCCAATCAGGTCAGCTTCAATATGGGTCTTTGTTGAAAATTGTGATACATTTGTCACAGTTACTGCGCTTATCTATCCCCAGGAGGAAGCACAAACCGGGCTTGATGCCAGGACTGGAGGATATGCTTTTCTACACAATCACCGAGGGACAAGAGCAGATTCCGGTCCCCAAGTTTATCAGTGTAAGCAAATGCACATCCAAGGAGCTAACCTGCCTCTCCTCCTCGCACAAAGCCACACCATGTGATGTGTCCTATTGTCCTGTGTTATGCAGCTTATGCTTAACCTTTACCACACAGCCTTGACTGTAAGGTATCAGACCATGCTTATTCAGATCTCAGTCCCCTCCATGGAAAGTTACTTTTTTGTTTAAGAAAAAAGACAGGTGTTTCACTGGGAGCCATTAACCCAGGCGCAATTTACAACCTATGGTGCTTTCTTCTCATTTGATCCTGCCAATTTTTGAGATCTTACTTGTTGGAAGTTCCTCTTATTTTGAATGCGTTTATTATGTGCCCCCCTTCCCCATTGACTCCTCAAGATTCCCTGGATTATATGCTTCCCAGGATGATGGAATCTATCTTAAATTTTGGTTGTGGCTGCCTTGCAATAAAATGCACTGATGCTCCAATAAGCTGCGGCAAAGGATGGCCATATTCAGCACTGGTTTCGCTGCTTTTTTGAATGTGCTCTCGGCTGCAGTGTTTGATGGTAGAGGGTGGGGTGGGAGGGAGGGAGGGAGATATGGAAAATAAAAATGGGGTTAATGTAGGATTAGTGTAAAATGGGTGATTGATGGCTGGTCTGAACTCAGTGGGCTGGAGGGTTCTGTTCCCATGCTATATCTCTCTGTGACTGTGGTGCAAGGGAGTGTGTTGATGCAGGAAGTGCTAAACCAGGAGATGAGTCTTGAGTACAAGGAGTGAAGGAGTATTTGAACGTTTAGTTAATACAGCAGCTCAGAGAGTAACAGTTCCCTGTCTATTGCACTTTCCAGTGGAAATTCCCAATCGTTTTCATGACAAAATTAATATATATTCTGAAGTTACATTTCCACACAGTTCATGCAAAGACATAATTCCAGACAACTTAACTCCGAACAATATACTATCGTGTGTGTACAACCAGCAACTTTATTTAGAAACTAAAAAAAAAAATAGGTTGTCATGAATGTGCATGACATGATATGGGGGAAAAAGAGGTTAGTGAAGGTTGGGAGAGGCCACCTGCCCAATATCAAGAGACTTGCACCCCTTTAAGTACAACAGGGTGATCATCATGCATGCAAACTAGTTTAAAAGCATTAAGAGTCACCCTGCTTCCTCCTCTCCTAAAGGCCCTAATTTTTGCATTGAGTAATTCTAGAAGTATGTTTGGGACCGCACAGCTGCACAATACAGCTCCCGAGACCCAGGCTTGATCCTGACCTCTGTATGTATGGAATTTCCACATTCTCCCTGTGGCCATGTGGGTTTCCCTCAGGTGCTCCTGCTTCCTCCTACATCCCAAAGATGTGCAGGCTGCTGGGTTAATTGGCTGCCCCAAGTGTCGGTGTGTACGTGGTAGTTGGTGGGAATATGGGGGAATAAAATGGGATCAGTACAAAATGGTGAGGGGTAAATGCAAGCAGGTATTTTCCACTGAGGTTGGGTGGGACTGCATCCAGAGGTCATGGCTTAAGGGTGAAAGGTGAGAAGTTTAAGGGGAACATGAGGGGAATCTTCTTCACTCAGAAGTTGGTGAGAGTGTGGAACGGACTGCCAGCACAAGTGGTGCATGTGAACTCGATTTCAACATTTAAGAGAAGTTTGGATAGGTACATGGATAGTCAGGATATGGGCAGCTATAGTCCCAGTGCAGGTTGATGGAAATAGGCAGTTTAAATTGTTTCAGCACAGACTAGATGGGCTGTAATTCTCCATGACTCTATAAGTACTGGATGATCAGCATGGACTCAATGGGCTGAAGGGCCTGTTTTTTTACTGTGTGATTCTTTTGCCAAATCTCAGAGGAAGTGGTTGGGGCAGAAGCAATAATAGCCTTCAAAAGCCAGTTTATCAGGTACATAGATTGGAATGGTTCAGAGGTTCCCAATCTTTTTTATGTCATGGACCCCTGATGGTGACAAATGGGACTAGCTAGGATGGGCATCTTAGTTAGCATGGACCAGTTGGTCTGAAGTACTTTCCAGAAGCACTTCCAATTCATGACTAATTCAGTCAAGAAAAATTGCATCAAGTGCTTGGAAACGTGAGCACCCACAAGTTGTTCTCCAAGAGGGCATAGTTTTAAGGTGCTTGGAAGTAGGTACAGAGGAGATGTCAGGGGTAAGTTTTTTATGTAGAGAGTGGCGAGTGTGTGGAATGGGCTGCCAGCGACAGTGGTGGAAGTGGATACAATAGGGTCTTTTAAGGGACTCCCGGATAGGTAAATGGAGCTTAGAAAAATAGAGGGCTATGGGTAACCCTAGGTAATTTCTAAAGAAAGTACATGCTCGACACAGCATTGTGGGCCAAAGCACCTGTATTGTGCTGTAGGTTTTCTATGTTTCTATAAATCTGGCCAATTTATAACAATTTTATAGAGAACAGCTATAAACCTGCTTTTTCATGTTTTCATATTCACTCCTTGATAGCGGCATGTGACTAACAACTACTTATTAATAAACATCTTTGGGATAACTAAAGAGCAATGGTTTCAAGTTTTTTGTTGCAGCAAAATGGACAGAATTGCAGGCAGTTAGTTGGAACATTAAGCTACAATGAGGTAAAATTGTGGCAAACTGATGTCAAGATGGAAAAATCTGAGGTAAAAGATTAGTCCATAGTACCTTGTAAATGGTAAAAAGCTAAAAGCAGAAGGGCCAAAGAGTTATAGACAGATCATTAAAATACAGAAAATAATTAAGAAGGCTAATCCTATCTAGAGGAGTGGGGTAAAAATGATTAGAAGTTATTTTGCAGTGATATAAACCCTAGTTAAACCCTGTCTGAAGCAGCTTGAGAGATTCTGGCACCTTGGAAGGATATTATTGACCTTGGTGCAGCTTGGAACTACCGTGATCATGTATGGATTTGAAAAGCTAAATTACAAGCACAGAACTGCACAAACTAGATCCATAATCCCTGGAATATTGTTGAAAATTAATTTGAAGTTTTCGAGCTATTATAGGGAAAAGTGGGCAAATCTGAAATGATTTCAATGAAAATAAAAAATATGAAATAAGTATTTTAAATGCCAGAAGTATGAAATAAGAACAGAAAACACTGGAAATACTCAGTGAGCCAAGCATCCGCAGTAAAAGAAAGGGACCTAGAGACCTTTTATAATAAATAGACTCCCTAACCAGCTGAAATGGAGTCTAAACATTATAGCCCAGTTTTCTAAAGTGAAGTGTGAAGTTAGAAAACCCATTGTAGTAGGAGTTTAAAGTTCTCCTCTGTATATGAATTAATGCTGGCTCAACTTTAACATTAAAAAGTCCAGTGGATTTTAGTTAATCAAAATATATTGAGGGATATGGGGAAAAGATAATTGGAAGGAGCAACACAAAATGAAAAACAAGCTGTTCCTGATAATTGTCCAAACAAAACTAGCGGGAGCCCAAGTATCGGAAAGCCCCTTTAAATGTTAAAGAGCGCTTTTCCAATTTGCAGTGATAAAAGGCTCCAATGGTTGTGATTATTTGGTTTAAGGACTAAACTGGAAATCCTACTGAGTGGCAGATGGGCTTTTTATTTGAACTGATTTATTTACACAAAGAACCCTAGAGCACAGCAGAAAGCCAACTGTGAACAAACACTTACAGAATGCAAACAATCAATTTGACATTCAATAGAGTGGGTTAATCGGTTCTTATTTTTCAAAGAAGTGCATGCACCCATACAGGGATTGGGCCAACTCAGCATCACGGGGCTTTCTTCCTTAGTCTATGTGGCTGTGGAGGGGAGTGAGAGACCACCATTAAAAGATGAATTTACACAACCTTTTCCCTGTCCAGCATTGGGGCTACTTACTGTAATTGGGTCAGTGCAAATTAGGTTAGACACTATTTGAGGAAGGTTTCAACAGTGACAATTATTTGCTTATTCCATAGGCTGCCAGCTACATAAAGAACCTGACTCAAGTGATGACCTTCTTTTGCAGGAGCCAAGTCAAAACATCAGAAGTGGGTGGTGTGACTGGTCAAGTCCTCATCCTGCCCTCATTAGAACCCAGGAGCCATTGAGTAGCGACAAAACATGAGAATTCTGATTTGCTTCCCTTCCTTTTTAGCTGGGCACTCTTACGACAAAAGCAGCAACCCAACCACCAATCTGAATTTAGTAAACACACAGATAGTTCAAAATTATGTTCGGGAACAGGATTATTAACTCAGTCATTAGGAAGCAGACTAGATGCCTCTATATCTGCCTTATAATGATGCACTAGACAGAACTTTGAATTTAATGTGACTCTTCTCTACGGTTAACAAGTACAAGCAACATTGAGTTTTGCTCTGTTAGTCTCTCACAGCTTAGTTTACAAACAACATAGACCTCTCGAAGTTGCTGCACAGGTTGATAGGATGGTTAAGAAGCTGCATGATGATTTGCCCTTTATTAGTCAAGGGATGGAGTTCAAGAGCTGTGAAGTAACATTGCAGCTCTGTAAAACTCTGGTTAGACCACTTGGAGTATTATCTTCAGTTTTGGTCACCTCATTATAGGAAGAACGTGGAAGCTTTCGAGAGGGTGCGGAGGACATTTACCTGGATGCTGCCTAGATTAGAGAGCATGTCTTGTGAGGAAAGGGTGAGTGAGCTGGGGCTTTTCTCTCTGGAGAGAAGAAGGATGAGAGATGACTTGATAGATGATAAGAGACTTTTTCCCAGGGTGGAAATGGCTAATATGGGGAGGCATGGTTTTAAGGTGATTGGAGGAAATTATAGGAAGGATGTCAGAAGTAGATTTTCTTCACACCAAGAGTGGTGAGTGCATGGAATGCCCTGTTGGGGGTACATCAATGCATCATTTCTCATTATTTTGTTCTTGTAAATTGATTAGCCTCAGTTAGGGTGGCAGAAGAGGCATAGAAAATGGCCTACTTAATCATGCATTATGGAAGGAGGGGTAAAATGTTCCTTACGGTTCAGATTTTTTGAGAACTAAATGAGATCAGTTGGTGGAAATGCTGACACAGGTCAGTTGGCCATGACCACTCCAATGCAGCCTAAGCTGAGTTGTCATGGTTAGATTATCCCCAGCAAAATCATAACTCTGCAAGAAGCGTAGACTACCTTCAGGAGGGAAAATACTGCAGTAGAGAGAAATTGGTGACATGGAAAGAAAAAATTTTTCCTGTCAATAAGTTGCTAAAGTAAAACATTGCTTTTGTCTCTTTTTGTAGCCTTCCTGCATTTTCTTCAAGCTGCACTCATTTCAAAATGTCCAGATACCTTACAGATTTTCATGTTATTTGATTCAAATCTTATCTCAAGTGTGTGTTGTATTTTAAATGCAGGCTTTGAAATCAACAGGACTATTGACCTCCGACCCCCGGCTGAAATACTGCATGGACCTCTTACGTCAGACAGTTCAGAGTTCCTCAAGTAGCATCTCGCTGGACAGACACCTCTTCAAAAAGTACTTATTATTATTCTTTACTCAAAAATTTACTTTGAAAACAAACCTTATCTCACATTCATTTGTCTTGTGTTTATAATTGAACTGATAGCTTCAGAAAATATTGTCTGATCACAATTCCACAGCAGTAATCTGACAACATTTTCAGAACAAAGGGTGGATTTCAATAAGTCACTAACACTAAAGCAACTCTAGTTACTTAAGTGCCATAATCATGACCAGGCCTGGTATCTCAGGGCTGGGTGTGTCTGAAGCTGTGCCACCTCCTCCCCCAGCATTCCTTCTCTGCCACCTGTCCCACACCCTTTCTGTGGTGCTCCACCCTTGCCATTCCCAGCATCCTTTCCTCTTGCCTGATTTATAAAGTTGCTCTCCGCTCCACGTTGACAAATACAGTACAGTGCAAAAGTCTTAGGCACATATATATAGCTAGGGTGCCCAAGACATTTGCCCAGTACTGCATGGCAAAGAACTTGCGCTGATCTTGAAATAGGTCTGCGTAGATCAGCAATTAAAAATCTGCTATAGTAGCTTCTATAGACAAATTGAGATATATTAAACTATCCATATTATTTTCTTCTTCTCGAGCCTATAATTCCTGTTGGGGTGTAGGCCAACGACAGCAGCTTGCCAAAGTCCTCTGCTCTGGGCTGATAGAAGGTAGATAGGCTCTGTGGTTTCTGCTTTCACCACATGACTTCTAGGCGAAGATCCTTCCTCTCCCAGGAATGAAGTCTTTTGAGCTTCTGTTAGCATTTTTTGAAGCACTAGGACTTTGCAGGATGGAGCTGCTAGCCCAACCCTCCTCCTTTCACAGCCAGGCTTGGGATTGTCTGTGGTGAAGTTCATATTATTTTCAAATGATGTTATTCCCTTCTTTTCAGTCTACCCCACTGGTTAACTTGCACAGATTTCACCATCAGAAGCATGAAGAAGAGTATAAACTCAGCAAACTGATGTATCTGAGCACTCCAGCAAAAGAACAACTTATTCAGAGATACGTGGGGTGGGAAAGAAATTAAGACTCAGAACATCTATGACTCTATGACAAATGGCTTTCAAATGAAATATGGCATTAACTAGAATAGTAGAGCAAATCCCAGTGAAAGCAGACAAGCTCTCAGAGATTTGTTTGACTCTAGTTTTAGATAGCGACCATTTTAAGTAGGGATAAACAAATTGCGGCAAGCATTAGTGAGAGTGGATATTTGTTTCTGGGATTGCAGGCCTGTTAGTATGACAATTATGTTAACCACGGTAGTCTGCATCTCATTTAATGGATGAATCCTAAAGATGGAGTTTCACTAGATCACATCAGATGATAAGATTCTTGCTAATTTAGTGTTGGTTGATGGCAGGCAAATGAGCAGCAGATTGTTGTCTAGCTCTTGCTGTACAAAGGCACAGACTGCTTCACTTGCTGGGGAACTGCAAAGGGAATTGACCATTGCACAATTATCATCAGGCATCTTCACTTTTGATTTTGAACTAGAAGCTACTGAAGATGGGCCTAAGACACTCCCGTTTTTTTTTTAACAATGTTCTCTTGTGTGATAATTGACTCCTAACAGCTCCAACCATCTTCTTTTGTCTGAGATATTGCTACAGACATTGGAATATCCTCTCTTTAAGTCAAACAGTAGCTTAGTGTCAAGGGAAGTACCTCGTAGCTTGCCTCTGCAATTTGGATCTTTGGCCCATGTTTGGACCAAGGCTAATGAAGTTTCAAAGTTCAAAGTAAATTTATTATCAAAGTATGTGTATGTCACCATATACTACCTTGATATTCATTTTCTTGCAGGCATTTATACAAAAATAAAGAAATATGTTAGAATTTATGAAAAACAATAAATAGCAAAGACTATCAGACAACCAATGTGCAAAAGGTTTGGAGCTAAATGTTCCTAGTGAAACCCTAACTGAACATCAGTAAGCAGGTTATTGGCAAGTAATACTGCTTGATGACAGTGTCAACATCTCCCATCACTTTGCAAATAGGATGGTGATTTTCCCAGATTGGATTTCTCCATCTTTCTGTGGAAGGCACTTTTCCCCCACTGTCAAGGAGTTGCCAGTGCTGTAACTGTATCAGGGTAGTCTTATCCAAAATATGACTAGTTCTTGAGTACAAGCATTCAGTAATTCAGCCGTGACCTTGTATGGTTCAAAACTGTTTGTTGCTTCTAGAGAACCCAACTGTTTCATGATATTCCATGGAGTGATCAAATTGGATGAAGAATGACTGCTGTGAGATGGGGACCAGGGATATTCTTTGAACGAATCCTACAATAGCACTTGGATTCTCACTGCTTCTTGGAAAAGATTTCAAAATGTAGTGATCATGTTCAATGCAACCTTCATTTTGTTTACCATAAGTCCGGGTTCACTACTTCAGTGATTTAAAAAATATGTATATTATTATGCTCCTCTTTCTCTCCCATCTGACAAATACCTAGAAAATAATCCGGTGCCAGGTCCCTCATATGTTACATAAGTTAACTGTGGTGTTGAAATAGCAGGCAGAGCATAGATTACCCTGACCAAGCACTTCCCCGAGCTTACTGCTGTCAGAAAGGTCATAAACCATTTTGCTGCAATGTGTTGGTATTTAAAGACCAGAGTTTATATTTACTCAGTATAGTATATGTCATAATTGGAATCAAACACTGTTCGAAGGTGAACCAGCCTCTTGTAAGAGTAAATACAATTAACTAGCAAATAATTTTTCATAGCACATTCACTTATAAACATATTACCCTCTACATTTGTTTTGTGTTCAATTAATGCTTTCAAACCTTTGACTGGAGGAATTCACTTCCAGTACTTCTTCCTGCTTTGCTGCCAGATACAGGAAGATATAAATACTGTAAATAGTTGTCTGGAACTTGCACTTTGAATAGTTTTTAATAGCTGAAGTGAGTGCTCCCAATAATCCCAGAGTCTCCAAGAAATGAAGATACATTTCTAGATTTTGCTTCATTGATCAGGAGAAAAAGCTATGTTGTTTGTGTTCTTTGAACATTTTAATTTATTACAAAAATACTGGAGATTGGAGTAAGGGTTTCACCAACAGTCATGATAAATCCAACTGGATGATTTATCCTGGGAGATATCAGAATCAGGTTTATTATCACTGGCAAGTGATGTGGAAATTTGTTAACTTAGCAGCAGCAGTTCAATGCAATACATAATCTAGAAGAAAAAAACAGTAATAAATAAACAAGTAAATCTTATTCAGTATACTTTATAGAGTATACATATACTTAATAAATTAAAAATCATGCAAAAAACAGAAATGCTATATATTTTTAAAAAGTGAGGGAGTGCCCAAGGGTTTAATGTCCATTTAGGAATCAGATAGCAGAGGGGAAGAAACTGTTCCTGAATCGCTGAGTGTGTGCCTTCAGGCTTCTGTATCTCCTACCTGATGGTAACAGTGAGAAAAGGACATGCCCTGGGTGCTGGAGGCCCTTAATAATGGATGCTGCCTTTCTGAGACACCGCTCCCTAAAGATGTCCTGTGTAATTTGTAGGCTGGTGCCCAAGGTGGAGCCAACTAAATTTACAACCCTCTGCAGCTTCTTTCGGTCCTGTGTAGTAGCACCTCCATACCAGACAGTGATGCAGCCTGTCAGAATGCTCTCTACGGCACAACTATAGAAGTTTTTGAGCGTATTTGTTGATACGCCAAATCTCTTCAAACTCCTAATGAAGTATAGCCGCTGTCTTGCCTTGTTTATAATTGCATCAATATATTGGGACCAGGTTAGATCCTCAGAGATCTTGACACCCAGGAACTTGAAACTGCTCACTCTCTCCACTTCTGATCCCTCTATGAGGATTGGTATGTGTTCCTTCATTTTAACCTTCCGAAAGTCCACAGTCAGCTCTTTCGTCTTACTGATGTTGAGTGCCAAGTTGTTGCTGCGACACCACTCCACTAGTTGGCATATCTCACTCCTGTACGCCCTCTTGTCACTACCTGAGATTGTACCAACAATGGTTGTACCATCAGCAAATTTATAGATGGTATTTGAGCTATGCCAAGCCACACAGTCATGGGTATGGAGAGAGTAGAGCAGTGGGCTAAGCACACACCCCTGAGGTGCACCAGTGTTGATCGTCAGCGAGGAGGAGATGTTATCACCAATCTGCACAGATTGTGGTCTTCTGGTTAGGAAGTTGAGGATCCAATTGCAGAGGGAGGTACAGAGGCCCAGGTTCTGCAACTTCTCAATCAGGATTGTGGGAATGATGGTATTAAATGCTGAGCTTTTAATTAACAGCATCCTGACATAGGTGTTTGTGTTGTCCAGGTGGTCTAAAGCCATGTGGAGAGCCCTAGACATTGTGTCTGCTGTTGACCTATCATGGCAATAGGCAAACTGCAATGGGTCCAGGTCCTTCTGAGGGAGGAATTCAGTCTAGTCATGACCAACCTATCAGAGCATTTCATCACTGTCGATGTGAGTACTACCAGGTGATAGTCATTAAGGCAGCTCACATTATTCTTCTTAGGCACTGGTATAATTGTTGCCTTTTTGAAGGAAGTGGGAACTTCCACCTGTAGCAGTGAGGGATTGAAAGTGTCCTTGAATACTCCTGCCAGTTGGTTGGCACAGGCTTCCATCGGCCTCTGAGACAGAGATCACAGGGTCATCAGGTGCAACAGGAGTGAGATGGAGATCAGTAGCAAACAATGAAGGCTGAAGGGGTTTTGTATTTTGCAGCAGTTTTGTGCTGCCATAGCATGACAGTAGGAGCAACAAAATAATAAAATAAATGATAGTAAGGCAAGAGTAGTTATAATGACAAGGATGGGTCTGGAGGATAACATTTCAACCACTAACTGGACAGGTAGTTGAATTAGTCTCTTTGCAGCTGTACAGAAGACTTGTTAAACCTTAGTTCTGATAACAGGGCAAGCCAAGAGTGCTGTCTATCTACTGAAATGCAAATTCTCACATTTGTGATCTATACTTTAGGAATGATCAGCACTACCCTACTTTATACTCGGGATGACAGTGTTATACTTTAAAGTAAAGGCCAGTTTCCTTAGCAGCTCACTACTCCTACCAATATTGTTATATTTCCATTAAAAATTGACCCTTATTTTAAAGTATAACACTATCATCCCTAGTATGAAGTAGGGTAGCTTGCAGTAGAAAATTATTTGATGAAACCTCAAGGAAGTTGGGAACCCTACTTGACTGACTGAACTACCAAACTCCAGGGATAGATCCTTTCCCATCTCATGAGGAAGTCTGGTTCACAGGTGTTTAAAACTGGGTATTTTAAAATGAGTGGTCAAAGAATAAGAGGGTGCAACTCGGGATGTCATTATTGCCAAATTATGAATAAACTCTTCTCAGGCTTCCAGCCAGGTACAGGCGTCAATTGTACCTGGTCCATGCCGACCACAGCATCCGCAGAGACTTCAGGAGGCCTATGCGGTGTGCAATGGTTCTTGTATAGTTCCAATTGCTTCTTCAACACATGGACCAATGCTGACATAATGCTTTTATTTTTCTTCTTTCTATTTAAGATTTTTTGGGAGTAATATTGTTCTACTGACCCAGGCCTTCAGGAAAAAATTTGTCATTCCTGACTTTGAAGTATTTTCCTCGCATATCAATCGGCTTTATGAGAATGCAAGAATAAAGACTGGTGGCAGGGTAAGATCTTGGAAGGTGAACACTGACAACTGTGGAGCCACTTTGTGTTTGTAGATGGAGTTGGGGTGCTGTCGGTACAGGGAAGTGGAATTTGATTAAAATGATGTCAAATGAGGGCACTACCAGTTGTTACTTAACTTAGTTTTGGCATTGGGTTAAGTTCCTACATTGTGAGGTTCCAAGCTTGAGTGTGCTGAATAAAGACTGTGTGCTTTCAACCAGACAGTATGGCTTTAGCTTGAACTCTGTGTCTTTAGTGCCTTTAGCTGCTCTGCTTTCAACCACCTATAACCCTAGTTTAGGAGCTTCCTCTATGAAAAGAATTTTGTCTCTTTTTTAAAAACCCTCCTCATAGTCTATTTCTTTAACCAAACCCGATCACCATTTCTAATGCCATTTATAGTTCTGTGTGTGTTTTACACACTCGTTTATTCAGTACCATAAAGCACATTTCAAAATCAAGTTGCTGTTACCTTTCTACTAATCAAATTTCAATGCAATTGTGTTGTTTTCAGGTTGCTGACTACATCCCACAGCTTGCCAAATTCAGTCCAGATCTCTGGGGGGTTTCTCTCTGTACAGTGGACGGGCAGAGGTAAGCTTTAAAATCGCCAAACACAAATGGAGAGTCATCACATTGTAAATTTGTCAGACAGCTGGGAAATACAACAAACCGGGAAAATATCTCAAAGTACCAAGTATTTGCTCTTGTATCCCCTCAGGAAATTAAGTAAGAGTGAGATATGTTTTCAGAGAAGCATGTTTTGGCTAAAGGATAACCTCCTTGTACAGACCTTTAAGACCTTAATACTGCAATGGATTATGTGAGACCTAGTGGAGGATAGCTCTCGGGGTACTACTTGGGAAGTTGAATGTCTGATGAGTTTGTCCACTCAATCTTCCTGTTCCATATATGGCCAATTTGTCCATAATTGCACGAATCATTGCCATGCTTGCCATATATCCTTATTTGAAGAGGTAATGAGGGCTCTCCTTGAGCTGCTATTGATTCATTAAAATGGTATGGAACTGTTTAAATGAGGTTCTGTATATCAATTTGGAATAACAAAATTGCTAATACGAGCCAAGTGATCTACTGTGTATTTCACCAATACCTAGGTGCAAAGGTTCATTTATTATTAAAGTTTACAACTCCGAAATTCTTCTTCTCCAGATAGCCACAAAACCAAGAAAGAGAAGAATGGCAGCACGATCATCAACACTCCTCCACACACAAAAAAAACAGAACAGGCACAACCAACTCCCATATCCCCCCCCCCACCCCCCGCACACCAAAAAAACAAAGATTGGGTGAAAAACACAGAATTTAAGAAATTATCAGACTGAAAAAAAGTCTAATGACCAAGTCCATATCCAAAATGCAGAGAACTTGGTTAACATTCCCCGGGCCCAGTGGCAGGCCTTTCCCTCTCCTAGGTGAAAACAGAATTAAAGCCAGATCAGTTTTCGTTGTGTTTATTTGGAAAATATAGATTTATCTGATCTGGAGACATCCATTTTGGTTTTTTTTTGTTCTCTTTAGACACTCCATTGGAGATACCAAAATCCCCTTCTGCTTACAATCTTGCATCAAACCATTGGAGTATGCTATTGCTGTTAATGAGTTCAGCACCGACTATGTTCACCAGTATGTGGGCAAAGAACCCAGCGGACTACGGTTCAATAAAGTCTTTTTGAACGAAGAAGGCGAGTATCATAGCAACATACAAGTGTTTCAATAAGCACCCTAGGCTTAACCAAATTGACAAGCCCAGGGGACCAGGGTTCCATCACCTCTTGGCAACAGAATACACAAAGGAGATTCATCTCACCTGCACATAGTCTGTTGCTATAGAGCATTCATTTATTGTGGAATAATAGAACTAATTATGCATCCGTTATCAACAAAAAAGAAAAGAATTGCATCTAATACTCAGAGTTTGAACATTATACTGAAAAAGATCAGGGAAATAAATGTAAGGCATGAAAATCTCGAAGGAACATATGGCACCTATAGTCTTGTATGCAGCAGGAAAATAATCAGTGAAATGAGTCTCCGCTTTGCTGCTTTTATAATACAACAATTGTACTACAAGTACCATCTGTCACATCTTAAGTGTTTGAAATGATGTTGTAAAAGCTATGGTCACTTACAGGAGCCGGTAATATCCCAATAATCACATCTTATTGGCATTAGGTAATTGTGACAATAGAGCCTTAATGGGTTGGCCTGCTGAAAGATGTCTATACATTGGGTTGCCAAAGCAGAAGCAAAGACAAGCAGTGCAATTTAAAAAAATAAACACTGCACAAGATCACTTCATACTGCTAATCTAAATATTCTATTTTGTCTCTAGATAAGCCCCATAATCCTATGGTAAACGCAGGTGCAATCGTTATTACCTCACTTATTAAGGTAAGATAATATGGCAATTGAGACAGAATGAAGAACCAAGTTAAGCAGGCCCACCAGAGAATGAGCCAGTACATGTGAGGCAGTTTGACCCTGCTGTAGACACAGTAAAGCAATCACTGAAGGTACTGCTATATTGTTTGTACTATATACTCACTGTCAGAAGCAACCTTGTTAGATAAGTAAGGTGTTGTTGAAAACGACAATGGTCAGTCACAATAATCTAATGATGTCACAACAGCTCCTTTCTCCAATTTATTGTGCCCGTACAAGATAGAGATAATGGAAGCCTCAGGTAGAAATACAGTTTGGGATGTTCATTCCTGCATATTGGTGGTCTGATGCAATCAAATGTGAATTTAGCTACAAGATGTCCCACTTGGTGGATTCCTAATCTCACTGGAATTCTCAAAGAAGTTACTCACAAATCCAATGTTAACTCAATGTAAGGTAGTGAATCACAGTTAACTGATGCTGGCTACAGAATGACACTGCAGCTAAATCTCAATGATTTGTTTGCCAATTTTCTCAAAAGTTGCCAACACCAGATGATGCACAGTCACAGTGACTTCAAAACTGATGTATACTTTTGTGTCTTGTTTATATTTCAGAAATTGCTGGACGGTCAAGAACCAGTCTTGGTAATGACCTTTGACACTTTGGTCAAAGGTCAATAAATGATATGGAAGGATGGGTAGTAACATTCCTTTTTGGAGTTCCACTAAAATTCCAGCTGATAAAGAATTCCCAGAAATCCAGAACACTGATGTTCTGGATGGTCAAGTGACTCCACCAACCACAGACATTCCTGCTTCCTAACTCATTTTCTCCTCCAAATCCTTTTGCACTCCAGCAGTGCTGCAATAATGGCTCTGAGCTGGTATGAAGCTAACACAGACTGTGACCCACCTGCTCTGAACAATAAATATTTCACTTAAATAATGTAAAGATTACACTGGACAACAAATTTTTTGAGACTGTTGCTTCCTCAGAATTTCTTTTAGTTATGATAGGCCACTTGCAGCTGCACATAAATATAATTTCAGGCTATTTGCCTCATGTAGGGATTTGGAGAAACAAGAAATTAATGTTTATTGAATATAACGTGTTTAATTGCATAACGGTGCTGATGCTTTGCAATAGCCTAACTAAGCTAAAACGTTTTGTTGATGATTTTCATTTGTACTCAGTGTCACTTAAGTGTCCAACAATAATCAGCCAGCATTGATGGATTCCAGTTGCCCTGGTACTGATTCTCCATGACCACAATGTCCTAGTGAAACCTTTCACCGTGCTTGTCATTGACAGCACCAAGATTTACAGGGAAGAAGTCTAAATGGGAATGTAGAAAATGAATCTTTAGTGACATGGTGCACTTCATGGTTTTGTCTGCTTCAAGCATGTTGTCAACCAGCTGCACGTAGTTTGGTGCTCTGTAATTACAAGAAAATTTTCAACAACATCTTTGAATGCCTCCCATGTGATTTTCTCCTGTCCCACTAGAAGTTCTTCAAATTGCCTGCCATTGATGACCTGTTTGAATTGTGGGCCAATAAAAATGCCTTTCTTAATCTTGGCATCAGTTACTCCGACTTGAATTATGAATTGAAATAACAAATATAGGTGATTTCAAAAAAAATGGTGCATGATAGGGAATTTCCATGGTGGTTTTCATGATCAGCAGTCCAAAATCCATAAGATGCACCCAAAAGTATTCAAAAAGCAAAACCTTTGTTGTCCAGTGTTATGACTGGAAAGAATTGTTGAGAAATGTACTTATTTTTCACTTTAGGCTGCAACTGTTGTCAATCTCCATTCTAGACACTCATGCAGATCTGTCCCTCAAGTTTATTCAGGCTATTAAAAATTGCAGAGTAAGACTGGTTTCCATTTAGGCAGAGTGAGAAGCGGACACATTAGAGGAGGGTAAATACATTTAGTGAGGTGCTGACACAACCTGTATTTAGTCAGGAAATAATACCTGGTAATCAGAAACCAAACTGACTGACATTGCATAATCCTTTTGAAAACATAAAGCTTTTTCTTTGTCACGAACCCTTCAGCTGCACATCCCCATCACTATGGCAATCTTCAAGTAACTCATTTGTATGTGTATTTCATTTCACACCGCCTGGTTGGTGTCAAACATATCACAGTATGCCTGAGTACAACCCAATGCTACTTTGCACAACCTTCTGGTCTTTTAATCCAGGGTCATACATCAAGTCTGATACCAAGGTATATTTTGCAATCACTTAAAGGCAAGGTATCTGTTCACTTTGTTTGTGGGCAATATCCACAGCAACCCACCCGGTTGAAAGAAGATCATAGAAGGGAGCTTAACATCCAAGGAAACACATTGTATCGAAAGGACAGGCAGGTAGGCAGGGGGTTTGGGATTGGTAAAAAAATAAAATCAGATCCTTGGAAAGAGGTGACATAGGTGACTCTATCCTTGTGGGTAGAGTTAAGAAGCTGCAAGGATAAAAGCACCCTGATGTGAGTTATATACAGGCCTCCGAACAGTAGCCAGGATGTGGGCTGCAAATTACATCAGGGCATAGAGAAGGCATGTCAAAACGGCAATGTTATGATAGTCATGGGGGAATTTCAATATGCGGGTAGATTGGGAAAATCAGCGTGGTGCTGGATCACAAAGAAGGAATTTGTAGAATGCCTATGAAATGGCTTATTAGAGCTTCTTGTGGTTGAGCCCACTCGGGGAATGGCAATTCTGGATTGAGTGTCATGCAAAAACCCAGATTTGATTAGGGAGCTTAAGGTAAAGGAACCCTTAGGAGGCAGTGATCATAACATGATAAAATTCACCCTGTAGTTTGAGAAGGAGAAGCTAAAATCGAATGTATCAGTA
Organism: Hypanus sabinus; assembly: GCF_030144855.1. Lineage (NCBI taxonomy): Eukaryota > Metazoa > Chordata > Chondrichthyes > Myliobatiformes > Dasyatidae > Hypanus > Hypanus sabinus. The sequence goes on along the minus strand of NC_082738.1, from coordinate 34,464,965 downwards.
TTACAGTGGAGTATAGGGAATTACAGAGATGTGAGAGAGGAGCTGGCAAAAGTTGATTGGAAGGGGACAGTGACACTGATGATGGCAGAACAGAAGTTTTTGGGAGCAATTCAGAAGGTACAGGACAGGCACATCTCAGAGTTGAAACATAGAAACATAGAAAATAGGTGCAGGAGTAGGCCATTCGGCCCTTTGAGCCCACACCGCCATTCAGTATGATCATGGCTGATCATCCAACTCAGAACCCTGTACCTGCTTTCTCTCCATACCCCCCGATCCCTTTAGCCACAAGGGCCATATCTAACTTCCTCTTAAATATAGCCAATGAACCGGCCTCAACTGTTTCCTGTGGCAGATAATTCCACAGATTCACCACTCTCTGTGTGAAGAAGTTTTTCCTCATCTCGGTCCTAAAAGGCTTCCCCTTTATCCTTAAACTGTGACCCCTCATTCTGGACTTCCCCAGATGAAGAAGTATTTAAATAACACAGCCGTGGCTGACAAGGGAAGTCAAAGGCAACATAAAAGCACAAGAGAGGGCATATAATATAGCAAAAATTAGAGGGAGGCAAGGTGATTGGGAAGCTTTTTAAAAGTCAACAGAAGGCAACTAAAAAGCCATAAAGAGAGAAGAGATGAAATATGAAGGTAAGCTAGCCAAAAATATCAAAGAGGCTGCAAAAGGTATTTTCAACAGATAAAGAGTAAAAAATAAATGAGTGGATATCAGAATGTTGGAAAATGACACTGGAGATAGTAATGGGGGACAAAGAAATGGCAAACATTAATAAATATTTTGTGTCAGTCTTTAAGATGAAAGACACTAGCAGAATGTCAGAAATGTGAGAATGTTAGGTGGCAGAAGTGACTGTCATTGCTATGACTAAGGAGGTGGTGTTTGGGAAGCTGAAAGGTCTGAAGGTAGATAAGTCAGTCAGACCAGATAGACCATACTGTACCTTGGTGTTCTGAAGGAGGTAGCTGAAGAGATTTTGGAGGCATTAGTAATTATCTTTCAAGAGTCACTGGATTGTGGAATGGTTCTTGAGGACCAGAAAATTGCAAATGTCACTTCACTCTTCAAGAAGGAAGTGGGGGGGGGGGGGGGTAGAAGAAAGGAAATTATAGGCCAGTTAGCCTGACTTTAGTGGTTGAAAAAATGTTAGAATCTATTATAAAAACCATAAGACATAGCAGCAGAATTAGGCCATTTGGCCCATCGAGTCTGCTCTGCCATTCAATCATGGCTGTTCCTTTCTTCCCCTCCTCAGCCCCACTCATCAGCCTTCTCCCCATAATCTTTGCCGTGTCCACTAAAGAACATATCAAGCTCTACCTTAAATACACCCAACAACCTGGCCTCCATAACTGCCTATGGTAACAAATTCCACAAATTCACCACCCTTTGGCTAAAGAAATTGCTCCCCATCTCTGTTTTGAAAGGTCGCCCCTCTATCCTGAGGCTGTACCCTCTTGTCCCAGACTCTCCCACCATGAGAAACATTCTTTCCACATCTACTCTCTCTCGGCCTTTCAACATTCGAAAGGTTTCAATGAGATCCCCCTTCATCCTTCTGAATTCTAGCGAGTACAGACACAGGGCCATCAAACATTCCTCATATGATAACCCTTTCATTCCTGGAATCATCCTTGTGAACCTCCTCTGAAACCTCTCCTATACCAGCATCTTTTCTTAGGTGAAGAGCCCATAACTATTTATAATACTCAAAGTGAGGCCTCACCAGTTCCTTCGAAAGCCTCAGCATCACATCCCTGCTCTTATATTCTAAACCTCTTGAAATGAATGCTAACATTGCATTCGTTTTCCTCACCACCAATTCTACTTCAAGCTAACTTTTAGGGTGTTCTGCACAAGGACTCCAAAGTCCCTTAGCATCTCAGATTTTTGGACTTTCTCCCCATTTAGAAAAATAGTCCGCACAGTTACTTCTACTACCAAAGTACATGACAATTCATTTTCCAACTTGTATTTAATTTGCCACTTTCTTGCCCAGTCTCATAATCAGTCTAAGTCCTCTGCAGCCTTCCTGTTTCCTCAACACTTCTTGCCCCTCCACCGATCTTTGTAACATCTGCAAACTTGGCAACAAAGCCATCTATTTCATCATCTAAATCATTGATATACAGCATAAAAAGAAGTGGTCCCAACACTGACCTCTACGGAACACCACTAGACACTGGCAGCCAACCAGAAAAGGATCCTTTTATTCCCACTTACTTCCTCCTACTAATTAGCCAATGCTCTAACCTTGCCAGTAACTTTCCTGTAATACCATGGGATCTTAACTTGGTAAGCAGCCTCATGTGGCACCTTGTCAAAAGCCTTCTGAAAATCCAAATATACAACATCGACTACATCCCCTTTATCTATTCTGCATGTAACCTCCTCAAAGAATTCCAATTGGTTCATCAGGCAAGATTTTCCTTGAAGGAAACCAAGCTGACTTTGTCCTATCTTGTGCTATGTCACCAAGTACTCTATCACCTCATCCTTAACAATTGATTCCAACATTTTACCAACCACTGAGGTCAGGCTCACTGGTTTGTAATTTCTCTTCTGCTGTCTTCCTCCTTTCTTAAAGAGCGGAGTGACATTTGCAATCTTCTAGTCCTCTGGCACCATGCCAGAGTCCAATGATTTTTGAAGGATCATTACTAATGTCTCCACAATTTTTGTTGTATGCCCTCTCTTTTGCTTTTACATTAACGTTGACTTCCCTTGTCAGCCACGGTTGTACTATTTTGCCATTTGAGTATTTCTTTGTTTTTGGAATACATCTATCCTGCACCTTCCTCATTTTTCCCAGAAACACACACCATTGCTGCTCTGCTGTCATCCCTGCCAGCATCTCCTTCCAATTTACTTTGGCCAACAACCTCATTAAGGATGAGGTTTCAGGGTACTTGGAGGCACATAAAATTTAGGCCAAAGTCAGCATGGTTTCCTTAAGGGGAAATCTTGCCTGATGCCTCTCATACAAACTCTTCTCCCTCCTGCCATCTGGCAAAAGGTACCAAAGCATTCGGGCGCTCACAACCAGACTGTGCAACAGTCTCTTCCCCCAAGTCATCAGACTCCTCAATACCCAGAGTTTAGATTGACATCTACATCATTTATTATTATATTATAATTTGTCCTCTACTGTGCCTGTTGTCTTGTTTATTAATTATTGTACTGCCCTGCACTGTTTTGTGCATTTTATGTAGTCCTGTGCAGGTCTGTAGTCTAGTGTAGTTTTTATGTTGTTTTACATAGTCTAGTTTAGCCTTGTGTTGTCTCACATAGTCTAGTGTAGTTTTGTGTTGTTTCATGTAGCACCAGGGTCCTGGAGGAATGTTGTTTCATTTTTACTGTGTACTGTACCAGCGGTTTATGGTTGAAATGACAATAAAAAGCAACTTGACAGATCTGTTGGAATTCTTTGAGGAAATAAATGACAGGATAGACAAAGGAGAGTCAGTGAATGTTGTGTATTTGGACTTTCAGAAGGCCTTTGACAAGGTGCCACACGTGAGGCTGCTTAACAAGGTAAGAGCCCATGGTATTACAGGAAAGATACTAGTATTGATAGAGGACTGGGTGACTGTTCACCCTGTTACTGTCAGGTAGGAGGTACAGAAACCTGAAGGCACACATTCAGAAGTTCAGGAACAGCTTCTTCCCCTCTGCCATCCGAATTCTAAATGGACATTGAATCCATGAACACCACCTCACTACTTTTTATTTCTGTTATTTTACACTACTCATTTTAACTTAACCATTTAATAGACATATATACTTAATGTAACTCAGGTTTTTGCTCCATATTTATTTATCACGTATTTCATTGTACTATGGCTGTAAAGTTAACAAATTTCACAACATACGCTGGTGATATTAAATCTGATTTTGATTCTGACTGGCAGGAGGCAAAGAGTCAGAATAAAGGAGGCCTTTTCTGACTGCTGGTGAATAGTGGGGTTTCGCAAGGGTGGGTGTTGGGACCGCTCCTTTTCACATTATATGTCAATGAGTTGCAGGAAGGAATTGGTGGCTTTGTGGCCAGGTTTGCAGACAATATGAAGACGGGCAGAGGGGCAGGCAGTGTCGAGGAAGCAGGGAGTCTGCAGAAGGACAGTCAGATTGAGAGAATGGGCAAAGTTGTGGCAGTAGTTTAGGGAAGTGTATAGTCATGCACTTTGGTAGAAGAAATAAAAGTGTGGACTATTTTCTAAATGGAGCGAAAACTCAAAGATCAAAGGTGCAAAGGGACTTGGTAGTACTCATGCAGGATTCCCTAAAGGGAATGATTTGCAGGTTGAGTCGGTGGTGAGGAAGGCAAATGTAAAGTTCGCATTCATTTCTTGAAGACAGAAATATAAAAGCAAGGATGTAATGCTGAAACATTATAAAGCATTGGTTAGACTGCACTGGAAGTATTGTGAGCAGTTTTGGGCCCCTTGTCGAAGTAAAGATGTGCTGACATTGGAGAGGGTCCAGAGGAGGTTCACAAGAATTATCCCAGGAATGAAAGGGTTAACGTATGAGCTGCATTTGATGGCTCTGGGCCAATACTTGCTGGTGTTCAGAAGAATGAGAAGGGATCTCATTGAAACCTATCAAATATTGAAAGGCCTAGAGCGAATGGACATGGAGAGGATGTTTCCTATAGTGGGGAAGTCTAGAGCCAGAGGGCACAGTCTTAGAATAGAGAGCCATCCTTTTAGAACAGAGATGAGGAAAAATTTCTTTGGAACTCATTGCTACAGACAACTGTGCAGGCTAAGCCATTGGGTATATTTAAGGTGGAGGTTGATAGGGTCTCGATTAATTAGGATGTCAAAGTTTACTTCAATGCATTTCTCTCCATGTATATACTGTATCTCTATTTAGGGCGCTATTTTTGGATGGCACACACATTAAGCAATAGCCCCATTTGCTCCCTTAGAACTCAAAAACAGTTACTTTCTCCAACCTCCACCCACTAATCCACTATACTTTATTATTTCCTGTCAGTCACCATATGTACAGCCTCGCATCACTCTATGGACCTTCCATCTATCTATTATATAAGTTACCTTGTGTATTCATATTTATTGTATGTTTTTGTTATTTATTTTTGCTCAGCTCAAGCTAGTTACTGGCTTTATTATTATGGAAATGAGTAAACAGTCGACGTTTCAAGCCAAGACCCTTCATCAGGACGTTGACAGTTTACTCTTTTCCATAGATGCTGCCTGGCCTGCTGAGTTCCTCCAGCATTTTGTGTGTGTTGCTTGGATTTCCAGCATCTGCAGATTTTCTCATTATTATTATTATTATTATTTCCCCTCAGTTATTTTCACTGAGATCAAATTATTAAGACATTAAAAGTTGCAGTGTGTGTGAGCTTGCTGTCCATAAAATTGGCATTTCCTATATTACAAAAAAAAAGAAATCACTTTGTATTTATTGGCTGTAAAGCATTTTGAGGCAAACTGAAATTGTGAAAGCTATTATATAAAGTCCATCCCATTAATTTTGCTATTCTGCTCATGTCTAACATTGTGAGTGCATTATTCTTGCTGTTTTCCCCTCACCTTGTCTATGGTGTCCCATTGTCACCCATAGACAATATGTACACTGCCACAAGATGGCTGCCAGTGCCACTGGATTTTCATGCATTTTTGAATCAGGTGCTACAGGGAATATCTTTCAGCTTTAATACACTTTTTCACTCTTGTATTTGCAGCCTGGAGCAAACAAAGCAGAGAAGTTTGACTGTGTAAGTATTTCAATAACAACACCATAGCAAAAAAGATGTGCCAAATTTCCCCAGAGACTTAACCTGGCCATACACAAACTAATGTTCATTCATTTGGTGCCATGCAGAGAATTAGAAGTGCCAAACAAAAAAGCTTGTGTGATAGGGTGTTTTGTTTAAAAGAACACCTACTTCCGGTAAATTTGACTGTTTAGAGACATGAAAAAAGGAAATCCTTCAGCAATCTTCAAGAAAGTGCAAAGGCTTCACGCACTAATCTGATTTGCATTTTATCTTGTGAAATCCATGAAATACAATTCACAATGAACATTCAACAATTGTGTTAATATCCTCTTAAAAATATCTGTAAATACCATTATGATTAAATTTCACAAGAGTTGGTCAAGTACATCAGTGTCGGTGAGTTCCATGTACTTTGGACTATCATTGCACTCAGCATCAAAAGCTTTGCACACGGAGTCTAAAGTTATTTTCCTCTCTACAGGTTATGCACTTCCTTAATAAGATGGCTGGTAACGAATACGTGGGCTTCAGCAATGCTACGTGAGTGCCAAAGATCCATGCAGATTGCAATTTGCTATTAATCCCTACTATTATTAGTGAGCTTGCTACCCATCTTCAGTTTTATTCAGTGATGATCTTGAGTCAGATTTTTGCAATCACAAAGAAAGCAGTGCCTCTACTTCCTTAGGGGCTTGTGCAAATTTGGCATGCCATCTAAGGCTTTTGACAAACTTCCATAGATGCACAGTGGAGAGCATCCTAACTGGTTGCATCATGGCCTGGTATGGAAACGCCAATGGCCAAGGACAGGGAGAAAAGCTACTCAGCTCTGAAAAGTTGCGGTGGTCACAGCCTAGTCCATCACAGGCAAAGACCCCCCCCCCCCCACCACCACTGAGCACATCTACAAGGAACACTGCCACAAGAAAGCAGCATCCATAATCAAGGGCCCCCACCATCCAGGCCATGCTCTCCTCTCACTCCTACCATTGGACAGGAGGTATGGGAGCCTTAGATCCCACACCACCAGGTTCAGGAACAGCTATTACCCTACAACCATCAGGCTCCTGATCCAGTGTGGATAACTTCACTCACCTCAACTCTGAACTGATTCCACAACATAAAGACTCACTTTCAAGGACTCCACAACTCATGTTCTCAGTGTTATTTTTATTGTATTTACACAGTTTGTCTCCTTTTGCATATTGGTTGTTTGTCAGCCCTGGTTTGTGTGCAGCTTTTCATTGATCCCATTGTATTACTCTGATCTACTGTGAATGCCCGCAAGAAAATGAATCTCTGGGTAGTATATGGTGACATATATGTACCTAGATTTAAGTGCCACTCTGGAACATCACATCACCTGAACTGGCACTACAGTTCCCCCAGTTGATTCAGGATGATGTACAAGCTCAAAGAGCACTGAGTTCTCCACAGTAACCTGGCAGAAGTTTTACTTCAAAGAACAGGTTGACCATAGAGAACAGATTACTTGGTCAGATCAAAGTTGTTCAAATCTCTAGACCGCCAGGTACTATAAAAGCCCATTCATGAGATCATGGTTTGTGAATTTTATCCTCATGCTTGCCCACAAGGCAACTCACTGGTTTCTTTGATACATGTTGGGACATCCTAAGCATATGAAAAGATTGATGTAAATTCAAGTGCATTCCTTTCAAATGGCTTTCTTTCTGGAATGCTTTTCAAAATGCAATGCACACAATAGACAATAGACTTCCATTGCCAGTATTTTCTAAGTGGGTGGCAAGTGGTCGACCTATTTCCCAGTTCTCAAATTTCTTGTTTCAGTTCCTGCTCAACCTTTTTGTGAATATGGTATTCAATTTGGTCATGATATGAGAAGTTTCTGTGAGTCATTATTTATGCATTTTTCTTTCCACGACCAAGGTTTCAGTCAGAGAAGGAGACAGGAGACAGGAATTTTGCCATCGGATACTACTTGAAGGAGAAGAAGGTGAGCCAAAACCAAAGCTGTGGAATTAAATGGAAAACCAGTTAAAACTACAGATGTCAAATCTGGAACAAAAACAATGCTGGAAGAACACAGCATCAACATCGGCAGAAAGAGAAACCAGTTAATGTTTCGGGTCACTGACTAGTTCAGAGGAAGGGTAACTGACCTAAAATGTTGACTTTTTTTTCCTTCTACAGGTGCCGCTTGACTGGCTGAGTTCTTCCAGCATTTCTTTTGTTGATGTGGAGTTAAATGCCTGCCTAATGTTCACACAGAAAGTTTGCTGTTGTTTTTGATGGAAGTTCTTGAAGGCACTATCTGCCTACATAGGACTCAAACATTAATAATTCAATGCAAGAGCCCTGATCTACTTATACTTTGCCTGCAGTAAGATTGGCAACTCAAAATCATTGATGCTCCTTCCTGCAGAAATACCATGTTAAAAAGTATCATTTCAAGTATTGTTGTGTTTGGCTAAAAGCTGATCTCAGATATGGCAGTCAGTCACCAGTTAACAACCTTCCACCATTTTATCTTTCTGCATCCAACTGAAATCAATTGAGTATTTTAAAAACAGGCTTGCAGTGAGCATTGTTGATCAGAATGCTGGTGCTAGAGCTATTTTGATTATTTATGCGAACGGTTTGTGAAGTTAGAAAATATATCCCTCCATGAGGTGTTTCATGAGGTAATGTTGTCTTATGTTTTTATGTTACCCCAGTGCTTTCCAGAAGGCGTTGATATGATTGCAACATTGGATTTTTATTTCCAGGTGGGTAAAGCAGCTGTTTGCAGTTGTGCTGGGATGCAAGCTGGGTCAATGGCTATCCCTCACTCCAATACTGTAGTTGTAATCTGATATTATAACTATCATTACACTTGTTTAGCACTAAATTGGCAAAGTGGGATGAGGGTGCTCACCTCTGTCAAAGCTGGCATATTTTGCATGCCTCAGTTCCTGAAGAGACATTAGATTGCTTAGAGGAAGAGAGAGTTTAAAAGAAGCAAAGGGAGGAGTGGCCATTGTGTGAGTGGCCCATGTTAGAGTGGGGAATTGTGGCTTTGGCTCATCGAGGCTTCGGCGAGGAGAGACATAGACCAGAGGTAATATTTTTTCCATTTTTCTTCCCTCCTTTCCCTCCTTCCCTCCTTTCCCAGGCAGGTAGTGGAATGTTCCTTTTGCAGGATGTGGGAAGGCAGGGAGACCTCTGACAACTACACCTGCAAGAAGTGCAGGCAGCTGCAGCTTCTTTCAGACCATGTTAAAAAATTGGATCTGGAACTAGATGAATTCCAGATCATTCAGGAGGCTGAGGTGCTGATAGACAAGACATACAGGGAGGTAGTTACACCCATGGTGCAGGACACAGGTAACTGGGTGACCGTCAGGAGGGAGAAAGGTAATAGAAAGCCAGTGCAGAGTACCCCTGCGGCTGTTCCCCTTAACAACAGGTATACCACTTTGGATACTGTTGGGGGGGATGATCTGGCAAAGGAAAGCCACAACAGTCATGTCTCTGGCAGTGCCTGGCTCTGTGGCTCAGAAAAGTGAAGTGGGGAGAAGAAGCATGCTGTGGTGATAGGGATCTTGTTGGTTCGGGGAATGGTAGGTTGTCTCCCAGGTGCCAGGGTCTGGAACTTATCAGATTGAGTCCACAGCATTCTTCAGTGAGAGGGTGAGCAGCCAGACGTCATCATCCACATTGGTACCAATGACATGGGCAGGATGAGTGACGAGGTTCTACATAGGGAGTTCAGGGAGTTAGGTGCTAAGTTAAAGGGCAGGACCTCCAGGGTTGAGATCTCAGGATTGCTATCCGTGCCAAGTGCTAGTGAGGCCAAAACTAGGAAGATCATACAGTGTAACACATGGTTAAAGAGTTGGTGTAGGGGTGAGGGCTTCAGATTTTTGGATCATTGGGCTCTCTTGCAGGGAAGGTGAGACCTGTACAGAGAGACAGTTTGCACCTGAATTATAGGGGAAATATATCTGAGTGGGAAGGTTTGTTAATGCTGCACAGTGGGGTTTAAACTAGAATCACAGGGGAATGGGAACCAGAGTGCCAAAAGAGGTTGTGGAGACAGATATTGTTAAACCTACATGCAAAGTCAGAGATGAAAAGATTGAGCTTGGTGGGACTAATATTCTGAGCTGAGTACATTTCAATGTAAGGAATATTGTAGGAAAGGCAGATGAGCTCAGAGCATGGATCAGCACATGGAATTATGACATTGTGGCCATTCATAAGGCTTGGTTGCAGGAGAGACAAGATTGGCAGCTCAATGTTCCAGGGTTCTGTTGTTTTAGACATGATAGAGTGGGAGGAATTAAAAGGGGGAGGAGGTGGCATTACTAGTCAGGGAAAAGGCCACAGCTGTGCTCAGTTAGGACAGACTGGAGAGCTTCTCCAGTGAGGATTTATGGGTAGAAGTGTGGAATAAGGAAGATATGACCACATTAATGGGATTATATTATAGACCACCCAACAGTCTGTGGGATTTAGAGGAACAAAGGTGTAGAGAGATAGCAGACTGTTGCAAGAAACGTAAGGTTGTGATAGTAGGTGATTTTAACTTTCCACATATTGACTGGGACTCCCATGCTGTAAAAGGGCTGGATGGGAAAGGGTTTGTCAAATGTGTTCAGGAAAGTTTCCTTTGTTACGAACCCCGTAACTGGGTCACTTACCAGCAAAGTTGGAGACGTCCGTTGAAGTCTGATGATACTATTTTTAACAGTATTTATTAGTAAAAATACACAAAAATAATATCAATGCAAATATACAGATAATATATGTTGTCAATACTAAATCTAAAAGTGTAGGTATAATAATAATCAATAAGAAATAAGCTCTATCGTTGTCTGGGGATAATGTATTGTCCGATGGAAATATAAAGTTCACTCAGTTCATGCAGGCTGCAGCCTTTGGGGACCGCTGTGTTGCAATGGTTGGAGAGAGAGAGAGCAATTTGGAGAAAAACTTGCCGACTTTCCTTTTATGATTTCAATCTGTCAGGAGTCTCGTTGATGTGGCCATTCACTTGCGGCCTCTCCTTTAGCTAAACCGTTCTTCCGCAGCAAGCCCGCCAATCCCAGGCAAGGGAAGGACGCACACGAGCCCCCCACCAGCTGTCGCTGTCACGGGATTTCCAGCGTTTCTCCTGGTGCGTCTAAAGGGGTTGTTCCCCAGACCCTCTTTTATCCTTACTCACGGGGTCTCAGATGTCAGTCAGGTTGGGATGATGCAATCCCTCAACCAGCCCACTCTGGTTGTCCCCTGAGGGGTTTCAATGAATAGTACAGTACTCAATACACAATTCCGTCTCCAAGAGACAATGGCCATCATCAGTGGTTCCGTTTCGCTGAGGTCAGGACACATTCCAAACCTTGTGTATTCTGGATGCCTCTCTCTCTCATTTCCTGGGTCTCAGACCCGAATTAATAGCGATCTTGCGATTCTCAAAAAGGTGGGGGCGACTTTGTACCCTTTGGCCCCTCAGAGTTGCTTCACATTCATAACACCCCCTTCCTTCTAAGATTTTTGCCACAGGTAAAAATTAATTAATATAGGGTCTTACAGGATTTCAGAATCTAACACAATACAAAAGAGTTTTTTTTTCACTACAGAGTAATACAGTTATACCTTCAATTCAGCATCTAAACAGTTAACGATTACATTATCACTTCCTTTAATATCTTAACATCTTGTACCTTAATAAATTCTTGTAGCATCAGACTCCAATTTAATAACCACCTATTTTTTTCTTTTCCTTCAGCAAAACAAAACTAAAGAGTTGGGATCTTAGCTTTTGTGTATATTACAAAATTTCATGCAAATACTAATCTTTATTTTACTTTCAAATTTAACAGTCAATCTTCCATGGGGTTGTCTTTAGTATTCACATGCTTTGTCGAAATCCCTTAAAACCGGATCCTGTTATTTAAAGTGGCATCCCGTCAACCCTCGCCCCTTTTCCAGTTAACTCCCACGTGGTTAGCTTGTATACCAGTGTGGAATAGGCTTTTGCATGCTCCTTTCATAGGAGTTATTTTATCAACAATGTTTTCCAAACTTAGCCCATTTGCCGAATTTCCACACAATTCTTTATTTTTAAGCAAGTTGTTAATTTTATCTTCAGGACCCTTCATTCTATTAGTTTTCAATTTAAGATCTGCAAGTGATCCCTCTTTGTCCAAACAGCATTTCAAATTCTGCCTCTTCACAGCACACTCCTGAATAACAATAGCGTGTGGGGCACCTTTACATTCCAAATCAACCTGTAATTGATTCACAGGCACAGTATTAACAAGCCATTGTCCCTTCAGCCTGGTTACTGCTTCTGACATCAATCCAGACTTTAAATTTTCTTCATTCCATTTAGGAACTACACTTTTCCCTTTTCCTTCAATAATAATATTCACCTCACCACCTTTTATCTCCTCACTAACTTTTAACACACCTTCAAATACAAACAACTGGGAATTCTCACTTCCCACTAGTACCAAGGTTAACCCTTTCTTCACTGAACCAAGTCCATCTGACCCACAAGGACTGCATTCCTTTTCAACTGAATCAAATACCTCAGACTTTTCCTGAGTTTCATTACTAGGTTCAGTACTACGTGCATCCACATCTTGAACACACTCAAATGGGACATCTGCCTCTTCCAGGCTTTCAATACCCGTACCCTTTTCAAATTCTAAATTCCCCTGATCCTCCCAGTTACTCTCTGGGCAACTCCTTTCCGGAGTAAACTCAACCCCGCGGGCTGAAACAACCACATCTGCCAACCCAGCAGACTTCTTCAAGGTAATGGCACCCTGTTCATCTAGGACTGCCCTCATTTCATTATCGGGAACACCTTTAGAATTTTCAACTTCTTCAAACAGTTCTGTCAAACCAGACAGATCATCCATGTCCAACCCTGGACCTTCTAACAGCCTTATCTGTTTCTCATCTTTACTCCGTGCCTCTATAAATTTCCTCCTGGCTAAGGGCAGGTCTACCTCCTTTCCCTTACTCTCAATCACTTTCCTATTCTCCGTTTTACCACCCTCTAACCCCTCTTGGTACAGGGTCGGTAAAAACGTCTCAGCCAAATCGATACTGGCCTCTTTCTCAGCTGCCTTTCTTGACATGCTGCGAGTGGTCATGCATGCGGGATAGATCTTGGAATCTAGGGGCGGGTCCTCAACACTTACAGGCTGGCTCGTCAGCTCCATGGCTGACCAAACGTCACCACCAGCTAAATCGTTTCCCAGAAGGAGGTCTGTGTCAGTTCTCGGGAATTCTGATCACACCCCTATTTCAACTGGTCCAGATACCAGCTCACAATTTATAATGATCCTATGCAAAGGCACAGCTTCTGTCCCTTTTCCTATGCCTCTCAAAGCTACCTCTCCAGTCTCGGGACCAAAATCTAGTACCTTACTGAGAATCAATGATAGCTCAGCTCCAGAGTCTCTCCAGATCCGCACTGGATCTGGTGTGACTCCCTCTTTCACAGACACAGTTCCTTCTGAAATAAATTTATCAGGCCCCTCTCATATTCTGTCTACCTGGGGCTTTCTCATCGATTTACTGATCACCACAGCACATCCTGTAGGGACTGCTGCTCTCCCTTTTCCTACCTCCTTCCTCGGAGCAAGGCACTTAGATGCAATATGACCCACCTTTCCACAATTAAAACAGGTCAAGCCAGGACTTCTCCTGCCATCTTGCCTTTCCTCCTCCTTATTTTTACCACTGGCTCCCGGCTGAATCTCTGCCTCAGCCGGCGGGCTTTCTCTACCATTCCCACGGTCTTTCTGGTAACTTTTATTCGAGGAAAACTTTGTCTTGTGGGTTAGGGCATATTCATCTGCGAACCTAGCAAATTCGGATATGGACTTATTCGGCTTCTCGTTCAATTACATCCGGGTATCATCCGAACACAACCTTTAAATTCCTCAATCAGAATTAACTCCCAGAGATGCCAAAAATCCTCTTCCACCATTTCTGCTGCACACCAACGATCCAAGAGCACACCCTTCTCATAGGCAAACTCTGCATAGTCTGATTCCACCCTTTCTTTAAATTTCTGAACTTTTGTCTATAGGCTTCAGGTACCAATTCATAGTTCCGAAGAATGGTCTCCTTTACTTTCTCATGATTCTCAGACTCCTCCTCCTCCATGGACAACGCCGCATATGCCCGTTGTGCCTTCCCTTTTAACACACTTTGTAACAACGCCACCCACTGATCCCTGAGCCACTTCTGATTCACTGCCACCTTTTCAAAATGCAAGAAATAACTATCAACATCCGTCTCCTCGAACGGAGGTACTAACCTAAACTCCCTACTAACATTAAACCTCTCCTCTCGGTCTGACCCTTGAGCTCTTCGCTCTTGCCTTAACTTCTCCAGGTCCATCTCATGTTGCCTCTGTTTCTCCTTCTCCTCATACTCCCTCTCCTTCTCAGCTCTCTCCTTCTCCTTTTCGGCCCTTTCCTTCTCTTTTTCAGCTGCTTCCAGCTGTTTTAACTTAATTTCATGCTCCCTCTGCTTCTCAGCTCTTTCCTGCTCTTTTTCAGCTGCTTCCAGCTGTTTTAACTTAATTTCATGTTCCAACCTTAATTTCTCCAACTCTAACTGAGCCGCCCCACTAGCTGGTACCTTTTCAGGGATATTTTCCAATACCTCAGCAGAAAACACATTCTTCACAATATAATACTGAGTTATGGCCCTCCGCACCTCCTGCTTTTTCATCGACAACCTCACCTCTGTGAGATTTAGTCCTTTCGCAATATTTATCAATTCCGAATTTGTGGCAGCCTCTAGCGCCTCCAGAGTTGGGTTTTCTATAAATTCGTCTACATCCATCTTTGCTGGTTTCCGGTCTGGTTACCCGCACAACCAGATCCAAGTTTGGACTTAAAAGCCCGATTCACTGGCCCTCCAATTTGGTATCAAATCCCGGACGAGCCCCCACGTTGTTATGAACCCCGTAACTGGGTCACTTACCAGCAAAGATGGAGACGTCCGTTGAAGTCTGATGATACTATTTTAACAGTATTTATTAGTAAAAATACACAAAAATAATATCAATGCAAATATACAGATAATATACGTCGTCAATACTAAATCTAAAAGTGCGGGTATAATAATAATCAGTAAGAAATAAGCTCTATCGTTGTCTAGGGGATAATGTATTATCCGATGGAAAATAAAGTTCACTCAGTTCATGCAGGCTGCAGCCTTTGGGGACCGCTGGGTTGCAATGTTTGGAGATAGAGAGAGATTTGGAGAAAAACTTGCCGACTTTCCTTTTATGATTTTGATCTGTCAGGAGTCTCATTGATGTGGCATTTAACTTGTGGCCTCTCCTTTAGCTAAATCGTTCTTCCGTGGCGAGCCCGCCAATCCCAGGCAAGGGAAGGACGCACACGAGCCCCCCACCGGCTGTCGCTATTAAACACTGTCACGGGATCTCTAGCTTTTCTCCTGGTGCGTCTAAAAGGGTTGTTCCCCAGACCCTCTTTTATCCTTACTCATGGGGTCTCAGATGTCAATCAGGTTGGGATGATGTAATCCCTCAACCAGACCACTCTGGTTGTCCCCTGAGGGGTTTCAATGAATAGTACAGTACTCAATACACAATTCCGTCTCCAAGAGACAATGGCCATCATCAGTGGTTCCGTTTCGCTGAGGTCAGGACACTTTCCAAACCTTGTGTATTCTGGACGTCTCTCTCATTTCCTGGGTCTCAGACCTGAATTAATAGCGATCTTGCGATTCTCAAAAAGGAGGGGCCTACTTTGTACCCTTTGGCCCCTCAGAGTTGCTTCATATTCATAACACCTTAGTCAGTACATAGAAGTCCCAACTGGGAGAGTGCGATACAAGATCTCCTGTTAGGGAATGAGACAGGGCAGGTGACAGAAGTTTGTGTGGGGGAACACTTTGCATCTAGTGATCATAATGCCATTAGTTTCAGGGTAAATATGAAAAGGGATAGATCTGGTCCTTAGGTTGAAATTCTAAATTGCAAAAAGGTCAATTTTGATGATATCAGAAAGGATCTGGCAAGTGTGGATTGTAACAGGTTGTTTTCTGGCAAAGGTGTGCTTGCAAATGGGAGGCCTTCAAAAGTGAAATTTGAGAGTACAGAGTTTGTATGTTCCTGTCAGAATAAAAGGCAAGGATAATAAGTTTAGGGAATCTTGGTTTTCGAGAGGTATTGAGGTCCTAGTTAAGAAAAAGGAGGAGGTGCATAGCAGGTTTGAACAAATAAGTTACTTGAGAAATCGGGAGGGATAAAAGAAGGCACAAGCTGCCTTAGCAGACAAGGTGAAGGAGGGCTTCTACAGATATAATAAGCAAAAGGATAGCAAGGGACAAAATAGGTTCTCTGGAAGATCAGAGTGGTCATCTATGTATGGAGCCAGAAGAGACAGGGGTGATCATAAATGGATGTTTTGCATCTGTATTTACTCAGGAGATGGACACAGAGTCTGTAGTTGTGAGGCAAAGCAGCACTGAGGTCATGGACCCGATACAGATTACTGAGGAAGTGTTTACTACCTTGAGGCAAGCTAGGGTGGACAAATCCCCAGGGTCTAGCAAGCTATTTCCTCAGACCCTGTGGGACACTAGTACAGAACTTGCAGAGGCTCCAGCAGAGATACTTAAAACATCCTCAGCCACGGGTGAAGTGTCGGATAGTTGGAATATAGTTAATATTGTTCCATTGTTTAAGAAAGGCTCTAAGAATAAGCCAGAAAATTATAGGCTGGTGAGTCTGACATCAATAGTGTGAAAGTTATTGGAAGGTATTCTAAGGGACCGGATGTATGAGTATTTGGATAGACAGTGACTGTTTAGGAATAGTCAACATGGCTTTGTGTATGGTAAGTCATGTCTAACCAATATTATAAAGTTTTTCAAGGAAGTTACCAGGAAAGTTGATGAAAGCAAGGCAGTGGATGGTGTCTATATTGACTTCAGCAAGGCCCTTGACAAGGTCCCTCATGGGAGGTTGGTCAAGAAGGTCCAGTCACTTGACTTTTATGATGAGAGTAAACTGGATTAGACATTGGCTTTGTGGGAGAAGCCAGAGAGTGGTAGTAGATGGTTGCCTCTCTGACAGGAGGTCTGTGACTAGTGGAGTGCTGCAGGGATTGGTGTTGGATCCATTATTGTTTGTCATCTATATCAATGATCAGGATAATAATGTGGTTAACTGGATCAGCTAATTTGTGGATGACACCAAGATTGGGGATATAATGGACAGAGAGGAAGACTATCACAGCTTGTCGCTGTCTGGACCAGCTTGAATAATGGACTGAAAAATGGTAGATGGAACTTAATGCAGACAAGTATGAAGTATTGCACTTTGGGTAGACCAAACTGGGGTAGATCATACGCGGTGAGCAGTAGGGCATTGGGGAGAGTGGTAGAACGAAGGGATCTGGGAATACAGATCCATAATTCATTGAAAGTGGCGTCACAGGTAGATAGGGTCATAAGGAAAGCTTTTGGCATATTGGCCTTCGTAAATTAATGTATTGAGTACAGGAGTTGGGATGTTATGTTGAAGTTGGTAAGGCATAATTTGGAGTATTGAGTTCAGTTTGGTCACTTACCTATAGGAAAGTACTGAATAAGATTGAAAGAGTACAGAGAAAATTTACAAGGAATGCTGGGACTGGAGGACCTGAGTTATAAGAAAAGATTAAATAGGTTTGGATTTTATTCCCTAGAACATAGAAGATTGAGGGGATATTTGATAGAGGGACACAAAATTTTGAAGGGTATAGATAGGGTAAATGCGAGCAGGCCTTTTCCACTGAGGTTGGGTGAGTCTAGAACTAAACATTGTGAATTAAGGGTGAAAGGTGAAAAGTTTAAAGGGAACATGAGTGGGAATGTCTTCACTCAGAGGGTGGTGAGAGTGTGGAACGAGCTGCCAGCGCAAGTGGTGGATGTGATTTTAATTTCAACACTTCAGGGACATTTAGATGGGTACGTGGATGGGAGGTGTATGGAGGGCTATTGTCCAGGTGCAGGTCGATGGAAAGAGGTGGATTAACAGATTGGCATGGACTAGGTGGGCCTTCTTCGGTGCTGTAGTGTTCTATGACTCTTACTCTAAAGATGGTATTACTGAATAGCTTTTATATTCTTCACTTTGCCCTTCAGCCCTTGCTACATCTTGATCACATCTTTGTCCCATTCTCCTTTTGTTGCCAGCATACCACAGCGTGTTAACAGCTTCCACAGACAAAACTAAAGTTCCTACCCCTAAACACATCCTTCTCTCCATCCCCACCCACTTCCCACTCTCTGCTTTCTGCAAGGATCACTCTCTCTGTGATTCTCTTGTCCGTTCATCCCTCCCTCACTGATTTCCCTGCTGGCACGTATCCCTGCAAGTGGCCAAAGTTCTACACCTCCTCCCTCACCTCCATTCAGGGCCCCAAACCATCCTTCCAGGTGAGGCAACATTTCAGTCTGTGGGGGTCATCGAATATCTGGCGCTCGCAGTGCAGCCTCCTCTTCTTCGGTGAGATCCGATGTAGATTGGTGGACTGCTTTGTTGAGCACCTTCGCTCCATCTGCAACATGGAGGTTTTCCCAATGGCCAACCATTTTAATTCCAATCCCCATTCCCGTTATGACATGTTGGTCCATGGCCACCTCTACTGCCATGATGAGGCCACTCTCAGGTTGGAGGGGCAACACTTTGTATTCTGTCTGGGTAGTCCCCAACCTGATGGCATGAGCATCGATTTCTATAACTTCCGGTAATTTCTCCCCCTCCTTTCTTTTTCCATTTCCCATTCTGGCTCCCCTTCATGAGCCACTCTCCTCTCCTATCAGATCCCTTCTTCTTCAGCCCTTGACTTCGTCGACCTATCACTTCTCAGCTTCTTAACAGTATCTCACCCCTCCCCCACACACTCACCTTCCTCACCTGGTCTCACCTATCACTTGCCATTCCCCCCTCCCTTCTTACTCTGGCTTCTGTCCCATTCTTTTCCAGTTCTGATGAAAGTTCTTGGCTTGAGACATCGACTGTCCACTCCATTATTGCTGCCTGACCTGCTGAGTTCCTCCAGCGAATTGTGCATGTTGCTCAAAACTAAAGTTGTCACTTGCAGGCTGCACAAAGATCTGTGAATACCTCTCTCATGAAGCCCACAAGGTGCAGGCAACCTTTTAGTCTTTGCCGTTTGCAGGTGGAGGAGGTTTGCAGTGCAAAGGTTGAAATGTGTCTCTAAGTGAGGTGGTGCTGAGGGAGGGGTGGAAAGGAGGGAAGGCAGCAAGGGTGGGGCAATACAGAGCACATATTCTTTCACAAGGTGTGGAAATGTTGCGTTAAATTTTAAATTTGTTCCTCCTTGCGCCTGGTGTTTTTGTAAATCCATTTGACCTTTTGTCCCCTTTGCAGCTCTGCTCAATCGAAGTGACATGTGAATCAGGCGGTGTGATGGCGGCTACCTTGGCCAATGGAGGGATTTGCCCGATTACAGGCGAGCGGATCCTGAGTGCTGAGGCGGTGAGGAACACCCTCAGCCTGATGCACTCCTGCGGGATGTATGATTTCTCAGGAGAATTTGCTTTTCACGTAAGCAGGATCATGTCCTTCATGGTTTAGACATCCTGATAGCGGTGTTGCCACCAGGCTACGCTTAGAACTGGGCCTGGTGCCTTCACCACCTGAAGTCCAATTAATGCCTTTGTTGCCTTCAGTGCTTCAAAGTGTTCTTTCTTCCTCCTGCATGGAGGAGCACTCAATCGACAGCCAAGGTAGTCTTCTGAAGGAGATTTCCTTGTCATGAAGCCAAGAAACTTCATGAATCTGAAGTTAATGTCATGGAATCACAGGCAGTTTATATAATGTGTCAGCTGCCAAAAATAAATGCTGGAGGAACTCAGCAGGTCAGGCAGCATCTATGGAGGGAAATGTTTCGGGGTGAGACCCTTCATCAGGACAGGAAAGAAAGAGGGCAGAAGCCAGAATAAGGTGGGAAGGAGGGGGAGGAGTACAAACTGGTGGCTGGTAGGTGAACCAAAGTGAGGGAGGTAAGATAGGAATGTCAGGAAGGGTGGAGAAAGGAACAATGTGAGGCAAAAGCTGAAGAAGAGGGAATCTGATAGGGGAGGACAATGGACCATGGGAGAAAGGGAAGGAGGTGGGGAATTAGAGGGAAGAATGTGTGGGTGGTGGCTGATTGTGAAGGTTGGGAAGGGAAAGAGAAGGGGAATTGAGCCAGTGATACGGGAAAACAAAGGGGGTGGTTTGGAGGGAGGGGGGGGATCAGAGGGGAGTGGTTATTGGAAGTCAGAGGAATCAATGTTGATTCTATCAGATTGGTGAGAAGAGATCGAGGGACTAGTGTAATATTTGAGATGGTTGGAGGGAATAAGGGCCTGGAGGGGGATTGGAGGAGTAAGCATTTTACTCACATGAGCCCAAGTACTCTTACCTTTTCACTGGGCATGTGGAGCAGTCCATGTTCCAAACACTCCCCAACTCTTTCTGCATTACACTGACGACTGCATTGGTGCTGCTTCCTACAGCCAAGCTGAGCTCAATTTTATCAACTTCACCTCCAGCTTCCACTCCACTCTCAAATTGACTTGGTCCATCTCCAGCACATCTTTCCCCTTTCTCGATCTCTCTGCCTCCATCTCAGATTATGTACCGGCATGTTTTACAAACCCACTGACTCCCACGGTAATCTTAACAACACTTCTTCCCAACCCTGTAGCATATAAAAACACTATTCCCTTTTTTCAGTTCCTCAGTCTATGTTGCATTTGTTCTCACAATGACACTTTCCATTCCAGGACATCTGAGATGTCCCCTTATCAGAAAAAGGAGTTTCCTCTTCACTGCTGTCAACGAAATCCTGACTGACATCTCCTCCACTTCCTGCACATCTGCCCTCACCTCATCCCCCCAACACAACAAGGATAGGGTACCCCTTGTCCTCACCTATCGTGAACCTCCACTTATCATCCTCCGCAACTTCTGGCATCTCCTGTGGGATCCCATATCATCTCACTGCTTTCTGCAGGGCTTGCTCTCTCCCCAGCTCCCTTGTCCATTCTTCCCTCCCCACCGATCACCCTCCAATCACCTGTCCCAAACGTTACACTTACCCCCATATCTCCTTCATCCCTACCATTCAGGGCCATATACAGTCCTTCCAGCTGAGGTTGCACTTCCCATGTCAATCCATGGGTGTCATTTGTTGTATCTGGTGCTCCTGGTGTGGCCTGATCTGAATCGGTGAGATCCAACGCATTGGGGAACCATTTCATTGAGCACCTATGCTCTGCTCACCGTAACAGCCAAGTGGCAACTCATTTCAGTTCCACCCTGACATGTCTGCCCGTGGCCAACTCTACTGCCAAGTAGAGCACACCTACAAGCAGCATTGTATATGGTGACATACATGTACTTTGATAATAAATTTACTTTGAAGTTGGAGCGAGATCCAAATTAGAGGAAAAGCACCTCAAATTCAGACTGCATAGTTTCCAACCTAACTGCATCAACATCGGTTTCCCTAATTTCCAGTAACCCTTCCCCTCTGTTCCCCCCACCACCCCACCTGGCTTCTTCCCAGTCTTGATGAAGAGTCTTGGCCCAAAACGTTAACTGTTTATTCCTCTCCATAGACGCTGCCTGATCTGAGTTCCTCCAGCATTCTGTGTGTTTTCTGTTTTCCAAAATCTGTAGAATCTCTTGTGTCTCTATAAAGTGTCTCCAGCTCTGGTGTGTCTGTCCAGCTGTTGGGACAGGATGCAAGGAGGGATTGTGCTGAAAGAGTAGAGGAGATGAGATGTTATGTTGAAGTTGTCCAAGGCATTGGTGAGGCCAAATTTGGAGCATTGTGTGCAGTTCTGGTCACCTAACTACAGGAAGGATATCAATCAGCTTGAAAAAGTGCAGAGAAAATTTACTGGAACTTGAGTTATAGGGAAAGATTGAATAGGTTAGGACTTTATTCCCTAGAATGTAGAAGATTGAGGGGAGATATGATAGAGGTATACAAAATAATACAGTATAGATAAGGTAAGGGTAAATGCGAGCAGGCTTTTTCCACTGAGGTTGGGTGAGTCTAGAACTAGAGGTCATGGGTTTAGGGTGAAAGATAAAATATTAAAGAGGAGCTTGAGGGGAAACTTCTTCACTCAGAGGGTGGTGAGAGTGCAGAATGAGCTGCCAGTGGAAGTGGCGGATACAGGTTCAATTGTACCATTTAAGAGAAGTTTAGATAGGTACATAAATGGACATAGTTTGGAGGAATATGGACTGGGTGAAGGAAGATGGGACTAGGCAGAAGATCAGGTTAGCATGGACTAAACGGGCAAGGGGGTCCATTTCTGTGCTGTATCACCTACGACTTTAGTGTTATATTTATTATTTTCTGATACTATCATTTTATTGCTGTGTTTATTTCATTAACTTAATATAAATGACCCATCTGCTTGGTGGAATTTGAGGCCACTTTGGATTCTTAGCCTACACTTTTGGAGTACATTAGTTAGGTGCCACTTTAACCATCTGCACCACGCACCCTTCAGAATTAATTTTGGCTCATCAAACTGCCTTGCGTCAACCAGATCAGATTTCATTAGTTCTCATACTGTTAATAACCCATCTATGCCTACACAGTCTCCAAAATGAATTAACTCTTTGTTGCCAGTTATCAACAAAAAGTCAGATAATCAATTTAATTACTTTCAAACTTAATATCATAAGTGCTTACCACTAGAAATCAATAGGTGGGATTAACTGATAAAAATATAGCAGGTGGCAAAGGCAGATCAGTTGTAACAGTGATTTAGTATCAGCTGCTGATTTAAATTTACAACTGAAATTCATAACCAAGATTTTCACTAAAACTAATAACAGATCAAGAGGTTGGACACTAAGGAGTATGAATTTGCTAGCTGCTTGTGAACATATCTGATAGCAGACCAACTCCAGCTTTCTCATTTAGGGTAAGCGCTACCAATTCCAGACCCACAATTCGTTCCCATAAATAATGCCACGTATAAGACAAACTGGAAAAGTCTTGTCCATAAGCCCATAATACATAGGAGCAGAATTAGGCCATTCAGCCCATCGAGTTTGCTCCCCCAGTTAATCATGATTGAACTATCGGGACGATAGAATAAAGAGATAAAGGGACTTTCAACCCCATTCTCCTGGTTTCTCCCCATACCATTCTTAATCAAGAACAAATCAACCTCTGTTTTAAATGCACCCAATGACTTGGCCTCCACAGCTGTCTTTAGTAATGAATTCCACAGATATACCACTTGGCTAGAGAAAATTCTCCTTTTCTCTATTCTATACAGAGGTCTGAGGCTGTACCCTCTGGTCCTAGACTCCCCCACTATAGGAAACATCCTCCCCACCTCCACTCTATCTAAGCCATTCAATATTTGATAGGTTTCATAGAAACATAGAAAACCTACAGCACAATACAGGCCCTTCGGCCCACAAAGCTGTGCCGAACATGGCCTTACCTTGGAAATTGCCTAGGGTTACCCATAGCCCCCTATTTTTCTAAGCTCCATGTACCTAGCCAGGAGTCTCTTAAAAGACCCTATCGTTTCTGCCTCCACCAATGTCGCCAGCAACCCATTTCACGCACTCACCACTCTCTGCATTAAAAAAAACTTACTCCTGATGTCTCCTCGGTACCTGCTCCCCAGCACCTTAAACCTGTGCCCTCTCGTGTTAGCCATTTCAGCCCTGGGAAAAAGCCTCTGACTATCCACATGATCAATGCCTCTCATCATCTTAAACACCTCTATCAGGTCACCTCTCATCCTCCACCTCTCCAGGGAGAAAAGGCTGAGTTCACTCAACCTAAGGCATGTTCCCCAATCCAGACAACATCCTTGTAAATCTCCTCTGCACCCTTTCTATGGTTTCCACATCCTTCCTGTAGTGAGGCGACCAGAACTGAGCACAGTACTCCAAGTGGGGTTTGACCAGGGTGCAACATTACCTCTCAGCTCTTAAACTCAATCCCACGGTAGATGAAGGCCAATACACTGTACGCCTTCTTAACCACAGAGTCAACCTGCGCAGTCCTATGGACTCGGACCCCAAGATCCCTCTGATCCTCCACACTGCCAAGAGTCTTAACATTAATGCTATATTCTGCCATCATATTTGACCTATCAAAATGAACCACCTCACACTTATCTGGGTTGAACTCCATCTGCCACTTCTCAGCCCAATTTTGCATCCTATCAATGCCCCACTGTATCCTCTGACAGCACTCCACACTATCCACAACACCT
Source organism: Hypanus sabinus (assembly GCF_030144855.1). Lineage (NCBI taxonomy): Eukaryota > Metazoa > Chordata > Chondrichthyes > Myliobatiformes > Dasyatidae > Hypanus > Hypanus sabinus. Next base: position 34,440,903 of record NC_082738.1, on the reverse strand, counting down.
CCAACCTTTATGTCATCAGCAAACTTACTAACCCATCCCTCCACTTCCTCATCCAGGTCATTTATAAAAATCACAAAGAGAAGTGGTCCCAGAACAGATCCCTGAGACACTCCACTGGTCACCGACCTCCATGCAGAATATGACCCGTCTACAACCACTCTTTGCCTTCTGTGGGCAAGCCAGTTCTGGATCTACAAAGCAATGTCCCCTTGGATCCCATGCCTCCTTACTTTCTAATAAGCCTTGCATGGGGTACCATATCAAATGCCTTGCTGAAATCCATATACACTACATCTACTACTCTACCATCATCAATGTGTTTAGTCACATCCTCAAAAAATTCAATCAGGCTTGTAAGGCACGACCTGCCTTTGACAAAGCCATGCTGACTATTCCTAATCATATTATGCCTCTCCAAATGTTCATAAACCCTGCCTCTCAGGATCTTCTCCATCAACTTACCAACCACTGAAGTAAGACTCACTGGTCTATAATTCCCTGGGCTATCTCTACTCCCTTTCTTGAATAAGGGAACAATATCCACAACCCTCCAATCCTCCGGAACCTCTCCTGTCCCCATTGATGATGCAAAAAAGATCATAGCCAGAGGCTCAGCAATCTCCTCCCTCGCTTCCCACAGTAGCCTGGGGTACATCTCATCCGGTCTCGGTAACTTATCCAACTTGATGCTTTCCTCTTAGCTTTTCAGTCCACTGTAAGTCATCCCTACAATCGCCAAGATTCTTTTCCATAGTGAATACCGAAGCAAAGTATTCACTAAGTATCTCTGCTATCTCCTTCAGTTCCATACACACTTTTCCACTGTCACACTTGATTGGTCCTATTCTCTCACATCTTATCCTCTTGCTCTTCACATACTTGTAGAATGCCTTGGGGTTTTCCTTAATCCTGCCCGCCAAGGCCTTCTCATGGTCCCTTCTGGCTCTCCTAATTTCGTTCTTAAGATCCTTCCTGCTAGCTTTATAATCTTCTAGATCTCTATCATTACCTAGTTTTTTGAACCTTTTGTAAGCTTTTCTTTTCCTTTTGATGAGATTTACAACAGCCTTTGTACACCACGGTTTCTGTACCCTACCATCCTTTCCCTGTCTCATTGGAACGTACCTATGCAGAACACCACACAAATATCCCCTAAACATTTGCCACATTTCTTCTGTACACTTCCCTAAGAACATCTGTTTCCAATTTATGCTTCCAAGTTCCTGCCTGATAGCCTCATATTTCCCCTTACTCCAAATAAACACTTTCCTAACTTGTCTGTTCCTATCCCTCTCCAATGCTATTGTAAAGGACACATAATTGTGATCACTATCTCCAAAATGTTCTCCCACTGAGAGATCTGACACCTGACCAGGTTCATTTCCCAATACCAGATCAAGTACAGCCTCTCCTCTTGTAGGCTTATCTACATATTGTGTCAAGAAACCTTCCTGAACGCACCTAACAAACTCCACCCCATCTAATCCCCTTGCTCTAGGGAGATGCCAATCGATATTTAGGAAATTAAAATCTCCCACCATGACAACCCTGTAATTATTATACCTTTCCAGAATCTGTCTCCCTATTTGCTCCTTGATGCCCCTGTTACTATTGGGTGATCTAGAAAAACAGCTAGTAAAGTTATTGACCCCTTCCTGTTCCTAACCTCCATCCACAGAGACAATCCCTCCATGGCTTCCTCCTTTTCTGCAGCCGTGACACTATCTCTGATCAACAGTGCCACACCCCCACCTCTTCTGCCTCCCTCCCTGTCCTTCCTGAAATATCTAAAGCCCGGCACTCGAAGTAACCATTCCTGCCCCTGAGCCATCCAAGTCTCTGTAATGGCCACAACATTATAGCTCCAAGTGCTGATCCACACTCTAAGCTCATCCGCTTTGTTCACAACACTCCTTGCATTAAAATAGACACATCTCAAGCCTTCAGTCTGAGCACATCCCTTCTCAGTTGTTACGTATCCCGTAACTGGATCACTTACCAGCAAAGGTAGAGAGGTCCGTTGAAGTCTGATGGCACTATTTTCAAACGTTTTTATTTATAAAGGGGCACAAAAATAAGGTTAATGCAAACATTCAGATAGTATACGTCGTCAATACTCAATCTAAAGCACAGGTATAGTAATAATCATCATTAAGAAATAAGCTCTATCGTTGTCTAGGGGTAATAACTTGTCCGATGGAAATATAAAAGTCTCTCGAGTTCATGCAGGCTCCCCTTTGTGGGGGAGGGGGGCCGCTGAGTTTCATGTGTCGGAGAGAGAAAGAGATTGGTGGTGAGAAAAGAAACTTGCCCTTCCTTTTTGCCGCAAACCGTTGAATCGGGAACGTGGGTTCCCCGTTGTCAGTTCGAAGTCCTTTTCAATGTTATCAGCCACCCGCTTCCCAGGCAAAGGAGAACGGAACGCACTTGGCTTTGAATGGCTTCCCGCTAGCACGGGAGCGATGAGCGATGTTGTCCTTCTGGTGCGTCGCTGAGGGCCTGCCCCCTTCAGTCCACCTTTTTATCCTCGCTCACGGGGTCTCAAATGTAGAATCAGGTTGGGATGATGCAATCTCTCTCCGTCACTCCACCCATGTTGCCCTGAGTGTATACACGTAGTACAGTTCTCAATTCACAAAGGTGTCTCCAAGAGACAATGACCACAGTCGCCAGCTTTTGCCTCGCCGTGAAACGAGGGACACCGCACATATCTTTCTCTTCTCTTGGGTCATTGACCCCCCCTTCACTAGGGCTCTTGCGATTCTCACAAAGGAGGGGGCTGGGATCATAACACTATCATCTGCCTATCCTCCCTCTCGCACTGTCTACAAGCTTTCTCTATTTGTGAGCCAACCTCCCTTTTCCCCAGTCTCTTCAGTTCGGTTCCCACCCCCCCAACAATCCTAGTTTCAACTTTCCCAACAGCCTTAGCAAACCTCCCCGCCAGGATATGTGTCCCCTTGGGATTCAATTGCAACCCGTCCTTTTTGTACAGATCACCCCTGCCCCAAAGGATGTCCCAATGATCCAGAAATCTGATCCCCCTTCATTCTAAACGCCAGTGAGTACAGGCCCAGAGCCTCAAATGCTCCTCATGTGTTAACCCTGTCATGAACTTCCTCCAGACCCTATCCCTGACTTCAGCTGAAGTAAAAGATTAAGTGGTAGGGTGAAGCACTATATAAAGCTAATTTGACATTGTTGGCTAAAATGTACTACCAGACAAAATGGAAAAGTAAAATTGTTGCATTATCAATGCAGTCGTGGAAAGTCAATAAGTTTTACTGTAAAAGTAATAAACAACAAAAATAAAACCAAACTTTTAGCACTCTAAAGGAAGCAGACTTCACAGTCCATTATGGTACAGCATCCTCTGTTAATTATTATTCAATAGCTTATTCTCTGACCTGTGCTGCTAGTCAGCTCCACTTCTCTCTAAAGATGAAAGAGACTGTACCTGCCGATCAAAAACAGAACTCTGAAGGAACTCAGTGAGTCAAACAGCATCTCAGTACTAGAAATCCTCAGCAGGCCAGGCAGTGTCTGTGAAGGGAAATACGGAGTTAATATTTTGACTTTAAGATCTTTCGTTAGATCAGCTCAGTCAGCTTTCCGCTTCATAGTTCCAGCATTCCCAGTAAAATATCTTTCCACTAAAACCTTGTGGAATTTTGCCATCTAGTGGTGCAAAATGTCATAGGTTTACACACACACACACAAAATGCTGGAGGAACTCAGCAGGTCAGGCAGCATCTATAGAGAGGAATCAAAAACTGATGTCTTAGGCTGAGACTCTTTGCCCGAAACTGTTGGCTCTTTATTGCTCTCCATAGATGCTGATTGACCTGAGTTCCTCCAGCATTTTGTGTGTATTACCCAGGAAGCAGAAAGCAATGCCATTGGCTTGCATATGAACTCAGCCAACTGGGAGGACTGTGGTACTTTTTGACTGCCATCATTTGGTCTTCACTTACTCATGTCTGTTTGTGCATGCAGGTTGGCCTTCCAGCAAAATCTGGTGTTTCTGGTGGTGTTCTGCTAGTGGTGCCCAACGTGATGGGTGTCATGTGCTGGTCTCCTGCCTTAGACAAAGTCGGCAACAGTGTGAGAGGTATCGATTTCTGTCAGGTACGAAATATTGGTAATAGTTTTAAGCGTCCTCAGTTAACTGCCCCATTACAAAAAAAACACTACTGTACAACCGGGTGTTGGACTTCCTAACCGACAGACCTCAGAGTAAGGATGCACACTACTTCTCCCTGCCCATCATCCTCAACAAGGATGCCTCCCATTGCAATACATTCCGCTCACACGTGACTTCCACAGCCAAACACCCGAGTGATCACATCGACAAGTTCACCAATGACGTGACAGTGGTGGGGCTCATCACCAACAACGATGAGATGGTCTACAGAGAGAAGGTGGAGGATCTCAAGGCCTAGCATCACTTTTTGACATATATAATCAATCTATGTATATAAGATATCTCATGTATTTGTATTTATTGTGTTCTTTGTATCATTGTATCTTATATCATTGTGCTCTTTATCTTGCTGGTGTGTTTTCTTTGTGCTACATCAGATCTAGAGTAACAAATATTTCATTCTCCTTCACACTTGTGTACCGGAAGTGACATTAAATAATCTTGAATCTCTGTAAATATCCTGACTCATGATAGGATATTGTCTCTGATATCTCACCTAACTGCCCACACTTTAGGTAACGCTTTCCATCGGGGTTTTAGTAGATTCTTCAACTTCAGGAAGGGGATGGGAGAAGTTTTTGGCACTCTTCATTATTGTCGTATACACTATTAACACTGTGAGCTTCACTTCAGCAAGGAACTTGTTTGCACCTGGATGTATATGACAATAAACTAAACTGAATCTGAGTAGATTACCCAATAAATTCTCTAGAGCTTTGTCTGATCTGCTGCTCTCTTTCAGGAACTAGTTTCCCTCTTCAACTTTCATAACTACGATAACTTGAGGCATTTTGCCAAGAAACTGGATCCAAGGCGAAATGGAAGTGAAGCCAGGGTAAGCAATCTTTTGCATGTGTGTGAGAATACTAATTGAGTATAGTCATGTAAATTACAACCTGTTGTAGCACAATGCACATTAATTAACAGTACTAGAACAGAGCTACATACAATTAAATTTCACAGTTAATTATTATATTTTGTAACTCCAAAACATAAAACTAATTGGAAGAAAAACATGAGAGATGCATGTAAACTTTGTTTTTACTTTCAGTGAACTGTACACAAATGATGTAGTGTCATAATAACGTGTGCCATCCACATACTTTTACATATAATCCATAATTAATAACTTAAACAATAAAGAATGCTTAATCAAACAATATATTTACAATATTGCTCAAATATTAAATACACACCACTCCTCTCTGCTTTGTTATTAACTCCAACTCAATAGAGAATGCATCTCAACTTGTACACAGTATACTATATAATACAACTACTATATAGATATCCACAACATAGCAAATTTTAAATTATCCCATTCAGTCCTAAAAATGTAATTGCTGTGGAGGATTTCTTACTCTTGTGGGATAATGTCTTTCCTGACAAGGTGGGGCGGGGGGGTAAGTTTCACTGCTTGGTCGGTGAGACTTGTGGCTGTGAAACAATCTCAGGTTCTAGGGCTTCCTTGGTGGTGGTTTTCGGAGTTGACTCTGGGGCTGTAGGAAGTGGTTATGATAGCTCAGCCACCTTTCTTCTCCAACAATTGACTCTGCTCTCCTCAACTGATTGAAATGTCAGGTATCTCCAGAAGATATCTGGCACAATCTCCACTCGATAGGAGAGTGATCCAGTTCTGTCCTTAATCTTTCCAAGTACCCACTTCTAATCTCCTCTTTAGTCCTCACCAGGACTGCTTGTCCAGGAGTGAAATATCAAAGCTCCTTGTTTGAGGAGCCCTCGATTTGTCTCAGCTGTTTCTCCTGCATACTCCTCCTGAGACTGGGTTTGAGGAGATCCAAGCATGAATGCAAGTGACGACCCAGGGGCAGCATAGCTGTCGAGTTGTTGGTTATGGAGTGTTCTGCATTGCAACATGCCAGGAGGAAGTTGACGAGCTTCTCATTGTGCCAGTGTAGTGTTTTCTGCTGACATTGCTCGCAGTGCATTCTTTAGATTGGACAAACCTTTCCACCAAGCCATTTGTAGCTGTGTGGTACGGTGCAGATGTATTATGTCTTATTCCACTCAGGTTCACGAATGACTGAAACTGTTTCCCCTCAGACTGGTCCATCGTCACTGACTAGGTGCTCTGGAACACCAGTCCTTGAGAAGAGGCTTCTCGACAGTGTGTGAGGCTGTGGTGGAGGCTATTGGGAACACTTATGGCAACTTCGTAGCTGCAACCACTACCATCAAGAAATTTTTGCCCATGGATGGTCGGGCAAAATCTACATGAATCCTCTGCCAGGATAATACAGGCCACTCCCAGGGATGCAGAGGCACTGCTCTTGGCATCTTCTAGATTGTTGGCATCCCAAACAGTGCATTGTAAGCTGCTCTATCTCAGGTCACCAGACAAAGCTTTGAGCCAATGCTTTCATTTTGACCACACCTAGGTGACCGGCATGTAGCTCCTCCAGTACTTCAGCCCTCAGCTTGAATGGTACAACAACCCTCAATCCCCACATAAGACAACCCCTATCAAAGACAAGTTCATCCTGTCGCTGGTAAGAATGAGGGAACCGGGATTTCTGCTGCACATTCCAGCCATTTTGGGTGACCACGTAGACCTGAGACTGTGTGGGGTCTTTTCTGATTTCCCTTTGGATCATCTCTGCCGTAATAGTTTCAATTTGCACTAGGGAGAATCCGTCAAGAGGAGAGCCCTCTTTTGTAAATGTTTCAGGTATTTCCTTTTCCAAGGGTAAACAGGACAATCAATCAGCATTTCCAGATTAGTTGTCTTCTAGAATTCAATCTTATAATTGTGTGCTCCAAGAAACAGAGCCCATCTCTGTACTTGTGCTGCTGATATTAGTGGATCACCCTCCTGTGGGTTGAAAATGGTTACTAGTGGTTGATGATCAGTAATGAGGGTAAACTCTCTCCCATGCAAGTACTGGTTGAAACGTTTTACACCCCAACCAGACTCAAGGCCTCTTTGTCAACCTGCACGTAATTTTTCTCTGCAACAGTAAGAGAACGTGATACAAAGGCTATGGGGCGTTCACTTCCATCACTCATAACATAAGACATGATTGCACTTATACCATAAGGCAAGACATCACAAGGAAGCTTCATTGGATGATGTGAATCATAACGTGTGAGTACAGTGTCTGACCATCACCATTTCCTTTACCATTTGGAAAGCCACCTCACACTGCTTTTCCCGTTGCTGTTTTTTCCTGATCTGTAGTTATGATTTCAAGGAGTGGAACACAGTAGCCAAGTTTGGCAGGAACCTGTTACAGTAACTGATAAATCCTAAAAAGGACTGTAATTGTGAGTCATCCTTTAACCTTGGAGCATCCACCACTGCTTGAATTTTCTCAGCACATTTGTATAGTATTTGTGCATCAACAGTGTGACCGCAGTAAGTGATGCTTTGTTTAAAGAATTCACAGTTGTTACATCATGCTCTGAGCCTATAATCTTATAATCTTTTTAACACTGCCTTGAGATTTTAGCGATGTCCCTGCCCTCCTCACTGGTAACAATGATGTCATCACGTAACGCTGAGTGCCTTGCAGCATCTGGTCCACAGCTTTCTGCCAGAGTGCAGGTGCAGATGCTTCTCCAAAATTAAGACTATTATAGCAATAAAGCCCTTTGTGAGTGCTTATGGTGAGAAACACTTTGGACTCTGCAGGTAGGCCTCAGCTAAGTCCACTTTGCTGAAGTATTTTCCTCCAGAAAGGTTTGCAAAGGTATCTTCTATACTGGGCAGAGGGGCATTTATCTGCTTTCAGAACTGGGTTTATACTAATCTTAAAATCACCACAGATCCTGACAGACCCATTCTTCTTTGCTATTGGGACCACTGGCGTTGCCCATGGGCTCCACTCAGCCTTGAAAAGAATTCCTTCAGCCTCCCTGTGATCTAGCTCACTGGCTACTTTATCATGGATGGGATAAGAAACTGCGCAGGCTTTGTAAAACCTGGGTGTGGCATTTTCATTTAACACTATTTTACATTTGAAATATTTGAGTTTTCCAATGCCATCCCTGAACACTGCTGTGGGATCATCCAGTGCCTTACTTAATCCACTTTCAGTTGACCCTATTGCAGGGAGTGTGGCATGCGAATGATGAATGGGTCTTTGATCAAGTTGTAGTTATCTCAGCCACGATCCCACAATGCTGGTCCCACTGTTTTTACCGCATACAAGCCCATTGTGGTTTGTTGGTTGTTGTATTTCAGTGTTACAAATGTCACAGGAGTTGCCTTTTCTCCAGTATAAGTTCTTAGTTGGATATCAGCATGTCTCAGTTCAGTATCTTTGCAATGCCAATCAAGCTCATTTGTGGAATGACTGAAACAGTGCCCAATTCTATTTTAATTAATTTGCCATTTTACACTTTTGGTGTAAGCCATATTGTTTGTCTCTTGTTAGTTTTCACATATTAAATCTCAAGGCTTCTCAGTGCTGTGTCACTCTTGTCATTATCAGGTTTTTCATCAACAGCATGCAGAGGAGTGCTTTTTGAAACTGCAACTTGACTTTTTTATCTTTTTCTTTTCCCCGTGCAGTCCGTTTATTTTTGTCTGCCCGACATGTTCTTTGTATGTGCCCTACTTTGTTGTATTTTCTGCAAGTTTCACCTTTAAACCTGCATTGGTCTGGTGTACGTGAGCCCCTGCCACAATGGAAGCACAATTAGTTTGGCCAGGCCAGTTTTTGTTTAAATGTTTCAATTTTGTTCGTGCTCCTTATCCTTCCTGATTGTAACTCAATTGTGTCTCTGTCTGTTGTTTCCATTGACGTAGCTATGTCAACCGCAAGTTAAATGTAAGTTGTGCTTCAGTTAGGAGCCATTTTTGAATACTTTCTTGTAAGATTCAACAAACTAAACAATCTCTCAGTGTGTCATTAAGTTAATCACTGAACTGACAATGTTCACTTGTTCAATTCAGCCACCTATGCTGATATAGACACCCCTTCCTTTTGATTCTGCTTATGAAACCTAAAGTATTCTGCAAGCAACAATGGTTTCAGTTCTAAATGTTCCTGCATTACTTTCACAATATCAGAAAAGCTCATTTTGGTGGTTTGGTCGAAGCAGTTAAACTTCGAAGCGAACTGTAAGACTGGCTCTCGCTTTTCATTGGTTATTTCATTTGCTTCAAGATACTGCTCAATTCGCTCAGTGTACAACATCCGGTTATCTCTTGTGCAATCTTTCTGATGTAGCCAGCTATTTCTGATTTTATAAAAATGTATTATTATATCACCTGGTGCACACTGCTTATGAACCCTCAAATTTCATCCATTTTCTGCCTATTTTTAACTCGATCGTTTCTGTACATTCCCGAAGAACCATGTGCCGCACTGCATTTTTAAAAAAAACTCAAACATCTTGCTGCGTTTCAACAAGCGGGTAGTCATCTTGGGTTTGTTTAAAACTTCTTCATTACCCCTGTTATGTTTTGTAATTCCAAAACATGAAACTAATTAAAAGGAAAAACAAGGGAGCCCAAGAGATGCATGTAAACTTAGTTTTTACTTTAAGTGAGCTGTGCACGTATTGTATGACACAGTGGCATGATGACATATGCTATTTGCATATAACTTGTAATGAATTACTTAAACAACAAAGAATGCTTAATCAAACAACGTATTTACAAAATTACTCAAATATTACTAAAATATTAAATACACAACATTAATCACAAAAAACCCTAAAAGATTTCTTCCCCAATCTAAAATACAAAAGAAATTACTGTCAGTCCAGTAATCCTTAGCCAATTGATACTAAATTGTTTGTACAAAAATATTTTAATATATTTCTTTGCTGTTTTTTCCTGTTGGACATCCATCCCTTCAGTACATAATGCTAGTTTGCAATCCTCCACCATAATACTGATACTGTTTGCCCTCATTGGCCCATGTTCACTTTAGCATCCCTCTCATTTTGCCACACTGTTGTCTCTGTTTTGTGAGGAAAACTTTGCTTAATGTTGTGGGCAAAGCCAAGTGTCTCAGAGTTATCATAAGAAGTTGCACTGCAAAGTACTGTCCAGAGTAATGTACCAGCCTGCAGGAAACATAATTGGAGAGGAATCAATTTTATTTAATGTTATCCAAAAATGCAGACACTATCATACATATGGATTAGAGGATGGAAGACAGTTTGTGTATTTATATGGCATTTTACCTCACTGTGGGATAGGGAGTGTCCAATAGTCGAGTGAGGAAATTCAATGGGGGAGAAAGAATCTATAGAAAGGTATTCAATAAATGGGTAGAACGCTCAATGGAAAAACATTAAGGAGAGGATACTTTCCATCCCCATACAGGCAATTTTGGCTGATAACAACCTACAAAGGTACATAAATACTATTGATAACCCATGGGTGAAATGGACTCTTAAAATATGGAAAACTATTATAAAAGAATATAAACTAAAGGATATTGCAATTCTTAAATGGTGTGCATGTGACTCGGATTGTACGTCGAATAAGCTGGATGCTAGATTTAAGGACTGGACGACTAAAGGAATAACAGTTCTTGGCAATATAATGAAAGAAGGAACACTGTTCAGTTTTGAAATGCTTAAAGAGAAACACTTATTAGAAAAGCAAGACTTTTATCAGTATTTGCAGATGAGACAGTATGTTAATAGGAGGGTTAAAATGTAACCAAGGCAAGTACATGCTTGATAGAGCTATTTAGAAAAGCATATAATTCAGATGATGGTAGTAGAATCATTTCAAGCATGTATAAGGATTTGTCAAATCTTAAAACACATTTGACTTCATACATTAAAACAAAATGGGAGAAGGAAGGAGGGATAATTTTATCTGAGGAAGAATGGACAATAATATGGAGGTATCAATGGAAGTGTACCAGTTCACAGGAATGGAGGGAGTTTGGATGGAAAAACTTGATAAGATATTTTGTTACACCCTCTCAGAAATCCCATTATGATAGTAAGCTCCCTGTTTGCTGGAGAAATTGTAGAAATCAAAATGCAAACCATTACCATATTTTCTGGGATTGCCCCGTCATCAAAGTGGGATACATAATGCCCTAATAAGACATCTTTAGAAAGTAAGACCGTATATTTTGGGTATATACCTCAAGAATGGTTGAAAAGAGATAAATATTTGATGAATATACTGTTGGTGGGTGGTAAAAAGACTCTTATCAGGAAATGGTTATCACAGGAGAACCCAACTTTAAACACATGGATGGAAATTACAATGGACATTTACAAAATGGAGCAGATAACAGCATCTGTTAAACATAAGTTGGAACAATTTGATTCATACTGGGAAAATGGTTTAACTACATAATGGCTCATAGGCCTGATTTTATCCTCACAAATCAATGAATATGGTGTAAAAAAAAGATCACTCCCTACTTGTACATAGCTTTCTCTTTTTGCTTGTTTCTTCTTTCCTCTCTTTTCTATAAGTGTATACCTCTGATAAATATTATGTGGAGATTTGAGGCAAATATGACTATATGATATATATGTACAGTATCTGAAATACATCTTATGGAAATGTTTGTTTGATGATGAACTTTAATAAAAAATAAGTTACAAAAAAACGGGCGGAATCTGTGAGAAGGGAGCACATCCATTGTTTGCAGGAGAGGATTCACTTAGCGGGGAGAATGGGCTGTGGAAGAATACTCAGTGAGTGGGGAGAATCCATGGGGTGTGGGAAGAGCTGGTTTGATGTGCTTACGTTCTTACTGTGTTTGATTAATTTTAAATTTGGTTATAATTATTTAATTTAAAAATTTCTTCCACCAGGAGGAGTCAGTAGTGAACTTGTTGTTTGCTGCCTACAGTGGTGACATTGCTGCACTGCGAAGGTGAATACTTGTTTTTATGTCACAGTAAGATTTCCTTCTTCCTTTTTCAGAGTAGGCACACTCGAGTTAAGTATGGACACAGACAGGCCGCAGTGGGCAAACTTCGGGTTCTGATCTGTGCTCAACACCTTTGTGCACTCATTCAGTTGAGATTAGAAACTGAAGTCGAATCCAGAGGTGAATTTCATTCCCAGTTCATGCCTCCAGGAAACACCATTTTCCTGGATTTCCTGCATTTTCTGATCCACAGACAATAAGGCTGGAAGGTCTGTGAACTATGCCCTCGGTTGACAGATGTGCTTCCTGGACTGAACTGAAAGCCTGAATTCATTAGAAAGACAATGCTTTATCCATGCTAGAATCTTTCCTGTAATACCATGGGCTTGTATCTTGTTAAGCAGCCTCATGTTTGGCATCTTGTCAAGGGCCTTCTAAAATTCCAAGAACTCAACATCAACTAATTCTCTTTTGTCTATCCTGCTTGTTGTCTCTTCAAAGAATTCCAACAGATTTGTCAGGCAAGATTTTCCCTTGAGATAACCATGCTGACTACGCCCTATTTTATCATGTGCTTCCAAGTACCCTGAGACCTCAGCAAGAGTGTTACCAACACACACAAGATGCTGGATGAGCTCAGCGAGCCAGGTAGCATTTATGGAAAAGAGTAAACAGTTGATGTTTCATGCTGAGACCCTTCATTGGGACTTAGCCCAAAACGTTGACTGTTTACTCTTTTCCTTAGATGCTGCCTGGCCTACTGAGTTCCTCCAGCATTTTGTGTGTGTTGCTTGGATTTCCAGCATCTGCAGATTTTCTACAGTTTGTAACAAGAGCGTTATACATTTCTGGTTGTCCCTACTATAGGAAATAATTTGAGACTTTGGAGAGGGTGCAGAAGAGGTTCACCAGGATTCTGCCTGGATTAGAGAGCTTGATCTGCAAGGAGAGGTTGGACAAACTTGGTTTGTTTTCTCTGGACCAGTGGTGACTGAGAGGAGATCTGATAGAAGTTTGTTTGATTATGAGAGACATAGATAGAGTAGACAGCCAGTATCTTTTATCCCCAGAGTTGAAATGTCTAACACCAGAGTGCATACATTTCAGGCGAGAGGGGTGTAAGTTCAAAGGAGATATGAGGGGCTTGTTTTTTTTACTCAGTGATAGGTGTCTGGGGTGGTGGTAGATGCAGAAACATTAGGGGGTTTAAAGAGATGCTTAGATAAGCAGTTGAATGTGAAGAAAATGGAAGGATCTGGACATTCTGCAGTCAGAAGAGATTAGTTTAGTTTAATTGAATTGAATTGACTTTATTTCCTACATCCTTCACATACATGAGGAGTAAAAATCTTTACGTTACATCTCCGTCTAAATGTGTTTGCGACATTGAGGGGAGAGATTGTTTTCTTGACACCATTGTGTCAGGGTGATGACTTCTTCTCTTTAGGCTACCTCATTATTATTTGAGATTGGGCTATTCAGTGTAATATCATCAGGAAATTTAATTAGCAGATTGGAGCTGTGGGTGGTGATACAGTCATGGGTATACAGAGAGTAAAGGAGTGGACTTAGTACACAGCCCTGAGGGGCACCTGTGTTGAGAGTCAGAGGGGTGAAGGTGAGGGAGCCCACTCCTACACCTGCCGGGCGATCTGACAGGAAGTCCAGGATCCAGCTGCACAAGGCAGGGTCAAGGCTGAGGTCTCTGAGCTTTCCTGTCAAGTCTGGATGGAATTATGGTGTTCAGCATCCCTCCTCCCCAGGTGTGTTAGGACAGTGTGCAGAGCTGTGGCTATTGCGTCGTCTGTCGATCAGTTAGCCATTTGATTACCTTTGTGGGCCAGAGGGCTTGTTCCTGTGCTGTACTGTTCTGTGTTCTATCTAATCAACTAAATCAGGTCTGACTAGAGTGTGCTCTCTCATTTTCCCCAGATTTGCATTATCTGCTATGGACATGGAACAGAAAGATTATGATTCCCGTACACCCTTACACATAGCGGCCGCTGAAGGTATGGAAGAAATTGTCAGTTCTGGTAGTGTGGCCTTCCAGCTTACATAATATTGGGAGGAGCAGGGGAATGTTCCAATTCCTCCTCTTTTGTTCATTACTGAAAACAACTGGTTTTTACCCAGACCCTCGCAATTCCACACCTGAAGAACTTGCATATTTGCTTTTACAACAGTGAAGGCATAACTGATGTATATGAAATTATGAGGGGTATATATAGGAAACTATTCCCTAGAGCAGAGGTAGGTAAAATTAAAGGACTTTAGGGTAAAAGACTTAAGTGGGGTCTCACCCAGAGTATCTGAAACACACTGCCTGAGAGACTGATGCAAGCAGGGTCACGGACAACATTTAAGAAATGTCTGGATGGTCACTCAATTTGCTTATGCTTTGAGGGCTTTTGGCCAGGTCTGGAAGATGGGATTAATACAGATGAGACCCCATTAGTCAGCATGGATAAGGTGAATGGCTGAATGGTCTGTTTTCATGTGTATAACTTTATTAACAGTTGATCTATGGCACAATGCCTCACAGCTGTTAATTATGTGGACTAATCTACTAAACAGTATTTGCTAGTTCCCAATCTGTGGGTTGAGAGAAAGTGTTAAGATTTTACATGAAAAATTAAAAAGGTATTATGTTTCTTTTTTTCTATGTGGGAGTCTACAGATCATCATTCAGATCATACAAATCATCATTCTTTATGCATATTACATGTAGCTAATTGGGGAGACTCAGTTTTGAAACTAGGTGCAAACCCAAGTTTCTCCTCCTCGGCAGGTTTAGACCTTTGCCCATGTACTTAAGATTTTATCCCCTTCAGTTCACCCCTGTTGTTGCAGTCTGCACGCTTTTCTGAAAAAGTTTGTGGTTGAGAATTAATTGCTGTCTACCTCTCGCCAACAATCTTTGGTAATGTACGAGACTATAGGCATTCACACAAGTACTTGTTGAAAGGTTGCTCGATACCAACTTCAGATAAATTTCCTATCAAACCAGTTTTGAAAATCACTTGTAGCGCTGAGCAGGTTGATTAGTTTAGTAACCACTGCCAAACTAAGGGTACCTTTTATGCTAAGCCAGTATTCACAAAAACGGCTTAAGTTTGCAAGGATCCATTGATGCCTAAGAAAGGGAATATGTGTACACCAGTGGATGTTAATCTGGGTCTCAGATGTGAATCAGAATCGGGTTGAGGAGGCCAAGTCATTGGGTATATTTAAGGCAGAGGTTGATAGATTCTTGATTAGTTGGGGCATGAAGGATTACAGGGGGGAGGCAGGAGATTGGGGCTGAGTGGGAAATAGATCAGCCATGATGAAATGACAGAGCAGACTCAATGGGGCAAATGTCCTAATTCTACTCCTATATCTTATGGTTTTAATATCACTGACATGTCTTGAAATTCGTTGTATTGTGGCAACACTACAGTGCAATACATAAAACACTATAAATTACAATAAAAGATATTTTAAAAATTAAATAAGTAGTGGAAAAAGAACAAAAATGTTGAGGTAGTGTTCATGGGTTGACTCCATCATCTATATATCTATATGTATCTGTGAAAATCCATTGCATATCTCTTCCTCAGCTCTGCTGCATTAAAATCACTGAATGCTTGTTCTATTTTATGCAGGTCACGTGGAAGTAGTTTGCTTTCTTCTCGATGCATGTCGTGTAAATCCATTCTGCAAGGACAGGTGAGTGCCTTTGGAGGACATAGGCAAGGTTTGAAGGGCTTTCTCCCTAGGCTGTGCCCCAACATGAACTTTTTTGCTCCATCCACAGGACTAAGTCAACTCAGTAGATAGATACTGGTGCGCTTTTTGTTGCTGAATTCAGTCCTGATATGTAATACATAAATGACTGACTCTTCTGAATTGTAAAAATGGCAGTAATTATTTTTTACCTGATATCAACACCATAATCACTTATGGGAATCCAATTCAACCAGGATTATAAATTCAGCTCCACTTGCTCTTCTTTCCATTCTCTGGCAGAGTATACTTGTGGTGGACCACCTTGAATGAGGAAAAACTATCAGTTTCCAAAATTGTTACTTTAAAGACCTGTTCAGAGAATGTGAAACTGCAGTCTATTTTGAGTTGTCCCTAGTTATTCTCTCTCTGTCCACAGGTGGGGCAACACTCCTCTTGATGATGCAATTCATTTCAATCATCAGCAAGTTATAAAGCTGCTAAGGAACTACCAGATGTCATACCCATTACCTGAGAAAGCCGACTGTGAAGAGGATGCATCTGATGCAAAGGAGATTAGTGAAGGAGCTGAACCATCGCCAGCTCCTCTGGTTACAAAAGCCTGAAAATCAGTCCTGGTGCCTGTGTCAAGTCTGTGATGTAGTTGTGTAGTTGTGAAATGGCAGTGTCTAATTAAAACAATCATGTTTCCAAAGGCCAGTTTGACTCATTACAGCCAAATCTGAGCCCACTCTTTATAGATTTCTTCATGTTTTGGATGGTTGGCTCCATCAGCTGTGCAAGACCAAATCAAGAGATGAGGCCCAAAGTAAACTGACAAGAGCTCCTCACTACTCAGATTGGATGTCTGTTGATTCAAAAGTCAAATTTTAAAAATCTATGTCAAGAAATATAGAGCAGGAAAGGTTGAATAAAACACAAGATATCCAATTAGAAATAAAAATAAGCTCAGATTAATAAAATACCCACACCAGCACTTTTTTGTGCAATTCCCCATGTAACTAATGACACAGCAGTTATAATGGATGTAATAAATATTTAAGCTATGTACCCTCTTCATTTAGAAATAATGCAACCTCAAAAGGAAAATAAATTTCTCACAGACTTTGTACTGTATAATTAAGGCTTTAGTAGATTGTTTTTTTGTCAATGTTGTACTTGTATATTATGAATTATGAAAAGACTGCCCCTTTAGCAGCTATGGTGTGTATAAGATTTGTATGTCATTGTCTAATAGAAGCTCTGGACATAATTCAAGGGTTTTCAAATCATTATTTATTTTGTGGTAATGCAATAAAAAATTTAGACAAAAAATCGTGTTATCGCAATTCATCAGGTTTATCATTAGCAATAGAGGACTGAAGAGTAAAGTCTTATTCCACGAACCCCTCAAATATTGGCCAGGCTTATAGTACAGTAAAGAAAAAGATTAATTAGTCTGAAATTTTCCCCAGACCTTGAGAATCAGTTAATGTTTCCATAAGACCACAAGATACAGGAGCAGAATTAGGCCATTTGGCCCATCGAGTCTGCTCCGCCTTTTCATCATGGCGGATCCAATTTTCCTCTCAGCCCCAATCTCCTGTCTTCTCCCCCTATTCCTTCATGCCCTGACCAATCAAGGATCTATCAACCTCTGCCTTAAATATATATAAAGGCTTGGCCTCCACAGCTGACTGTGGCAAAGAATTCCACAGATTCACCACTCTCTGGCTAAAGAAATTCCTCCTCATCTCTGTTCTAAAAGGATGCCCCTCTATTCTGAGACTGTGTCCTCTGGTCTTAGACCCCCTCCTCACCACAGGAAACATCCTCTCCCCATCCACTCTATCGAGGCCTTTCACCATTCGATAGGTTTCAATGAGGTCACCCCTCATTCTTCTGAATTTCATTGAATACAGGCCCAGAGCCATCAAATGCTCCTCATATGACAAGCCATTCAATCCTGGGATTATTTTCATGAACCTCCTTTGAACTCTCCACAGTTTTACTACATCTTAAGATAAAGGACCAAAAACTGTTCACAATACTCCAAGAGAGGCTCCACCAGTGCTTTATAAATTCTCAATGTTACATCCTTGCTTTTATATTCTAGTCCTCTCAAAATAAATACTAACATTGCATTGCCCAAGGACTCCTTTGCATCTCATTTTTTTGTATTTCCTCTCCATTTAGAAAAATAGTCAACCTTTTCATTTCTTCTACCAAAGTGCATGATCATACACTTTCTGACACTGTATTCCATCTGCCATTTCTTTGCCCGTTCTCCTAATCTAAGTCCTGCTGTAGCCTCTCTACTTCCTCAAAACTACCTGCCTCTCTATCTGTCTTCATATCGTCTGCAAGCTTTGCAACAAAGCCATCAGTTCCATCATCCAAATCATTAACATATAATGTAAAAAGAATTGGTCCCAACACAGACCCCTGTGGAACACCACTAGTCACTGGCAGCTAAACAGAAAAGGTTCCCTTTGTTCCCATTCTTTGCCTCCTTGCCAATCAGCCACTGCTTTATCCATGTTAGAGTCTTCCCTGTAATACCCTGGGCTCATAGCTTATTAAGCAGCCTCATGTGTGGCACCTTGTTTGTTTATTCATTTTATTTCTTATACCCAAGAGAATAAAAGTCTTTATGTTGCGTCTCTGTCACAATGTACAAGCAATAAGAAAGGGAAATGTGGGAGGACATTGCCCAAGCACTAAAATCGTATGCACAATTGTCCTGTATATATGTATGTACATTCGGACACAATGTACAGTCAGATATACAATCAGATCAATGTGTATTGATCAATCTGTTGGCCTGGTGAAAGAAGCTGTCCCATAGCCGATGTTGGTCCTGCCCTTAATGCTGTGATACTGTTTGCCAGATGGTAGCAGCTGAACCAGTTTGTGATTAGGTGGCTGGAGTCCCTGGTGATCCTCCGGGCCCTTTATACACACCTCCTGCTGTAAGCATCCTGAATAGAGGAATGTTCACATCCTCAGATGCGCTGGGCTGTCAGCACCACTCTCTGCAGTGCCCTGCGATTGAGTTCCCGTACCAGGCAATGACACAGTCAGTCAGAAGGCTCTTGCTGGTGCCCCTGTAGAAAGTCCTGAGGATCTGGGAACTCAAGCCGAACTTGTTCAGCTGTCTGAGGTGAAAGAGGTGCTGTTGTGCTTTTTTCACCACATGGCCAGTATGTACAGTCCAGGTGAGATCCTCAGTGATGTGTACACTGAGGAACTTGAAACTACTCACCCTCTCAACTACAGTCCCATTGACATCAATAGAGTGTAGACTGTCTCTGTTCCTCCTGTAATCCACGATCAATTCCTTCGTTTTCTCGTCATTGAGGGAGAGGTTGTTTCCTTGGCACCACTGTGTCTGGGTGTTGACACCTCTTTCATCATTGTTGGAAATAAGGCTTATCAAAGCCATGTCATCTACAAATTTGATCAGCAGATTGTCAAAGGCCATCTGAAAATCCAAGTACACATCAACTGATTCTCCTTTGTCTATTCTGTTTGTTGTTTCTTCCAAGAATTCCAACAGATTTGTCAGGCAAGATTTTCCCTTGAGGAAGCCATGCTGACAATGGCCCATTTTGTCCAAGTATCCCAAAACCACATCCCTAACAATTGACTCCAACATCTTCCCATCCTCTGAGGTCAGACGAACTGGCCTATAATTTCCTTTCTTCTGCCTCTCTCCCTTCTTGAAGAGTGGAGTGACACTTGCAATTTTCCAGTCCGCTGGAACCATTCCAGAATCTAGTGATTCTTCAAAGATCATTATTAATGCCTCCACGATCTCTTCAGCCACCTCTTTCAGGTGACTTAACTACCTTCAGACCTTTCAGTTTTGTCTAGTTATGGTAACTTCACACACTTCATGCCCCCTGACACCTGAAATTTCCACCATACTATTAGTGTCGTCCACAGTGAAGACTGATGTAAAATACCATTTCCTTATCCTCCATTACCACCTCTCCAGAATCATTTTCCAGCGGTCCAATATCTCCTCTTGCCTCTCTTTTATGCTTTTTGTATCTGAAGAAACTTTTGGTATCCTCTTTAATATTATTGGCTAACTTATTTTCATATTCCATTTTTTCCTTCTTTATGTACTTTTTTAGTTTCCTTCTGTTAGCGTTTAAAGCTTCCCAATCCTCTAACTTTTCACTAATTTTTGCTCTATTATATACACACCTTTGGCTTTTATGCTGGTTTTCTCATTAGCCGCAGTTGTGTCATCTTTTCTTAAGAATACTTTTCCCTCTTTGGGATGTATATATCTTGTTCCTTCTGAATTGCTTCCAAAAATTCCAGCCATTGCTGCTCTGTCATCATTCCTACCAGTGCTCTTTTCCAATCATTTCTAATGCCTCTATAATTGCTTTTGCTGCACTGTAATACATCTGACTTCAGCTTCTCCTTCTCAAATTTAGGGTGAATTCGATCATATTATGAACTATCTTAAGGTCACTAATCAATTTCAGTTCATTGCACAATAAAATCTAAAAAGCCATCTTGTAGGCACTTGAGTCTCCCTCCTGGGATCCAGCACCAACCTGATTTTCCCAATCTACCTGCCTATTGAAATCCCCCTTGACTATTGTCACATTGCCCTTTTGACATGTGTTTTTCTATTTCCTGTTGCAACTTGTAGTCAACATCCTTACTACTGTTTGAGGGTCTGTATGCAACTCCCACGAGGGTCCTTTTTACCCTTGCAGTTCCTTAGGTCTATCCACGATAATTCTACACCTTCCGACTCTCTGTCACCTCTTCCTAATGATCTGATTTCATTTTTTAAAAACAGAGCAACACCACCCCCTCTGCCTTCCTGCCGGTCCTTTATATACAATATGCCTCTTTGGACATCAAGTTTTAAACCACAATTCAGTGATGCCTACATCATACATGCCAATCTCTAGCTGTGCTACAAGTTCATTTACCTTATTCTGTATACTGCACACAAATACAGCACCTTCAGTCCTGTATTCACCCTTTTTGATTTTGTCCTCCTTTTACATTGCAACTCATTCTGTTGACTGTAATTTTGCCCTATCAACAGCATCTCTTCACTACACATTGCCTCTGTTTATAAACTAGCTGCAGTATACTTTATCTTTGGCACTATCGTCAGCCTTTCCTTTTTTCTTGTAATTTTTTTTATTGAAGTTCATCATCAAACAAAATTTCCATAAGATGTATTTCAGATACTGTACATATATATCATATAGTCATATTTGCCACAAATATCCACATAATATTTATCAGAGGTATACACTTATAGAAAAGAGAGGAAAGAAGAAACAAGCAAAAAGAGAAAGCTATGTACAAGTAGGGAGTGATCTTTTTTTTACACCATATTCATTGATTTGTGAGGATAAAATCAGGCCTATGAGGCATTATGTAGTTAAACCATTTTTCCCAGTATGAATCAAATTGTTCCAGCTTATGATTAACAGATGCTGTTATCTTCTCCATTTTGTAAATGTCCATTGTAATTTCCATCCATGTATTTAAAGTTGGGTTCTCCTGTGATAACCATTTCCTGATAAGAGTCTTTTTACCAGCCACCAACAGTATATTCATTAAATATTTATCTCTTTTCAACCATTCTTGAGGTATATATCCAAAATATATGGTCTTACTCTCTAAGGGTATTTCACATTTAAAGATGACTTGTAGGGTATTGTGCATCCCCCTCCAATAGTTCTTGATAACAGGGCTGTCCCAAAAAATATGATAATAATTTGCATTTTGATTTCCACAATTTCTCCAGCAGACAGGGAGGTTACTATCATAATGGGATTTCTGAGAGGTTGTAATTCCTATGATACTTTCGAGAGAATTTTCCCCATTCTGATATTTGGTCTGAACAACTGAACCCATTGCCCATGCCTGCATGGTTTTAGGCATTGAATCGCTGCCATATGATTGGCTGATCAGATAATTTCAAATTAATGGGTTGAAACCCTGGACAGGATGGGGATGAGCAGAATAAGACCATCTACTCAACTTTCCCTACAGAAATAAGCCTCTGTCTGATCCCATTTCCCAAAACAGTGACTTTAGAGATGACTCCATCTTGCCTGCTGTTCAGACTACACAGGTGCGAGAAAAGCCCATTTATGGATTTATTCCTTGCAAAAGGAATACAACTTTAGTGGTCACTTTATTAGGTACAGGAGTGGAACCTCAGGTGATCTTCTGCTGTAGCCCATCCACTTCAAGGTTCAATGTGTTGCATGTTCCGAGACGGTCTTCTGTGCACTGCTGTTGTAACTTGTGGTATTTGAGTTGCTGTCGACTTCCTGTCAGCTTGGACCAGTCTGGCCATTCTCTGACCTCTCTCATTAACAACGCATTTTCGCCCTCAGGACTGCCGTTCAACTGAATGTTCTTTTGTTTGTCGCACAGCTCTCCAGACTGTTGTGTGAGAAAATCCCAGGACATCAGCAGTTTCTACCAGACCATCTGACACAATCATTTCACAGTCAAAGTTACTTAGATCTCATTTCTTTGCCATGCTGATATTTGGGCTGAACAACAACTGTACCTGTTGGCCACATCTGCATGCTTTTTATGCATTGAGTAACTTCCATATGACTTGGATGGCTCAGGGGCAGGAATGGTTACTTCGAGAGCTAGGGTCAGGGAGGAAAAAGAGGTGGGGGCACGGCACTATTGATCAGAGATAATGTCACAGCTGCAGAAAAGGAGGAAGCCATGGAGGGATTGTCTACGGAGTCTCTATGGGTGGAAGTTAGGAACAGGATGGGGTCAATAACTCTACTGGGTGTTTTTTTATAGACCACCCAATAGTAACAGGGACATCGAGGAGCAGATAGGGAGACAGATTCTGGAAAGGTGTAATAACAACAGGGTTGTCATGGTGGGAGATTTTAATTTCCCAAATATTGATTGGCATGTCCCTAGAGCAAGGGGTTTAGATGGGGTGGAGTTTGTTAGGTGTGTTCAGGAAGGTTTCTTGACACAATATGTAGATAAGCCCAAGAGAAGAGGCTGTACTTGATCTGGTATTGGGGAATGAACCTGGTCAGGTGTCAGGTCTCAGTGGGAGAGCATTTTGGAGATAGTGATCACAATTCTATCTCCTTTACCATAGTATTGGAGAGGGATAGGTACATTCCAATGAGAAAGCGAAAGGATGGTAGGGTACAGGAATCTTGGTGTACAAAGGCTGTTATAAATCTAGTCAAGAAGAAAAGCTTACGAAAGGTTAAAAAAAACTAGACAATGATAGAGATCTAGAAGATTATAAGGCTAGCAGGAAGGAGCTTAAGAACGAAATTAGGAGAGCCAGAAGGGGCCATGAGAAGGCCTTGGCAGACAGGATTAAGGAAAACCCCAAGGCATTCTACAAGTATGTGAAGAGCAAGAGGATAAGATGTGAGAGAATAGAACCAATCAAGTGTGACAATGGAAAAGTACTGTATGTATGGAACCAGAGGAGATAGTGGAGGTACTTAATGAATACTTTACTTCAGTATTCACTATGGAAAAGGATCTTGGCGATTGTAGGGATGACTTACAGTGGACTGAAAAGCTAAGAAAAGCATCAAGTTGGATAAGTTACCAGGACCGGATGAGATGTACCCCAGGCTACTGTGGGAGGCGAGGGAGGAGATTGCTGAGCTTCTGGCAATGATCTTTTCTGCATCATCAATGAGGACAGGAGAGGTTCTGGAGGATTGGAGGGTTGTGGATGTTGTTCCCTTATTCAAGAAAGGGAGTAGAGATAGCCCAGGAAATTGTTGACCAGTGAGTCTTACTTCAGTAGTTGGTAAGTTGATGAAGATCCTGACAGGCAGGATTTATGAACATTTGGAAAGGCATAATCAAGTCAACTTTTATTGTCATTTCGACCATAACTGCTGGTACAGTGCATAGTAAAAATGAGACGTTTTTCAGGACCATGGTTTACATGACACAGTACAAAAAGTAGACTGAACTACATAATATAAAAAACACAGAGAAAGCTACACTAGACTACAGACCTATACTGGACTGCATAAAGTGCACAAAAACAGTGCAGGCATTACAATAAATAATAAACAGGGCAGTAGGGCAAGGTGTCAGTCCAGGCTTCGGGTATTGAGGAGTCTGATAGCTTGGGGGAAGAAACTGCTATATAGTCTGGTCGCGAGAGCCCGAATGCTTCGGAGCCTTTTCCCAGATGGCAGGAGGGAGAAGAGATTGTATGCAGGGTGCACTGTCCATTCATCATGCTGTTTCCTTTGCGGATGCAGCATGTGATGTAAATGTCCGTGATGGCGGGAAGAGAGACCCCGATGATCTTCTCAGCTAACCTCACTATCTGCTGCAGGGTCTTGCGATCCGAGATGGTGCAATTTCCGAACCAGGCAGTGATGCAGTTGCTCAGGATGCTCTCAATACAACCCCTGTAGAATGTGATGAGGATGGGGGGTGGGAGATGGACTTTCCTCAGCCTTTGCAAAAAGTAGAGACACTGCTGGGCTTTCTTTGCTATGGAGCTGGTGTTGAGGGACCAGGTGAGATTCTCCGTCAGGTGAACACCAAGAAATTTGATGCTCTTAATGATCTCTACCGAGGAGCCGTCAATGTTCAGCGGGGAATGGTCGCTCTGTGCCCCCCTGAAGTCAACAACCATCTCTTTTGTTTTGTTCACATTAAGAGACAGGTTGTTGGCTCTGCACCAGTCCGTTAGCCGCTGCACCTCCTCTCTGTAAGCTGACTCGTCGTTCTTGCTGATGAGACCCACCACGGTCGTGTCATCGGCCAACTTGATGATATGGTTCGAGCTGTGTTGCAGCAGTGATTAGGAGTAGTCAGCATGGCTTTGTAGAAGGCAGGTCGTGCCTTACGAGCCTGATTGAATTTTTTGAGGATGTGATTAAACACATTGATGAAGGTAG
The DNA here is from genome assembly GCF_030144855.1 of Hypanus sabinus. Lineage (NCBI taxonomy): Eukaryota > Metazoa > Chordata > Chondrichthyes > Myliobatiformes > Dasyatidae > Hypanus > Hypanus sabinus. The sequence goes on along the minus strand of NC_082738.1, from coordinate 34,416,232 downwards.
AGCAGTGGATGTTGCATATATGGATTTCAGCAAGGCATTTGACAAGGTACCCCATGCAAGGCTTATTGAGAAAGTAAGGTACCCCATGGGATCCAAGGGGACATTGCTTTGTGGATCCAGAACTGGCATGCCCACAGAAGGCAAAGAGTGGTTGTAGTCGGGTTATATTCTGCATGGAGGTCAGTGACCAGTGGTGTGCCTCGAGGATCTGTTCTGGGACCCCTATTCTTATAAATGACCTGGATGAGCAAGTGGAGGGATGGGTTAGTAAATTTGCTGATGACACAAAGGTTGGAGGTGTTGTGGATAGTGTGGAGGGCTGTCAGAGGTTACAGCTGGACATTGATAGGATGCAAAACTGGGCTGAGAAGTGGCAGCTGGAGTTCAACCCAGTTAAGTCTGAGATGGTTCACTTTGGTAGGTCGAATATGATGGCAGAATATAGTATTAATGGTAAGACTCTTGCCAGTGTTGAGGATCAGAGGGATCTTGGGGTCCGAGTCCATAGGACACTCAAAGCTGCTGCACAGGTTGACTCTGGTTAAGAAGGCATACGGTGTATTGGCCTTTATCAATCGTGGGATTGAATTCAGGAGCCGAGAGGTAATTGTTGCAGCTATATCGGACCCTGGTCCTTGGAGTACTGTGCGGAGTTCTGGTTGCCTCACTACAGGAAGTACATGGAAACCATAGAAAGGGTGCAGAGGAGATTTACCAGGATGTTGCCTGGATTGTAGAGCATGCCTTATGAGAATAGGTTGAGTGAACTCAACCTTTTCTCCTTGGAGCGATGGAGGACGAGAGGTGATCTGCTAGAGGTGTACAAGATGATGAGGCATTGATCATGTGGATAGTCAGAGGCTTTCTCCCAGGGTTGAAATAGCTCTAGCACGAGAGGGCACAGTTTTAAAAGATGCTTGGGATGGGCTGCCAGTGACGGTGGTGGAGGCAGATACGATAGGGTCTTTTAAGAGACTCCTGGACAGGTACATGGAGCTCAGGAAAACAGAGGGCTATGGGCAACCCTAGGTAATTTCTCAGTTAAGGACATGTTCAGCACAGCTTTTTGGGCTGAAGGGCCTGTATTGTGCTGTAGGGTTTCTGTGTCTATGTCTATATTTGCCATTTACTTTTAGTTTTGGTTCCAGTGATAAACGATACAAACAGCATTGAAATTGGTTTATTCTACGAATCAAATTGTGAAAAATACAGCAGTAGTATTCAATAAACCGAACAAAACAATAGAATCACAATACATGCAGGGACGTACTGCATAGCGTTGGTCAACTGATACTTTAAAATTATGACAGCTTTGCATTTGCCTTCATAAAGTCACACTTGCTCTGTGTTATTGGAAACATGGTGGACATTACTACTGAACATAATGAATTTAAGCTTAGAGGGTGAAAGAGGAGAGTCCTAAACTTTAGAATGCACTTCATTCTCCCCCACCCAACTTAAGATCGCAACTGAACTACTTGAGAAGCTCGACAGTGTATTAGGGAAGAATGCAAGTGGAATTCGGGTCTGCAAAGATCCCAAAATATTATGTCCTATAGAAGGTTAGCTGCGCAATCTGGATACAAAAACAACTTCTTGAATTGATCACCCAACAAGGTACAAACACCTTATGGAGCATTAACTATATAAAGCTCCGCTGAAACTGAAGGGAATTGTATAAATCAAAAAAATGAGTACATCAGTCATTTCCACAACAGCTTTCAATTACATTTAAGGTAACCTGCAATGAGGTCAGTGTACCAAGGTACATTCAGTTGCTTTAAGTATCCCATCTAATTTGCAATGTATTGAAAGTACAGAGTGAACCAAACTTCAAATATTCCAGTGAGCAACCCATGGAAATGTATGTTTATACTTTAGCTGTGCTCCATGAAGAGAGTTTAAAATTAAGCATCTGTTGTATCCAACCGATATCCTTGTAGTACTTACAGTGTACAATTTGTGGGCAGTGCCAGTGGTATTAACGGTTTTGCTGCTCTCTCAAATATCCTAAGAATTCTGATTCACAAACTCTTCCCTACATCCATTTCCACAAATAAGTCATATGTGCCAAGTGACCTCCCTATTCGTCCCACAATTGTATGACTTCACACTTATGTGCTGAACAGTTGCCAATAATTTGCCCATTTTGAAAGTTTATTAGTATCCAACAATTTTTTTGTCGTCCTCTTCATTAGTAACTGTTTTCTCAATATCACATATATTTCAAGTTGTATACTTTTGACTCCAGAATCTAAACCACTATTGTGAACAGTGGTGGCCCTAGCACCGATTCTGGTGGAATACACCACCACACATTTTCTTCCAATGCACTAAGATGCCCTTTATTTCTGCTCTTTGCATTCTGGTTTTAATCATTACTGTTACTCAGTACCTTAAGTGCCCTTTGAAAATAGAGATGAATCTAAATTTCAATCCAGTTAAATCTGTTTTGTATAGCATAAGGAATTAAGTGTTTAAACAATATCCACGGCTTCTAAAACAAGAATTTAATCCTTGTTTTCAGGATAATCAAAGGTTATTGCCCCAAAATTCTGGAGCAGAGAAACTATTGCACAATTATCAGCCATATTAAAAAGGTGACCAACTTAAAAGTGCTTTACAGACAGTAAAATACATTTGAAGCACAGGCACTGTTCAGATACAAGAGATGTGGTAGCCATTTTGTTCAGAGCAAGCTTCAGAAAGCTGTGCCATAATAATACTATACACCTTCTTCAGAAGAGTAGATTGTGAGAAAAATATCTGCCAGTACACCAATGATAATTCCAATGTTGTTCAAGGTAGTCTCATAAGATTTCTCACATCCATCTCAGACAGACAGAGCTGTGGTTTAACATCTCTTCCAAAAGGTGGCCACTGTCAATGCAGTACTCCTAGAGCACAGCAGTTGGAATGCCAGCCTGTTTTTTTTTTGGTGTGCAAATCTCTGGAGTAAGATGAAATCGACACAGAGCCGAGAGTACTACATATTCAGCCGTGGTTAGGACTTGGAGCTCCTTATTAATTAAAACTTCCTAACTCAGAGGTACAGCTCAAGGACTTTCCAACTCTTTCCTCTTGATCTCAAAATCCGAGCGCATAATTCCTGTACAGATCTGTTTCTAGGATTTCTTATAATCTATCATAAGACATGATAAAGTAATGAGTTTTAAAAAGGAACAGAAAATGTGGCCCTTACTTTTAGTATGAGAAGCTCATCAATGCTGCCTTACTGGGTTTTAATCTCCTAAAACAAGCCTTAGGGTTGAATATGTATAAGCAGTTCATAAAGTTCATGTCTAAAGACAAGCTCTCTTGTTTCTACACAGATATTTCCCCCTACTGTCATAGATGTACTAATGGAGTGGCCACACTAATTCATATGTTTTGGACATATCTAAGCCTTGAAAATTTTTGGGAAGACGTATTTCAAACCTTTTCTGTACTCTTCAATGTCAGTTTTAAGCCCAATCCCTTGACTACCATGTTTGGTATTCTTGAAGATAGTATTACAAAACTGAAGCCATCTAATTTGCCGGTATTGGCCTTTATGTCTCTTATGGCCAGCAGGGTAATCTTGCTCAAGTGGAAGGAGGCTGCCCCGCCCAATGGCTATCTGAAATTATGTTGTGCCTTGATCTAGAGAAGATTCATTGTTCGATTTCTAATTCTAAACATGATTTTCCAATGTTATGGGGACCCTTTGAGTTATTTACATAATCTTTGGACTGTTATTAAAGTATGGTTCTGAGCCTTTATTATTATGTGGTAAGGTTGTTTTTCCTGTTTTTTACCCCTCACCAACCAGCTCATTTTGGTAGTGGGGGTAGATTTTTAAAAAAAATAAAATAATCATTTTACTTTATTTCATAATTCAATCTTTTTCTATATGATTGATCTGGAATATGGGATACTGTGATTTAAATGTGATGTAATTCATATTACTTGTATCCTAATTAATTTTGTATTTATATCCATGCAATTTATATAATATTAATAAAAATATTGAAAGAGAATATGTATAAACAGCAGCAAAGGACACTACCTCTCTGATGGTACTATTAGCTTATGTGGAAAAGAGCTTTTAAAACACAGGTTTGTTGTGGAATATCTGTAACTATCCGTATAAGTTGAAGGAAACCTCTTCCAACACATGCAAAGAAAACTCTGTACTTCTGTCATGAGCCTAGTTAACCACCAGTGAACAAAACCTAGAACTACATTTGGTGGTAAATAAAGGAAATTTATGTTACTTAGACATATAAAGTCTTTTGAATTCCCTGCTTTCTTCTTCACTTACCCCCCCTTCACAAACAAACATCTTTGCATCCATCCATGGAGGCAAATGGGGCCTCAGGTTGTCATATCATCCAAAAGACAATATAATGTTCCCTTAGTCGAGGGTTAGTGCCCAAGTCCTGAACCAAGAAACAGTACAGTTGAGGCAACTGTGCATCAACCATAATGCACATGTAGGCACACTGGAGAAATGATGGCAAAAGTTAAAGTTAATGGTCAACAAAAGCTAGCAAACCCACAAAGCAGTGAAACCTGCAGTGACTGTAATAAAAAAGCATCATGTTTCCCTCTCCCCAAGACCGATCCTGAACCACGATAATTGTGGGCAAATGACATTCTCCACATCTAAAGTGTAGTGCAAAAACAAAACATACTGAATGCACCCAACCCAGACAAAGGTAAGTAACATTGTTTAACATTCACAATTATTCCTACGAATGTTTCTACAAATGCTATCGCCATATGGGGTACTTATTCATTCAGACAGTAATTAAAGTGTGGAATGAGCTGCCTGAAGAGGTGGATGTGGATGTATTGTAACAAAATTTAATAGAGTTTACATAGCCACATGGATGAGAAGGGCAAGGAGGGCCATGATCCAAATAAATGGGACTAGGCTGGGGATCAGGCTGGCATGGACTAGATGGGCTAAAGGGCCTGTTTCTGTGCTGTAGTGCTCTAAAGCAATGGGATCTGGGTGGGGAAGGACATTAAGTTTAGTGTTGGTTTTGATTGAGGGCAAGAGGAAAGCGGTAGGGGCCTGCACTCTTTCTTTGTTGTCAATACTTCAAGATTACACCAATCCAGATAAAACCTCCCACGTCATGAGAACCAGATAGTACTCCGCTGGAGGCAAAAACCCTCCTTTTGTGCATCATCAGTATTAGCTTGCTTTACATACAATATGGATTACGTACTTTAAAAGTTTGCTTACAGCAAGAACAATCTCAGAATTGAGCGCATATTGGAAAGAAGTTTTCTATAACATAAGAGCATTGAAATTCGAAGAGGTTCCACATCCTAACATCAGAAACCATTACACTGAAGACTTATTCTGCATCAGAAATAGATCTCTTGAATGCACTATGTCACCACTCAATCTTTCAGGAGTCAGTGTCAAATCCAATCCATGAAATCTGTTGGGACGGAAAAGAGAATAAAATGAGAAAGTGACAAGAAAGATGTTTCATTACTACTAGAAGCAGAATAGGGAGAAAACTATCCCTCTTAAGAGGAACCTGAGAAGATCAAAGTAGCAACTTGCCCTGGGAAGGAAAATTAATTTTGTGTTCTTGCTCATAGTATGCTGAAACAAATTTGACATAGTATCTCACTAAAATATTTCCAAGTCCCCATCTATCCCTGTCCTTCTTAAGGGATGTTCATTAAGGAAAAGGACATTATTATTAGTAAATACCTCGTTCTTATTCCAGGTCAGGTTAAGGATAGTTAAATGTGTAGTAAAGCACACTCAACTCCACTATGCTTCAGCAGCACCCCATCAATACACTGCAATGGTTTTCACTTTAGCCTCATTTTTATCTGTGCAAGGTTATCATACAGTACAAAATGAGCAATTTTTGATCAAAACATTTCACACTATCTGTACAATTCTCAGTAAAATTTCAGAAGATACAATTAAAGTGCTGTCAGATTTTTTTTTGAAAAGAAAAACAGCTAATGTTCCCTTTTTCCCCCATACCCCCACCCCAAACAAAACTACAACCAAAATTGGTTGAGCAGACTTGATGGGTCAAATCACCTAATTCTGTTATGTCTTATAAAAATTGACTGGACCACTTTAGTCACATTAACCGAGCTAAAATATGACTGAGGGAGATCATAATGACTTCCTAATCCCAATATACTGAATAAAAGCTACAATTCAACAAGCAAACCCAGTGAATCCAACTCTTATCGTCTGTATGCCCATGATGACCATGACTGTACAAGAATAACTTGCCATGAAGATGCAAATTATTACAAAAGAACAGATCTTCTATCAAACCCAGATCTGATTCTATACACTGATAGCTCCTCAATCTTAAGAGAGGAGCTCAATGGCTGGATGGGAACTGAAGTGCTGACATCAGGAAGCATGGCTCCTGATGCCTTTGTGTAACAGGCAGAAGGAAGATCAGTTAATATCTACGCCAATTCTTGTTATACTTCTAGAGTTGTTCATGACTTTGGATTCTTATGGAGACAAAGAGGATTTCTTACGGTTATAGGAACCCCAATCAAGAATGGCATAGTACAAGAGCTTGTGTATGGCATACAAGTGATATCAGAAGTTGCTGTATTCAAATGTAAAAGCTATCCCAAAATGCCTATAATGCAATGCCACAGAAACTGCAAAGAGGGCACCAGAGGAAGGAGTAAGAGAAATGAAAGTACCACGAAGAACATCTGCAGTGAACCCAACAACTGGAATTATGGAAATGAAGTTGAACTCCATCACAGATGGACATACAAGATTGGGCCATGCTACTAAGCGTGGGCTGGAGTTCAACTCTATTCGCAAGGAGTCTGTATGCCCTCCCCACAGAATGCGTTAGTTTCCTCCAGGTGTTCCAAAATTGTACTGGTTAGTAGGTTAATTAGTCATTATAAATTGTCCCACGATTAGGCTAGGAGCTAAAATCAGGGGCTGCTGGGTGGCACAGCTCGAAGGGTCTATTCCATGCTGTACCTCAATAAATATTCTAGAGATGCAAGCTCAATCCTCTAGCCAGGAGAAGTGGTTTAACTTCCTACGATTCTCCATCCAGAACCAGTGATGAAGCATGGAGACAAGGCATTAGTCATAGACTAGTAGCTCCAACTACATTGCTTCCTTATCTGCCATAGCAGATACACTCCCTAGGACACACTGGATTCCACTGCCATTAGGAAATCTGATCATCTTCTGCAATCCAAAGCTCAGTACACAAGCTTGACAAACATCTGAAAGATGCAATGACATGCCAGTAAACAAATCCTTGAACAGCAGAAAAGCTACCACGGTTAAATGCTCCTGCCCCGTATGGTCAGTTTTCAAGATGTGTGGAAGCTATTCCAGCAAGACAGCCATTGCCACACACACAACAAAAACTCTGGTGAAGAACTAAATTCCTAGATGGGGATTGCCATGTCACATTGACTCTGATCATTTCCCTGGAAAGAACTATGTCAACTGATGAAAAATGAATGTTTCTTTTGTCATTGCCTACATCATCCGGAGCATCAGAACAAGTTAAATATATGAATGTAACCAACATGAAAAATATCACGGCAGTGCTCACTCAGAACAGACTGAAGAATTTGTGCAGTGAGGCTTTATGGGATGAACTGAAGAATAAGAAAGGTATGACCATGTTAATCCAGCTATATTATAATCCACACAACAATGTGAGGGATTTAGAGGAACTAATTTGCAGAGAGATAGGACACTGTTTTAAGGAGCATTATAAGGTTGTTATAGTAGGCAATTTTAACTTTCCACATATCGAATGCAACTCCCATACTGAAAAAGGACTGGGTGGGATGAAGTTTGTCAAATATGTCAGGGAAGTTTACTTAATCAGTACGTAGAAGTCCCAATGAGAGGGTGTGCGATACTTGATTTGTTATTTGGGAATGAGACAGGGCAGGTGACAGAAATCTGTGGGGGAACACTTTGCATCCAGTGATCACAATGCCATTAGTTTCAAAGTAAATATGCAAGAAGATACATCTGATCCATGGGCTGAGATTCTAAATTGAAAAAGGCCAACTTTGATGGTATCAGAAAATACTTGGCAAGCGTGGATTGAGACAGGGTGTTTTTGGTCAAAAGTGTATTTGGTAAGTGGGAGGCCTTCAAAAGTGACATTTTGAGTGTACAAAGCTTGCATCTGCCTGTCAGAATAAAAGGTAAAGTAACAGGTGTATGGGGACTTGGTTTTCAATAGATATTGAAGCCCTGGTTTGGCGGGGGGGAGGGGAAGAAGAGAAGTGGTGCATAGCAGGTACTGGCAGGTAGGAACAAATGAGGTGCTTATGCAATACAAGAAATGCAAGAAAACATTCAAATCAGGAGGGCTAAAAGAAGGCAAGAGGTTGCCTTAGCACACAAGCTGAAGGGGAATCCCAAGGAATTCTACAGATGAGTTAAGAGCATAAAGATTGCAATTGGTCCTTTGGAAGATCAGAATGGTAATCCATGTGTGGAGCCAAGAGAGATGAGGGAGATCTTAAATAATTCTTTGCATCTGTATTTATTCAGGAGACACACACACAGGGTCTAGAGAAGTGAAGCAAAGCAGCATCAACATCAAAGGACTCTATATAGATTACAGAAAAGGTGTTGGCTGTCCTGAGACAAATTAGGGTGGTTAGGTCCCCAGGGCCTGACAAGGTAATCCCTTGGACCCTGCGAGAGGCTGGTGTAGAAATTGCTGGGTTCTAGCTGAGATACTTAAATCATCCTTAGCGACAGGTAAGATACCAGAGGATTGGAGGGTAGCCAATGTTGTTCCGCTGTTAAAAAGGCTCTAAAAATAAACCAGGAAAAATTACAGGCTGGTGAGCCTGACATCAGTTGTGGGAAAGTTATTGAAAGGTATTGTCAGGAATCTGCCATCCGATTCCTAAATGGACACTGAACCCGTGAACGCTTCCTCACTTTTTAAAAAAAAACAACTTTTTTTTCTGCACCATCTTTAATCTTTTCAATATACGTATATTGTATGAAGTATACTGAATAAGATTTACTTTATTTTTTTCTATATTATGTACTGCATTGAACTGCTGGTACTATGTTAACAAATTTCACATCACATGCCAGTGATTCTGATTCTATGGGACCAGACATGTGAGTATTTGGATAGACATGGACTAATTAGGGTGAAAGGTGAAAAGTTTAAGGGAAACATGAGGGGAAACTTCTTCACTCAGAGGGCTGTGACAATGTGGAATGAGCTGCCAGCACAAGTGGTATATGCAAGTTTGATTTCAACGTTTTAAGAGAAATTTGGAAAAGTATATGGATGGTAGGGGTATGGAGAGCTATGGTCCTGGTCCAGTTCGATGGGAGTAGACAGCTTAAATGGCTCAACACAGACTTGACGGGCTGGTTGCGAGTTGTATTTTTCTATGACTAAGTATCATGAGGAAGGCATACCTCTATGGCTCTTCCTACGGTCTTACATAGCATCAGAGCAACTCCAAGCAAGAAAACTTGAGGTGGTAACAGGGCTTCCTGTGTTACTGCTGGGAGCCCTCAATCTCAGAGAGGCTGACATACACATTGAGCTATTGAGGTCACACCCTGATTCCTGGGGAGTGGGTCCTGATTAGGACACCGCACAAGGAACTACTGGTAGCTGAACAGGAAGGTCCCCATCAAGTGTTTTTAAATACCAACTCAGCAGTGAAGGTAGAAGGTTAAAGCAAGTAGATATACACTGGCCACTGCAAGTGAGCTAAAGTGGTAGCCAATGACGACAACAATTACTATGGTTAACATTCTAGTAACCTTTTGACCAAGTGCTTACAGTGAACAAATCACTAACTAGCCAAAAGACTTCAAGCAAGTCAACAACGCCAGGACATCATGAAGCTTATTCTAATATATTATTTGTTCTTATTTTATTTTTGCCAATTTTCCCTACATACAATGAGTACTAATACGCCTTATTAGAATTTATGTAATTTTTACTTAAGGCGATCACCAATAGAATAGTTCAAACCCACATAGGTGCATCTTATCTGCATAACCATGACACAATCTTATGAATACTTTTAAGAATATATAGTATACAGTATACCCTTTGATATTTCCTCACAGGGTACTTTTTGATTTTATACTTAACATACATGAAAGTTTTTCTGCCTCTGAATTTTCAGATGTAATGATTCTAAATGTGATGAGGAATCAAAGGGAGGAGATTGTTAGATCCAACTGTTTAATTTTTAGATTACAATGTTTGTTATTTTCTTTGCAGTTTAACAATTGAATGGTTTATTGTACATAATTTTATTTTTGAATAAAGTATATTTTGTTTTAAAAAAAACAATTGTTTGCCAACACCTGGTGCTGCTGGCAGATCATCAACTCGGTGCCTGAAACTTGGTCTACCAGCACGTGGAGATGTCCGTGGGAGAATGCAGCCGACTGACACACTCTCGGCTGCAGGAGTACGTGCTGAGGGAAACTTGGTGCAGCCACCACAAGGGCCTGGTGGGGAAGGACCACGGTTTAGGGTTCCTCTCCCGCGGGAGTGGGAGGGGTCGGGTGGCAGGGAGTTTACTACTCAACAATGGTGCGTAAAGATGACCCAACATAGTACCATGTGAGTGGCTGTAAGTGTGGAAATGTACAGAATGTAGAGGAAACGTCTGTAACAGATTGAATGTCATTGAATAGTTCACTGTAATTTTATTTTTGAATAAAGTACATTTTGCTTTCAAAAAAAAACAATTGTTTGCTTGCATTTTATATAATTACTTGTATACAAGTAACCGCTCACTATGCTTCCTGGTGGTCATTGGTTAATACGTCCCCTGGTAGCTACACTGGTATATAAAACATAGAACAGTACAGCACGTGAACAGGCTCTTCAGCCCACGTTGTGCTGAGCCAGCTTAAAAAAAAGGTAAATCAAAACCACCCCCACCCCAAAAAATGAATCCCTCCTCCCTACGCAATGTCCATATCTTCTTCATATACATGTGCCTATCCAAAAGACTCTTAAAAGCCTCTATAATGTATTTGCTTCTACCACCATACCAGACAGTGCATTCCAGAGATCCACCAGAGTAACCCCTCACTCAAATACATGTCCTATGGTATTAGACATTTCAACACTGGGAAACAGATACTCCCCATCTACTCTATTTATACCGCTCAATCTTATAAACCTCCATCAGATCTCCCTTCAGCCTCCAACACTCCAGAGAAAACAACCCAAGATAATCCAGCTTCTCGATAGCTCATCCCCTCTAATCCAGGCAGCATCCTGGTGAACCTCTTCTCCACCCTCTCCAAATGGTCAACATCCTTCCTATAATGAGGCAAACAGAACTGCACCAGATGTGGCTGAACCAGAATTGTATAAAGTTGCAACACAACCTCCTGACTTTTGAACTCAGTGCCTCGACTAATAAAAGCAAGTATTCCGTGAGCCTTCTTAACCACCTTGTTGACCCGTGTAGCCACTTTCATGGAGCTGTGTACTTGGACCCCAAATTCTCTCTGCTCACCCCACTTATGGGTCTAGTCTCCTGGAAAATTCTGGATGCTTTCCTTGGTGCTGCATTATTTGAATAACAACTTTCTCACTGGCTTACTCTTACATACAAATTTGAATGGAATTTTCCTTATGTACAGGGTGTCCCCGCGTTACGAAAGAGTTTCGTTCCTACGTCTGTCTTTAAGTTGGATTTGAACATAAGTTGGAACAGGTACATATGGTATTATTTAGCGTCAGTTAGTCAAACATTTGTCTTTGTATATAGTACATATTTTACCTTTCTATGCAGATAAAACACTTAAGAAATGTATGTATTTCAGTAATTAAACCACTGCATTGCTTAGTAATAATTGTAGCTTTCATCAGGGCAGGGCCTTTCAAATGCTCCATTGTTCTTACTTTATCCTTTAAAATTGTTCCGATCATTGACCGACTGTAGCCTAATGGTTTTCCAATGACCGATGGCATTTCACCTCTTTCCAATCTCTATTATTTCCACTTTATTTTCAATCATGATCTTTTTCCCTCAAGGGAACAGCGGGTGGTGGGTCCAGAGCTCCCCTGGGTCCTAAAGTCCACCCACACTGAGATAGGTTAAATGGGAAAATAAGCGGTGCTGACTGGAAAGGGGGGGGGGGGCATCAGGGTGAATCTTACTAAGAAAAAATTAAGCCAAATACAAAGTTACACACTCACAGTGTTAACAGCAATGCAATCCCATTTAAAATGGTGGACGAATTTTTAATAGGCTTTCTGTCAGGCCGTTCGGAAGTACGAGTTGTTCCTAAGTTGGGCGTTCGTAACTCGGGGACATGCTATAATATAAAAGAGCTGATTGAGGCCAGCACCATCTTAGTTCTTATATCTTTTGAATCTCCTTCCCTTCAACTTGTAAACCTTTATCACTCAAAATGCTGGAGGAACTCAGCAGGCCAGGCAGCATCTATGGAAAAGGGTACAGTTGACATCAGACCAAAACAGATGCTTTTTTGGTCTTTTCCACAAAAAGAAAAGACCATAGATGCTTTTCCATAGATGCAGCCTGGTTCTGCTGAGTTACTCCAGCATTGTTTCTTGGATTTCCAGCATCTGCAGATTTTCTCTTGTTTGAGACCTGTATCACTGTCCATTTTCAACTCCTTTTGTTCTACAAATGCTTAACAATTATGAAGCAAAAGGTATTGCACCTCTCTCCTGACTTCTGAAAGAACCCTGGATTGAAACATCAGGATCAATTGACAATAGAGAAACAAGATTGGGGTCTATTGTATTTCTCTGTTCCCTGTAAATGCCTGCAAGAAAAAAAATCTCGAGGTAGTAAAATGGTAACACATATGCACTTTAATAAATTTACATTGAACTTTAAAGCAAATTCTGTATCATCCAAGTACACAAAATATTTCCAGTCTACAGTGACATGATGTATCTAGAATTAAATTGTCTAATTTCAACTTAAAGGATAAAAGGGGCATTGGAAGAGTAGGGAAAGACAAAAAGGTAGAAAATCATGTCACTATAGTCTCAGCAAACATTACATGGCTTAAAAGAAAAACTCAACAAGAATGAGAACATTTAGCAAGGAAGAAACAAGTGATATTTTACCTGGCATTGAGAACTCCTCCTGAAGACATTCATCCATCATTCCAAGAGAAACATCACTAGGTGGCCTACAAAATGGCATGGAGAACAAATGACTGAAAAAACTCTGGTTACATTTTCTTTGTAATTTGAATGCATCTGCTTTCATTCCCAATGCTGCCCGCAAGGAGCTTGCACGCTCTCCCCATGACCACGTGGGTTTCTTCTGGTCTCCTACCATGGTCCATAGACATACTGTACCGGTTGGTAGGTTAATTGCTCATTGTAAATTGTCCTGTGATTAAACTCGGATTAAATTGGGGAATTGCTAGATAGGGACCGATTCTGCACTGTGTCGCAATAAATACACATATAAATAGACAACTAATAGCAATTGAAAGCAATCTGAAAGATTTCCTTCCTTCACTGTGGAATGCAGTGACCAACAATTAGTAGGTGGTGGGTTCAAGTCCCAATCCAAGATCTAAACTTAATTGTATGCAGTGATTAGATGGTATGTTAAACGGGAGCCACCTACCCATTTTGGTGGATTCCAATGTACAATTCTAATGAGGACAATGGAGTTTGTTTGATGTCCTTACCAACATATTTTCCTCAAACAGTAAAAACTACCAAGTTAAATAGCCAATCCATCGCAGTTTGTGGGGCATCAATACAGCATTTAATGGCAGTTCCATTTTCGGATCGTAACGTTGTCACACAGAGCCTTTCCCTTCCCCCAAGCATCCTTTCAATGATCTACCAAGGACTTGCAATCACATAGATGCCTTAGTCAGTCATCAGAAATGTTTTTTTTCTTACCTTTCCGATACCACAATTAATCGGGTTCTCAAGTATTTGTTGTGCTTTAACTGCAGCTCTGAAAAACAAGACACATTATTGCAACAATTGCAACCAGAAATGCAAGAACTCTTGATTCTGTAAAATTAAGAGAATTTGGTAAAATTATTTCTCCCCCACTCCACAGTCCCACACAATTCAAATTATTATAAAACATACATTATTGTGTATACTTAGTTTCCACTGCCTCTCCCTTAGCCAATTCCATTACTTTCAACTTGCTATTGTAAGAAGTTCCACCCATGCATTGTGCAAGTCCTAGCCTTTGTACTCCTTGTAAAACACATCTCCAACTAATTTCTATCTGCCATTGCTCTGCTCAATTTACCAGCTGATCAATGTTGTCCTGCAGTCCTAGGATACCCAATCAAAGACCAGAGTTGAGGAAATATTCCCCAGGCAAACCAGGAAGGGTTTTGTGATGAGCAAACCAAGCTAAGATGGGGTCCAGAGTTGACTCCCTGTGCACTGTGCTGCTAATGAGAGAGAGAGAGAGAGAGAGAAGGGGGGGGGGGGGGGAAGAGAGGCATCCCGCACAGATATGAGAGAGAGAGTGACATGATTTACTATTATGGCTCCTTGGCTGATTGTTTAGCTTTGCTCCAAGGACACTTTTGCCTGCTTGTAAGATTCTTGCAGAGACAGTGAGGTGGAGCCGGTTTGATGGGACAGCCGGTGTCCAGCAAGTGATGATAAAAAGCAGGTCTGCTAAGACACAGGCAGACACACCACGGGACACTGAAAGAGCATAGTGCACCCATGTGAAGGTGGGAGTTTGGAGGATCGATTCAGGGGGAGTCGATCAGAGGCTCACAGTGTGTGAAGGCAGACCGGTGGAGGGCTTGTTTGTGTGTCCACCCTTGCCTGAAGAACAGTCATAGTCACAGTCGGTGACCGCAACGGGAAGACAACGGGAAGATCAACGGCAACAGCATCACCTCTCGCTCTCTCTCCCCCCAATGGTACACCAGCAACTACCTCGACCTAAACTGAACTGAACTCTTCACTATCGTAAGACTATCCATTTACCCTAGACTTTGAAAAAGCTTGGTTCTTGATTCCTATTTTCACACTTCCGTATATATCATTGCTAACCTGTTTTATATATATTTGCATTTTATAGTACTGTATTACTTAGTTTACTAATAAACACTATTAGTTACAGTAATACCAGACTCCAAGGTGTATTCCATTTCTGCTGGTTCGGTAACCCGGTCACGAGGTACGTGACAGTTTTTAAAAATATTATGTTTCAGACAATCAAAATAGTCTTTGCTATGGTTTCATTTGATTATGGTATCAAAACTATTGTTGCTCATGAACCAACATACCTGAACCTGCTTCAGGCTCCAGATAATATTTCCCAAATGCCTCATCCTTGGGAATATTTGGGTACAGATACAGCAGAGGGTGCTCAGGGACATTCTCATCTGCTATTACTTTGTAAAATCGAACAATTTCAGATAGAGAAATGTTATTCAGGTGTGCCTTAGTGTATGGTTGAACAGATCGAATCTTGGATTCCCCTGCAAAAGATATAGAATAGACCTCTGCATTAACAAGCAGAACAAAAATGGTTTCAGAAGTTGCATGAACCACATAAGACCACAAGAAGTAGGAGCAAGATTAGGCCATTTCACCATTTTCTTTAAACCTGAACAACTTGTAAAATCCCTCAACTTCTACAAATCTATTGATCTCACTCAGTGACCGAACCTCCTGCATAAAGAACTCCAAAATTCCCCACCCTCGGGATGAAGATCTCCAGATCTCTCTGCCCTGAACAACCTACCCCTTATTCCAAGACTGGTTATTCCCCAGATTGTAGACTCCTCAGCCAGGGAATGATTCTCCCCACATCAAGACCATTAGATCACAGCTCATTCTTGTGAACTCCAGCAAGCACAGTCCTTGACTGTCCAAGCTTTCATCCAATAGCAAACTCCACTCCACATTCCAGTAATCAATCTGGTGAACCTTCACCGCACTTCCCACAGTACAAGTACATCCTTCAGGTTCAGGAAAGGAAAAAGGATGCAAGAATCGTGGCCATGGGCCATCTTCTCAGGAGAAGTGCTTCAGGAAAACAAACCCAGGAAGAGGTTTTGCACAATTTGACAAAAAGCAAACATAAAATAATAATAAACAGTAAATATAAATGTAATTCTATCAAGACAATGTTGGAATCTTCAGTGAGACAGGAGCCATTTATGAGAGAACCTGAGTTACTGCCTGTTTTATTATCTGACAGATATTACACTACAAATTGCTCATTGTATTTATTGATTTCAAAATTGATAAATGCAAATACAATAGATAAGGAACAGAGTGATTAGTATCAGTAAAGTTCATTATGTAAGGCCTCAGGGTGAAGGTGGTTAGATTACGAGGGGCAAGAAGTAAACTGAGAAAAAGTTGGAAGGGGATGTTATAGGTGAGATGTAGGAAAGGGAGGGGAGAAGAGAAAATAAATAAATAAAGGCAAATCGATTTTAAAAAATGGAAGCAGGGAAGAATGCTACAGCTTTGACACCCTGGGACAGAATGAAAAGAATAGACCAAGGAGTCTATTAGACCACTGACCACAGAACATGGAGAGGAGTAGTAACATTAGGACAGCAAAATGAAAGGAACAAAAAAAATTGCAAAGCAGTAACCATAGTAACAACAGCCAATAAAGGGCAGTAGTGACACACTAAAGCAATTAAGATAAAAAGAACATCTGCAGGACTCAGGATGTAAATTAATCTCATTGACTCACTCAACTGTTTTGTACGCTGCTTCCATGTAATTCATCACAATCTATATAATCATCATATAATCAAGTATAATAAAAGCTAAGCCAATGTGAAATTTAAATTAGATCTACCTCAGTACAATGGGTACCTGCACACCATAAGTTCTAACTGTGCTTCACAGATGGAATAGAAAGGATTATTAAAAGTTCACCCAATCTTCACCTCAATTCTCCAAATAGAGTTAACTGATAGTGGGGATATAATTAGTGGGGCTAAGGAACATCTAACAAGCTATTTGTAGTTTTTTTTTAAAAAAAAGTTGTATCACTGTAATTGAATAGCAGAGTGTTTATCAACACTGGGATAAGATGTTCAAAGTAAATTTATCAAAGTACATGTATGTCACCATATACAACCCTGAGATTCATTTATTCATTGAGATACAGCATGGAATGGGCCCTACCTACCGTTCAGCAATCCTGATTCGATCCTAGCCTAATCATGGGGCAACTTACAATGACCAACTGACCTACCAACTGGTACATCTTTGGAATGTAGGAGGAAACTGGAGCACCCAGAGGAAACCCATGCAGTCATGGGGAGAAGGTACAAGCTCCTTAAAGGCAGCAGCAGAAATACTCGTGGGAATACTCAATAAATCTATAGAATAATAACCATAAATAGAATCAGTGAAAGACTGCCCAACTTGGGCGTTCAGCCAGAGTGCAGAAGACAAATGCACAAATACAAAAAGAAACACTAAAAATAAAGAAGTAACAATAAATATTGAGAAGATGAAGAGTCCTTGAAAACAAGTCCATACGTTGTGGAAACATTTCACTGATAGGGCAAGTAAAGACGAGTGAGGTTATCCCCTTTGGTTCAGGAGCCTGATGTTTAAGGGGTAATAACTGTTGCTGAACCTGGTGGCGTGGGTTGTGAGACTCCTGTACCACTGTGGTGAACTACATGTGCCTGTCTGGACACGCCCCCTGCTGACTGCTCCTGTGGCTCCTCCCACAGGCCCCGGTATAAAGGCGATTGAGGTCTGATGCTCGGCCTCAGTCTCCAGGATGTAGTATGATGGTCACTCACTGCTGGTTCCTTCTTCCAGTCAATAAAAGCCGATATCTCCCCTTTACGTCTCAGAGTGAGTTACTGATGGTGCATCAACCACCTTCTTGATGGCAGCAGCAAGAAAAGAGTACATCCTAGATGGTAGGGATCCTCAATGATAGATACAGCTTTCCTGCGACAGCATTTCATGTATACGTGTACAATGGTTGGGAGTGCTTTACCCATGACAGACTGGGCTGCATCCACTCCTTCGTGTAGAAATTTCTGTTCAAGGGCATTGGTGTTTCCATACCAGGCTGTGATGCAGCCAGTCACCACCACACATCTATAGAAGTTTATCAAAGTTTTAGATGTCATGCTGAGTCTCCGCAAATTCCTAAGAGAGGCGTTGTCATGCTTTCTTCGTAATTGCACCTGTGTGCTGGGCCCAGGACAGATCCTCTGAAATGATAACGCTGAGGAATTTAAAGTTGCTGACCCTCTACGACTCTGATCCTCCGATGAGGACTGGATCACAGACTTCTGGTTTCCTCCCCATAGAGTCAATAATCAGGAGCTAGGTCTTCCTGACATTGAGTGACAGGTTGTTGTTATGACACCCCTCAGCCAGATTTTCAGTCTTCCTCCTGTATGCTGATTCATCACCACCTTTGATTCAGCCTCCGACAGTGATGTTGTCCCCAAACTTAAATATGGCATTGGAGCTGTGCTTAGCCACACAGTTGTAAGTGTAAAGCGAGTAGAGCAGGGGGCTAAGCACACAGCCTTGTGGTGAAACTGTGCTGATGGAGATCATGGAGGAGATGTTGTCGTCAATCCAAACTGACTGTGGTCTGCAAGTGAGGAAATCCAGGATCCAATTGCACAAGGGGGCACTGAGGCTAGGGTCTTGGAACTTACTGATTAGTTTGGAGGGGACGACTGTATTGAATGCCAAGCTGTAATCAATAAAGAACATCCTGATGTATGCATCTTTGCTGTTTAGATGCTCTAGGGTTGAGGAAAGAGCCAATGAGATGGCATCTACTATGGAGCTATTGCTCCAGTAGGCAAACTGGAACAAATCCAAGTTGCTTCTCAGGCAAGAGTTGATATGCTTCATCACCGATCTCTCAAAACACCATCACTGTGGATCTAAGTGCTACTGGATGATAGTCATTGAGGCAGGTTACCATTTTCTTCTTGGGCACTGGTATAATTGAAGCCTGCGTGAAGCAGGTGGGTACATCAGTCTGCAGAAGCTAGAGGTTAAAGATCTCAGTGAACACTCCAACCAGGTGATCAGTACAGATATCCCATCAAGACTAGATGCTTCTCAAGGGTTCACACTCCTGAAGGATGCTTGCACGTTGCCCTCAGAATCTGAAATCACAAGATAATTGGGGGCTGTGGGAGTTCACGATGGTTCCTCAATATTTTGACAGTCAAAGCGAGCATAGAAGACATTGAGCTCATCTGGAAGCGAAGCCCTGTTGTCTCTCATGTTGCTCAAGAAATGATTGTATTCAAGTCCTGTCATAGCTGTCCAGCAGGGTGGACAAAGGCCAGGCAGTGGAGGTCATTTACTCGGATTTTCAGAAGGCGTTTGATAAAGTGCCTCACATGAGGCTGCTTAGCAAGATAAAATCCTATGGCACTACAGGAAAAATACTGGCATGGATAGAGGAATGACTGACAGGCAGGGGGCAGCGAGTGGTAATAAAGGGGGCCTTTTCTGGTTGGATGCCAGTGACTAGTGGTGTTCCTCAGGGGTCAGTATTGGGACTGCTACTTTTCACATTGTTTGTCAATGATTTAGATAATGGAATTGATGGCTTTATGGCAGAGTCTGCAGATGATACAAAGATAGGTGGCAGAGTAGGTAGTGTTGAGAAACAATGTGGTTGCAGCAGGACTTAAGACAAATTGGAAGAATGGGCAAAAAAGTAGCAGATGGAATAGTGTTGGGAAATGTACAATTCTGCATTTCTGTAAATGGAACAACAGTGTGGACTGTTATCTAAATGTGGAGAAAATTCAACCATCAGAGGTGCAGAGGGACTTGGGAGTCCTCGTGCAAAACTCCCAGGAGGTTAATTCAAAGGCTGAGTCTGTGGTAAAGGCAGCAAATGCAATGTTGGCATTTATTTCAAGGGGAATAGAATATAAAAGCAAGGAGATAATGCTGAGTCTTTATAGGACACTAGTCAGGCTGCACTTGGAGTATTGTCAACAGTTTTGGGCCCCGTATCTCAGAAAGGATGTGTTGTCACTGGAGACAGTTCAGAGGAGGTTCACAAGGATGATTCTGGAAATGAAGGGGTTAACACACGAGGAGCATTTGCAGCTTTGGGCCTGTACTCACTGGAATTTAGAAGAATGTGGGGGTTCTCAATGAAACCTACTGAATGTTGAAAGGACTAGATAGGGTGGATGTGGAGAAGATGTTTCCTATGGTGGGGGTATCCAGAACGAGAGGGCACAGCCTCAAAATTGAGGGATGAATCTTTAGAATAGACTCAAGGAGGATTTGTTTTTAAGAAGTCAGAGAGTGGTGAATCTGTGGAATAGTCTGCCACAGACTGCGGTGGAGGTCAAGTCTGAGCGTATATTTAAGGGAGAAGTTGATCGCTTCTTGATCGGTCAGGGCATCAAAGGATATGGCAAGAAGGAAGGTGTATGGGGTTGAGTGGGATCTAGGTTCAGCCATGATAGAATGGCAGAGCAGACTCGATGGGCTGAATGGCCCAATTCTACTCCTATGTCTTATGGTCTTAAGACCAAATGATTTTGTGGAGCCACACTCGTCTACAACTGCTTTAATAAAGTCTGTGACAACCATTCTGTACTTATTCAGATCCACAGACAAGTTCTTGAACTTGGCCCAGTCCACTGACTAGAAGGAAACCTATAGCCACTCCTCTGCCTCCTGCGACAACCTTTGTTGTTCTAATCTTTGGCAATTTTCTGTTTAACCTCTGCCTGTATGCAGGTAGAAAGCCAGTCAAGCGATCTGATTTACTGAAATGTGATTTGGGCAAGGAACAGTAGGCATGCCTTATCTTAGTATAACAGTGGCCTTGTGTGTTGGGACCTCTGGTGCTTCAGGTTATATGCTAATAGTTTTCTTCCAACAAGCATAGTTGAAGTGCCCACTATAATTTGAAATGCATCTGGATGGACTGTTTCTTGTTTGGAAACAGCATCATGTAGTATCACAAGCACTTGATACTCCTTGGCCTCTGGTGGTATATAAACCGCATTCAGGATTATGGAGGAGAACTCCCTAGGTAAATAGAATGGATGGCATTTGACTGTTAGGTGTTCAAGGTCAGGGGGACACTGGTTTGACAAAACCACCACATTGGAGCACCAACGAGAGTTCATCATGAAACACACACCTCCACCTTTTGCCTTTTCTGATCCAGCAGTTCAGTCTGTTTGGTAAATCGAGAAGCTTTCCAGTTTGATTGCTGCATTTAGCATGCTGGGAGACAGCCAAATTATTCTATGGGTAAAGTGTACAAACACATAATTGTCTGCCAACTAGAGAATGTCATACTAACATTGAACTTGTACAATGGGGAATAGGCTTCTAGAGTGATGTTGAATAGACATGGATAAAGATGGAACTATGACCTACATAAACCTCAAAGCCCTAATTGCTTGTCTTTTAATTTTAAAACAAGCCTTTTCTTTCGAAGACATGACACCAGATAAATCTGATGTGAAATGATGACCTCAAAAGAAACAGCCCTCCCTCATTTACCTCAAGAGACAAGGACTCTCCTTGTCCCACTCCCTGAAGTTTTCTTGCTTTTCTTTTTAAATCTTTTTATTAATTTTTAAACAAACATAAATGAAACATGAATACAGAGAGCTTGAGAGTACTTAGTTAATAGTTTAAATAAACATTCAAATAGATGATAATCCATATATAACCTCCCAAACTCATAGTAATTACGAACAAAGGAAGTAAAAAAATAACCCCCCCAAAAAAAGAGAAAAAACACTAACCAACATGGGCCATTGCATAATGCCAGATATATATAGTAGTGCCAATAACTCCGAACCTCCATCCAAATAATTAAGGACAATAAAAGTGAGGTTTAGGAAAAGACAGTTTAACTCATATGAAAATGTTGAATAAATGGTCTCCAAGTTTCTTCAAATTTAACTGAAGGATCAAAGACAACACTTCTAATTTTTTCTAAGCTCAAACAAGAGATAGTTTGAGAAAACCACTGAAATATAGTTGGAGGATTAATTTCTTTCCAATTCAATAAAATAGATCTTCTAGCCATTAATGTAACAAATGCAATCATCCGTCGAGCTGAGGGGGATAAACGACTATTATCCGCCATTGGTAAACCGAAAATTGCAAGACGTTTTGATATTATTTACCATTGGGTAAATGCTCCACCCATGAGAAGGTGATACCGCCGTCCCTGCAGCTCTCGCTGAAGCGAAGCAGGAAAGTGCCTGTCGGCTTGTGTTTCAATAAACTGCGCTCTCTCTTCTTACTCAAAAACCCAATAATGTTCCTGGAAGACAAAATATACAAACTGGTATCAGCTACTTCAGAACAGACTTCTCAGAGTTCTGGGCAGGATGGAGGTGACCAATTATGATGTCATACATCTTGCCGCTTTGCAAATAAAATTACCTGATCAAAACTGCCCAGTCAGTATAATGAAATATATGGATTATTTTCCACTTAACTAAGTGAGTTATTTTAAGCCTGAACCACAAGCCAACACACTGAAGCATTGTTAAGTACTTTGACAGCACCGTTCTTTCCTTTGGTGGATTTTGTCTAGAAAGCTGAATCTGCAGTAACACTCAAGAGAACAGGACCGTGGACCTACTCAACAACAAGCGTCTCCCTTTAAAACCTCAGTCCAATTCAAAACTACTCAATAGGCAAGATAGCATATTACCATAAGTAAAGCAGTGGACGGCTATTTGGCTTCCTTTTCCCTGCTCAGCTACTCATGAACAGGGCTGATACTTCCCTCTTTGCCGTTTTCCTGCACCGTCCCATTCCCGCGATTCCCTTCACACAGAACAATCAGGTTATCCACATGCCTGGAAACCTAGGATTTGAATAGCTTTCAAATCCTACAGAAAGCAGGCTACAAAAAGTGATGGACACAGCCAGATTCAGAAACAGTTATTACCTTACAACCATCAAACCTCTGTCCTGGCGTGGTAATTCTATTCACTGTTACTCTGAACTGATTCTAAGACCCAGAGACTCACTTTCAAAGACTCCTTACAACTCATGTCTCATCATTATTTTTATTTGCAGTTTGTCTTCTTTTACACATTAGTTGTTTTATCAGTCTTCAGATGTTTTTGTATAGTTTTTTTGTAAAAAAAAATTGTAATTTTTTTCTGTAAACACCTGGAAGATAAAGAGTTTTCTATTTTGATAACAAACTTACTTTGAACCATTCCTCTGAAGGAGCATTCAGTATTTGACTGTAACCAAGCTACCAGGCATTACTGAACTCCTTTTTACCATCTGATAGAGTATTACAGCACAGAAACAGGCCCTTTGGCCCATCTAGTCTGTGCTGAACTATTATTCTGCCTAGACCCAATGACCCACACCTGGGCCATAGCCCTCCATACCCCTGGTATCTCCCCCATGTTTTGCAAATTGTCAAAATCAGCTGATACAGGAGGCACTCAAGAGCTTCTGCTGGGCTTCTTCACAAACATGTTAACCTACTTCTTGCTGGCTTCACTGGCCACCCATCTGCCCCACCACAGGCAAGAAATGTTATTAAGTTCTAGCTGCCTTTACACCTGGATGACCAATCTAAACCAGTGTTTCAACTTCGCACCAGTCCAATTCACAACATCAGTGCAGCAGATCAAAATGTCTTGCCTAAAGGCACAAATTATCTATTCCCCAAGCTGCCTAAAATATAGCAGTCCCCTAGCCGGTGTTAAGTTACAAGACCACTTCAGCTCATCAACCACAGGCATATAAACCTATTTTAATGCTTTGAAGTAAAAGACATCGTAAATATCAAAGTTATGAGAACACTATACTGGGAGTGAATATTACCCATCGTTCCAAATATCCTCCAGGCATTTCTTAATAAGGTCCAGGATCCCTTGCAACCAGAGCCAGAAGGAGAAGTTCTGATTTGGTAAATTCTCCTATGATGGAAGACATCAAAAAG
This sequence comes from Hypanus sabinus, assembly GCF_030144855.1. NCBI lineage: Eukaryota > Metazoa > Chordata > Chondrichthyes > Myliobatiformes > Dasyatidae > Hypanus > Hypanus sabinus. The sequence goes on along the minus strand of NC_082738.1, from coordinate 34,392,286 downwards.
TGTTTAAAATGCTAAGAATAAAACCATAGAATGATACAGTATACAACATTAATTTATATAATTATTTGTCACATGTACATCCAAACACTGAAATATGCTATTTTACATCAAATCAACAAGAACTGTACTGCGTAGCTCACAAATGTCACCATATTTCTACGTCCACAACTCGCTAACCCTACCCACAAGTCTATGGACTGTGGGAGGAAACCCACACAGTCACAGGGAAGAATGCACAAACTCCTCATGGACAATGGCGGAATTTGAACCCCAGCTGGCGCTGTAAGGGGTTGCGCTAACCACTACTGCACCGACCAATTTTATACAAACTTAGTGAATGCTTCCACTGGTGTGGAAATCTAGGTCTTGGGGTGGGGGAGGTCTCCATTATCCTGAAACTTGGGACAGAGACAAAGAAACCTTTCTAATCTTTGTTCGTGGTGAGACTTGGAATTCTCTGCTCCAAAGAGCTGTGCTGACTTGGTCATTGAATATATTCCAGTCTGAAGATTTCGGACTTTTGGGGAATTGAGGGTCACCTGAATCAGACAGGAAAATGGGCCAAGGTCAACAATCAGATCAGCCAGGCGGAGATGTGTGGACTGTTTCTACTCCATTACGTTCTTAATGCAATAACTGATCATTTGGTCCTCTGTGCCTGTAGCAGCTTTTTGAAAGTGCTGTCTAATGAGCCCAACTCTTCCTTCTTTACCCCATTGCTCTGACAATTTTATTCTCAGGTTTGATGACAGAACTATCCGGATGCCATTCATTTGTATTGTCTATTTGACTGTGAATGGGGCAATGTTATACACAGCATACTACACACCCCTGCTCATAAATCACCAAATTTAATTGTTCTGCTACTGGCTGCTGCGCTTCCACATACCATGGCCTTGAGCTCTGAACTCCATCCCAAAACTTCTCCACCCCACTCCTTTGAGGTGCTGTGCCCTTGACCACCCCAGAGTCACCAGCCCCAATAAGCATTTCAGTGTCAAGTTTTATTTGGTAACACTTCTGCAAGCATTCACTACACATGAGCAGCCAAGGAACCGAGGGAGCTTTCAAGGGCTCTTCAACTTGTGTATTCAATATTTATTACATTTATTATCATTCTTTCTTTCCTTTTATATTTGCACAGTTTGTTGTGTTTTGCACACTGATTGAACACCCAGTTGGTGCAGTCTTTCATTGATTCTATTATGGTTATTATTCTATTATGGATTTATTGAGTATGCGTGCAAAAAAAATTTCAGGGTTGCCTATGGTGACACACATGTACTTTGATAATAAATTTACTTTTAACTATCATCCCCTCAAAACTAATTAATAAAACCAAAACCTAGGCTCAGTATCTCCTTGTGCAATTTGATCCTCAATTTCCTCACTTGCCGACAGCTCCAATGCCATATTCAAGTTTGCTGACAACACCATTGTCAATAGTCAAATCAAAGGTGGTGATGAAACAGCATATTGGAGGGTTGTATATGGTGACATACATTTACTTAAGATAATAAACTTATTTTGAACTTTGAGCAACATTGTGGGCTGTTCCTGAGCTGTTCTGTACTGTTCTATACAGTCTGCCCAAACCAATGCTTACTGCTCTTTAGGCTGGGGTATCAAGAACTAGTGGCTATTTCAAAATAAAGACTTTAGTTTATTGGTCATGTACACAAAGATGCAATGAACCTCATACTAGGTTCACATAGTAAATAGTATACATGGTGTTGGAGTGGGGTGTAGAATTGTTACTTTTCTTGTAGCTTAACTTTCCTATGTTTGCTTATAATCTTTATGCAATCACCTGTAGAATTATTAGGTTTTTTTCCTAGTAATAGTAGTATAGCTAATTTTTTTATTTTTGTTTAGAAGCTTGGGCTGTCCCAAGCCAGTGGGTGCTGGGATCAGATGTCCATACAAGGAGATATGAGGGCTGGTGAGTCAGTAAGCCTAGAGTTTGGGATCCCGTCATCAGCTAGTCCAGCGGTCAATACCCAAAAGGTCTATCCCAAAGGTTTATCAGAAGTCCGTAAGTCAAGGGTTGTGGAAGCTCAGATGCTGAGTATATTCAAGATCAAAATTGATTTGACTTTTATATGTCAAGAGAATAAAGGAATGTTGGGTTAATCCTGGAGTGTTCTGAGGTGAAAGGTGATCTTATTGAACAGTGCAACATACTTCTTGCTTTTATGTCTCATGGTCCTTTGTTGAAATTAAGATAATAATCAATTAAAAACCCTATCAAGAATAGAGATGGGCTGATGAGTTGTTATTGTAAAGGTCCAGAAAAGTGAAGAAATTGAATATTACTTGCTTTAATTGCTGAGTCTGGAGTGCTGGCATTGGCAAGTTTGGGTATAAACAGTTCAGAGGTAAATTAGAGACACCTACCTTTGAAAACTTTGCCCATGTAATGCAACAATCTGCATAGTTTTCTTGAACCCCTAAACAATCCAAGGAAAACATAACACAAAACTGAAAACAGAATGGAACGCCCCTTCAAACCGCTGAACAATGGCATATTTTGTCATTTTAGCTGAAGTTTCACCATGGAACAATCTTATAAGAAAGCCACCCATTGGTCATCTCTCCAATGCCCTCTGTCCTGCTCTTTCCCCAGAGTCCTGTACATTTTTCCCTTGTAACATTTATCCAAATCCACGGAAATTGTTTTATACAGCTGTAATTTATCCAACCATGTGCAACTCTGACCAGCACACTGGACGAAGGATGTGGAGGCTTTTCAGAGGCCGCAAAAGAGGTCCACCAAGATGCTGTCTGGGTGTGAGTAAAATAGCCAGGAGAGATTACACAAACTTGGGCTGTTTACTCTGGAACATCAGCGGTGGGGGAACAGCTTGATAGGAGTACATAGATAGGGTAGATAGAGAGGGTATAGGCACAAGGCAAGAAGTGGGGGGGGAGGAGAGAATGTTACAAGAGATTTACAAGGCATGCTCTTTTATATATTGACAGTAGTAGGTGGTTGGAAAATGCTTAGAATAATAGTCCCACCAAAATGAATAGTTTTGTGAAGTCAGAGTCAGGATCTGGACATCAGTGCAAGTTCAGGATTTATTCACAATCTCTTGTTGCTCCAACAAAGGTAATATTGAACATTTTTAAAAGTTTGTTACAACCAAGTAGCTTGCTGGGTCACTTTAGAGGGAAGTAACTGAGAGACTGGAGCATTACAGTAAAAATCTGATAATCTACTGTCTGATTGTTTGGAAATCTCAATGGATCCACATCTGGCAAACTGGATGCTTCTGGTTCACTGACTCAACAACCATCACCTAGTGACACTCACATCTACTGTGATGAGGTTCTTTGAAAGGTTAGTCATGGCTAGAATCAACACCTGCGTAAGCAATACCTACGTCAGACTGCTGTTTATTGATTACAGCTCAGCATTCAACACCATCATATCCTCAGTACTAACCAATAAGCTCCAAAACCTGGGCCTTGTAGTGTATTCAATATTTCAGTAATAATTGATTAATCTTGTAAATATATTGTTTGATTAAGCACCCTTTGTTGCTAACACAATTCATTGTGGTTTATATGTAATAAATATGTAAATGGCATATATCATTGCACCATCACGTCATAAGTGAATGTGTCACTAAAAAAGGAAAAGAAAAACTAAGTAGACAATTATCCCAACTCCCATATTTTTCTTCCAATTAGTTTCTGGAGTTACAACACATAATAGGCCTCTGTACATCCCACTGCAACTGGATCCTTCACTTCCTCACCAGGAGACCAATCAGTGCGGATCGGAAATAGTATCCCCTCCTTGCTGATTATCAACACTGGCACATCAAGGATGCATGCTTGGCCTGCTGCTCTACTCTCTCTACACCCGTGACTGTGTGGCTAGATAATTCTAACATCTATAAATATGCCCTCAACACAACTGTTGCTGGCAGAATTTCAGATGGTGACGACAAAGCATAGAGGTGCAAAATAAATCAGCTGTTTGAGTGGTGTTGCAACCACTACCCTGCTCTCAACATCAGTAAGACCAAGGAATTGACTTGACTTCAGGAATGAGAAGGCGAGGGAACATACACCTGTCCTCCAAGGGACCAGCAGTTTCAGGTTCTTGGGTCTCAACATCTCTGAAGATCCAAGCTGGGTGCAACACATCGATGCAGTTACAAAGTTATGACAGCAGCTATATTTCATTAGGAGCTCGAGGAGACTTGGTACGTCGCCAAAGACTCTAGCAAATTTCTACAGATGTATTGTGGAAAGCATTCCAACTGGTTGCTTCACCGTCTGGTATGGAGAGGCCACTGCACAGGATCAGAACAAGCTGCAGAAATTTGTAACCTCAGCCAGCTCCATCATCGACACTATCCTCCCAGCACAGAGGACATCTTTAAAAGACCATGCCTCAAAAAGGTGATATCCACATTAAGGACCCTCAATACCCAGGACATTACCTCTTCTCATTGCTACCAAAAGGAAAGTACAGGAGCCTGAAGAGACACACTCAGCGTTGCAGAAACAGCTTCTTCCCCTTCACCATCAGACTTCTGAATTGACAATGAACCCATGAACAGTATCTCACCAAATTAAATTTAAAACAGAGGGAAAACTCTATTTTAACATATACTATTTATAATGTACAGCTTTTTTTTATTATACATTGCAAATATACTGCAGATCCATAACAAAATTCATGACATATGCCAGTGATATTAAACCCAATTCTGGAAAAAAGAATCCAGATTAGAGCAACAGAGACACCAGAGTTTATTAAGAGTTGGAGAAGATGACAGAGATATGGAGAGACAAGGTTATGGAAAAGTCAAAGCTTTGCTCAGCCAAGGAGCCATTGTAAGTCAGCAGGTACAGGACTGATGAGTGAAAGGGACATGGTGAGAGTTTGTATTTGGGCCAGCAAAGTTTAGGATGACCTCAAGTTGATGATGAGGAAACTCGGGAGACCAGTTGTCAGGCCACAGAGTGAGGTGCAAGCAATTGCTTTTTCTTCCCCCTCCCCCCCAAACAATCCAGCACCTTTAACGATCATAATTCTTTGATTACCAAATTCTCAGATCATCATGGTTTGTTCAGAGATCTCATTCAATGGATTATTAACTCAAGCCTTCCAATTACTTGTCCAGAAACACAACCACTATCTACAACCCTTATCCTAATAAAATTAACTGTCAACTCACCGAATAATTTTTCTGCCAACATGTTAAGCTGTTCAGAGTCCAAATGTCTCTTGGTGTTTGAAGAAAACTGCCAGCTCAGTGCCTCTGAGAGCTGACTCCATGGTGCCAATGGAGGTTTCGAAAAGAATGTAATATTCTATGAGAGACAGGAACAAATTTCAACTCTCAAATTCTTCCTACGGAGCTTGCAGTCTTTGCAGAAAAGGACAAGCATTGGTATTTTATACTTGCAACATGTGAAATGGAGGCTGATCAGCTATTTAACCCTTCACACCCAATCTACTGCTTCAATTCCTCTTTCATGCTCAATCTCCCAATCCCCTAGGTTGATTTGCAGAAACTATTCTATCTTTCAATTTTCTCAATGATCGAGTGCAGCCGTCAGATTCATTTACATCAACACATAGTGAAATGTGTTCATAAACGACACAACCCAAGGTCGTGCTGGGGGCAGCCCACATTCATCATCACACATTCTAACAATTCACAATCCCCAAGTGAGGTCCTAACATCCCTATCCTGATACTCCAGCCAGCCAGAGGAAAAATAACATTGCAAATTTCAACAACAAAAAAAAATGGGAGCATCTTTACCAAGTGGACAATATTTTCCTGATTTGATTCCTGAAGTCATAAGCTCCATTTCTAAGGTTGCATATCCTGACTGTGGGTGTAACAGGGAATAATGAAACTGCTCTGCAGCCCTGTGAAGAATAGGGGATGTTCTTGTAGCAAAGTTATAAAGGTTAACTCTGCAGTGTGGGCATTAAGCAAGGATACAAACTGACTCAAGTCACAAATTGCAAGTTAAATTGAACTATAGTAAACTTAGTTACCAGTCAAGTAACCATCTCGAACCCAAAGGCAAACTTTTCCCATTGTACACAAGATGGAACTGTACAGAGCTTAAGAACCATGAGGCAGTGAAGGTTGGCATCACGAAGGCTCATCTCATACATGTGGGAGAAACAGAGAGATAGAGACTTGCAGTCCCCTCCAGAAGTATTCTCTCTTTTACTACTTCATTAACCTTTCATTCTTGCTTCCTACAATATATTCTTTTATGTAATTCTAATAAAATAATTTTTATAACCTTTAACATGTATACAGTGCCTTTCTTGTTTGTGAATACCTCTCACTGTCAAATCAAAAAAGAACAAGGAACAAATTTTAAAATACTTTCATTACACCACCCCAGTTGCTTCTCCCACCCCCAACTTGGTTGAGAAAACATTGTAAAAAATCCTTACCTGAAGATCACTGCACAGCATGTTGTACCAAACCACTGAAGCCCAGCCGTTAAGGAGTTGGCTGGCATTTGAGATGACAACAACAGGTAAAGTGCAAGTCTGTCAAAAACAAGGTAGATTTTAATGTAATTGCAGAGAAGATAAAACTACTTAACCTTTACTGCCGTGAAAGAAAGGTAAATAAATTGCAATTATAAAGTGCCAATCACATCCTGTGTATGTTCCAAAACTTTTGTAGTCAGTAATGTAGAAAACAGAGCAACCTTTTTTTTTGTAGATAAGGTCCCCCATTCGGCAAGCTAATAAAATACAAGCAAACAAAACACGTAAGGTGCCACAATCCCAGTGATGCAGTAGATGGAGCCACTACCTCACAGGGCTTGTGTGTCACTGTAAACTGCCCTGCTGGGTAGGAGCATCTGGGGAGAAGGTGTGCAGGGGGAAGGAAGTGAACGGGAAAGAGGGAAGAATGAAAATGCAGGATTAATGTAGGGTTATTTACATACGTGGTTGGACAGTAATCATGGGGAGCTGAACCAGAATCCATACACGACTCAAACCACTCGCAAGTACATTGCCCTTTGGAAGTTCTGTTACTTGTAGATTAATCGTTGATTCTTGTTCAGCCCAAAAACAAGCTCCTGTTGTTTTTTTATTTAAAAAAGAGCCACACATACAGAGTACTGGAGGAACTCAGGAGGTCAGGAAGCATCTATGGGTGGGGTGTGGGGGGAATGAAAGAAGTCAACATTTCAGCCATTCACTAGGACTGGAATGGAAAAGGGCTTATGGCTTCTGTCTCTTGCCTTTCCAGTCCTGTTGAAGGGTCTGAGTCTGAAATGTCAACCATTTATTCCCTTCCATAGATGCTGCCTGACGTGCTGAGATCATCCAGTACTCTGTATATATTGAAAGTTTACAGCACCTACAGAACCACTTCTGTTTATTCTTTTTTTTTTTAAAACTGACTAGTGTAGATCAGAAACAAAAATCAGCTGTTCCAGGCAGATAACAAGAAGTGAAATAACGTCAACCTCACGGGCAGGCATTCTGTGCACTTTTGCTGATGGTAAGGAAGAATCTGATGTAGACAATCTACATTGTTTTGCACAGAACTGTTAGAGTGGACTTGGCCAAAATCTTATTGAAGTAATTCTGCCAACAAAGTCCAATTTCAACAGGCAAGATCAGGTCCCACAACAAAAGTAACTTGCTGGATCACAACACTTTCTCCCCCATTACACCGTCATAAAGCCAGTTGAAGCACTGAGTATCAGGCAGGTGTGAGGGAAGTAGCTAGGCAGCTGGATGGATAGCTCACTACAGCTATGGCAGGACAAAACTGAAAAGAACAACTTCAGCAACTCTTTGTACCTCAACTGAATGGAAAAAAATCATGACAAGTTGTCAGCAAACAATGAACTTAGTTCTCAATGTTAACTGAAGAACGAACATAACCAAGGTAAAATATGGGAGGCATCGTGACTAAAGCCACTGCCTCACAGTGCTAGAGACGCAGGTTCAATCCTGACCTCAGGCTCTATCTGTGGGGAGTTTGCACATTCTCTGAAACCACACTCCCACATCTCAAATTGCCTGCAAATCATCTGATAGAATCTGCTGGACAAGGTTTTGATGGGAACGTGGGGGTAATGGAATGGGAACAGCGGGTGATGGTCAGTGGGAACAGATGGTCGGTTTCCCTATTGCACATCTCCATGAATGCCTGAAATTTGTACAGTCAAATCACCAACTGTTTCTGTCTTTTCAAAATTCCTTCCTCTTTTGTGCTCCTGGCACTGCTGTCAAGGCCAGCATTTACGACCCATCTCTAGGTTAAGGAGAATATGAATTACTGCAGTCCCTCACAACGCAGTGTCACAGAGCCAGTCACAGGATTAGGAGCCAGTGACAAGGTACATTTCCAAGTGAGGGCAGTGCACAGCAGAGTGAAACCTGAGGTGATGGTACTCCCATGCACCTGCTGCCCTCATCCTTCTTAACAATACAGGGGAGAGGTTTGGGAAGTGCTATGGAGTAACTTGGGAGCATAGTCCATTTTGCAGAAGACACACACTGTATGCCAGAGGCTGTATGTCAGAAGAAGCATTAGGGTGGTTGATTAAGCATCAATCAGGCAGGTTGCTTCATACTGGGTAGCACGAAGCTTCTTCAGCATCATTAGAGCGGCACTCATTCAGACAAGTACAGAGCTTCCCCTGATACACTTCTGGCTTGTGCCTTGTTGATGATGGAGAATAGGCCAGTGTACAGTAATTAATCTGATTGGATTTGCCTTGTATTTTGTGGACAGGAGATACCTGGGCAATGTTCCATAGTTGTGTAGATGCCGGTTGTCGTACGGCTAGAGCCATAGCTAGTTCTGGAGCACAGGTTTTCAGTAATGTGACAGGGATGTTGTGTAGTCCCATTACCTTTGCCACACCGGTGCTCTTGGTGTGGCTACACTGGCTTTAGTGATGCTGAGGGTTTCAAGAGAATGCCAAGATGGGTCAACCACACAGGACCTCTGCCTCAACACAGCTGAACATGGGAAAGTCCTTCAGGCCTCCTTTTCTCATGAAGAATTTCAAAGATTCAAAGTACATTTATTATCAAAGAGTGTATAAATGATACAACCTTGATATTTTTTGCTTACAGGTAGCTACAAAGCAGGAAACCCAAAAGAACCCAATTAAAGAAAATAAAAGACCAACACTTGATGCGCAAGAGAAAGAAAAAAAAAACACAAATCATGCAAACAATTGAACAGAGCAACAATGTTCCAAACCAAATCGAGTCCTCAGGCCTGAACACTGGAGTAGGACTGAAGCCTTGCTTATATTAGCATATTATCATATTGGTAGGCACGGAGCACAGCAGCCAGGTCAGTCTTCATAGCCTCAGCACCATGGAAAGAAGAGTTGCTGAGAGCAAGCAAAAAAAAAAAATCATCGGCTCTCACCTTGGATTCCGACACCCTGAATTTTCAGTCGACCTGGGCCAGTGCTTAAATTGACCAAACAATGCCCCAACTTCTCGGCACCCAGAGCTATTCAGTCTCACAGCTGGGTCAGTTGTATGGGCATTGGAACTCCTCTGCCCCACAATTACAAGGTCCACCATAAGCTACGAGTTACACCTGAACATGGTGGGACTGCACAACTACAATCCAATAACTACAAGGTCCAGTTAGCCCCATCTATTTCATGCTGCTTTCACTGCTCAGTATGCACAGCCTTGTCGCAGCTTTACCAGAACCTTGCTTCATTTTTAGGGACACAGGCCACTGTTCCCAGCATGTCATTCTGCATTCCTCATTGAACCATGGTTAATTCTTCTGTCTCAACTGCAATCACAGATTAAGGAGTGTTACAAGTTAGGGTGGTGTATGTTTCCATCTATGCCCATGGCCCACAGCATCTTGTAGATGCCCATCTTCAATCTGACAATTCTATTCCTCGCCCATTTAATTTAGGGCAACCACATTGCCTTCCACTCCCCCCACCTCCCCAGATGGCACTGCAATGCTTTACAGAGCCAGGGATAACCAATTAGGGTTCAATTCCCTGTGACCATGTGGGTTTCCTCTGGATGCTCTGGTTCCCTCCCATGTTATAAAGATGGATGGGCATACTGTGTCGGTGCTGGAAATGTTGCGACACTTGCGGGCTGCCTTCAGCACATTCCTGGATTGTGTTGGTTATGGGCACAAATGACACATTTCACTGTATGTTTCGATATACGTGGCAAATACAGCTAATCTCGGAGTAAAGGCTCAACTCTTCACTGACAGGATTTATGGCAAATCTCCCACAGGTACAGTTAAAGGGAAAACTTACCTCAAGTTTGATGTTCAGATCTTGGTAAACCAGTTCAGTCTCAAAGCTAATGAGATGGAGCTCCTCTGTTACAATAAGTGAAGCCTGTAAAGTATGTTGACATGGTGAGGAGGGGTGGGAGTAGGCGAAAGAGGGAGAAAGAACATCAACAGAAGGACAAATAGAACAGTCACAGAAACTGCAGCAGCTCCTAAACAGAACCAAAGCTCTACAAGTTAGTTATAAAGCTTACAAGAATTAAAAAGTTTTTTAAACCCGAGTATATACACAAAATGTTTTAACAGAATTGCAAAACGTTTACTGGTATGAAATGAAACAACTTCATTCACGCCTAACCGTTTAATGTGCTGACACTGGAGAGGATCCAGAGGAGATTCACAAGAATTACCCTGGGAATGAAAGGATTAATACGAGGAGTTTGATGGCCCTGGGGGCCTGTACGCACTGGAGATTGGAAGAGTTGTGGGGGTGGGGGGGGGAATCTCATTGAAAACCAACAAATATTCAAAGCTGTAGATAGAATGGATTTGAAGAGGATGTTTCTGATAGTAGGAGAGTCTAGGGCACATCATCAGAATAGAGGGACATCCCTTCAGAACAGGAAGAAATTCCTTCAGCCAGAGGGTGGTGAATCTGTGGAATTCATTGCCACAGACAGCTGTGGAGGCCAAGTCATTGGGTATATTTAAAGTGGAGGTTGATAGGTTCTTGATTAGTCAGGGTGTCAAAGGTTATGGGAAGGAGGCAGAAGAATGGGGTTGAGAGGGATAATAAATCAGCCATGATGGAACGGTGAGACAGATTCGATGTGCTAAATGGCCTAATTCTCTCATGTCTTATACACCTTACCTCCAAGCAGAAACTAACAATGCCTCAGCAGCCAAAGGCAAAAATAGTGAAACCCACACAACTTCCCAGAATTTGTAAGAAAACCAGAAGAGATTGGTGTTATACGCCATCTGTCAAGAGTACATAGTCAATCAACATTCCTAGTATCAACTCCCTTTATGACCAAAAGATACTGTAGCAACCAAATCATCAACAAACTAGTGCTCTTGCTTTAGAGACATTGTACCTGTTGCAAGAACTTGCAGTTCCTGATTTTGTTTGAAGGTTTCCAGCATGGTTAGTATTTTAGTTTTTGCTCCCAGTCTTAGCTTCCTATTTTCTTTTCCCCTGCAGTTATACCCTATTCAATATTTGATCTAAGTTTTTGTAAATTCTGATAATCTCAGCATATTAAAATACTACTAACAGTAAATTGGGGGATTAACTTCAGGGTCTAACTGATGAGTAACAAGGTAGAAATCTCTCTAAGTGTTTACCTCATTATTTCCTTTGCCTCCAGTAATACACTTCTGCTCCTTAAGTTGCTGCAAATAGAAGAATTGTTTTGAAATGTGGTTTCACCATGCAAATTACACAAAAAAAACTTTTCAGCCACAGCTGCAAAAATATAGCCACACCCTTACCAAATGTCTGAAGTCAACACACAAGCCACCAAATCTGAAATCCATCATGTTCATTGCCTTTTCAAATGTGCCGAGAATATTAAATTTACGATACCTGGTGAGTGAAGTATTAACAATTAACTTTGCAGGTAATAACTATCTAATTAAAAAGTACATATGCATTTCAAAGTCCCTCTCCTTGTAAATGGAATATACTCGGGCAAGAGAGTGGCAGAGCTTATAGAGCCACTGTCTCATAGTAGCAGAGACCCAGGTTAGATTCCGTCTGTGTGGAATCTGTATGTTCCCCCAATGACAATGAGCGTTTCCCTTGGGTGCTCCCACATTCCAAAAACATGCAGGCTGTCAGGTTAATTGGCTGTAGAGTCTGAAAGGAGTTTAAGAAAATGTAGGGAGAATAAACTGGGATTTGTGCTGGATTAGTGCAAATGGGTATTTGATGTCTGGCAGAGACCTGTGGGCTGAAGAGCCTGTTTCAATGCTGTATCTCTCAGAAGCTATTGCAACTAATCATTTTAGAGGATTTCCTCTTCTGGTTTTTGGCTGACAGGCCACTTCAAGAATACCAAAACTAAGTTCTTGCCTTTTCAAGCCCACTACTATAACATAACAAATACAGCTTGAACAAGGGCAGAAACTGAACAGCAGCTAGGAGTGACCAAGGGTGCAGCTTGGGAAGGCAACAAGCAGAGCATTGAAGAAATTGTGAAACGGGGACACCTCTTTTTCCTTATTAAGGAGACAGAGAGCCTGTAGTATGTCCAGTACCGGGTGAACGAATAGTCCTTGGATTGGAAAGAGGTGTTTTTCAGCAGGTTCACATGTGGATGGACAAGGATTGTAAGGTAAGAGAACCTTGGATTGTTGAGAGAGCAGATGAATTTAGTCAAGAAAAGGAAACATGTAAATCTTAGGAAGCTAGAATAAAACAAAGCCCTGGAGGACTATGAAGAAGCCAAAAAAGAACACAACAATGGAATTAGGAAAGCCAGAAAGGGCCATGAAAAAGTACTTGGCAAGCAGCATTAAACAGAACCTTAAAGCATTCTATACATATATTCTATTCCCAAGTTACATTACTTTCGTATCTTTTCTTCACAAGTTATCATGTGCTATATGTAATTTACACTCGTTTGGAGAAATGTTGTCTCATTTCTATACAGTTAATGACAATAAACCGACTTACATCAGGAGCAACAGGATGACTAAGGAAAGGGTAGAATCACTCAAGAATAAAAGGGGGAAACATTTGTTTGGCTATAGAGGATGTGGATGAGGTCCTTAATGAGTACTTTACATCACCATTTCCCAAAGAGGACGTGGAGGATAGGGAGATCAGTCCCGAGTGTATTGATGTGCTCAGGCATTTTGAAGTAAAAGAGGAGATTGTGTTGGGTCTGTTAAAGAGCATTAATGTAAATAAATCCCCAGGGCATGATGGGATGGGATATACCCCAGGTTATTGAGAGAGGAAAAAGAGATGGCTGGGGTTTTGACCAATATCTTTATATCCTCTCTCACCACAGACACCTGAAAGACTAACAAGCAGCTAATATGGTTCCTTTATTGAATAATGGAACCATGGATAATCCTGTAAACAGTAGACTGGTGAGTCGCTCGCCAGTGGTAGGGAAGTTACAGGAGAGAATTCTTAGGGATAGGATTTATGAGCATTTGGAAAACCACTGTCTAAATTATGGAGAGCCAGCATGGCTTTGTATGATGCAAGTTCCATTTTACTAACTTGAGTTTTTTGACAAGGGTCATTGATGAGGCTGGACTACATCCACAGCTCTACATGGATTTGAGTAAAGAGTTCGACAAGGCCCCTCATGCAAAGCTCATCCAGAAGATTAAGATGCATGGGATCCATGGTGAATTGGCCGTTTGGATTCAGAACTGGCTTGCCAATAGAAGACAGAGGGTAGTGGTTGAAGGGACTGGAGGTCTGTCATTAGTGGTGATCCACAGGGATCTGCACTGGGACCTCAGCTGTTTGTGATGGATATGAATGACCTGGATGGAATTGTAATAGGTGGATTAGTAAATTTGTCAATGATATAAAAATTGGTGGTGTTGTGGGTAGTGTAGAAGACTGGCAAAGAATAGAAAGGGATAGAGATCAGTTACAGATAGGGGCAGAGAAATAGCAGATGGAGTTTAACCCAGACAAATGTGAAGTGTTGCACCTTGGAAGGTGTCCTTATTTTGATTGTCCAAAGTCGCTTCTGTTGTGATTAGTTAGTTTAGAAACTGCAGCTGCTTTTCCCATTGGATAGATGCCTGGTGTCCAGTTTCAAATATGCTAGGTATACAAAATAGCACGTGGAAGGGGCTTGCTCTCTTCTTCCTTTGACGATCGGGAAGGTATGTTCTGCATGTACTTTTAACTAAGTATGTTTGTTGAATATATGTATTTTTGTTGAATATTCAGCTTTGAGGTGTTTCTAACTTGGGGAAACAGGAATGCTTGGTTGATATTTAAATATTTGTAAATAAATGATCAATATTCCTATTCAAAGTCAATGCATTTCCTGTCTCACTTACTGGACCCATGAACCTGTTTCAACATTACATTTGATGCTCTGAGCAGTGTATGGCTTTTTGAGCAAAATGCATTTCTTTAAGGGGTTATTTAAAAGAGTGGCCCCTCCGTATGAGAGATGCCAAGCCCCAGGGTGGACAGATAACAGTGAGGGCTTTAGAAGTCTCACTAACCTACTGATGGGTTATGGGATACCAGTAGATTAGTCAGACCAGTTAGATGTCACTGGGGTTAACATGGAACATCACATTGTTTCCATACTTAAATCATTGGGTTTTCTCAGCCGGAAAGAGAGCCAATGGCTTTCTGGCTTTTTGCAGCAATTGTAAGATATCAGTAATAAATGGTAGTGAGTCTTAAGAATGAACTGAGAGATCTCAGTCAGCACTGCATTATTCTAAGCAAATCACTATTGACAGCTCAGGGTAGGGCTATGAAATTAGAAGATAAGAATAAACAGATAGCCTGTCAGCTAATGAAAGAACACGATTTAGAGGCCCCCTCAAAAGGACAATTGAGAACCTGATCCCGTTAAGGTTCAAGCCATGTTGAGACGGAGCAATGATCCTACTGTGGGGCTGGGAGATAGGGATATCTGGCTGGATGATGAAAATGAAGAGAGAGTGGAGTGAAATCCTCGGTTTAATCCTCAAAATGATCGCTTTCTCCCTTGTGTGTCCAGAACAGTACAGGCCAGTCCAGTGATTACACAGTCCCACACTTGCCGTGAGGGGCATTGGTCTGCAGATTCATCGTGCCTGGGGGGGTCGGGGAGAAGAGAGGAGGGCAGGAATGTATAGGGGTGGTGTAATGAACACCTTCGAGCCAACAGCGCTCAGAGAATTCTCCATTAAAGAGTTAGTGAGGTTAGGGGATAGGTACAGACAAATGGCTGTGGAGTCTTTGACCGCACGGTTATTGAGGATATGGGACATGGGGCGGGGGGGGGTACTGGAGTAGTAGGTAGTGTTGTCTTTAACAGCACCAGCTTTTGGTCATGCTACAAGTACAGCAATTCAATCATTACAAGGTTTAAGAGTACATAGAAGACGACGCCTGTAGCAAAGTACAGAAGTTAGATAAGCAGATGGGAGTGGGGGGGTCCCACATGTCCCGTAAAGAAATGCTTTTAGCGTTGCTTCAATCTGGGGTTCCGGAGAAGCAGGTAAATGGGGTCCCTACCCTCACCTTCTACACAACGTGGAAATACTGTCAGGAGGAGCAGAAACAAAAAGAAGGGTCATTCTGCAAGTCCTCTCCCGATAAAGGTTCCTTTCGTCCTCTGCCAGATTCCTCATATTCCATTCAGGGTTCCCTGCAAAGGATATCGGCTGAAATACACCAGCAGTGGGATTCAGGGGGTGGTTAGTACATTCATTCATCATTGTGATAGGAAGGGAGCCATTCGACCTGCATCCTCTTCCCTGTAAAAACAATGTGAATGATTTGAATGCAGAGAAATGTGAGAAACAGCCTTAAGGGACTTGTGCCCCTGGTGAAGTGAGTGCTTTAAGGGCTTGTATTTCTTTACATACCATTTGTATAATTGGAATGTTCTGACTCTTAAAATGATTTCCCCACCTGACAGAGTGTTGGTGTAGGTGGTCTGGTGAGTACAGGTAGCTAAGTGAACAGGAACATTATCCTGGGATGGCTGTGTCTATGCCAAATGGTGTTGAGAGGCTGGACACTTGGATGCTGAATGGCATTTACTGGATATGCAGTTCCCAGGCCCACATGCGGTTCCCACAGGGTGGTGCTGTACATATGCCACCCCAGTGCCCTGGATGACCTTGCCCATGCTGGTTGGTAAGAGGGCTATTACAAAGTCAGAAGGTTTTGAATGATAGCCTTTCTCAGCATGGTATGACCAGACTGGGCCGGGAACTGATTTTGATGGCCTTAGTTTACCTGTTCACAGAGTGGCACTTGTACTGTTACCGGTTAAGAATGCTGCACTTACATTCCTCATGGGTTGGGTAACATCACTCACCTAGATGATCACATCTCAGTGTACAAGAGTAAGTGGGGGACCAGTTCATTAGCTATTACACTCTGGGGTGGGGCTGGTGGACTACTGGGAGATGATTATTGGGTTTATAGTACTGCATAATGTACTCTTGTGATTTACGTACAATTTGGTTGAGGGGGTCATGAGAGTCCTACTAGTCTAAAGGTTGGATCATCACATCCACAACTTTTGAGGGGTGGAGTATCCTGTGGGGGCTGATGGTTGAAAGTTGCTTCTGTTGTGACTGGCCAGTTTAGAAACTGCAGCTGCTTTTCCCATTGGATAACTGCCCTGAATAGTTTCAAATATCCTGGGTGCATAAAATTGCACATGGAAGAGGCTTGCTCTCTTCCTTTAAGGCAAGATGAGGAACATATGCTCTGCGTGCACTTCTAAGAATGCTTGTTGGATATTCAGGTTTGTAGTGTTTGAAACACGGATTTCTCATTGAAATTTTCCCGTTTGTAAATAAATGATTAAGATACCTATTTGATGTCAGTGCATTTCCTGTCTTACTTGCCAGACCCACCAATCTGATTCAGCATTACTGTAGGTCAATGTTGATGAGCAGAGTCCAATTTCACAGCTCCCTTAAAGTGGCTACACAGATTGATAGGGTGGTTAAGAAAGCATTTGGCACACTTGCCTTTATTAGGCTGCATCCGGAGTACTGCATACAGTTCTGATTGCCCTATTATAGAAAGGATGTCAAAGTTTTGGAGAGGGTGCACAGAATAGGTTTACCAAGATACTGGCCGGATTAGAGAGCATGAGCTACAACGAGGGGTTGAACAAACTTGGGTTGTTTTATCTGGACCGGCAAAGGCTGAGGGGAGACCAGACAGAGGTTCTTCAGATTATGAAGCAGACGGTATTCCACACTCCACCCCAGGGTTGAAGTGTCTTAAATCAGATGGCATACCGACAAGGTGAGAGGGGGTAACTTAAAAGGAGATGTGAGCGGCAAGACACACACTCCTGGAATGTGCTGTCTGGAGTGGTGGTAGAGGAGTATACATTAGATATTTTTAAAGAAGAGTTTAGATAGGCAAATGAATGTGAGGAAAATGGAAGGATCTGGACATTACCTAGGCAGAAACGATCAGTTTAGTTAGCCATTCGGTTACTGATTTATTTGGTTTTGCACAATGGGTGGGCCAAATGGCCGTTCGTGTGCTGTTCTTCATTCCTTTGCTCCCTGCTCAACCGAACAGTGATCAATTCAGTCTTGAATCCTTCAAGCAGTTCCATAATCATTGACATGGAAAATAGATCCAATTATGAAGCAATATCATTTATCTTGGGTTCTGCAGCTTATCAATAAATTGTTTGGTTCACAACCTTGATTGATTCGAGGGACTAAAAATAAACTAAGTAGGAAACTACCAGCCAATCCTCTTGGCCAGATTAAGTCATCAAGGACAGTAACAAATGGTTCACAGTGGAGTCGTTTATCACTTATTACACCCATGACAGAAAAACAGATAACTGAAAAATATTTATATGAACAATTTAGTTTTTAAAAAAACTTACCCTTTTCCATTTGGTGAATTCCTGCAAGTTAAAAGAATAGAATTGATAAATGTTTCAAGATTTTCTTAGTCCATATCAGCAGAACAAAAATGACATTCAAAGCAGTAAAAGATACTTTTTATAGATATCATCACTAATTGGAACCAATTTAATAATTTAAACGAGCATTCCATCACACCAACCTGTCAAAAATCACAAATGTTCCTGGTAAATATTTTTAAATGATTTTACATAGACTGTGCTGCAAACAAAGATGACACCTCCAATCAGGGAGGAAGCTATGTACCATCCACATCAGGACCAGACTCCAAAAAAGTTATTTTCCCCAAGCAGTAAGGCCAATAAACGCCTCCACCCATTAACCCAACCCTCCCTACACCCAAACACCACTACTTATCATTTCCTGTTAGAGTCACCTTATGTATAGACATTCCTGTGCCTTGCATTAGTTCATGGACAGAGAACATATAAGCAAATCTTACGCATTTATATTTTTTTGTGTTTTATCTTATTGTTTTTTTGTGCTACATCAGATTCAGAGTAACAATCATTTCATTCCCCTTTACACTTATGTACTCCGGACTTCCTTTTCCAGAAATCCACCATCACTTCCTTAGTATCACTGACGTCGAGTGCAAAGTTGTTTTTGCAATGCCACTCAACCAGCCTCTCTATCTCACTCCTCTCACCTCCTCACTACCACCTGAGATTCTGACAACAGTTGCATCATTGGCAAATTTATAGATGACATTCCAACCTCCAGTTCCTCAAAAGTTCGAAGAGGGCACCTGCCTAAAAGTCAATCAAGATCATTCAAATCAATCGATTTCTAGGTACTAAAAGAATTCGGGGACATGGGAAGAGGGTAAGAAATGCTATTGAGAAAGATCAGCAATAATCTTGCTGAATGGCAGGGCAGCATCAAGGTCCTGAAATTAGTGTTTGCCTATTTGCACATGTTTTGGAAATTGCAGCACTGAACCCAACAAATGTATTGTGCTGTGTTTTCAGTTTTCTTAAAATAATGCTGAAGTGAAAAAAAAACAGGAACTACAACAGTATTTTGATCACAGTGAGAAAGCTGTCTCATCACTGGTTTGTAGCTCCCACTTTCAAACCTATCAAAACATTTTGGTGAAATCCTGCCGCCTCAGCTCAATACCAATCCCAAATAGTTTTTCCTTGCCAAAACACAGAAAGAAAAAGTAATAAAGAATCACAAAATCAATTGTGTGCATAGCCCACCATTCTTAATCACAAAGGAAGAAGCAGGTGAATTATAGTAATTTTTCATAGTAAGATGTATTACCAATAAACACTTACTTATCAATGCAAGCCTTCACTTTCATTAGATGATTGCCCACCTCTGGCAGTTTCACCAACAGGCTGAAAGAGGACAGAACACAATTTAAAAATGGGAACTACAAGAATCGACATTTCAAGCCTAATTCAAACAAAGCTTGGTCGGCCAATGTTTTGTCAGTTTATCGAAGGGTCACCACTTCACTGTTAGGAAATGGGGGAGCGGTTGGTGCACAGATTTTCACCGCCTGCTCTCTTGGTACAAAGATACAAGGAGTTGTTAAGCATGCACCATCACAAATATAGACTTGAATAGGCAAAGCACAGGATATGGTCCTAATGCAGGCAAATGAGATTAGTGTAGATGGGCAAAAATGTCTGCACGGATGTGGGAGGACTACAAGACCTGCTCATGTACAGTACAATTCTAATATAGGAAACAAAATGAGGGCCACAGGTACAAGTGCTGGTATGAAAGATTACTGTGTACTGACACTTAATAAGTCAGCATGGACACGGCCAGCTGAAAGACTGGTTTCTGTGCTGTACAATAATGAGACCATAAAAACCCATCTGCTATCAAGACACTGGAGCACAGGAGAATGAAGGGAGATTTGATAGAGGCACACAAAATTTTGAGGGGTATAGATAGGGTAAATGCAAGCAGGGTTTTTCCACTGAGGTTGGGTGAGACTAGAACCGGAGGTCCTAAGATTATGGTTGAAAGGTGAAACATTTGAGCGGAACCCGAAGGGGAATTCTTCACTCAGAAGGTGGTGCAAGTTTGGAATGAGCTGTCAGTGGAAATAGTGGATTTGCATTTCATTGAAACACTTAAGAGAAATTTGGATAGGTACATAGATGAGAGGAGTATGGAAGGCTGTGGTTCAGGTGTAGGTCAGTGGCAATAGGCAGAATAACAGATCAGCACAGACTAGACGGGCCAAAGGACCCACTTCTAGGCTGTACTGGTCTATGACTCTACACTGCAACAGCCTGAATATTCAGTGTTCTGCCTAATAGACATTCCTATCACCTTATTCTACATGTATTGTGGATTCTGGTGGTTTTAAAAACCAAATATTTCTCATCATTGAAAATAAATTTAGTAATACTAACACAAGTATGTGCAAGTGGGACAGCATCTCCCCATCCAGAGTCGTCGATTTAAAAAAGCGTAGCACAAGCACCTAGGACCTCTCGAAGTGCAAAATAATTTGAATCACAGCAACACACACAAAATGCCGGAGGAACTCAGCAGGGCAGGCAGTGTCTATGGAGGGGAATAAAACAGTCGACATTTCGGGCCGAGCCCCTTCATCAGGACTGGAAAGGAATACAAGCTGGCAGCTGATAGGTGAAATCAGATGAGAGGAAATTTGGGGTAAGGGGGATGAAGTAAGAAGCTGGGTGGAAGAGGTAAAGGGCTGACTGAAGGAGGAGAAATCTGAAGAAGACGACCAATTTAAATGTTTTTCATTTGTCTGATGGTGAAACAATTTTACTTAAGTGTATGAAAATCCAATTTAGATGTTATAAATAACCATGGTTCTTTACAAGATTTTTCAGTTCTACCTTTCTATCTGAGGGCTTCAAAATCTCAGCCAGCATTTTAGACCCATTCCTAGTTGCCCTTGAGAAGGTCGTGGTGAACTGCCTTCTTGAACCGCTGCAGTCTTTGAAGTGTGGGTGTAACCACAGTGCTGTTTGGGGAAAAGTTCCAGGATTTTAACCCAGCGAGTGTAAAGGAATGGAGATAATATTTTCCAGTCAGGTGTACGACTTGGCAACTTGCAGGCAGGTGTTTGCTGCCCAAGTCCTTTCAACTGGTAGGGCTAGTGGGTTTGGAAAGTGCTGTCCAAAGACTCTTGGCAAGTTGCTGCATTGCATCCTGTAGATTGTATGCATTGCTGCTGCCGTGTGCCTGTGGTGGAGTGAGAGAATAGTTGTGAATGGGATGTCTGTAGCTTGCCACATCCTGCGTGCTGTCAAGCTTCTTGAGTGTTGTCGAAGTTGTACTTGCCCAGGCAAATGGAGTGTTCCACACTCCTGGCTTGAGTCTTGTAGACAGTGGATAAGCTTTAGGGAGTTCGGAGGAAAATTATTTGCTGCCGGATTCCTAGTTAATACACTAACATTCAGAAAATCACTTTAAAAAAAATGGGCTATGCCAGATTTATCATCTCAGAAAAGAGCCAGAACAGGTTAGGACACCATACAGAATTTATCTGTTCAAATAGTGTTATGGGATCTTTTATCCAAACTTCATTTAACATCTCAAGACAGTCCTCTCTCTGCACAAGTCTTCTCATTGTACAAGCCTCCATCGTCCTTGTGCTTCAACCAACTTTCCTCAAGGATAATCAAGTCAACAGCAACTTACTCTGCACAAATTGGCACCACATTTTGCATGTCGTAACAGAATCTACACTTCTAAACCACTTAATCGGTTAGATAGTGCTCTGGAATATCCTGAGATCCTGAAAGGAGCTCTAATTCAGCTCATATCTGTTTCATGAGGAACATAAACTTAGATTACATTCCAAAGGAGGGCTAGAACCTTAAAAACTGATGCCAGAGGAAGAAGTTGTACAAGTGACATATCCTTCTTTTCTTTCTTTGTTTTTAAATCTCTTTATTAATTTTTAAGCAAACATAAATGAAACATGAATACAAAGAGTTTGAGAGTACATAGTTAATAGTTTAAGCAGGCATTCAAATATATAATAATCAATATATATAACCTCCCAAACTCACAGTATTTATGAACAAAAGAAATATATTTTTTTTAAAAAAACCCCAAAAAAAAAGAGAAAAAAACACTAACCAACATGGGCCATTGCATAATGCCAGATATATATAGTAGTGCCAATAACTCCAAACCTCCATCCAAATAATTAAGGACAATAAAAGTGAGGTTTAGGAAAAGACAGTTTAACTCATATGAAAATGTTGAATAAATGGTCTCCAAGTTTCTTCAAATTTAACTGAAGGATCAAAAAAAAACACTTCTAATTTTTTCTAAGCTCAAACAAGAGATAGTTTGAGAAAACCACTGAAATATAGTTGGAGGATTAATTTCTTTCCAATTCAATAAAATAGATCTTCTAGCCATTAATGTAACAAATGCAATCATCCGTCGAGCTGAGGGGGATAAATGACTATTATCCGCCATTGGTAAACCGAAAATTGCAGTAATAGGATGCGGTTGGAAATTGATATTCAGAACTATTGAAATAATACTGAAATATCTTTCCAATAATTTTGCAAACAAGGGCAAGACCAAAACATATGGGCCAATGAAGCAACATCAGAATGACATCTGTCACAGGTTGGATTAACATAAGAATAAAATCGAGCCAGTTTATCCTTAGACATACGAGCTCTATGTACAACCTTAAATTGTATCAGGGCATGTTTAGCACAAATAGAAGACAAATTGACTAATAGTAAAATTTTCTCCCACTGCTCAGTGGATATGAGACAATGAAGTTCTTTTTCCCATTCCTTCTTAATTTTTTCTGATACTTCTGGCTGTATTTTCATGATCATATTATAAATGCCAGCTACTAAACCCTTTTGACAAGGATTCAGAGATAAAATTCTTTTCGTAATGTCCAATGGACATAGTTTCAGAAAAGACTAACTCATTATACAAAAAATTTCTAACTTGCAAATATCTAAAAAAATGAGTTCCCCTGCTGATCTACAAATCAAACTTAACACTGGGAAATACAAATGGTTTAAGTCAGCCAAGGAAGCTGAAGCATTTGTGGCAAGTCTTCCGGCTATCCAGTCATCTTCGGAACCCGATCAGACCTCCTAAAATGGTGGATAAGTACTTCTCGTAGTAAAATTACTTTTTCTGGACTCAGACTTTACTTGAATCATTCAGACATTATTCATCGAAACTCTAAGGGCTGTTGACAATCTCTCCCTGGATTTGATGTGTGTGTAATCTATCTTTTATTGTTGTACAACTTTATCTACAGAGTTCTACAACTGACTTTAACTTGTTTTGGAGGTTTGAAGTCTTCAGTGAAGGCCTTCCTGTTTGTTGGTTCACAGTTTAATTGCCGATCTATTTTTCCTTCTTTTTATATTTATTTATTTTATTATACTTTTTTCTTTTCTTCACCCCCTTTTTTCTAATTTCTGAATTTTTTTCTCTCTTCTCTGTAAATGGTTGATAAATACTCGTCTTGAAGGATGCACATTCAATAGGGCCTTGATCTTTTTTAAGAATTAAAGAAATAGAGGCTTCGTAAAAAGATTGTGGCAATTTGCCTATAATTAACGCATCTTTAAGAATTTTACAAAGCCAAGGAGAAAGTATAGAGGAAAAGGATTTTTAAAATTCTGCAGTATAACCATCTGGACCAGAAGCTTTACCGGAATTCTTTGGAAAAAAATAGCCTTTTTTATTTCAGTTTGCGTAATAGGTGTATCTAAGAATACACTATCCTCTACTGTTAATTTTGGAATATTCAATTTCCTTAAAAATTCACCTATTATAGAAGAATCCTCAACAAATTCTGATTGATACAAGGAATTATAAAAATCTTGAAAGGCTTTATTTATCTCTTTATGGTCGATCATCAGAGTGCCATCTTGTTTACAAATCCCAGTAATCTGTCGTTTAACCGAAGCAGTTTTCAATTGATTAGCCAATAATTTGCCAGACTTATCTCCATGTACATAAAACTGGGTTCTAGATTTAATTAACTGATTTTCAATCGAAGAGGATAATAACAAACTATGCTCCATTTGAAGTTCCACTCTTTCTTTATAAAGTTCTTTGCTGGGGGTCACTGAATAAATCTTATCAATTGCTTTGATTTTATTAACCAATGTTAATATTTTAGAATTAGTTAGTTTCCTAACTCCAGCAGAGTATGAAATAATCTGTCCATGAATAAATGCTTTAAAAGTGTCCCATAAAATTCCACTAGAGATTTCTGCTGTAGAATTTGTTGAGAAAAACAAATCAATTTGTTGTTTAATAAAATTAACAAAGTCTAAGTCCTGCAATAAAATAGAGTTGAACCTCCAAGATTTAGCATTAATAGATGAATCCATTATCTTAATAGATAGCTTCAAAGGTGCATGGTTAGAAATGGTAATAGAGTCATATTTACAATCGATAACATGTATAAGTAAACGGTGATCAATGAAAAAGTAATCAATTCTTGAATAATTATGATAAACATGAGAAAAGTATGAAAACTCTTTGTCATTGGGGTGTAAAAAAACGCCAAATTTCGGAAATTGCAGAATCAGTTATAAAGGAATTAATAAGAGGAGGTTATAAAGGAGGTTGAATATAAAGGAGGTTGAAGAATCTATAAAAATGGAAACGCCTCTTACTTTGGCTTGGGAATTCGAGTGATATTGTTGTCCCTTCTAAAACCTAAAAAAGCGTTGACTATCCACCTTCCTCACATGAGTCTCTTGTACAAAGATAACATTAGCATTCATTCTATGGAATACTTTGAATATTTTTTTTCCGTTTAATCGGATGATTTAAACCATTAGTATTCCAAGAAACAAAATTAATAATCTTATCCATACTGACAATATTTACAACAATTAACACACAAGGTTAAAAAAAGATGAACTCATGAATCCGGAAGAGGGAAGTAAGTTCAAGGAGAAACTGGAAGTCACGACACTGCAAGCATTTTTGTAGTTTCATATGAGCCCATGAAGTAAAACTAAGCATAAAGCAAGCAAAAAGAAAAGAAAAAAGAAAAATCCCCCTCCCTCCACCCTCAAAACCCCAGGAAAAAAGCCAAAAAGAGGCAAGCAAGCAATCTAACACTAAAATTACCCCCATGTCTCAAGACGGCAACTCAAACAAAAAAAAAGTTGAATAAAAGATACAAACCACCCATATTATAAGAAAGGGTTGGTACAACAAAAATTAAAATATAAAATTAGTATTATATATACTAATATATATGGGTTTTTATATTTATATATATATAAAAAACAAGGATTTTTTTTAAATTAAAACGATAAAACCCATAATTGGATAATATTGTATTAGTGTTTTAAAAGAAAGTCCTTAAACTTATTCAGACACATCAAAACAGATGTGACTTTCCAAGCACTAAGGTCTTTCGGAAAGAAGAAACGACATTTTATTTTTTAAAAAATCTTAATATTTAAACGTTAAAAATATAAAAAAGTGTATACGAACTTAAAAGAAAACCCTAATGAATTACTTTCAAAACAGATTAATAACATGAAAAAAACAAACTCAGGATAAACCAAAAACGGATTATAAGAAATACGTGTAAGCCATCACGTTAAAAAAAATCATCTTATAAAAGATCCAAAACTATAAACTAATTATTACATTAGTCAACCCGTAGAAACAATAAAACGTTATTCTTCAAGGAATCTTTGAGCATCCACTGGAGATTTGAACAGCCGATAAGTTCCATCATTGAGAGTAACTCTCAAATGTGCTGGAAATAACAGCGCTTGCTTGCAGCCTTTCTGATGAATTTCCGACATAACCAATTTAAAACTTCTGGACTGTAGTCTTCCAGAATACAGAATTTAAAATCTTGAAAGCTGATCATACCCTTTTTCTGGGCAGCCCGAATCAAACGCTCTTTGGTATGAGGATAATGGACCCGGAGAATTACTTGTTGTGGTTTCAAACTTGAATCTGAATGAAAACGAGAAATGCGATGTGCACGGTCGATTATTAGAGGGGAATCCAGTATTTCTGAGCCGAAGACATCCATTAAAAATTTGGAGAAAAAGAACAGTGAGATCGCCATTCTCAAATTTTTCCAGAATCCCAATTAACCGAAGATTTTGTCTTCTAGAGCGGTTTTCAAGATCAGTGATTTTAAATTTATAACGATTCATCTGTTGAGAAGTCCAAGCTTGCTGTTGTTGCAAAGTTTCAATTATACGATCTCTCTGGCGAGCGGCTTCTTCAAAAACTAAAATACTTGCTTGTTGTTTTTGTGACTCCAGTGTAAGTGCTTGAAGTTTTGTGTCAAATGTCTTTAAAATTTCATTGAAAGTAGAAAGCTTCGCGGTTAATTTACTCTCCAGTTTTCCAAGTCTGTCGTCCATAAGATTTGCAATTGCTTTTAAAGTTAACGGTTCTTTCGTCTGTTTCGATTCCTTTGGTCTAGACATTTCAGCGAGTTGAAAATGATTCAAACGATTGAAAAAAATTTCATATGTTTAAACCCCTTTAGAATAGGTATAAAAAGATCAATTAGGGGGTGTTTGTAGGTTAAAAAAAGTAAAAGGATTGGAGCAAAGCCTAAAACTGCTTCACTCCATACCCTTCTTTTGCCTTGGTATTTTCTCCTTTGCTATACTTGCACCGCATATATAAAAAAAATCAGCACATATCTTCACAATAGTGTCAATTGTTTTAAACACAGTTCTGCTACCACATTGAAAGGTTAGGTGACATGTGTACTTACCGTGCCTTAACAGCAAACTGTGAGCTTGTTCTCAAAACCAGAGGCATCTTACTTTGAAGAGGCATACAAGGCTGATTCTCCACAACGAAAGCACTACATTTTAAAAGTTTAAAAACAATTTCTTTCAATTTAAAGAAAGCAACACAATATTTTGAAAATTATTTCCAGTTAGCAACAGCTCAATCGCCTGCTTTTCTTCAAATTAAGCATTTTTCAACATGTTTCTAACTCCATACCTCTCATTCAATTTTATTTGAAATAGTCATCATTAGAATGTTATTCCCATATGATCAAATTCCAGGCCATTTTATGTGGAATGAAAAAAAGCAAAATGCTGAATAATAGGTGACACTGTTTCAGCACATAGACAGCTCATCTGGGCAAACTAACCAAACTATTAATATTGAATAAAAGTATTGCAACACTCCAGCTGCCACAGGGCAAGCTTTCATATGAAGCAAGCACCATGAAAGGCCCCAAATTAAATGTACTCTAAGAATTCACCTCCCAAAACAAATAAAACTGTCTCGCACCTTTTAATGACTTTGGTTAGCAGAATTTTAGCATGCTTCTCCAAAACAGGCCTTTGTATTTTAAAAGGATCCTTATCGTAGGTCACTTTCTCTCCCAGTTCCTCCAGTTTTTTCAGCAGCCTTTTCACTTGAAACAAACACACTGCATATGCAGTAAACCTTGGAAATAAGAATATAACCAGAGTTGAGGTTAGCAGGCAAATCTTTGCCAGGGTTTAACTCAGACAAATCCTTCTCTTTTCACTTCACGTGAAACATTTTACTGGACAACTAGGCAGGTGGAATGGAACTCCCTTAAAAAAGTAGTGACGATGAGCATTTATATAAGTTTCAAAGTTATCAGTTAAGTGCCTTTATTTTAGGCAGAAGATACACTCATGCACTAATTTGGATGACATGAAGATTAAAATTGTCACTCCACCAAGCCACAGTGGAGTGTTAAGGTTGTACACAGTAATAAGGTTGTGTCAAGTAAAGCTTTTACACGTAAAGCCACAAAACATAGGAGCAGAATTAGGCCATTCAGCCCATTGTGTTTGCTCCACCTTTCCATCATGGCTGATTTATGTCCCCTCTGTACCCCATTCTCCTGCCTTCTCCCTATAATCTTTGACCCTCTTACTAATCAGCAACCTGTGCTGTAAATGTACACAATGACTTGGCCTCCACAGTGATCCATGGCTATGAATTCCAAAGATTCACCACGCTCTGGCTAGCATGAGCTTTGGCTTTGTTTGCAGTCGCTATTTTACACAGTTAATAAATTAGCTGTTTTTAGTTTTGCTTAATTATGTTTATAACAGGCATTTTTGAAGTCACATTAAAAGTTCCGATGGCTGAACCAACAATTAGTTGGACTTTAAAACAATAGCAAGGATTCTGAAGAATTTTTAATGTAACAGCATGTTGGGCAATACATGAATCATGCCAAATTAAAAGCAGAGGAACTTCCATTGTTTGGAGAATCAAAGTCTGAAACATCTGTTGTCCAGAATGAACTTCGGTCTGCAAATCAGTGAATTGTGGAAGCAGAGAGAACAACTGTCTTTGTTCTTGCCATGAGGGAGGAGATGGGGGGCTGCCATTTTATGACAGTAGTTCCAAGATTAAGGAGGCATTAAGTTAAAAGCAAGGTGCACAGGAACTTTTTCTGGCAGAGGGAGACAAATCGCTAGAATTCTCAGCCAGAGGGTCATGGCACTGAGGATGATGATTTAAAGAGGAAGGAGATAAGGTCTAAAATTGAGGGCAGTGAGGAACTGGAACAGAAGAGGAAATGAGGCCTGCAATAGATCAGCTGTGTTTGTCTTCAGTGGTGGTTAGGTACGAGGGGCCAAACGGACTACTCCTATTCCTAATTGGTCTTCTCATATTGCATTTAGTTTCCAAACACATCCAGGGAGGGGTAGCAACTCTGGTAAAGGGACTTGTTGTGTCCAGCCCAGGGTGGCTCGCACACCTTTGGTCCACAGCTCTCACCTGTGGCTCCAACTAGCTGTTTGCATGCCACAGTGGCCACAACCCGGTACACCGCTTCAACAGGCGGGCTAAAGCAGGTGAGGGTAGCCGGTAGCCTTATACCCCAGTGAGATATGGGCATGCCTAGCACGTGAAGTCAGCTCCGAGGGATCCTGGGAGTGTGTGGTGGGACAGTGTGGAGGGAGATTCACTCTGTGTCTGACCCTGGGAGTGTGTGATGGGACAGTGTGGAGAGAGATTCACTCTGTGTCTGACCCCGGGAGTGTGTGATGGGACGGTGTGGAGGGAGATTCACTCTGTGTCTGACCCTGGGAGTGTGTGATGGGAGAGTGTGGAGGGAGATTTACTCTGTGTCTGACCCTGGGAGTGAGTAATGTGACGGTGTGGAGGGAGATTCACTCTGTGTCTGACCCTGGGAGTGTGTGATGGGAGAGTGTGGAGGGAGATGCACTCTGTGTCTGACCCTGGGAGTGTGTGATGGGACAGTGTGGAGGGAGATTCACTCTCTGTCTGACCCTGGGAGTGTGTGATGGGAGTGTGTGGAGGGAGATGCACTCTGTGTCTGACCCTGGGAGTGTGTGATGGGAGAGTGTGGAGGGAGATTTACTCTGTGTCTGACCCTGGGAGTGAGTGATGTGACGGTGTGGAGGGAGATTCACTCTGTGTCTGACCCTGGGAGTGTGTGATGGGAGAGTGTGGAGGGAGATGCACTCTGTGTCTGACCCTGGGAGTGTGTGATGGGACAGTGTGGAGGGAGATTCACTCTCTGTCTGACCCTGGGAGTGTGTGATGGGAGTGTGTGGAGGGAGATGCACTCTGTGTCTGACCCTGGGAGTGTGTGATGGGAGAGTGTGGAGGGAGATGCACTCTGTGTCTGACCCTGGGAGTGTCTGATGGGACAGTGTAGAGGGAGATTCACTCTGTGTCTGACCCTGGGAGTGTGTGATGGGACAGTGTGGAGGGAGATTCACTGTGTCTGAGCCCTCCTCACCCAGAGAGCAGCCTAGCATGGTTGTGTATCTTATCAGCCCACAGAGCTCCAGCAACATAACAGGCCCTTTAGCCCTTCTATTCCATGCTGTCAGAATCCTAGACCAGTACAAGTACAGCACCAGAACAAGCCCTTCGGTCTATGTTTGGGCCGACCATGATCCAATTAACTTTTCCCTTCTGCCAATATTTTTGCATTCTCTGCATGCTCACGTGCCCATTCCAATGCCTCAAACACATCTGCCCCCCCAGCAGCACATCCCAGGCACTCACCACTGTGCAAAAGAAATTTGCCCTGCACATTTAAGCATTCCCAAACAAAAGAACTGGTCAATGACTTCAGAATAGAGAGTGGTACACGTACTCCTGCCTACATCAATGGTGCCGAGGTCGAGAGGGTAGAGAGCTTCAAGTTCCAGGACAGAAACATCACCAATAGCCTGTCCTGGTCCAACCACAAAGATGCCATGGCCAAGAAAACTCAGTAACATTTCTACTTCCCCAGGAAGCTAAAGAAATTTGGCATGTCTCTGATGACCCTCTCCGCCTTTACCAATTTTTAACCGATGTACCATATTAAGCATTCTATCTGGCTGCTTGAGAGCTTGGTATAGCAACTCTTCTGCTTGTGACAAGAAACTGCAAAGTTGTAGACACAGCTCAGCACATCATGGAAACCAGCCTCCCCTCCACAGACTCTAAACTACACTTCCAGCTACCTCAGTAAAGCAGCCAACAAAATTAAGGACCCCTCCCACCCCAGACACACTCTCTTCTTCCCCCCGCTCCCATTTTCTTGGGGGGCATGGCTTACCTGGCCAGTTGAAAGCTGCTTCTATCAAGTGCTACACCTGCCCTTACACTTCCTCCCTCACCACCATTCAGGGCCCCAGACAGTCCTTCCAGGTGAGGCGACACTTCATCTGTGAGTCGGCTGGTGTGGTATACTGTGTCCGGTGCTCCTGGTGTGGCCTTTTATATATTGGTGAGACCCGACTCAGACTGGGAGACCGTTTCACTGAACACCTACGCTCGGTCCGCCAGAAAAAGCAGGATCTCCCAGTGGCCACACATTTTAATTCCACGTCCCATTCCCATTCTGATATGTCTGTCCATGTCCTCCTCTATTGTCAAAATGAATCCAAATTCAGGTTGGAGGAACAACACCTTATATACAGCTGGGTAGCCTCCAACCTGATGGCATGAACATTGACTTCTCTAACTTATGTTAATGCCCCTCCTCCCCTTCTTACCCCATTCCCTGACATACTTAGTTGTTAGCCTGTTCTCCATCTCCCTCTGGTGCTCCCACCCCTTTCTTTCTCCTGAGACCTTTGTAAATAAATGATTAATATACCTCCT
Source organism: Hypanus sabinus (assembly GCF_030144855.1). Classification (NCBI taxonomy): domain Eukaryota; kingdom Metazoa; phylum Chordata; class Chondrichthyes; order Myliobatiformes; family Dasyatidae; genus Hypanus; species Hypanus sabinus. The sequence goes on along the minus strand of NC_082738.1, from coordinate 34,361,310 downwards.
CATTGTCCGTGTTTTCTGTCTCACTCATCAAACCCATGAACCTGCTTCCATGTTACACCCATCAGGCAGAAGATACAAAAGCCTGAAAACACACACCACCAGGCTCAAGGACAGCTTCTACCCCACTGTTATCACACTCTCGAACAGACCTCGTCCAATAAAATGGACTCAACCTCACAATCTACCTTATGATCTTGCTTCTTATTGTTCACCTGCACTGCACGTTCCCTGCAGCTGTTACACTTTATTCTGCATTGTTATTGTTTTACCTTATTCTACCTCAATGCACTGTGTAATGATTTGATCTGTATGAACGGTATAAAAGACAAGCTTTTCACTGTGTCTTTGTACATGTGACATAATAAACCAATTCCAAACTGCAAGACCTCCCTCAGTCAGCACAACACATCATTCTACATACCAGCTCTCCAGTTGGTCCAAGCAAATGTTCAAAGGGGCACCAATACAGGCCTTCTGTTGCCGCCTCTTCCAGTCTGCCAGCTCCTCTTTCACCAGTGTACTGAGGAGCATCTCAGCTTCACCTAGAAACTCTCCAAATTTTTCAAGGACTTGCTGCCAAAGACAAAACAAAACTCTCAAAACACTTAAAAGGAAATGTTATACAAGTCTAGGATCAAATTCTAGGTACGATGTGAAAAAAAAAGGATGTACGTCTTGTACAGTTGGTAAAATTCCATCTTCCCGGAACATCCTGGCGCAATTCTACACCGTCATCATAGAGAGCATCCTCACATGAGCCATTACTGTCTGATTTGATGCAGCATCCGCTCTCAATAAATAAAAACTATAGTGAACTATGGGGCCAGCTGAAAAAGTCATTGGCTGCAGTTTACAGTCCCTGCAGGGCTTGTAAGGGCAAACTGCCTTTTCCAAAAGCTCCTTTCTGGAAAGCACTACAAGGCCATTAAAAAAAAACTTTAAAAGTTTCTTCCCTATTCTAGTCAGTTCTACCCCCCCCCCCAATCACCTGCTCCATCTACTGCCCTTGTCACTGCATTATAAACACTTTAAACTACTTTTTAGAATGCTGTTTACATTGTAAATACACATGCTGGTATTTATGTGTTTATGCACATTTTATTCAATTCCCATATTGTAACCAAGTTTATTTTGTATAGTTCTTTATTCTTATAATTGAATGCTTTTTGTTTCATATTGTACCAACACGCCACAGCAAATTACTCATACGTGTAAATGTATATAGTGAATAAAGTTGATCTCCGATCTGCTCTTTACACACTGGGAACTCTGATAGATTATTTGGGCCTAAATCATCCCCTAGACACAAGAAAAAGTAATTGAACCAATTTTATAGAGTCTCTCCAAGACCCAACAAAGGAGAATTTGGGGGTTGGGGTGGAATGGAATGGAAAGGATGGTTTTCAGAGGTGAAGAATAAAAACCACACACTTAAAATTAACATCAATGGGATGATACCCGTCAGTCTACTTGCCATATGGATTTTTGCCATTAGAGATTTTGTTTATTTGCTATTTTTACAATTATGAAATGCTTGATATGGCATCAGAATGGTTGCATGGGAGTCATTATGGAGTTTGATTGCGAGACGTGCAAATTACTAACAGATAATAACTAATGAAGGACTAAACAAGACGACATATTGCACAGCTGGAATGACTATTCAGTCAGAATAACTAAAATTGCAACTGTCACTCCACTCTTTAAGGAGGGAGGGAAGTAAGAAACAAGAAATTATAGGCCTGGTAGCCTGACTTCAGATAGGAAGATATTGGAGTCTATTATTAATAATGAGGTTTTGGGGTACTAGAGGCACATAGTAAAATAGGCCAAAGTCAGTGTGGTTTCTTTAAGGGAAAATCTTGCCTGACAAATTTGTTGGAATTCTTTGAAGAAATAACAGATAGAACAGACAAAGGAATCAGTGGATGTTACTTGTTTGGATTTTCAGGTGGCCTTTTGAAAATCTGCCACACATGAGGCTGCTAAACAAGATTTAAACCTATGGTATTACAGGAAAAATACTAGCATGGATAGAAGATTGACTGACTGGCAGGCAGGAGACAAAGTGGGAATAAAGGGTGATTTTTCTGATCGACTGCCAGTAATTAGTGATGCTCCGCAGGGGTCAGTGTTGGGAGCACTTCACGTACGAGGGATTGAGTAGGCTAGGCCACTGTTTCTCAGAGTTTAGAAGAATGAAAGGCAATCTCTTAAAAGAGCTCAACAGGCTGGATGTTTCCTCAAAGATGTCCAGGACCAGGGGTCAGTTTCAGAATAAGCAGTCTGTCATTTAAGATGAGGGGAGAAGTTTCTTCATGAATCTTCTGAATTCTCTATCCCGGGAGCCTAATGGATCACAATCAGTCATTGATCACAATCAAAAAAGTGATTGATGGATTGCAAGATATTAAAAGGAATGAAGGAATAAGTGGGGATTTTTTTTTTTAAAATAAGTGGGGATAGGACAGAAAAATTGTATTGAGGTAGAAGGAGTTAGAACACATTGAATGGTGGAGCAGGCTTGAGGGACCAAATTGTATTCGTCTCTTGTTTGAGGTTCTTAAATAGATGTACTGAAATATTTCTTGCATCAAGAGTGGTACATTATATTCCTAAGTTTTCATAAAAATGTAGGTAAAAAGACCATCTATTTCCTCATGTATTTTCACCCCCACAGGAAACTATCCCTTCCTCCCCCCCACCCTCCTGTGCAGAGCACAACTGGAAGTAACTGACAGTTAATGAATATTGAGAATTGAAAAATATGAAATATAAATAAACTCAACACCCAAAGTGTCTAAGTTTAGCTATTAAGAAATGAAAGATAAGCATGGGTGGTCTACAGTTGATCAAGGTCTTGATTGATCTAATCTAGACCTTATCACTAGATTCTCGCTTATCGCATACTCCTTAAAGCCTTGAATAGATGTGGTGCACTGCCTCCAGTGCATCATTCCTCCTTAAAATAGCAAGAAAACTGAACATAATACAAACCTCATCTTACACTTCACACCCCTTACAATATAGTGAACATGGTCAGGGACATTAAAATTGAAATGTGGAGGATGTTTAGGGAGCACTTGCATGGGTTTCTGGGTGGGTTTGTCCCATTGAGGCAGGGAAAGGACGGTAGGGTGAAGAAACCATGGTTGATGAGAAATGTGTTGGAAGAAAGAAGCTCAGTTAAGGTTTAGGAAGCAAGGATAAGAGAGATTTTGAGAGTTAGAAGGTAGACATGAAAAACCTTAAGAACAGACTTGAAAGAACTAGAAGGGGGCATGAGAAGTCCTTGGCCAGTGGGATTAAGGAAAACTCCAAGGTGTTCTACACACATGAAGACCATGAGGATGACAAGAGTTAGGATAGGACTACTCAGGGAAAAAGCAGGAAACAGGACTGGAGTTAAAGGAGGTAGGGGAGTCGCTAATGAACACTTTGCCTCAGTATTCACCAGTGAAAGGGACTTTGACATGTTCCAGCATATCAGCCTGAACTATGTTGACCTCTCATTTGTTAATGTTTAGAAAGAGGATGTGCTGGAACTTTTGATTTATCAGCATTTTGAGAATCATAACCTGATTAGGGATAGTCAGCATGGCTTAGTGACAGGCAGGTCACATGCCTGATTGAATTTATAGTCAGAGTCATAGAAAACTAGAGGCACAGAAACAGGCCCTTCAGCCCATCCAGTCCGTGCCTAACAATTTAAACTGCCTGGTCCCATTGACCTGCACCTGGACCATATCCCTCCATATTCATCCCATCCATGTACCTATCCCAACTTCTCTTCAATGTTGAAATCTAAAATCGCATCCACCACTTGCGCTGAAAGCTCATTCCACACTCTAACAGCTGAGTGAAGAGGTTTACTCTCACGTTTCCCTTAAGCTTCTCACCTTTCACCCTTAACCTCTAGTTCTAGTCTCACCCAACCTCAGTTGAAAAAGCCTGCTCGCATTTACCCTATCTATACCTCTAACAAATCTCTACTCAATCCTCTATGTTCTAGGGAATAAAGTTCTAACCAATTCATTCTTTCCTTATAAATCAGGTCCTCCAGACCCAGCAACATCCTTGTAAATTTCTCTGTACTCTTTCAACCTTATTTACATCTTTTCTGTAGTTAGGTGATCAAAACTGCACACAATACTCCAAATTGGCGCTCACCAATGTCTTATACAACTTCGACATGACATCCCAACTACTGTACTCAACACATTGATTTCTGAAGGCCAAAGTGCTAAAAGCTTTCTTTACAACCCCATGTACCTGTGACACCACTTTTAATGTATTATGGATCTGTATTCCCAGATCCCTCTGTTCTACCACACTCCTCAGTGCCCTATCGTTCACTGTGTAAAACCTACCCTGATTGGTCCTACTGAAGTGCAAAACCTCACTTGTCTGTATTAAATTCCATCTGCCATTTTTCAGCCCACTTTCCCAGCTGGTGCAGATTCCACTGCACACTCTGATGATCTTCCTTGCTGTTCACTACACCCCCAAACTTGGCGACATCTGCAAATTTGCTGATCCAGTTAACCAGATTATCATCTGAGATAAGTGACGAACAAATTATTTGAGGAAGCGACAAAACAAATTGATGAAAGTAGAGCAGTGGATGTGATGTATATGGATTTTTAGTCAGGCATTTGATAAAGTTCCCCATTCGAAAATTCAGGAGGCATGGGATCCAGGGAAACTTGGTTGTGTGGATTCAGAATTGGATTGTCCATAGAAGGCAGAGGGTGGTAGTAGATGAAGCATTTCCTGTCTGGGGGTTGGTGACCAGTGGTGTTCTGCAGGGATCTGCTCTGAGATCCCTGCTATGTGATTTTTGTGAATGACTTGGATGAGAAAGTACAAGGGTGGATTAGTAAGTTTACAGATGACATGAAGATTAGTGGTATTATGGATAGTGTTGTTGTTCCTTTTTACGCCTTGTGGTACATCAAGCAGCATTTGTTGCCACTTCCTTAGCATTTGTCTGTCTTTTTTTTTTACAAGGCCGAATTGCTAGCTTGATGCTCAAACCAGAACAGATAGAAAGCGTGCAAGGGGCTCGGCAAACTCAAACCCAGGACCATTTGCCTCCAAGTCTGGCCGGCCAGCATTGTGGATAGCATCGAAGGTTGTAATAGGTTACAACAGGACATTGATGAGATACAGAGCTGGGCTGAGAAATGGTATGAAGTTCCCTCCAGAAAAGTGTGAAGATCAAATGCGAAGGCAGAATACAGGGCTAATGGCAGGATTTTTAGCAGTGTGGAGGAACAGAGGGATCTTGGGGTCCATCTGTATAGACCCTTCAAATTGACAGTGCAAGATGATAGGGTGGTTAAGATGGCACATGGTGTGTTGGCCTTCATTAGTTAGGGAATGGAGTTCAAGAATAAGGTAACGTTGCAGCTTCATAAAATCCCTAGTGAGACTATACTTAGAACATTGTCTTCAGTTCTGTGGAAGCATTAGAGGGAGCAAAGGAGATTTACTGGGATGATCCTGGATTAGACAGCATGTCTTACGAGGACAGGTTGAGTGAGCTGGGGCTTTTCTCTTTGGGGAGGAGGATGAGGAGAGATGATTTGAGTGGTGGGTGCTTAGAATGTACTGCCGGGGGAGGGGGGAATAGAGGAAAATACATTAGGGAGATTTAAGAGATTCTTATATAAGCAAATTGATGAAAAAAAAATGGATTATGTGGGAGGGAAGAGTTAGATTGATCTTGGAGCAGGTTAAAGATTGGCACAATACCATGGGCCAAATAGCCCGTATTATTCTATGGCAAATATCCAATTAACCCTAATTACCTACTGTACACACATGCTAATTTTTGTGTGTTTTGTGAACTAAAATTGATAGGTGCCTTTGTACAACATACATCGCTGTTTAAATGATAATTCCATTTTTTATTTTTGTCTAAAGTAGATAACTCTATTATACTTCAGTATTCCAATTCACTTAACCTTTCTATAGCCTTTTTAGGAACCGTGCGTTTTCAACTTGCTAACCTGTTATTCTTTGCACTTCTTTTAATCTCTGGCTACAGCACACAGCTCCTTCATCCAGTGCATTCTGAAGAAAAGTCCCTGTCTGAAATGTCAACTTTATTCTTTTCTGTAGATACTATCTGACCTATTGAGTTCCTCCAGCATTTTGTCTGTGTTGCTCTGGATTTTCAGCATCTGCACAATCTTGTGTTTAACAAAAATTATAAGTAGTTATGTACACAATCCAGAATCAAGCATGTGGCACATTAGTTGGCAATATGGAGGGAACACCAAAACCTCCTTCAATGCCCCAAGTTTCAGTGACACACTTCCTGCACCCAGGCCATAATCCACAGAACTTACTTTTCTATTGTTGTCCAGAATATTTAGCATATTCTGTAGCACCTTTAATTCTTCTTCTTTCTGCTTCTCAGAATTGTTTGATTCTAAAATACAATCAAATTATCGTTAAGTACATAGTACAGATTTCTGCAGGATGCAATAGGAATTCACAACCAGTGCATTCCACCAACATTGAGTAGAAACTGTGAAGTCCCATTAATTATATATATATTTTTATATATTATATAAATAAAAACATCCTTTTGCCATAGTGAGGTGGAGTATATCGACCCATCTTTAGTCCATCACTGACAAAAGCATTGCCAATTGCATCGGGGGGGGGGGGGGGGTAATAGCAAAAATCTTTCCCTTGGTAGGGGTGACTACAAAGGGCATAGGCGAAGGTGAAAGGTAGGAGATTTAAGAGGGGATCTTAAGAGGGAATTTCAACTACAATCACCCCCCCCCCCAAAACACACAAAGTGGTTGGAATCTGTAATGCACTGCCTGAAGGGGTGCAGGAGGTAGACACTCATAACATTTTAGTACCTAGACAAGCACTTGAAAGGCACGGATGGTTGCAGACTGGATGTTGGAAAATAGGACTAGTGTGGATAGTACAATGATCAGCATGGACATGGTGTACCAAAGGGCTTGTTTCTATGCTGTACCATTCTATGCCTCCTTCTACCTACACCCACCCCCAATATTTAAAGCTCTCACTTCCTGTCCTTTTCTCTGCCCTTGGAAACGCTTGCAGGGATAAGACAGTACAAGGCATGCATGAGTATCAAAGCTAGCAAGAGAGCTGGAATAAGCCACACTACATACATCTATACTACTACAAAAGGAATCACTGTTCTGGGAACGTAGAGAAGTGCAGGTCTCCAGGCAATTCCAGAAATCAGAAACTGGAGAAGACAGTAAACAATGACCTATATGCGACAAAGTTGCCAGAAATACCAATAAATGAACAGTGACAAACCGTTCAAAGAGCAGAATATACCCTGCCCTATTGAAGGAGTCACCTTAGCATTAACTTCAGAAATTAGAAAGCAGTAAAACCCCTTCTCATCTACTTATTGCCAAGTCTGGGGACCTACAGGGACAAGAAAAATACTCACCTTGAACTTTGAAAGTCTTGAACTTGAAATCAAATTCATCTTGTTGTTCTTCTAGGAATTTCAACTTCTGCTCACATGCCTATACGCAAGTTTGAAATACATTTATCAGAGACAAGAGGACTCATACATTAAAAATAAGTTCTATGATTATTCTGACTACAAAATGCATCTCTGGAAATTTCCACATTCTTTGATTTGTCCCCAACATCTATTGGTATATTGCTGTCACATGTACTGATATACAGTGAGTAACTTATTTTGCATGCCATCCACACGGATATTTCAAAACACACATACATTTGAATTCATTCATAAGGAGAAAGCAGAATAGATTTACAGTTAAAGAGAAAGTGTAGTGCAGGTAAACACCAAGGTGCAGGGGCCAGGACAACTAGGATGTTGATCCATAGACACAAGTTTGAATCCCACCACAGCAGCTTGAAAATTAAAATCAAGCAATTCAATAAATGGGAATTACAGCTAGTCTCAGTAAAAGCGACTTCAAACGTACTGCATTGTCACAAAACACTACCTGGTGCACAATGACCTTCAGGGAAGGAAAGCTGGCATTTTTACCCAGACTTACATACAGCTCCAGATTCAATATGGTTGATTTTGAACTACTTCCTCAATCAAATCTGGGGAAATTAGGGTTAGATAATAAATTCAATTGTGGCCAATGACATCTACCTCCAGAGAGGGGATGGATAGACAAACATAAATTTGTCTATCAAGGGTGCTCCCTGTCAGAGGACATAACATAGAAACATAGAAAATAGGTGCAGGAGTAGGCCATTTGGCCCTTCAAGCCTGCACCACCATTCAGTATGATCATGGCTGATCATCCAACTCAGAACCCTGTACCTGCTTTCTCTCCATACCCCCTGATCCCTTTTGCCACAAGGGCCATATCTAACTTCCTCTTAAATATAGCCAATGAACCGGCCTCAACTGTTTCCTGTGGCACAGAATTCCACAGATTCACCACTCTGTGTGAAGAAGTTTGTCCTCATCTCGGTCCTAAAAGGCTTCCCCTTTATCCTTAAACTGTGACCCCTCGTTCTGGATTTCCCCAACATCGGAAACAATCTTCCTGCATCTAGCCTGTCCAATCCTTTAGAATTTTATATGTTTCAATAAGATCCCCCCTCAATCTTCTAAATTCCAGTGAGTATAAGCCTAGTCGATCCAGTCTTTCTTCATTTTTAAGTCCTGCCATCCCAGGAATCAATCTGGTGAACCTTCTCTGTACTACAGTAGAACCTCCCTGCTCCTGTACTCAAATTCTTTTGCTATGAATGCCAACATACCATTTGCTTTTTTCACCGCCTGCTGTACCTACATGCCCACCTTCAATGACTGGTGTACAATGACACCCAGGTCTCGTTGAATCTCCCCTTTTCCTAATAGGCCACCGTTCAGATAATAATCTGTTTTCCTGTTCTTGCAACCAAAGTGGATAACCTCACATTTATCCACATTAAATTGCATCTGCCATGAATTTGCCCACTCACCTAACTTATCCAAGTCACCCTGCATCCTCTTAGCATCCTCCTCACAGCTAACACCGCCGCCCAGCTTTGTGTCATCTGCAAACTTGGAGATGCTGCATTTAATTCCCCCGTCTAAATCATTAATATATATTGTAAACAACTGGGGTCCCAGCACTGAGCCTTGCGGTACCCCACTAGTCACTGCCTGCCATTCTGAAAAGGTCCCGTTTACTCCCACTCTTTGCTTCCTGTCTGCCAACCAATTCTCTATCCACATCAATACCATACCCCCAATACTGTGTGCTTTAAGTTTGCACACTAATCTCCTGTGTGGGACCTTGTCAAAAGCCTTTTGAAAATCTAAATATACCACATCCACTGGCTCTCCCCTATCCACTCTACTAGTTACATCTTCAAAAAATTCTGTAAGATTCATCAGACATGATTTTCCTTTCACAAATCCATGCTGACTTTGTCCGATGATTTCACCTCTTTCCAAATGTGCTGGTATCACATCTTTGATAACCGACTCTAGCATTTTCCCCACCACCGATGTCAGACTAACCAGTCTATAATTCCCCGGTTTCTCTCTCCCTCCTTTTTTAAAAAGTGGGGTTACATTAGCCACCCTCTAATCCTCAGGAACTAATCCAGAATCTAAGGAGTTTTGAAAAATTATCACTAATGCATCCACTATTTCTTGGGCTACTTCCCTAAGCACTCTGGGATGCAGACCATCCGGCCTGGGGATTTATCTGCCTTTAATCCCTTCAATTTACCTAACACCACTTCCCTACTAACATGCATTTCCCTCAGTTCCTCCATCTCACTAGACCTTCGATCCCTTACTATTCCGGAAGATTATTTATGTCCTCCTTAGTGAAGACAGAACCAAAGTAGTTATACAATTGGTCTGCCATGTCTTTGTTCCCTATGATCAATTCACCTGTTTCTGACTGTAAAGGACCTACATTTGTCTTGACCAATCTTTTTCTTTTCATGTATCTATAAAAGCTTTTACAGTCAGTTTTTATGTTCCCTTTCCTAATTAAGCCCTTTGTCCTCCTCTGCTGGTCTCTGAATTTCTCCCAGTCCTCTGGTGTGCTGCTTTTTTTTGTTAATTTATATGTTTCTTCTTTGGACTTGATACTATCCCGAATTTCCCTTGTCAGCCACGGGTGCACTACCTTCCCTGATTTATTCTTTTGCCAAACTGGGATGAACAATTGTTGTAGTTCATCCATGCGATCTTTAAATGCTTGTCATTGCATATCCACCGTCAATCCTTTAAGTAGTATTTGCCAGTCTATCTTAGCTAATTCACGTCTCATACCTTCAAGGTTACCCTTCTTTAAGTTCAGAACCTTTGTTTCTAAATTAACTATGTCACTCTCCATCTTAATGAACAATTCCACCATATTATGGTCACTCTTACCCAAGGGGCCTCGCACGACAAGATTGCTAACTAACCCTTCCTCATTGTTCAATACCCAATCTAGAATGGCCTGCTCTCTAGTTGGTTCCTCGACATGTTGGTTCAGAAAACCATCCCGCATACATTCCAAGAAATCCTCTTCCTCAGCACCCTTACCAATTTGGTTCACCCAATCTATACGTAGATTGAAGTCACCCATTATAACTACTGTTCCTTTATTGCACGCATTTCTAATTTCCTGTTTAATGCCATCCCCAACCTCACTACTACTGTTAGGTGGCCTGTACACAACTCCCACCAGCGTTTTCTGCCCCTTAGTGTTACGCAGCTCTACCCATATCGATTCCACATCCTCCAGGCTAATGTCCTTCCTTTCTGTTGCGTTAATCTCCTCTCTGACCAGCAATGCTACCCGACCTCCTTTTCTTTCCTGTCTATCTCTCCTGAATATTGAATATCCCTGGATGTTGAGCTCCCATCCTTGGTCACCCTGGAGCCATGTCTCTGTGATCCCAACTATATCATATTCATTAATAACTATCTGCACATTCAATTCATCCACCTTGTTACGAATGCTCCTTGCATTGACACACAAAGCCTTCAGGCTTGTTTTTCCGACACTCTTAGCCCTTATACAATTATGTTGAAAAGTGGCCCTTTTTGCTTTTTGCCCTGGATTTGTCTGCCTGTCACTTTTACTTTTCACCTTACTACTTTTTGCTTCTACCCTCATTTTACACCCCTCTGTCTCTCTGCACTTGTTCCCATCCCCCTGCCATATTAGTTTAAAGCCTCCTGAACAGCAGTAGCAAATGCTCCCCCTAGGACATTGGTTCCAGTCCAGCCCAGGTGTAGACCGTCCTGTTTATACCAGTCCCACCTCCCCCAGAACTGGTTCCAATGCCCCAGAAATTTGAATCCCTCCCCCTTGCACCATTTTTCAAGCCACGTATTCATCTGAAATATCCTCCTATTTCTACTCTGACTAGCACGTGGCACTGGTAGTAATCCGGAGATTATTACCTTTGTGGTCCTACTTTTTAGTTTATCTCCTAACTCCCTAAATTCACCTTGTAGGAGCTCATCCCGTTTTTTTACCTATATCGTTGGTACCAATGTGCACCACGACCACTGGCTGTTCACCCTCCCATTCCAGAATGTCCTGTAGCCGCTCAGAGACATCCTTGACCCTTGCACCAGGGAGGCAACATACCATCCTGGAGTCTCGTTTGCAGCCGCAGAAACGCCTATCTATTCCCCTTACAATCGAATCCCCTATCACTGTAGCTCTCCCACTCCTTTTCTTTCCCTCCTGTGCCGCAGAGCCACCCATGGTGCAATGAACTCGGCTGCTGCTGCCTTCCCCTGATGAGACATCTCCCCCAACAGTATCCAAAACAGTATATCTGTTTAGGAGGGAGATGACCTCAGGGGACTCCTGCGCTACCTGCCTACTGCTACGCTGTCTAGTGGCCACCCCTTCCCTTTCTGCCTGTGTAGCCTTTACCTGCGGTGTGGCCAACTCACTGAACGCGCTATTCACAACTTTCTCAGCGTCGCGGATGCTCCAGTATGAATCCAATTCCAGCTCCAGGCGCTCAATGTGGTCCGCCAGAAGCTGCAGTTGGACACACTTCCTGTACACACAGTCGTCAGGGACTGGAAGTATCCGATTTCCCACATGCTGCAGGATGAACAAACCAGGGGGCCGATCTCAGCTGCCATGACCTACCCAATACTTGCCTCAACTTTTGAAACTTTCTCCTTTGAAAGGAACTTACCCGGCCTTACCTCACTTGGAGTGAAGCTCGTCCTCAGCCTCTTCTCATCAAAGCCTCCCGAGTCAAAGCCTCAAATCACCACTCCTTCACTGGCCGCTTTCCGCTTGAGGTAATCCTCTATTTATTTGTTTGAGCTTTTCAAACTGCTTGGTCACCTGACCTCGATTGCCCAATCAGCTGCTTTCTGCTGAGTCTGAGCTATTCATATCTTGATTGTCTAATCAACGGCTTTCTGCTGAGCTATTCAAATCTTGACCGACTTGATTGTACAGTCCAACTGCCAAAACTGCCAGAATCTCTCGAGTCAAAGCCTCAAATCTCCACTCCTTCACTGGCCCACTCACTCACTGGCCGCTTTTAACCAACAAGTCTGCGTTTACAAGGAGCTCCCAAGGTGCAAAAAAAAACTGATGACTCAACCCAAGTATCTGAATGGATTTGCAAAACCAGCATTAAACAATGAGGCACTCACCTGCACACTCATTTTCAGTGCAGTTATTTTTTGTTCTACGTTCTGGTGCCTTTCAAAGTCCACAGGTTGCGACTGCCCCATGACAGCCTAGAATAAGAAAGCAATTGACTCAGTGATGAAAATAAAGTTCTAGGACTCAGCTTTCAACACTTGGTACAACTATCCACTGTATTACAACACGAAAGCACTTCAATGGACAGTGATAGTACATTTAAAAGAAAAGGTTAAGCATTATTCAATCACTCCTCCACTGATGTAAATAGATAATAATTGCAATCTTCTTTGAATAATTCAGCACACAGATTGACAGGAACAAAACTCTTCCAATGAAGAAAACCAGTGAAGAGAGACTTAGTAACACGTTAACCTTTGATATAGAAGAGTTGAAGTTCCACAAACAGTATGATTTTGTTAAGTGCAGAAGCTTAACCTCTATCCAAATAACATACATCACCTGTCCAAACTATGGCTTCCAGAACCTTTCTACTTGATGATAAATGAGGAAGCCATATTATCTTTGTATTAGGCAAAGATACAGGTACAACTTTCTTTCTCTACTGCCCAAGAGTTACATGGTACATCTTGACCCCAAAACTGGAAGTGGCAGACAACAGGCATTTAAGCTGCTGCTCCTTACCATCGAGGGATGCAAGACTGGCAGGAACTATTTGTTCAAATAAAAGCATTGTTTTTGTATTCCTCACAATAAAGGCAGCTTCACAGACTTATCTGAGCCGTATATCAGACTTTTTCCCAAAAGGTGCAATTCCTGTTCTTGGTCTGCAAACCTAGGTCAACTTGACCAAAATGGCTCAAGAAACAACAGGATGGTGAAAATTGAGAAGTGAAAAGAAAATGTGGGAAATTCTTGTTAGACAGCATCTTGGGAGGGAGAAACAAGGTTCAGCATTTCAGATTTTTCCACCAACCCAAACCCTTTGGCCTGACTCATTCATACCAACTGAGACACCTATCCATGCAATTCCATTTTTCTATCATTTCTCTATTCCTTTCCACTTACTTGTGCAAGTGTTTTGTTGCTGAAAGCACTGATTGTACCTGCCTTTACCATCGCCTCTAGCAGCTCATTCCATATTCCCACTTACCCATCAGATCTTAAATGCTTCCCCATGTGGTAAACCGTGTATATGTCTGGACACGCCCCTCTGCTGACTGCTCCTGTGGCTCCTCCCACAGACCCCTGGATAAAGGTGATGGTGTCACTGCTCCTCCCACAGTCCAGGGCGGTCATCCAGCATGGACGTGCTCTGTTTTACTGTTAATTAAAGCCTTTCAGTATTTACTCTACTTCCAGTCTTTTGGAGTTATTGATAGTGCATCACCCCATCACCTTAAATTTACATCTTTTAGTTTTAAATGCCCCTAACCTTCTTTGTGTCTCTCATAATTTTATGAAACTCTAAGGTCACCTCCCAGCCTCCTGTAGTCCCACTGAGAACAATCCCAGACTATCCAATCTCTCCTTGTAACTAAATTCTTCATTCTCGATGACATCTCTTATGCAATTTTTGTAGCACTACCACATCCTTTCCATGTGACCAGAACTTAACTCACTCTTCTGAGTGACCAAACCAATGTCTTGTACAGTTCCAACATGATGGCTCAACTCTTGTATGCAGTGACTCTATCCATAAAGGGATGCAAACTGAACACCATTCTCCACCCATATAGCCGTTTTCAGGGAGATGTCTACTTGCACCCTCGAGGTCATCCTATACAATAATACTTAAAGGTCTCTATTGTTTAATGCATATGCCCCACCACCACCAAATCATTTCCTGCTAGGTCACCTCATAATACCTAGCATCACTTTATGTATATACAATCTGTAGATAAGCTAATCGTAAGTATTTATTTTAATTGTGCATTTTCATGTGTTCTTTATACTTGGTGTGTGTGTTTTTTTTTTAAATGCTGCATGAGATCCAGAGTAACAATCATTTCACTCTCCTTTACACCCGTGTCCTGACAAATAACAACAAACATTCTTGAATCTTCCCAATCATTCTCTCCATCTAATCTCCAATCTACATGTCATCCAATTTACTTGTAACTAGGACATTCACTTGTATATAAAAAATGTCCTAGCACCATTCCCTGAAGTACAGACTTTCAGAAAGCTGTTACGAAAGACTATAGAAAATTAAGACATTCAGCTCAAGTCTGCTTCACCATTCTAATTTTCCCTTCCCTCTCAACCCTATTCTCCTGCCTTCTACCATCAGCTTTGACACCCTATCTATCAGAACTCATCAACCCAATAACTTGGCCTCTACAGCTATGAATTCCAGATTCACCACACTTTAGTGATAAATTCCTCCTCACCTCTATTCTAAAGGGACATCCTTCTATTCCAAGGCTGTGCCTTTCAGTCCCAGACACTCCCGTAATTGGGAACATTTTCGCCATGTCCACTCTGTCTAGGCCTTTCAATATTTGGCAAGTTTCAATGAGATTACCAGCCTCCTCCCCCATTTCTCCTGAATTCGGGTGAGTACAGGCCCAAAGCCATCAAATGTTCCTCATATGTTTAACCCTCAATCCCAGGATCATTCTTGTAAACTCCTCCTGTCCAATGTCAATACATCCTTTCTTAAGAGAGAGAAATCTGACCAATACTTTAGAAAGACTCAGCTTTAGCCCCTTACTTTTATATTCTTGTCCTTTTTAAATGAATGCTAACATTGTAATTTCCTTACCACTGACTCAACCTGCAAGTTAGCCTTAAGGGAATTATGCACTAGAATTGAGTCACCTTGCACCCCCACTTCCTGAATTTGCTAACAATTTCAGGAAGTCTTGTCCTTCAATCTTCTATTGCTTTATTCTAATCTATTCTTTTATTGCTCTACTTGTTCTTATACCTATGACTGTGTGGTTAATTACAGCTCCAAAGCCATATTCAAATTTGCTGAAGACACCACTGCTGTTGGCCAATTCAAAGGTGATAATGAATTAGCATATTGGAGGAAGATTGAAGATCTGGTTACAATATCCTCTCACTTAACATCAAAACCAAGGAGCTGATTATTGAGTACAGGAGGATGAAACCTATGTTCCTTGAGCCAATCCTCATTAAGGGATCAGCGTTGGAGAGGGACCATAACTTTAAATTCCTTGGCATTCTCTTATGAGAGGATCTGTCCTGGGACCAGCACGCAAGTGTCATCACAAAGACACAATGGCCTCTACTTTCTTAGAAATTTGTGCAGATTCAGTACGTCATAGAAGTTTTTCAAGCATGTAGATAGACATACAGTGAAAAGTATCCGGACTGGTTGCATCATGACCTGCTATGGAAACACCAATGCCTAGGAATAGAAAAGCCTGCAAGAAGTGGTGGATACAGCCCAGTCCATCACAGGAAACCCCTCCCACCACTGAGCGCATATGCAAATAATGCAGCCACATGAAAGCAGCATCCATCAAGGATCTCTTCTCACTACTGCTATCAAGATAGTTAATGTAACGTGCAGTGAGATTATTGGCTGGAGTTTAAAGCAAGGATTTAACTATCCTCTAGAATTGGCATTTATATGATGTACAACTAAATATTTGTGCTTCAGTAATATTTTGGTCAAGTTTGAAAGGCAAGTCTGTGTAATTATATAAATGTGATTCTGTGGTAAGTGATTTAGTCCATAAAATTTGGGTTCACACTGTAGAAGACCATTTATTAAAATTGTGGCAGAACATTTACTCACATCCCTTAATGTTTCAAAATGCATGTCTGAATCCTGAAACTAGCTAGACTAACACAAATCCTACAACGGCTGTAATCATGAACAGCTCCAAGCAGGTATTAAAATGCTGTGCCCTTTGTCTTTTCCCAAAGTCACAAACAGTTTGCTCATACAATAATAGTTTTAATTTCCAAATACAACTTCAACTCAAATTTCTCTGTAATGCAGAGTTTGAATGCAGTTTTCTTTGGGGGGGGGGGTGCCCAATAAGGCCAATAAGGTTTCACCCCAGTGATTGCTATGCACTTGCACGCTATGCTGCATCACAGAATGGTATACCTCATCCAGAATGCTGACAGGAGGCACACATCCAAACAGCTGTGTTTTGCTTTCATGCAGGTATCTGATCCTTAAAATACAAGCAAGCAGAGGAAGAATTCATTCAACAAAAGACAGTAGTACTAAGAAATAAAAAGAATCTTTGGACTATAGTGCAAAATGTTATATTACAATTTCCCATGCAAAGAAATTAAGTTTAAATTTAAAGCACATGGCAACTGTAAGTCAGTGGATTGCCTCAGTAGATCCTATTTGGAAACATCTAGTGCGCCCATTTGGCCCATTGGTGGTAACTTACAAAAACAGCATTTTCGCACGTAATGCAGACATGGGAGCATATACTGGATTCCGATTAATTGGGCCATCGGTTAAACTGGGCAGCCACTTATTTGGGACAACTCTTGAAACACAAAGAAAATAACCTCTCATTTATTTCGGACAGTATGTCACTTTGGACAGGAGTCTGTTGCTTAACATAACTCTTGCCGGTTATGTGCACATTGTGTAGCTAAGAACAAACTACTTTTAAATAGCGCCAGTTGCATGTGTTTGTGTTCAAAAAGCACTGATTTGCGTCACTGATAATGAGCAGCAAGACAATTTGGGACATTTTGCTCACTGTAGTTTCAAGCATTCTGACTTGAAAATGCCAGAAACAACTGAGTGAAAATGAAACTATTTCACTACTTCAACAAGTTAGGAACTATGAAGCATTTTAAGGTAACGACAATCAACTTGAATGTTACCTTTGGTCCCCACTGGACACTCGGCTCTCAGCTGTGGCTCCAAGCAGCGGCCACACCCCATTTTGACAGGTGGGCTAAACCAGGTGAGGATAGCTAACGGATCTCATACCCCAGTGAGATAAGGGTATATCTGTCCTAACATGCAAAGTCAGCTCTGACAGACCAGGTGGATCAGTGTGAGATCCAATGGACAGGAAGGCAGTTCTGCAATGCTACATGGAGAGCAAAGGGCATGACGTGGCACAGAAGTCATGGTCAGCCATTGCAACCAAGGAAGACCCCAAATGTGACAACTACTCGTCGAACTGGACCCCTCCTCCCACCCCCCGTGCAACGGGTTTTCCACTTTGAAAACTCCCTGCATAGGTTTCCTGTCATCGTCGGATATGACAGACAGCCAGTCACCAGTAAAATAGGTAACGTTGCAAGTTGATCTGTATTTTATTTAAATACATAATTTGTTACTCAGTTAAACAACAGTCTGTCCTTTTTAATTGTATCCATGAAACTTCAGCAAATTGGGCCAGATCCCTAATTGGGCCAGCTCCCTAATTGGGCCAAAATGTACTGGCTCCGATGAATCCCATTTAGCCAGAATCCACTGAACTTGCATCACAATAGAGGACAAAGTTAATGGTTTAATTTAAATTTTTACCTTACAAAATAGTATGCAAATCAAGTAGGTAGGCCAGTGGGAACTGGTTAATTAATATCAGATGACAAACTGATAGATAAAAACAGAAATTCAAGGGCCCTGGCTAAAAATATAATATCTATAAAGTGTAGACTTTGATGTAAAGTGTCCAAGTTATAAAGACATTCATGGCAGCTGATGTTTAAAGGAAATGCTGGTAATAGTAGGTCAAGCAACAACAGTGAAAAGAAACAAGAGTTAACATTTTGATTAATGACTTTTCATCAGAACTGGAGAAATGAGGAAGTTGTCGAAAGGGATCTCTGATAATTAGTGGTGGTGATAGTGATGTACTATTCATGGAACTGTTTGGAGAATGAGAGTGTGTGAGAGAGATTAAAGATGAGAGGCTTAAAGATCAGGCTTTACATATCCTGTATTTGCATAAGGAAGTGCGCGAGAAGAGGAGATGAAAAACCAGACAAGTAAAGGGACTTGATCAAAGTACTTTCCCCAAGTGATCACAGAAGACAGAACTGGATCTTTAATTTTACCCTTTCTTAGCATCCAAGGATCCAACCTTTTGGTTTCATTCTCCACCAATCGCTTGGACCTGCACTCACAGATTTTACACATCCCATCAGTGAGTCTATAAGCAAAAATCACAGCCTCAGAACACAAGGTCAGCCACTCAAGACTGAGGTGAGAAGGAATTTCTTTACCCAGAAGATGGTAAATATTTTGAATTCTCTACCCAAGGAGGCTGTTGTCAAGAATATTCAGGACAGATCAATACATTTTGGGGTATTATTAAAGGAATTGAGCAAAATTTAGTTACAACCAGAGGGTGGTACTACAGAAGATGAGCCATGATTGCATTGCACAGCAGGCAGAAGAAGCTGCATGGTCTACTGTTGTTTGTTTCTTGTATTGTGATGTAAACCTTCACAAATTGGTTACTCTAATAAAGCAAACTTTAATTTGTGTCTTAAAAATGTATCCTGCTGTAGAGGAGAACCGACAATGGGAAAATGCATTATAGCAGTCTTTTAACAGCCATTTAATGAACTATTCCTGCTCTGGAAATGGATCACAGTTGTGGCCTAGCTTCTTTGCCAAATAGCATCATCTGTGTGTAGGGTTTATTGGACCACACCCACCAGTGGATGTCTTGCTGTCTACAGAAATGATGGTATAAAGATGAAGTCTTACTAGGTGGCTGCAGATACAATTGTGCACATCTTACATTGTGTCTCAGATGACCAGATAAATACTTAAAACAGAATACAAAAGCAAATTCTCAGTGGCCACTTTATTAGGTGCACCTGCTCGTTAATGCAAATATCTAATCAGCCAATCATGGGGCAGCAACTCAATGCATAAAGCATGCAGACATGGTCAAGAGGTTCAGTTGTTGTTCGGACCAGACATCAAATGGGGAAGAGATGTGATCGAAGTGACTTTGATTGTGGAATAGTTGTTGGTGCCAGATGGGGTAGTTTGAGTATCTCAGAAACTGATCTCCTGGGATTGTTACGCACATCTCCAGAGAATGGTGAGAGAAGCTAAAAACATCCAGTGAGCAGCAGGTCTGTGGGTGAAAAGGCCTTGTCAATGAGAGGTCAGAGGAGAATGGCCAGACTGGTTCGAGCTGACAGGAAGGCGACAGCACCTCAAATACCCACATGTTGCAACAGCAGTGTGCAGAAGAGCATCTCTGAATGCACACCATGTTAAATTTTGAAGTGACTGGGCAACAGTTCTGAAGACCACAAGCATATACTCAGTGGCCACTTTACAGGAGGCCATTGTGTAGACTCTGTCTGTGCTGCTTTACTTGGCCAACTGAAAATGAAGAGAATCACAAGTTTTTTTTGGCTTTTACCTTTCAACTATATTCTCATATCCCCACCAAAAAAAAACATCATTGTCAAAAAACTTTGTTGATGTCATTTACATGAGAAGTGGGGAAATAGGGAAAAAAAGCTCTGATTAAAGTTGCTGTTCAGTTTTGGGAATGCATGAGAAAATTTAAGCAAAGCGATAAAGAACTGGTAGTATGAGGGGTGATTGATAAGTTTGTGGCCTAAGGTAGGAGTCAATTTTAGAGAACTTAGCACATTTATTTTTCAACATAGTCCCCTCCTACATTTACACACTTAGTCCAGCGGTTGTGGAGCATACAGATCTTGGACCTGCAGAAAGTGTCCACAGATGGGTGATTGATAAGTTCGTGGCCTAAGGTAGAAGGAGATGAGTTGTCCAGCTCTCACTACATTTATTTTAAGACTTAACAGGGCTGAATTAGCAAAGAAAATCCCTTGACTCTCAATTCCTTTTTAGGAATCTAGAAGCGTCAGAACCTGCTCCTTACCAGGAGGCATAGATCCCAGACTCTGATGATCTACCACATTCACCCTTCAGATCCTGGACTCCTTCAAGTTCCTTCTCATTGCAAACAGATAACAGAATGGTTGGAAAGAGCGTGCATCAGAATTTACTAGAGTCCATAAACATGTAGCACACTACAAGTCAATTTGCTGTGTGTTTATTCAGGGTGCAATACAAATTCTCTAGTTAAAGACAGGCACATTTGTATATTTTTAAATGGTATCAAAAGGCTGCTAAGGTGGTTATTTTTCCTGACACACCAAAACTGAAAGTACCTTGGATGGCAGTGTTATGAAATGAAGCAACATGATAATATTTCCAAAGAAACATCAAATCTTTTCATCTTCTCTCAGATGAGAAGAGTATTCACTCTTTCATCTCCAAAATGGTGGATTCTCCTCACAACAGCTTGTTCTACCTCTAACAATGCCTCACAAAGCTAAATCATTCTATCATTTGCGCTTGCTGCAGACATTGCTTCCCTTAGTCTAGAGTAGGACAACTTCAGACCATCCAGGTGCCCTCAAGGAACCACTTGGCTACTGGACGCATCATTATTGCAGCATTTCATGCGCATTCACCAAAAGCACAAGGAGATTTATTTGAAAGGAGCATGACGTGATACTAATGCAATAAAACAAGGCCACCAGTCTAAGACTAGATTAAATCAGCTCCACACCACGACTGAACAGCCCCACATTGCGAATGGTCAGTGTACTGGAGAGATCCAGGTTCGTCTGACAGCCTAGGCTCCTGAAGAACTACCAAAAAGAAAAGATTAGCGGATTAATAAATAAATACATACTTTGGCCCTCATTTGCATTCTTCATACCTGCTGATCCTCTGCAGCATTGCTTAGGATCATCTTCTCCTTATTCAGGTAAGAAGCGACATTCTTTGCCAATAGAACAGGGTCCTCTCCATAATAAGCCTAATGAAAGAGAAGCCAAAGTATTAACATGCTATACAGAGCAGCTTACTGTGATGACTGTAGGTTCCTTCTTGTAGTACACAGGTGATATAACTATGCCCCCACTGGTTCTTCTAAAGGGCTTTCCAATTGCTTATTCAGAATCAAGCAATTAATCTCTCCCTTTAAGTAGTTATTTGATTTCCTTTATCACTGAATATGTCCCCACAATCCTTTCTGATAGTAAACGCACATTACAACACTAACACGTTAATATTGCTATTTATACTGTAGCCAGCCCGCAACTGCTTTTTAGTTATCTTAACAAACAGTAACCAGGGCATTTGGTTTAAAGCTTCCCTTTTGTCCTCTTCTGCCCAAGGCCCTGCAGGTAAAGTAGAAAGGCAATGGTTGTTAGTATAGAAATTCTCTCCATTCTACTACATTCGATAACTATGATTAACATTTTACTGGGGTGAAAGTCCGAGACAAGCTGATGAGAGTTTAATGCTGAGAAGTGTGAGGTTCTACATTTTGGCAGGAATAATCCAAATAGAACATACAGGGTAAATGGTAGGGCATTGAGGAATGCAGAGGAACAGAGAGATCTAGGAATAACAGTGCATAGTTCC
Source organism: Hypanus sabinus (assembly GCF_030144855.1). Lineage (NCBI taxonomy): Eukaryota > Metazoa > Chordata > Chondrichthyes > Myliobatiformes > Dasyatidae > Hypanus > Hypanus sabinus. Next base: position 34,339,314 of record NC_082738.1, on the reverse strand, counting down.
CTGAAGGTGGAGTCTCATGTAGATAGGGTGGTGAAGAGGGCTTTTGGAACGCTGGCCTTTATAAATCAAAGCATTGAGTACAGAAGTTGGGATGTAATGTTAAAATTGTACAAGGCATTGTTAAGGCCAAATTTAGAATATTGTGTGCAGTTCTGGTCACCGAATTATAGGAAAGATATCAGTAAATTAGAGAGAGTGCAGAGACGATCTACTCGGATGTTACCTGGGTTTCAGCACTTAAGTTACAGAGAAAGGTTGAACAAGTTAGGTCTCTATTCATTGGAGCGTAGAAGGTTGAGGGGGGATTTGATCGAGGTATTTAAAATTTTGAGAGGGATAGATAGAGTTGACGTGAATAGGCTGTTTCCATTGAGAGTGGGCGAGATTCAAACGAGAGGACATGATTTGAGAGTTAGGGGGCAGAAGTTTAAGGGAAACACGAGGGGGTATTTCTTTACTCAGAGAGTGATAGCTGTGTGGAATGAGCTTCCTGTAGAAGTAGTAGAGGCCAGTTCAGTTGTGTCATTTAAGGTAAAATTGGATAGGTATATGGACAGGAAAGGAGTGGAGGGTTATGGGCTGAGTGCGGGTAGGTGGGACTAGGTGAGATTAAGACTTCGGCACGGACTAGGAGGGCCGAGATGGCTTGCTTCCATGCTGTGATTGTTATATGGTTAAAGACTGATCAACTCAAAATAGTGAGGACAGATTTCCATTTCCCAGCTATCATGAGCTACAAAATGATTACAAGACTATTGAAAAGGTTTAGTCCCACTTCAAACACACTGCCTGTTGCAACATAAACCCATTTACTCAGAATCTAGATCATAAAATTTCTGCAACTTTGGTGTCATTTTTAGTTTACTGAGCCAAACCAGAGTTGGATTGCTGCAGGGATACAAAATTTCAGAAGTACTCATGCTCTTTAATCTAAGATTCAATGAAAAGGACTACGAATTTAGAAAATCTTGGTTTCAGACAACATATTTGAGAGTCACATTATGACAGTCAAGTAAAGCAGCTACAACTGGCAATGATCATTTCACTCTTGCAATAAAGAAAGCAGGCATTTAACCTTAAAGGTAGAATCAATAGTCATACTTTATTAAACTAGTAGAATGGGAATTCTAAATTGCAGCCATATTGCTCTATTATTCTCGCATTCCTTCATTCAAAGCTTAGACACTCAAATTTTGCGCTTGTTCTGCTTATTCATTGGATGCATTTCCACATTTCATAGCTGGAGATATTGTTTGGAAATGATATTGCAAAAAAAAAATTGGTACAACATTAAGGGTTTGAAAATGCAGCCAATGCTTGAGAAAGAAAGCTCCTTCAGTCAATTACTTTGAACTGCAGCAAATCTTTGTAGACAAATTTTGCAGCAATGTTGCGCACATGATTCAAATCACAGTAAGCATTTAGCAAGTTGTAATGACAAGAGGAAGCCAGCTGAAACACTGGGAGAATCCTATCCTTGGAAGAGTGCAACATTCCCTCAGTACTTACATGAAATGGCAGCCAACATTACACGTACTGAAGTGAGACTATTGGAAGGAAATCGCTTCTCTTTTGCTCCCCTTTCACAAACACATCATGACTGCAAAACTTACTCTATGAATTTGTGCCTTTGGTTTCTATGACCACCATGGAAAGAGTTAGAAATACCAGCAATCTGGCCAATTAAAAGTAGCAAACAAGCTGGAGGGAACAGAAATCTCAGATCTTATTTTCACCTCTGCTGGTCCCAACAACGTCAGGGTGCTTGAGGCAATTCAGTAACCGCAACTAACACAAAAGACAGAGTAAAGTACAGTTGATGAAATACAGCCAAACAAAATAACTTATTTGAAATCATTTACTTATTAAAAAACATGAATTGCCAAACCAGTCCTAAAGCAAAACAATCCAGTTTAGTCAAAAACAAGTGTAAAAAATGTGCATAAAAAATTTCTGCAATACAAGTTTTGCACATGCTACTTCTGTATTTGATTTCACAGGTGTAACACAACTAACAATTTCTATGCAAAACATGTATCAACAGTACAAATCAAGTTACGTCATTAAAGCACGAAAAAGTTTAACATTGCTAAAATTAGAATGCAGACTACCTCACCCGTTATGATTCATTGGTATGCACAGTTTGCAACATATTCATATAATTAATATATCTGGGAGCTGAAAGCTACAGAATACTCAAATTCACTGTTGGTCTCCAATGTCACATTACAGATTCTGGTCATCTGAACCACAGGGAATATGGAAATACAAGGTAGGATGGTATTGATGCACCATGAATGTCTCTTTCACTTGGTTCTTGCACTGGGCTCCATTGACTCGAAATGTTTTTGGAAGGGAAGCAAAGGCCAAAAGATGGGAGGCTTATTACTACCAGCAGCCAGATAGTACCAGCAACATGCATTGACTTGGCAGGGTACAGAACAGCTGAAAAATTGAGCAGAGAAATGGCAGATAAGAGTTCAATTCAGGAAAGTGTGAAGTGATTTATTTTGGGAGGTCACATACAGGTGGAAAGTATACAGTAGACAAAACAGCCCTTGGGAGCATTTACAGAGGGATCTTGGGGTGCAAGTCCATAGCTCCCTAAAAGTGGCAATACAAGTGATCAGCATACTTGCCATCATGGATAAGGCACAGAGTACAAAAGTTAGGAAGTCACGTTGCAGCTGTGACTATGTTAGCAGTCCAAACACAAATGGACTAGAACAAATCTGGAGTATTCTGTGCAGCTCTGATCACATTACATGAAGAATATGGAGTCTGCAGAGAAGATACTGATGAAATTTACCAAGAGGTGTACTAGCTACAATGAGAGTTTGGACAAACTCAAGACTGTTTTCTCTGAAACATTGGAGGCCAAGGGCATCCTGATAGAAGTGTATAAAATTAAAAGTGGCATATATAGGATAGTCAGTCATTTTCCCAGGATGAAAATGTCAAATTCTAAGAAGCATGGATTTGGGATGAGAGGGGAAGAGTTTAAAGGAGATATGCAAGGCAAGTTATATACTGTAACTAACACACACAGACTGTGTGATAGATTCCTGGAATGTGCTGTGAGCAAAGGTAGTGAAAGCAGGTACCATAGCAATGATTTAGTATTTAAACAGGGAAAGAAGAGGGGGATGTAGGCAGATAGGATTAATTAAATTGATTGGCCTATTCCTGTGGTGTACCACTCAAAAAAATTGAATATCCTTTCATAACTGAAGCTTGACTTTAAAAATCCCAGGTGTCACAGAATGTTCTCCAGTGACCCTGCTAAGATATTCACACATTTCGGGGCAGAGGTCCACATGACTATAGGCTGACCTGCTTTGAGTTTTGCACTCAAGTTGGGGAAGTAGAGGTTAAAAAAAAAAAACAAGAAAAACCATGATGCATTACATGGCATTTTAAAATCAAAACAAATCAAAATTCTTTAACATTCACTTCCCACTTGAGGGAATTGGTCTCCAATTGTAACTGTAATGAAGCAAATCAAGAACTTTCCATTTCCCCAAATGCAAGTTTTACCCAGAAGCAATCAAAGAATTTTTAATTTTTAAATTCACTTAATTTGCCTACTTGAAAGCAAGATAAAAGGAACTACATGAGGTACAGTGGAATGCTCCACTTCATCAGATTCACCTCCCATCTGCCATCAGATTTCTGAACAGTCCATGAACACTTCCTCACCATTTGGATCTTTTCTTTTTGCACCATTTCCTATTGTTTTAACGTATAGTAATTTTATGCATTGCCCCACAGAATACTGCTGCTGTTGGCATCAACGACCAGCACCGTTTGAGGATGTGCTGGGGGCAGCCCACAAGTGTTGCTACACTTCTGGTACCAATGCAGCATTCCCAAAATATACTAACCCTAACCTGCACGTCTTTGGAATGTGGAAGGAAACTGGATGTGCAGCCAGTTTAAGTTCCCAGTGTGTGGCTATGCTATAGAGATCACTGAGATTGCAGGTTTGATTTCAGATCTCAGCTGTGATTAAAGTTGCAACCTCATTGTTGTCAAGGATGCTCTAATTGGAGTAATTCACTCTGGACCAAGAGAGGGAGAGGTCATTCAAGATTAATACTTTTGACAACTATTTTCCCAGGACCATTCTGTAACATTTGTACTGCCTCTAAGGAAAAGCTTTCTAAGATGTGGGATTCAGAACTGTTCAGAGTGCTCCAGATGCAGGTTAACTGGGACTTTATAGCTGCAGTGCAACTTTCAATCTCTTATTCTAGCCCTATTTATGTGAAGGGCTGGCATTCTGTGAGCACTCTGGATTGTTAGATCACTGTGATATTTTGATGATCCCATACATGGGCCTCGATCTCATTGGATCTCCCTTGTTTATAGATTTTTAATATTTAGAAAGTTATTGGCTCTTTTAAGAAATTGGATCCAGCAAAAAGCAAACTGCTAGAAGAACCCAACACATAGGCATCCATCTGTGGGTCCACAGAATTCCTCCAGCAATTTGTGTTTTGCTCCAGATTGCATCCATAGTCCCTCGCCTCCAAATTGGAGGATAATGCACTTGATAGCAATTAAATTCACTTGCATACTTTTAATATCCACTGGCATAATCTATAAATCATCATTATCATTTGCTTGCAGTGCTGCCCGATGTGTTTGGATATATTGGTTTCTGTTCTACCATCCAAGTCATTTATAAACCTAGTCAATAAAGCGTGCCCCCCCCCCAAAAAAAACACATTTCCTAATGTTAATTAAACATGTAAAAATGTGAGTTTGTGGGGGGGGGGGGGGGGGAAGGGTGGAATAGAGAAGAGAAGAAATACCTGACAAGTACATACATGGAAGAACAGCATCAGTTCTGCCAATATGCCAACTGTAACAGCCATACAAAGCAGACAAACGAGGTTTAATTCCAGCTGTACAGCATTAGCTGATGACAGCCCAAATGACAAATCAGCCTCCGGGTAATCATTCTTGGTGTGCAGCTTCAAACAAAGAATGGAAGTCAACTAATACAAATGAAAGCATACCTTTGGAGAAGAGCCGGGGGGTGGGGAGGGGGGGATGAATCAACTGGAGACAAATAATTCAATTCGGGAGCCAAAATATCATGGTTTCCTTCTATCCCAGCACTTCAGCTCAAAGTAATATCTCTATACACTATTCCAGGCTACAAGTCGACAGCAGCCAGTTTAAACAGTAAACAGCAACGATTTAGGATTTAGACTGCACAATACCTGTATATTATGCTTGTATCTCTTGAAATTGTGCTGGCAAACAAACAACTTGTCCTGTATAAAGCGGCTGTATTGATTGTTGATTTGGTCCAACAGATTCTGGTAGTGAATGGTGGCCAGTGAGTAATTGGTTATGGCTTTATCCCTGGAAAGAGAATAGGACGACATACTTCATTCTGTTTTGAAACTGCGTACACTGCTTTATCTCGCTCCTTATATTTAACTGTCCAAAAGAAACAGAAGTAGAATTAGGCCATTCAGCCCATCAAATTTTCTCCATGTTATATAATGCCACAGACACCTTGCCACTTCTGAGCAACTAGAGCCAACTTTTAAAATCTCAAATACAAGTCCCTCTACTTCAAAGTAGATGTTAGAACTTCACAAAATTATGCTCCACTGTTAAGACCTTTTGCAAAACAAAAACCTCTGAACTTCTCTTTACCCATCTCCTATCTATGGTATTGAAAAAACTTATCAATAGATCTTACTTGCAAGCTCAAAGTAAGTAATCACTGCAAAGGATACAAGGAACTAAAATGAATCACTGACTGAATTTAAATGTAAAAAAGGGCTGTGGCATCCATAGGACCCAACAACTATGAGTCAGCATGTGCAAGAGAGGCAAGATCAGGAAAAGAAAAACAAGGAACAAAGATGGTGAACTCAATCTTTCTACATTCCTTAGCAATGCAATCAGCTTGGCGTGTTTAAACCAATATCCAATTTTAACTATTTTGTCAATTTTTTTTTAAATTGACTGACTCATGCATTTCCAAACATTCTTTGGTCTCATGGATTCCATTAGTCACTTAGCATCACTCATCCTCTAGATTTCCCTCAGCTTAGTTCCGGAAGGATCTGGACAAGTTGTAAAACAAAATATATGGAGAATATCCAAGCAATCTGGTGTCACATGGGACTGACGTGCACTAAATAGGCCATTCTCCACAAGTTCAGGCAAACAGTACAATTCAAAACATATCTGGGCATCATCTTACACATTTCAGTGGTTCATGATCTTGAAAATCACAACACATAGATTAGTATGGATGCAAACGTCATGCCACTAGCTCTACTATGCTTTGTAAGGCCTGGTGCCTGATGGGAAGAGGGGAGGGGGATAAGAGCAGACCAATTAGGATTAAGTCACCCAGACCTTCAAATCTGCACCACCATTTAGTAAAATATGGCTGATCCAACTGGTACCTCAACTCCACCCACATTCCCATTGCCAGAAACTTTTCAAACCCTTAATAAGCCAGCAATCTATCTCTGCCTTTAAAATATTCAGATTCTATCATAACTGGCCTTGGAGGGAAAGAGTTCACCGAGGGGGGAAAAAACTCCACCTTAGTCTTAAACAGGCAACCCTTTATCTGAAAGTGATGACCTAGTTCCAGATTTCCCACACGAGGAAACATCTTCCACATTCACCCAATTTCCCTCATGATCCAGTATGTTTCAATAAAATCGCACCCCCCCCCGCAGTGTCTCTCTCTCTCTCTCTCTCTCTCTCTTCTGTGAACTCCACAATACAGCCACAACCTGTCCAATTTTCCCCTCATGAGACAAACCACCCATTCCAGGGATCAGATGAGAAATAAAACAAGATTCTACAGATACTGAAAATCTAGAGCAACACACATAACCTTCTCAGAACTGTTCCCAAGATGTTAATATCGGTCCTTAAAACAGTGTACAGTACTCCAGATGTGGTCTCATCAATGACTTGGATGAATGCAGGAAAATATTTAAAACATGACCCAAATGATGAGAGATTAGAGTTATTAGATGTAGAGAGATCTGAATGGCCTCATGCAGTATTCACAAGAGACTAGTAATACAGGCAAAGCAATTAATTAGGGAAGTTAATAGAATGTTATCATTTATGGCAAGGTAAATTGAATACAAAGACATGGATTTGACCATCAATACACAGTGCTTTGTGTATTGCTCTTGGAATGGTGGGTTGGTTTATAAGGTTGGACAGGCTAAGCTAGTCTCTGCTGGAGTTTTAGAAAAAAAGATGGGGAAACTTCTGGAACAGATAAGATCCCAAGGAACCTTGACATGATGGATATGAAGAAATCATTTCCTCTTGGGGGTGGAAGAATTCAAAATCAGGTTCCCCATTCAAAGAAAACCCTCATTTCTGAGTCATGAGATGTCCTAATAGGATAGTGGAAGCAGGGCATTTCAAGTATTGTTTGAGGTAGCACAGATCCTTCAGTAAAAAGGGGAGGATTAAAAGGTTTGTAGGTAGGTCACAGATCAACTATTCGGTTACTGAATAGTAGAGAAGGGTTGAGGGGCCAAAGTGTCTAAACCTTCCTAATTTGCCTGTTCGTATTACCTCCTGAAGACTGGATTCAGTCACCAGGACTGTGTTACCTTTGCATTTAGTCTCTGATGTAGCTATACATTTCAGGTATTGGCTAAAGATTTCAGCCACTATTTCATCCCATCACATGAACTTCAGGAACTAATCAAGCTGATCAAACACCAATAATAATATTTTCCATCCTGCCAGTACCTGGGACATGGAAATTGTGCAATTTACTCGTATTCACCTAGTTCTGGTCAGGTCAAAGTGGTTACTTAGCCAACTTAATCACAACTTTCCACAGGACCAATAATACACAAACTTTGAATGCTTATCTGAACCAACAAGCAAAAATTAAAAAATTAGTTTCTGCATTCAGTATCACTCAGGCCTCAGTGAAGAACTCCAACATGTGACATCCCGAATTAAGAATACAATGCAACAATTCAATCACTTAATTAAAAAACAGAAACATTCTTCTTGTAGAAAACTTAGATTTCTACATGTCACCCCTGTTGCAAGAATACTCGAACCAGAGCAGGAGGCAGGCATATTTACAGAAAGGATAAAAGAGAAGAAAAACCTCCTCAATCATTGTCTCTTTACCTCTAAGATGATAGAAGTACTTATAAAAAAGGTAGTGAATGAAGCATTTAATACAAGGAATGCAGCACTTTTATTTAAGTAGAAATGGGTTCTTCCTTCACATCTTAACATACCAGTCCTGACTTTCAATCCAATGAGCAAGATACTCCCGAATATCCATGGGAAAGTTTTCATCCTGGTACAGATGGTGCAACTGCTCCAAGTACTTTGTATCCAGTTGTTTGAGCTTCTCCCACTGACTCATGCTGCTAGGAACAAAGGTAATATTGCATTAACAAAGGATCAATGGACTATGTATACAATGGAGGTTAGCAGCACCATAACACTGTCCTATCTTAGCCAGGGTAAGTAGCAGTAATGTTGCAATCAGTAGCACCAAACATCAGCATTAAGAATGCTCTGATTAACGTACAGCAAGGGTCAGATACCAAAATAAAATTTCTACACTGCCCTAATTTACTTATCCCACTGCCCTCATCTGTCTGATGTTTCCTCTTTATGGGTTGTGTGTGACTGGCAATGTAGTACTGAACATTGAGCAAATTATCCATTGGACTAGAATTGCCTAACATTAGTTTCACAGAGGATAGCTGAAGATAATTGCAAGTCATTCTTAAATTTGGAGTGGATTCAGATTCCAGTCTGAAGTAAGTTGATCTTTCTAGATAAATTCTGCACAGCCATCACAATTCAATCATGAGTACAACAATCAAAAGGAAGGGAACCCAGAACCATTTTTTGGGGGGGGGGGGGGAAGAGAGAAAGCAGGGAGACTCTGTAACCATGCACTTTATATAGAACACTACAGCACAGTACAGGCCCTTTAGCCTACAATGTTGTACTGACCCTTTAACCTACTCTAAGTTCAGTCTGACACTTCCCTCCTACATAAATTTCCATTTATCTTTCACCCATGTGCTCATCCAAGTTTCTCAAGTGTCCCTAATGTACGTCTCTACCACCATCATTTCACGCACCTAGCACTGATTAAAAACCTACCCAATAACCCCCCCCCCCATACTTTCCTCCACTCACCTTAAAATTATGCCCCCTGGTTTGAAGGCAAAATCTTAGTAGTTGTGAAAAGGTGTAAAGAAAAAGGTAAAATACCGAAAAAAAACTCATCACATTCAGACCTCATTACTGAGCAATCACTAGTTGAGCTCAAGAACTCAGCCAGCCAATTTCATTAGGGCTAGTGTACTGATAGTATCAAACCTGGCTGCAATGCATCCTATGGTTAAACAGCCCACTGAAAAATGCCTACTTTAATTGTTCTGGCATCTGCATCTTTGGCATTTGGGATGTGATCATCTTAAGGGAACAGATTTTAAAGCTATTTTTTTTTCCTTGGAGGACCAATCTTTCAGGACCACATTCCAAAAAAAAAATGGCTCCATAATCACTGGGTTAGATCACACCAGGGAACACTGCACTGTCACTCTAAGTACAGGAATCATTGAAAAATTGATACAGGAATTTGAGAGCAAGGGTTAAAAACAAAAATACCAAACTGAAGTGAGGTGCAGGAACTCAATACTGTGACATTTAGTCCAGCATGTGCAAAGCTGATCAAATGGAGTGATTCTTTTTCTGATAAGGTATTCATCATTGAGTACTGTTGAAGGTTTAATAAGCATTTATGACCTGATGAGTTAACTTTTGAGAATCTTGGAGTTTATGGAAGCATAGTCATTTTACTTCTCTGCAGTTACAATGAACTTTCATGGAAATAGTTAAAAAAGGCATTTTTTTTTAAAAAAAGCTACCATTTTACCAAGTAACAAATTTATTTAAATGAAATACAAAAAAATTGTTCAGCAATAGTCCCGTCCCCAATAATCGGCATATTGCCCCAAATAAACAAAGGGAATCCTGGCAATTTTTTCCAATTAGTTTTTGTTCTTCAAGGGTTATCCCAAATAGGTGACTGCCCTGGTTAACCAATGGCCCAATTATCCAGAATCCACTGTACTAGGAAACAAAGAAATATTTAAAAAAATAATTCTTTTCCACTCCAGGTCATCTAAGGAATGCCACTACAAGGAAACAATTGACAGGACAATACATTGCCAAGTGATTAATGTATGTGTTGCTAATGGACCACAATATATAAAATCTACAGTATCCTTTTGTATTGAAGAAAATGTTTTCAATGTAAACAAGCAATCAAGAAATTGGAAGGAAGCGATTAAACTAGGAAGTTAACTGTTGAAGGTCAAGGCATATTACTTCTGTTGTCAGCTCTGGGCCTGGACGAAAGGAGCAAAAAAAAACAAACAAGCAGCTTATAGGATGGGGTAAGAGGCAGAACAAGCCTCTTGTTGGATTTGGAGTAGGCGAAAGGAGGGAAGCTGGAAGCCAGGAGCAGATGGGCAGTGATCTGGCCATCTCTGCTGGCCCACCAGCTGGAGAGTGTCGTGGTTAGGGGTCGAAACACTCTGAAGGTTGGGAACCACCTGATGACATCTGCTCCTGGCTGAAGGCTACAGCTACCTCATAAGGTATCTGGAGAATGTACCCTAACAGGTGTATGTAACAAGTAGATTTAAAAAATGTGCAAGGAGAGGTTACTGGAAAGTTGGAAAAATACCAATGTCACCCAAGATAGGAGTAGTCTCTCAAAACTATCCTACTATTCAATGAATGATCCTGCACCATTTGTGCCAGGCCTCATCTCTTTGTCCCTGCAACCCTCAAATTCCTCACTCTTTCAAAACTCTGCCTCCTTTTTAAACATCTTTATTTCCCCTCCCACCATAACCCTGCCTCTTGAAACTTAAATCCTTAATTTTCTTTTCTATCTCCGATGTCAACCAGTTCTCCCTCCATCCACTGAACATTCCCAGCAGTTTCATGTTTCATTTCAGATTATTTCAGCACAATATTTTGGTCTTGTGTTGTTATTCAATGTCTGACGTCATGCATGTAGATTCACCATTTAAATTGGAGGGTCAATAGCTATTGATATCTGTGAGCCTTATCCCACAGAGGAGGAAGTAAAAATAAAAACTGAAGGCAAGTCAGGTTCAGAATCAGGTTTAATATGTCATGAAATTTGTTAACCTAGCGGCAGCACTACAATGAAATAAATAATAATGTAATTGTTACTTATTCTTTCCTATATCAAGTATATATTAAATAATTTAATTAAAAATAGTGCAAAAACAGAAGTAATATTTAAAAAGTGAAGTAGTATTCATGGGTTCAATGTCCATTCAGATGGCGGGGGAGGGTGTAAGAGGAAGAAGCTGTTCCTGAATTGCTGAGTGTGTGCCTTCAGGCTTCTGTATCTCCTACCTGATGATTACAGTGGAAAAAAGGCATGCTCTGGGTGCTGGAGGTCCTTAAGACACACACTCAGCGATTCAGGAACAGCTTCTTCTCCTCTGCCATCCAATTCCTAAATGGACACTACCTCACTTTCTTTTAAATATACAGTATTTCTATTTTTGGCACAATTTTTAATCTATTCAATATACATATACTGTAATCAATTGACAATAGACTGTAGGTGCAGGAGTAGGCCATTCGGCCCTTCTAGCCAGCACCACCACTCACTGTGATCATGGCTGATCATACACAATCAGTACCCCGTTCCTGCCCTGTCCCCATATCCCTTGACCCCGCTATCTATAAGAGCTCTATCTAACTCTCTCTTGATTGCATCCAGAGACTTGGCCTCCATTGCCTTCTGGGGCAGAGCATTCCACATATCCACCACTCTCTGGGTGAAAAAGTTTTTCCGCATCTCTGTTCTAAATGGCCTACCCCTTATTCTTAAACTGTGGCCTCTAGTTCTGGACTCACCCATCAGCAGGAACATGCTTCCTGTCTCCAGCGTATCCAATCCCTTAATAATCTTATGTTTCAATCAGATCCCCTCTCATCCTTCTAAATTCCAGTGTATACAAGCCCAGTCACTCCAATCTTTCAACGTATGACAGTCCCGCCATTCCGGGAATTAACCTTGTGAACCTACGCTGCACTCCCTCAATAGCAAGAATGTCCTTCCTCAAATTTGGAGACCAAAACTGCACACAATACTCCAGGTGGGGTCTCACCAGAGCCCTGTACAGCTGCAGAAGGACCTCTTTACTCCTATACTCAATTCCTCTTGTTATAAAAGCCAGCATGCCATTAGCTTTCTTCACTACCTGCTGTACCTGCATGCTTGCTTTCATTGACTGATGTACAAGAACACCTAGATCTCGTTGGACTTCCCCTTTTCCTAACTTAACTCCATTTAGATAGTAATCTGCCTTCCTGTTCTTGCCACCAAAGTGGATAACCTCACATTTATCCACATTAAACTGCATCTGCCATACATTTGCCTACTCACCCAACCTGTCCAAGTCACCCTGCATTCTCACAACATCCTCCTGACATTTCACACTGCCACACAGCTTTGTGTCATCAGCAAATTTGCTAATGTTACTTTTAATCCCTTCATCTAAATCATTAATGTATATTGTAAACAGCTGCGATCCCAGCACCGAACCTTGCGGTACCCCACTGGTCACAGCCTGCCATTCCAAAAGGGACCCGTTAATCACTACTCTTTGTTTCCTGTCAGCCAGCCAATTTTCAATCTATATCAGTACTCTGCCCCCAATACCATGTGCCCTAATTTTGCCCACTAATCTCCTATGTGGGAATTTATCAAAAGCTTTCTGGAAGTCCAGGTACACTACATCCACTGGCTCTCCCTTGTCCATTTTCATAGTTACATCCTCAAAAAACTCCAGAAGATTAGTCAAGCATGATTTTCCCTTCATAAATCCATGCTGACTCGGACTGATCCTTCTCCTGCTATACAAATGTGTCGTAATTTCCTCTTTTATAATTGACACCAGCATCTTTCCCACCACTGACGTCAGGCTAACCGGTCTATAATTCCCTGTTTTCTCTCTCCCTCCTTTCTTGAAAAGTGGGACATTAGCCACCCTCCAATCAGCAGGAACTGTTCCTGAATCTATAGAACATTGGAAAATGATTACCAATGCATCCATGATTTCTAGAGCCACCTCCTTAAGTACCCTGGGATGCAGACCATCAGATCCCGGGGACTTATCAGCCTTCGGACTCAACAGTCTATCCAACACTGTTTCTTGCCTAATATAAATTTCCTTCAGTTCATCCTTTACCCTAGTTCCTTTGGCCACTATTACATCTGGGAGATTGTTTGTGTCTTCCCTAGTGAAGACAGATCCAAAGTACCTGTTCAACTTGTCTGCCATTTCCTTGTTCCCCATAATAAATTCACCCATTTCTGTCTTCAATGACCCAATTTTGGTCTTAACTATTTTTTTGCTATTCACATACCTAAAGAAGCTTTTACTATCCTCCTTTATATTCTTGGCTAGTTTTCCTTTGTAGCTCATTTTTTCTTAGCGTATTGCCTTTTTTGTTATCTTCTGTTGCTCTTTAAAAGCTTCCCAGTCCTCCAGTTTCCTGCTCATCTTTGCTATGTTATACCTCTTCTCTTTTATTTTTATACTGCCCTTTACTTCCCTTGTCAGCCATGGCTGCCCCTTACTCCCCTTAGGATCTTTCTTCCTCTTTGGAATGAACTGATCCTGCACCTTCTGCATTATTCCCAGAAATACCTGCCATTTTTGTACCACTGTCTTCCCTGCTAGGGTATTGTTCCATTGAACTTTGGCCAGCTCCCCCCTCATAGCTCCATAGTTCCCTTTGTTCAACTGTAATACTGACAACTTATTTATATTTTTGGTTTTTTCTTCTACATTATGTATTGAACTGCTGCTGCTAAGTTAACAAATTTCACAACACATGCTGGTGATAATAAACCTGATTCTGACACTACAGAGGCTGGTTTTGACTAATTTTACAACTTTCTGTAGCTTCTTTCAATCCTGCACCACACACACACACTCACTCACTCTCTGGAAGGTGATGCAGTCAGAATGCTCTCCATGGTACATCTGTACAAGTTTGTGTGTTTTAGGTGACAAACCAAATCTCAAACTCCTAATGAAATATAGCCACTATCTTGCCTTCTTAATAGCTGCATCGATATGTGGGGACCAGGTTAGGTTGAAGTTGACCTCTTATGACAGGCAACACTGAATGTGGAGTTCTACTTCCTTCTTGCATATTCTAGATCCTAACTGCTTCACTTCTCAGCAAATGGTAAAAAAAAATTAGACCTTCCATCTCATGGATATGGAACATTCAAGCACAATTCCTTTGCAGCGTAATCCATCAAAACAACACAGATTGGTACTTCTATCAGTGCTGAGAATACATTTGCAGGAACAAGTCACTCCAGACTGACTGTGCTACTGTGTTGAGAAGCAGACAACTCTCCAAAGCTGACCGTGGAGAAACTGGGCTGGAGCAAGCGGTGCAGACACTCAGCACTGAGATGTGTGGTTCAGAGCTACAGTCGGCCCTCCTTATCTGCAGATTCAACCAACCGCGGATCGGGAAAACCCGGAATTTCTCTCTCCAGCACTCGTTGTTTGAGCATGTACAGACTATTTTTTCTTGTCATTATTCCCTAAACAATACAGTATAACAACATTTACATTTTATTAGGTATTATAAGTAATCTAGAAAGGACTTAAAAGTACAGGCAGTCCCCGAGTTATGAATGAGTTCCATTCTTGAGTCCATCTTTAAGTCGGATTTGAAGTCGGAACAGGTACATCCGGTATTACTTAGCGTCAGTCAAACGTTTTTCTTAATATATGGTACATAGTTTACCTTTCTATACATATAAAACACTTAAGAAACATATGTATTTCAATAATTAAACCACTGCATTGCTTAGTAATAATCGTAGCTTTCATCGGGGCAGGGCCTTTCAAATGCTCCATTAAAATTGTTCCAATCGTTGACCGACTGTAGCCTAACACTTTTCCAATGACCGATGGCGTTTCACCTCTTTCCGATCACTTTATTACTTCCACCTTATTTTCAATCGCGATCGTGATTATTTTCATGAACAGAAACACCACGGATTCAGAGCTACGCCAGGTCCTAATGCCCACCGCACTGAACATGTTAAATAAAGTCCAGGGTTCCGCTGGATCCTAAAGACCACCGCACTGATTCCGGTTAAATAAGGGATTTGAGCATCCGCGATTTTTGGTATCCGCAGGGGGTCTCGGAACCAATCCCCCGCGGATAAGGAGGGCCGACTGTACACCCTTGCCATTTCTGTGGATTGATTGGTTGCACCTACTCCACATGTTGGCCCCTGCTCCTGTTAGATAAAATGGAATCTATTGCCTCCCCTCCTCCTGTTTTGCCCAACCACCATCATTGAGCTTATTACAATACAGATATCTTAAGTTTCATGTATTAATCCCATCAAAACATAAACTGAAACATGTTGTTTGTATTAACAACCAACACCTTCAGCATGTGCTTGCAGGTATCACTACGCCAACATAGCAGAACAAAACAAGCCCCCTGCATCTCTCCCGCACACCCAGACAGGCCATGTCCAGACCTCACAAACCTTAGGCCTCAATCTTGGGATTTGCTGACCTCTGTATCAACTCGCTGAATGTGGAACCAAACTCCAGACCTGCACAGACTGCCGAACCCAGGACTTGCCAAGCTGAGGGGTCACTGGCTCTCCCTGCCGAACCCAGGACCTGGCAAGCTGAGGGACTTGCTGACTCGCTGAATTGGGAGTCATCAGCTCTCATCCATGGAGCTCACCAGCCTCCGTCACTGACCATGAGAGATTGCTGGTCTTTGTGCACAGTGCCTGCTGATAAATCAAATCTGTCCACAGGGATCACTAGCCTTCAACCGAAGAGTGGTCCCACCT
Organism: Hypanus sabinus; assembly: GCF_030144855.1. Lineage (NCBI taxonomy): Eukaryota > Metazoa > Chordata > Chondrichthyes > Myliobatiformes > Dasyatidae > Hypanus > Hypanus sabinus. Next base: position 34,323,341 of record NC_082738.1, on the reverse strand, counting down.
GTACTCCGACCACCAGCTCTACCCCTGACCTCCAACTCTCCCTCACCCGTCCTTAAATCCTAACCAGACCCCTCACCATCCTTACGAATCTTAAGAAACAACCAAGTCTGAGTTACCAATTTGATATCACAACTTGGCAACATTTTGGCCTGAAGATCTCCAGGATGGGGAGAGGCATGCAGCTAAACAAGGAGAGACAGGAGAAACTGAAGGATCTGTGTGGTCTGTCAACACCAGGCAAAGGTGCCGTCATTCTTGAGCAACTGTCCCAGCCAGGATGCAGCCTATCGCAGTGGCAAGTGTCTGCACAGCTTATCCCAACCCACCCAACACCAACTCTCACAGGCAGCCTCTATACTGAGCTGTGAGGCTCTATACCACTGTGAAAGCACCATATTCCCAATGCAGCAGCATGCTGTAATGGGGAGAGCAGCACAAAACCAGAGCAGCTCATCTTTTATAGAATGGGAGAGATGCATACCTGCATTCGAACACTACAATTCAAAGCCATAGTGTCTTAAGGCACTGTATTGGCCCTTTGTGAAGGCTTTGCAAGCTCTTAATACAAGTGAAAATAGTTAAGAGGAAATTCGAGCCTGTATAAATAACATAGAACTGGTTTTGCAAAACATAGATCACAAGGTTGAATTGCATCATCATATATTGAGAGATTTAATTCCATGAATAGAAACATTTGTTAGTCAGCATGGCCACAAGAACTTTCAAATTGTGGCTAAACCCTAATACAGACAGGCCCTTCAGCCCATCTAGTCTGTGCCAAACTGTTTTCTACCTACATGACACAAGGGAGTATATTTCCTCTTTTGTGACACTGTCCTGCAACTCTTAGTTTGCAACGTCAATGGAACATCACCAATTTATGCTTGGCTATTATAGTTTCTCCTTCCTTTTTTTAAAAAAAAAGGCAGTCTCACAACTTTGAGGGCTGCTAATATTCAGTTGAATATTGTACAGAACTTGGGTTTTGCACAAGACAATGGCACATAGAACTAAAATTCACCTCATGTTAGCACAAAGGAAGGAAAATAGAGGCACATTTTAAATATAAATGCCAAGATATTCCAAAAAAAGTTTACTTCTATTGACCAAAGTCACTGTATGACTTTCTGGAGATAGTAGAATTGCTCATGAATGTGCATAAATTAGGGAATTTTCACTTTCAGCTCATCCATGGCCGATTTATTTTTCCTCTCCTGTCTTCTTCTCCCCTAATCTTTGATACCCTTGTTAACCAAGACTTATCAACCTCTAATTCACCACTAATCTCCAGCAGCCAGCAAAAAACCTTTTTTATTCCCACTCTTTGCCTCCTGCCAAACAATCTACTAACCATGCATTTTTCATTTATTATCTTGTTCAGCAGCTGCCTCATGTGCAGCACCTTGTCAAACCCCTTCTGAAAATCCAAGTAAACAACATACACTGATTCTCCTTTGTCCTATCCTGCCTGTTATTTCCTCAAAGAATTCCCAGGAGACCATGCTGACTTTGCCCTATTTTATAAAGTGAAGTACCCCAAACCCTCATCCTCCTTTGACCAGACATAAACCAAGTTTTCAAAGCAATAAAGTAATTTGAAAAGCTCAAGCTGTTTTGTATTCTCATTCACATTTTCTGGAACAGCAGCACAGACGTTGCACAGGCTGATTAACAGTCACACCTCAACTTCAATGCTCATTCCACACTATGTTTACACCAACCTAATCATGAACCTTCTGACTAATCAGGAGAGTGCAGCCACACAACCGCTGGAGAAACTCAGCAGGTCCAGTATCATGGGAGGCGGGGGATAGGAATTGTTACTGAATTCATCTAGCAGTTTGTTAAAGCAAAAGTACCAAATCCCTCACCACTTATCCAATTACCCATAGATACAGTGACCGGGAATATTTTAGATTTCAGTTGAAGTTGGAAAATTTTAAAAGATGGTTGGAAACCAGCGAAATATCAAGACAATAATACCCCAAACCATTGATACTACACACTCAAACACCACTCTCGACCTAGACACCCGAAAGTTTTTATTGACATCATCAATCGATGCTCTTCTGAGTCAGAGGTTGCAGGGCAGCAAAGAGCTAAAACAGCGTCGATGTTATTGTTAATATGTACGGCGGTTAAGGTCAAGGGAGATAGATCATTTGACACGATCGAAGATGCCGTGCGCTTTGACAGATACTAAATAAACTCAACATCTTATCAGAAAAGGACCCTAGAATCATTACCAACACCAGGGAGCTCAGACAATGTTTCCCCATTCTAAGTTTCCTCTCTGTTCATTTAACAATTAACAATTGAGAAATTTAAGAGGTTACAAAGTTAAAAAAAAATGTCTGCCGAATTATTACCTTACCCGAACTTCCTGGCTGAGACCTAGAATCATGCAACATGTATGTTACTGTTGCAGATTTTTTTGTGTAGCGGCTGTTCGTGTGGTTACTTCTGTTAGGAAATTTACATTGCAGTCGTCAAATACTGTATATAAAAAATCTCACAGTATTAGAAGCAAAACTCATTCAGCTGTTCCAACAATTCAACAAACCACCCACCGTAAACAGGCGAGTTCAGTTTGACCCAGCCCTCCCCTACGATTAAACGTTAGCATCTATAATCTAACAATCAATTGGTTCGTGTTCGATCAATCACCCCATTCTAATCCCGCCTCTTCCGCTGTTCTCTCGGATATTAAATAAGTCAGCCTCGGCTCGCCTCCTAATTGGATACATAAATCATCCGGCGGGAGGGAGCGCTCACGGGAAGAACAGCAGCCCTGAAGCCTGAGCTCAAGCAGATGATTTCGAAGAAATTGCGTCAGACGCAAACCATGCGTGTGACGTCGAGGAGCATGAGTCGATGCGTGCAAGGAGTCCGTAAAATTATTCCGTAGTGCTGTGAGGTGTTATGAGGGATCAAAAATCTTTGTAAAATTCCACCCAAGGGTTTAACAACATTGGCCTTGCTCACTCATCCTTATGCAGCTGAGGATGCTACCATCATCCTCAGCCACAAAACAATAATATTTGGTTTCCTCTTCTTGATGCGCCTTCAAGTCTAGTTGCTCAGTCATCCCCTGATCTTCATTCCTCCACCATTGACAACTATACCTTAAGCTGTTTGAATCCCAAACTCGGTTCCAGAGGCTGGGATCCAAAACTGCCTAATTCTCTTCTTTAAATGTTTCTGAAAATCTATTTGTTGACCAGTAACTATCCCAACAACCTTGTTGGTCCATTAATTGCTCCTATGCAGCACCTTGGAGGGCCAGCTAGTGGTGTAGTGGCATCAGCACTGGACTTCAAGACAGATGGTCCTGAGTTCAAACCAGCTGGGTCCCAACTGAGCAGCAGCAGTATCTGCATGGAAGAAAGGCCTGGCAATGTACTTCCATATCTTGCCAGTTATTTAGTTATTAGGCATCTATTATTTAGATGGGGAGATAATTCAAAATGCAGAGATGCAAAGGGACTTGGGAGTCCTTGTGCAGGATACCCTAAAGGTTAACCTGCAGTGGTGAAGAAGGTGAATGCAATTTTGGCCTTCATTTCTATTGGTATAGAATATAAGAGCAGGGATGTGATGTTGAAGCTCCATAAGGCACTCGTGAGACCACACTTAGAGTATTGTGTGCAGTTTTGGGCTCCTTATTTTAGAAAGGATATACTGACATTGGAGAGGGTTCAGAGAAGATTCACAAGAATGATTCCAGGAATGAAAGGGTTACCATATGAAAAACAGCTGGCAGCTTTTGGGCTGTATTCCCTGGAGTCTAGGACAAGAGGGCATCACTTCAGGATTGAAGGGTGTCCATTTAGAACAGAGATGTGGAGAAATTACTTTAGTCAGAGGGTGGTAAATCTATGGAATTTATTGCCACGAGTGGCTGTGGAGGCCAAGTCATTGAGTGTACTTAAGGCAGAGATAGATAGGTTCTTGATTAGCCAGGGCATCAAAGGGTATGGGGAGAAGGCAGGGGAGTGGGGATGACTGGAAGAATTGGATCAGCCCATGATTGAAGGGTGGAGCAGGCTCAATGGGCCGAATGGCCTACTCCTGCTCCTATATTTTATGGTCTAAGCAAGGTACTGGGGGATTGATGGGAAGATGGGAAATAGGGATAATTCTGAAAACTATAGACTGATAAGTTTCACATCAGTGGTAAGGGAGTTACCAGAGAAGGTTCCAAGGGATAGGGTTAATGAGAACTTGAAAAACCATGGCCTAATTAAGGAAATCAGTATAGCTTTGTGTGGGGCAAATTCTGTCATACTGCTTTGATTGAGTTTTTCAGATAGGTGACGAAGGTGATTAATTAGTAGTAAAGAAGGCATACAGTATGCTCACCTTTGTTAGTTGAAGAATTGCAGTCAAGAACCGGGGAGTTATGTTACAGCTGTATAAAACTCTGGCCCGGCTGCATCTGGACTATTGCTTTCAGTTCTGGTTGCCCCTTTACAGAAAGGGCATGGAGGCAACGAAAAACATGCAGAAGAGGTTCACAAGGATGCTGCCTGGTTTAGAGGGCATGAGCTACGAGGAGAGGCTGGACAAGAATGGATTGATTTCTTTAGAGCAGCAGAGGCTGAGGGGAGACCTGATCGAGGTTTATAAGATTATGAGAGTCATAGATAGAGTAGACAATCATTATATTTTCCCCAGGGTTGGAATATCTGATACCAGAGGGCATGCATTTAAGGTGAGAGTGAAGTAAATTCGAAGGAGATGAGAGGGGCAAGATTTTTTATATGTTCATCATTTGTGTCTTTTGTGCGTCACAAGACACTGCTGGATATTGAGAACATCAAGTTTTGAAGGTCTGTTCCATTGGCAAGTTGCTCGATAGCGCTGGAGCTGGACTTGTTGCGTTCTGTGTTGCCGACAGCTGCAGCCACCCAAGGAGGAAGGCGTCAGAGGTGGTGCATGGTCCAACAAACCATGCAAATGATCATCTTGGGCGTTTTGTTGTGATTGCAAGACCCTGGTGGATATTGGTAATGTGGAATATGCAAATCTGGTTCACTGGTTCATTGGTGAGACCGATATCGGGGGAAACTGCATGGACTCAGTTGTTGTGGGGACCAGGCCCTCATGCCGTGGGTTGCCTGTTGCAGCTGCCCAGGGAAGGAGACGCTGTGGGAGAGAGCAGGAGTCCGTGCTGCTCTCCAGTGTTCACTCAGTAGAAGACATTGGAGTGCATTTGCAGCTGCGCTGCTGCATGCTTGCTCCAGGACAATATCCCATGCACCATTAATCATCAGGTCATGACACTCCAGGATCTTGGGCTAATTTTTTTTGCAACTGTTTTGCAACTCTGCGATTGGATTTACAGCTTCCTGACCAACAGAAGTCATCAGGTAAGGATGGGTCAGGTCACCTCGGATACTCGAATCACCAACACCGGTGCCCCCCAGGGGTGTGTTCTCTCTCCACTGCTGTTCTCCCTCTACACCAAGGACTGCACCTCCTCCAACCCCTATGTGAAGCTTTTGAAGTTTGCAGACGACACCACCGTCATCGGACTCATCCAGAACAGTGATGAGTCTGCATATCGACAGCAGGTGGACCAACTGGCGCTCTGGTGCAGTCGGAACAATCTGGAGCTGAACACGCTCAAGACAAAGGAGATGATAGTGGATTTCAGGAGACATCCCCCCATTATGTCCCCCCTCACAGTCCTCGGCAGCCCTGTGTCCACCGTGGAGAACTTCATGTTCCTGGGAACCACCATCGCTCAGGATCTGAAGTGGGAGCAGAACATCAGCTCCATCCTGAAGAAGGCCCAGCAGCGGATGTACTTCCTGCGGCTCTTGAGGAAATATGGTCTGCCTCAGGAATTGCTGCTGCAGTTCTACACTGCAGTCATTGAGTCTGTCCTGTGCACCTCCATCACTGTGTGGTTTGGAGCCGCCACCAAGCAGGATAGAACCAGACTACAGTGCACAGTGATGACTGCCGAGCGCATCATTGGAGCCTCCCTGCCCTCTATTGTGGACCTGTACTCTTCCAGGTTGAAGAAGAGGGTGGGGAACATCATAAAGGACTCCTTCCATCCTGCGCACGGACTGTTTGAACTGCTTTCGTCTGGTAGGCGCTTCAGATCCCTCCAGACTAAGACTAATAGGCACTGGAGAAGTTTTTTCCCTACTGCAGTCACTTTGCTGAACAGTTAACTGCCGGTTAACTGTCGGCTAACTATTACTTGGATTGCACTACCTGTATGTATAATCTATATTTTCATTTATATTTATCATTATTATTGTTATGAGCAGAGAGACAACATCTGCCGGAAGTAAATTCCTTGTATGTGCACAGGTACTTGGCGATTAAAGTCTGATTCTGATTCTGATTCTATCCTATCTATGTGTGCTGAGTGTGATTGTTTGTACTGTATTTTGTACCTTGGCCTCGGAGGAATGCTATTTTGTTTGGCTGTACACATATGTATGGTTAAATGACAATTAAACTTGAACTTGAATTTGGAATGTGCTGCCAGGGGTGGTGGTGAAGGTAAACATGATAGAGGTGTTCAAGAGGCTCATGAATGTGCAAGAAATGGAAAGGTGTGGCATTATAAGGGATTAGTTGGGTATTTAATTACTAATGTACTTAGTTTGGCACGGTATTTTGTGCCAACAGGCCTGTAGTTATAATGTACTGTTCTACGTTCTTTGTAAGAGGAGGATATGCCAGGAGACTTCATGCACCATAATTGTAAATATTTCCAAGAAAAGAGATAAATCTGATTTCAGTAGCTACAGAGGGAGCTCACTGCTGTCTTCTAGGGAAAGCCATCATGAGTGTCCTCCTCATCTGCCTCTGTACACTGGTTAGAACTGTTTCCTGAGTCAGTGTGGATTTTGTCCATCTAGTGATACCATGGACGTGATCTTGTAACAACTCCAAGAGATGAAGTAGCAGCGACCATCTCACATGACCTTACAAGATCCTTTGACTCTATCAACCAAGAGGGACTTTGGGAGAATCCAAGTTAAATGTGGCTGCTATCAGAAATTCATCTCTATTCTACCTCTGCTACACGATGGTTTGCAGCCACATTTCCAACAAACAGACTCAATCCCAGTGCAGACAAGGAACAAGAGAGGCTGTGTTAATGCTTTGATGCTTCAAGTTAAGTAGAGTTTATTGCAATGTGCGCAAGTGCAATGGTATAATGAAAAATTTGCATCACAAGCACATGAGTTAGTCAATACACAGTACATAAATTATACATGACTGAAGAGAGCGAAAAAATACTTTTTTTGCACAACCAGAAAAAAGTCCATGGTAATGCAAGAGATGGTCTGTAGTATTCCATTATTGGAGTAGGATTAGAATTATGCCAGTTGATTCTGTCCACTTCTGACCCACCAATAACTGGCACATGGCCTCACAGCTTCTCCTTTCTGAAGTCAACAGTTACCTCCTTGGTGTTGTTGATGTTGAGTGTGGGGTTGTTATTGCGGCACCACTCAACCAGATGTTCTATCTCACTCCTGTATGCTGACTCATCACCACACAGTATTCAACCAACAGAAGTGATGTTCATTGGTGAATTTGTGTATGGCATTGGAGCTGTGCTTAGCCACACCATCATGGGTGTAAAAAGAGTAGAGCAGGGATCTAAGCATGCAGCCTTGTTGATGGTCAGTGAAGAGGAGGTGTTGTTCCCAATCCTGAGGAAATGTCTTGACCTGAAATATTGACTGTCCATTTCCCTCTATAAATGCTGCCTGATCCTCTGAGTTCTCCTAGCATTTTGTGTGATGTTACCAATCTGTACTGATTCAGGTCTGCTGATGAGGAAGTCAAGGATCCAGTTGTTGAGGGAGGTGCAGATGCCCAGGACTTGGAGCTCAATGATCAGTTTGGAGGGGGTGATAGTATCAAACGCCAAGCTATAGATGATAAACAGCTGCCTGATATATGTATTACTGTTATCCAGATGTTCCAGAACAGAGTGGAGAACCAGTAAAATAGCATACATAAAAGGAGATGGTCCATTGCAACTTATACTACTTAATTTTGCCTTGTAGGAAATGTTACTATGCAAGCCCTGCCTCTGCTGTTGAGCATTTGCCTGTGACTCCAATTAAGCCAAACTTCCAGCAAGAACATATTTATCTTCAGACAATGCTGAACATTAAAGATAGCTAACTGTAAGGCATTGTGGCCATGCAGAAAATTGCTGAAGCTTTCCATTCCAGCATGATTTTAGGAACCAGTGGGCTTTTTAAATGAACTGTTACGTCAGACTTTGAGATGAAGGAAATTAATTGTTCCTTCTCTGAATCCCTTTGGACTGACTATCCACAAGACTTACAAATCCACAGTTTTAACCAAGTTGTTCCACCTACTCTAGATTCACCCCTAAAAGCCTTTGATCTGGCATAGAACTGATGGGCTGAATGATCTTCAATGTGAGAAAATATAAATATGAAAAATATTAATGTGTAAATTGATGCTGCAGTGAATCCTGTACATCAGCTTATACATATAAATTTAGAAAATAGGAGTAGGATTTCACTCTTTGAGGCTGCTCTGCTATCCAATAGAATCATGACTAGCAAGTTGGCCTCTACTGCCCTCTGTTGGTAGTGATTTCCACAGCTTCACCACCCTGAGTTAAAAAATGTATCCTTATCTTACTCCCTCTAAGGACGTAGAGGCAGTGCCGTGCTTTCTTTCTTCTTAATTGTACTTACATGCTTGGCCCAGTACAGGTCCTCAGAAATGATAACACCCAGGAATTTAAAGTTGCTGACCCTCTCCATCTTTGCAACACACAGAAAATGCTGGAGGAGCTCAGCAGACCAGGCAGCATCCATGGAAAAGAGTACACTCGACATTTTGGGCCAAAACACTTTGGCAGGACAGACCTCTGATCCCCTGATGAGGACTGGCTCATGGACCTCTGGTTTTCTCCTCCTGAAGTCAATAATCAGCTCCTTGGTCTTGCTGACATTGAGTGACAGGTTGTTGTTAAGACACCACTCAGCCAGATTTGCAATCTTCCTCCTATATGCTGAATTGTCACCACCTTTGATTTGGCCTACAACAGTGGTGTCATCAGCAAACTTAAATATGGCTTTGGAGCTGTGCTTAGCCTCACAGTCATAGGTGTAACATGAGTAGAGCAGGGGTCTAAGCACATAGCCTGGTGGTGCCAAGTCAAATCACTTTTTATTGTCATTTCAACCATAACTGCTGGGTACAGTACACAGTAAAAATGAGACAACATTTTTCTGGATCATGGTGCTACATGACACAGTACAAAAACTACACTGAGGTATGTGAAAACAACACAGAGAAAAAAAAAGCTACACTAGACTACAGACCTACCCAGGACTGCATAAAGTGCACAGAACAGTGCAGGCATTACAATAAATAATAAACACGACAATAGGCACAATAGAGGGCAGTAAGTTGGTGTCAGTCCAGTCTCTGGGTATTGAGGAGTCTGATAGCTCGGGGGAAGAAACTGTTACATAGTCTGGTCGTGAGAACCCAAATCCTTTTCCCAGATGGCAGGAGGGAGAAGAGTTTGTATGAGGGGTGCATGAGGTCCTTCATAATGCTGTTTGCCTTGCGGATGCAGCGTATGGTGTAAATGTCCATAATGGCGGGAAGAGAGACCCCAATGATCTTCTCAGCTGACCTCACTATCCACTGCAGGGTCTTACGATCCGAGATGATACAATTTCCATACCAGTCAGTGATGCAGTTGCTCAGGATGCTCTCAATACAACCCCTGTAGAATGAGATGAGGATTTGGGGTGGGAGATGGACTTTCCTCAGCCTTCACAGAAAGTAGAGACGCTGCTGGGCTTTCTTTGCTATGGAGCTGGTGTTGAGGGACCAGATGAGATTCTCCACCAGGTGAACACCAAGAAATTTGGTGCTCTTAATGATCTCTACTGAGGAGCCGTCAATGTTCAGCGGGGAGTGGATGCTCCGTGCCCCCCTGAAGTCAACAACTATCTCTTTTGTTTTGTTCACATTCAGAGACAGGTTGTTGGCTTTGCACCAGTCCGTTAGCCACTGCACCTCCTCTCTGTAAACTGACTCATCGTTCTTGCTGATGAGACCCAAAACCCAATAGTGTGATTGTGCTGGACATGCTGACTCCGATCCGGACTGACTGAGGTCCCCCAGTCAGGAAATCTAGTATCCAGTTGCAGAGGGAGGTTTTTCAGACCCAGTAGGCTCAGCTTTCCAATCAGTTTCTGAGGGATGATTGTGTTGAATGCTGAACTGAAGTCTATAAACAGCATTCGAACATGCGTGTCTTTTTTGTCCAGGTGGGTTAGGGGCAGGTGCAGGTTGATGGCAATGGCATCGTCTGTTGAGCAGTTGGAATGGTACGCAAACTGCAGAGGGTCCAGTGAGGGGGGCAGCAGGGTCTTGATATGCCTCATGACTCGCCTCTCGAAACACTTCATGATGATGGATGTGAGCGCAATGGAACGGTAGTCATTGAGGCAGGACACTAAAGACTTCTTCGGCACGGGGATGATGGTGACGGCCTTGAAGCACGTTGGAACTGTGGCGTTGCTCAGGGAGATGTTGAAGATGTCAGTGAGAACATCTGCCAGCTGGTCTGCACATCCTCTGAGCACTCTACCAGGGATGTTGTCTGGTCCAGCAGCCTTCCGTGGGCTGACCCTGCACAGGGTTCTTCTCACATCGGCCACGGTGAGACACAGCACCTGGTCATTTGGAAGAGGGGTGGATTTCCTCACCGCCACATCATTTTCCACCTCAAAATGAGCGTAGAAGTTATTCTATTCACCTGTGTTGATGGAGATTGTGGAGGAGATGTTGTTGCCAATCCAAACTTACTGGGGTCTGCAAGTGAGGAAATCAAGAATCCAATTGCACAAGGAGTTATTGAGGCCTAGGTCTTGAAGCTTATTGATTAATTTTAAGGGGATGATAGTATTAAGTGCCAAGCTGTAGTCAATAAAGAGCTTGATGTATGGATCTTTGCTGTCCAGATATTCTATGGTTGAGCGAAGAACCAATAGGATGGCATCTGCTAAGGACCTGTTGTGCTGGTAGGCAAATTGGAGTGGATCCAAATTGCTTCTCAAGTGAGAGTTGATATGTTTCACCATCATCCTTTCAAAACACTACCACTGCGGATGTAAGTGCTACCGGGCAATAGGCATTGAGACAGAGTGGAAGTGAAACTAACAGGCAGTTGGAAGTTCAAAATTACCTTTGCAGACACTGAATAGAACTGTTTTGCAAAGTAGTCATTCAATCTGTGTTTGTTTCTCTATTAATATAGAGGAATCATCTTGTGACCAATGTTCCCTCTAATTTGTAATGACCAGTGTGCGCAAAAACCTCGAGCTATGCAATTTTTTGCCCAGTGACAACAACATGAGCACACTGAGTTTTATATATAGAGGCATTCATTTTAACAGCTAGCAAAACACTGTCAATAAGAACTTTGATCTCCTCCGGGTTTGGTAGTTTTCACTCTTGTTCATCTGCACTCTCACAAAACATACATAGAAGACCTGTAGCGGGTAATGAGGGATTTATTGCTGGAGCCTTTGCACACCGTCCATATGTGATTTGCCTTCTAAATGACACTTTTAAAAAGTCAAGTTTCCAAATATCACTCCACTTCTTCCCACTTGTATGATTTCCAGTAACTTTTGCATCGTGACAATACACCAGGTAACACCAATTTCTGTATTGCACATAAATATTCTGGTAGCTCCACGAGCCTGATCTCATAAGCTTTCAGTGTAGCAGTTTCTACTGTTTCATTAAGCCATCTAAATGACCTACTTGTTCTTTTGCACTTCATGCCCTTTGCTTCTTTGGAATTTGACGTTGTGAATCAATCATTTCTTCAATAAAAATAGTACAAATAAGCCAGTTTTAAAATCTGCAGACAAATCATCACAAACTCCACGTTCCCTACACCTTCTGCATCAGAAACCGGAAAAGGAAATCTGATTGTGTACGATTGTGAAATCTACTTAACATGACAACGAGGTAGAAGGTGACAACCTTTTGAGCGCAGTTTAAATTCCTTTGTGTGCTAGTAGCAAAAGATTTATGTGCTATTATGTACATTGTAATCTGATTTTCAATTGTGTGTGCGCGCGTGCGCACACACACACACACAAACACACACACACACACACACACACACACACACACACACACACACACACACACACACACACACACACACACACACACACACACACACACACACACACACACACACACACACACAGTGCCAAAAGCATTATGTTAAATTGGAAGTGAATTGCTTCTTTACTAAGAAGGATTTTTTAAGTCTCTGAATGGTAGGAAAGGAAGAGGTAAATGGATGGTTACAGGGGTAGGAGGGTGGTATTGGTGGAAATGAAAGTTGCATAGGGTACAGTCCTTTTAGTAGTGGAAGATATGCCATCTCTAAGCTGGAAACAGAAATGAATTGTTCACCTGAACTCCCCAACACATGCATTTTTTTTTTGTTTCCTAGATGATCTCCCAGCCAAATCCCCAAATCCTGACCAGACATGGGTGTGCTTAGCAAGCATGGCAATAGCACTGCCCCATTGCATCCAAGGGCAATGCTTATACAACTATTTAAGATAAAATCCAGTTCAAAATGAAAGAAACTTAGCACAAAATGAAGTCAAGATACTGATTTTCAAATAGATTCATAAATGAAACATTGTTCAATTTTTTGAAAACTAGTTGTTCCTTTTATTTACTGATCACAGAAAAACTTAAGCACTCAGGCAAGCCTACTATAGATGTTTTTAATGTGGCCTTGTTTTGAATTTTGGTTGATTATACAGCTGGGGCATCTTTTACTATATTGTAATATATTTTTCTGTGCCTGAGACTTAGCTTGTTTTCTGCTGAAAATTTCATCCATGCCTTGCCACCTCAGGGCTCAAATTGTTCAATGGCTCCTTCATTCTAGTCTGCATTCATTTGGTATATTCCACTCTGCTGCCATAGATCTAATCTCACCCATGTTTGCTGAGCAACCCCAGTCTGGCATCTCAGTTTTCAAATTCTTACCCTTGCTTTCAAATACCTTTATTAAAATAAACACAAGAGATTCTGCTGATGCTGAAATCCACAGTAACACACACAAACAAAATGCTGGACAGGCGGCATCTATAGAAAGAAATAAACATTTGATTTTTCAGGCCACGGTCCTTCATCAGGACATTTTTGTATATTCTATCTCTCTGTCTTCATTATCTCTTCAAGCTCTCCAATCCACTTTACCCGTCAAAATCTCTGCACTCTGCCAATTCTAACACCATTGGCAGCTATGCCTTCAGCTGCCTGAGCTCTGGAATTTCCTCTCTAAGTGGCTCTGCCTTTCTCTCTACTCCTTCTTTGACCAATCAATTTGTGATCTGCCCTAAAATCTCTTTAATTTACTAATTTCAATTACAGGGCATGCCTGTTATAGCATGGAAACTCAGCTCCAGCGGACTGGGTGGATGAGATCTACAGTGAGATCCAGCAGCCAGGAAGGCGGTTCTGAAATGCTCTGTGGAGAATAAAGAGAAGACAAGGCACAAAAGAAGTCATGGTCACCTATAACAACCAAGGAAGATCCCAGTTGTGATGGCAACTCGTCCCACTGGATGTGGACTTGTGTGGTCAAGAGTGTAACTACCCCAGTGCAACAGCTCCTCCACTTTAAAAATTCTCCTGTACAGGTCTCCTATCATCGTTGGATATGATAGACAACCACCAGTAATATTGGTAGTGTTCTAATTTGTTCTGTATTTCATTTAATATATAATTTGTTGCTCTGTTAAATGGTAGTTTCTCTTTATATCTTTTTAATTATGTCCATGAAACTTTGACTAATTGAGGCACCCATTTAATCCACAGCATGTTAAGATGCTTTCTACTGTCCTGTAGAAGGACATGAGTATAGATGTGCATGGCTCAGCTCTCATCAGCCTCCTCAGAAAGTCAAAGCATTGATGGGCTTTGCTGATTGTGTAGGGTGTGCTCTGGGTCCATGAGAGGTTGTGTGAGATGTGCGCTCCCAGGAGAATGAAACTGCCTTTAGAAAAGTCATTTTAAAATAAATCTAAAAAAATACATAAAAAAGGAATAAAGGTTAAAAAAATACTCAATCCCAGGGCAGGAACTGTTCTTGTTGATTGGTGATAGTGACATTCTGTAGCTGTGTGCAGTCACTGGTAGGCAGCTGTCCATGCACCAGTCAGAGCAGAGAGCTGAGGTGAGGAGTGTTTCTATGAGCAGTGCTCTTAAGGGAGAGGATGGAGTGATATTTCAAGGAGGAGAACACATGGATGAGATGTTGTTACTAACATTAGAAGATAAGTTTGTTTGGTCAATTCGGAGAGGAATGAACAGGATGGAAAACCCAGGGTGAGGCTGCCTAGTTCAATGGAGAGCTTTTGTGCCTTGTTCATCTTGCACACAGAGGTGCTTTTTCCCCAACCAGTTCTTTTGTAGTTGGCATGGCCTAGGTGAAGGTAGTTTTCTTTTGATTATCTATATCAGAAGCAAACTAAGGCAGTACTAGCTGAGCTGAGTAAAGACAATTCCTCCATCTGGAAGATGCTGGAAATCTGAAACTTAAACAGACAACGTCTGTAGAAGGAGAAAAAGAGTGAACATTTCAGATATGAGACCTTTCATCAGAAATGGAAAAGTGAAACAAATTAGTTTTCATTAGCAAAGAATGTGGAAGAGTGGAATACTCTTCGATGGGGTAAAACCAAATAATTTAATGTGGCAGTTTGAAGCCCAATGTCCTTTTATTTTGCCTGTGTTGTGTCTTGCCAATACTGTGGGACACAGCCCAGCCATTATACTAATAGTAAGAGAAAAACTGAACCAAAATGATTACTGGCAGAAATGGCCAGTTGAGATACACAGACAGAAAGTAAGAGCGAGCTAGCTAAAGTTAAAGAATTCAGTATTGAGTCCAGAAGGTTGCAATGTACCCAGATGGAAAATGAGGTGTTGTTCCTTTTTTCCAGTTGGCATTGGGGCCCTTGTAACAGTGCAGGAGTCCATAGACAGAGGTTAGAGTGGGATAGAGAATTAAAGCAGAAAGTAACAGAGTTCGGGGTTGCCTTTGGGACTGAATGGAGATGCTCTGTTAAGCAATCTCCCAATCTTCACTTGGTTTCTCTGATGTAAATGAGTCTGCATTCTCCTCAGGGTGGTCACTGCTAGCAGCATGCAACCTTCCTGCTGATGATGCCCTGGAGGTCCCTGTGCAATGAGTTATTCGATAACCAACAAGTTATTTTGTCATGTTAGAAATAAACCAAAGGAAATTTCCATGTCTAATTTCAGGGAATGACCTACCAGGGCTTCCTGCAGCTCAGATGCAGCGTACTTGGAAGGGATGTCCCAAACTCCAGTCCACCAATTCCAAATTGGCCACACAGGGTAACACTGCTACCCTCCACTCAACGTGATACTGAAAGAAGTAGAGGTTAGTTTGGAGAGGAGGAATCATCTGGCTAGAAAAAGGCACAGAGGAAAAAATGAAATGTCTTGGGCATATTCCCAAGACATTTAGGACTGAGCTGTAAAAGATTGTCACACAGAGGATGGTGAAACTGTGGAATTCTCTACCACAGAAGGCAAAGGGAGTGTGGGGGATGTTACAACATTCGTTTCAGAAGGAGATGGACTGATTTCTAAACACAGTATCAAGTAATGGGAAGAGAACAAAATATAGAATAGAAATAAAATCAGTTGTGATCATATTCAATGGCAGAGGAGGTCTGAGGAGCTTAATAGCTTAGTCCTCTTCATATTTTATATGTTTCTGATCCTTGGGCATTTGGTGTGGGACTCAGTGAGGGACCTCCTCATTGGTCTACTTCTTGGCCTGGCTAAGAGGACCATAGATAGGTCCAGCAGCAGGGGCATCTGAGCTGCTGGTCTGCCCCTATTCAAGGCTGTTTCCATGGGGAATGAGCATATGGTGCCTGCTGCCTCTCTGAATGCTTTCTGGGATTGGTGGGCACCACAGGAGTTAGATAGAGGGCTTCTGGGACAAGGGGAAACGTTTTTTGGTTTAATGTCTTTTGGTGATATTTGAATACAGATTTTGTTTTATGGGTTACATCCAAAGTAAATTTGTATTCCCAGTATTATTTAAATAGTTAATACATTTAAATAATTTAAACATTTCAGGAAATGTTAGTTCAGGATACATAATAGATCAAGCAATGGGCAGGGGGCGAACGAAATAAAAACACTTAATATTGAGTGAAGCTACTGAGGTTAAATCGTCAGCTCGCGAGAAGAATGTCCACACCAAAAAGAAGTCGGAGGATTGCATATCTTCCCCTGATAAAACTTCATTCACTGTCTTCCTATAAGTCAGGTGAAATGCTGCGCTAAAATCGATTCAAGGGTTCCAATTGCTTACACCGTGTGCCCTTTGAACGGTATACATTTAGCTGGAGTTTAAATACTGGCCCCGGACGAGAGATAGCGGTGACGTTAGATGTGTGGTGAAGGAGAGGCAGACTACCTACCGGTTCAGAACAGCAATTGTAACAGTAGCGAGATTCGACTAGAGGAGAGAGGTGGCGATGGAACCCTGAGATCGCAGGAAGAGCTCACTTCTTGTATCTTAGCGAGACATCTGACGAAAATAGACGCTTTTCATTCAAGGTGAGGAACTTGCATCTGTATGAAAATCGCAGAACCCAAAACTAAACGATTCAGCTGTTAGATCAAACCATTGGCTAGAATAATTAAATATACCGTTTGGTCGCTTTTAATTCAATTTTACTTTTTAATTAACAGAAGTTTATTTTCTGCCGTATGTGTCCTGTGAACGGGGAAGAATTTCCTCGCCGCTGGGTGTAAAGTTTCACAGAAACTGAATGTTCGCTCCTTCGAAGCGCGGTTTGAACAAAAATGATTTGCATTGTATAGCCAAAAAATGAATAGCACCTTTAGCTACTTAAGCGAATTAAACGTATTTTTGTCATTTTGGAGAAGATTTTTGTGAACTCGGAATGTAACTAAATGGCTGCTGACACTGGCTCTTGGACTAACACTCCTTCTGGTCCACCCTGTCCTAACCAGCCCGTTCTTTGAAGGAGTTCAGTTCTCCCATTAGTCCCGATTCCCCCCCCCCCCCCAAAAAAAAACTTTCCCTTCTGAAAGTTCTTGTTTGAACTGCGATTGTGCCGGAACAGCCCGCAGGTGTCACAACTGGAGCACCCGGAGGAAAAGCCGCGTGGTCGCAGGGAGAAGGTGCAAACTCTTCACGGCTGCGGCGAGAATTGATCCCAACCCGGATCTCGAACCGCTACACTATTTTAGCCTGACGGCGATGGAATGCTCCCATTTTAAAAATCCTGCCCTGTTGATCCCGCCAGGGAATACTGACTAATGCTATCCTACCACAAGTGCATGAAATCGCTGCCACACTCAATCACACCCCAGCATGCTCATCTGCTGTCATTGTATCTAACCTTAGACATTTTTCATTAACTTCTTTTTTAGGGTACAGGCGTCGCTGATAATACCAACGTTTTTATTACTCATACAGTAGAAAGTAATGCTGAGCCAGTGCCTTCTTGGACTGTTGCATCAACGAAGCTATTGGGTTGGTCTTTGCAGAATTTCATGCAATGCTTCAGTGTACTGGGTTCAATCAGCCTTAGCTGTAAATAACCCCAACTTGCCAGGGCTCTTTTGCTTCTTTCAATCTTTAAATGTGGCTCCATCAGAATGTATCCAACCACTCATGGTAAACAGCCTGGCCCAGTCCTTAACAAGCTAATGGACAGTGGAAAGCCCAGGCAATGATTCAATTAGTAAGAGAGAAGGGAAGTAGAAGATAATGATAAAAAAGGGGATAGTGTAAGCTCAGGATGGTGACTACAAATGGAATTTTCAGATAAATGTGAAAACTGCTTCACATTTTGAATTTCTGCTAGCTTTCTTTTGTACTTTAAAATGTGGATTTGTGTGTCAAAGAACAAAGATAGACTTGCATTTCTATAAGGTATTTCATAACCTTGGGAAGCTCATACACAGCTAACAAAATAACTTTTTGTATCTCTGTTGTAGTATTGCAAACATAGTAGTCAGATTACACACAACAAGATCCCACCAAGGGCAGTGTCTAAATCTGTTTTGTTTTCTCTCTATTAATTGAGGAATAAATATAGGCCTCAAGACCCCAAGTGATTTAGTTGCTCTCCTTTTATGTACTAATGTGGGATTCTTATATCCACCCAAGAGGAAAGACCTCAATTTCAGGGAAGTCAAACTGCCCAGTGAAATGTGTTTTTAAAAAATGAAGACAAGCAATAAAGAATTCTGTATCCGTACAGCAACGCTGTGTTTAGTTAGTAGCTTTTTACTGGGAAAGCACATGAGCTGGTGAGATGTCACAGAAGACTTGTTTTGTGTGCCAGCAACCAGGGAGTGTCAGAATAGATGTAGAAAGATGAAGATGATTTGTTACAGCTGTGGCCTCTCAGTTCATGGCTGGAGACAGTATCCTAATAAGAGAAAAAGGTGTGGGGGTCACCCACCACAATGGGCAGAAATGACAGCAACACCCTCTGTATCCAATTTGATCATAGAGCTTCTGAGGACAGCATCCAGGCTGGCGACAGCCTCTATTGCAAGTACTTGTTGCCCACATTTATATACAAGAGTTTTATCGGGAGGCCGGCAATGTGATATGTTAGCGAACACAGTGTATTCAGTATCAGTGGCTGATCTACCCTTGCCCACAGCTGGAGGGGCGATTTACATTACCAGCGCAGGGGGTGAAACTATGAGGGCAGAGAGAAGTGAGCCTCAGGTTCTTGACATAGAGGGAGTGCAGCTTCCTGTAGATTTGTGGGTGTGTCCAAACAATGAGAGTACTGTCCCAGAGATAAACACACTAAGTAAGGAAGGTGTGATCATAGACTCAGGAAAAGGAAAAATAACATGGACAAGACAGGGACAGTGAACATGTGTGGCCCACACAGAGACAGCAGATGTGAAGCAGTCCCAATGGTAAGGGCCAAACATAAGCAAGAAGTGTTAAAAGCAATTACAGTAAAGACTCACCAGAAAGAAGAAAATAAGGAGCCGAAATGGAAAGAGTGTGCAGATCACAGGGCAAACCGAGCAGCAGTAGAACAGGAATCAATAGAAATTGAAGAGGGGGGGGGGAAAAAACTACAAATGCCAATTTAGTAAGATTATATGGAAATGTGAAGGAGCATTGTAACTGGGTTAACACGCTGAGAGACAGAGCAAAATAGTAGCAACATATTGCTGACCGGAGAGAGCCTGAAGGAGAGAAGATGGTCCTTCACGGCTGGGTAACCAAGTTGTGGTAAGGGAGCTGCTTGAAAAGGCAGGGTTCTCTGCCAGGTGGATAGGACCACAGGTGGTGCTTCTGGCAAATGGCGCCATGGTAGAGTAGTGGTTAGCGTGAGGCTATCTCTGCTTGGGGCACTGTCTGTAAGGAGTCTCTGTACATCCTCCCCGTGATTTTCTCTGTGTGCTCCGGTTTCCTCCTACAGTCCAAAGGCGTACCGGGTAGGCTAATAGATTGTTGTAAATTGACCCGTGATTAGGTTAGGGTTAAATTGGGGGTTATCAGTGATTGCTGGGCAGCACGGCTTGAAGGGCCAGAAGGGCCTACTCCACATTTTATCACCAAATAAATAAATAAAATTTCAGGGAAATGGCAGCCTCATCAAAGCCAGTGGACAAGAAAAAATAAAGAGACCTTCATCTGTAATGCCACAATATGGGGCCTTTCTTCTCATAAATAGAGGAGAATTTGATCCTGTGGTCATTAATGCAACAAAGTTGTTACATTGCTGATATATCTACCAAGACACATTTATTTCCACATTTTTAAATCCAAATTATATTTCTTATTATAAAGAATGCTTATGGCATCATTTGTTTTGAAACGTGCTCATAGAACAATGCAGCAGAGATACAAGCCCTTCAGCCCAGCGAGTCCCAATTTTCTGCAATCAACCCATATTCCTCTGAGCCCCATTCCTCCATATGCCTGTCCAAGTGCTTCTAAATGACATTATTGCACCTGCCTCAACCTCTTTCCCTAGCAGCGCATTCTATTTATTTACCACCCTCTGGGTAGAAAAGTTGCCCATCAGGGCCCCTTTAAAGTTTTTCCCTTTGCACCCTAACTTTATGCCTCTTAATTTTGGACACCCCTACCCCAGGGGAAAATAATGTTACCTACCGCCTTATCTATTCCTCTCCTGATCTTAAATATATTTATTAAATCGTCCCTCATTTCCCTATGTTCCTAGCCTGGCCATCCTCTTCCTACAACTCAGGCCCTTTACTCCCGGCAACATCCTTGTAAAGCGATAAGCATGATCAATGTTGAAGTATTTTTTAATTGCAACTCTTGGCTGAGTGAGCAGGATGGATCATGGATCTGTCTGATTGGCTGTGGTTCTGTGGATTAGAAGATCAATGAAGATCCACTCCAGAGCAGGGGAAATCTTCCTGGCATCCTGGCCAATGTTTATGACTAAAGCATTTTGGCTCTTTATTGGGGCTGACAGCGAGCACTTGGCCAGTATTTTCCCACAATAGTAACAGCTCCCTAAAATGCATATTTTGTGCTTGCAAAGTGTTTGGGAGCATCCTTAGATAGTGAAAGAAATTACAGAGCAGCAAATTACCCTTTTTCACATTAATGTTCACCAAGAGGTAAAAAGGCTAGGAGTTAACAAGCTTTGTGTAATCTTGCCCACTGGGGACAAGTTTGATAACTATTGCATAAAGTAACTAAAATGGAATTGAAAGCAATAAACTAAAGTCCTGAGCCAAAGTGGGCCGATTACGTTAAAGTGGGATGTGATCATCCTCTCCGATTTCGTACTGACACCGACCCTTTATTGCTGACCCCCAGAGCACACCCAGTTACCATTATTAAATGCACATCCTCGAACAGGCACAGAACTTCAGCATCACCAGCTGCTATAAATGAGTTAAGGTCCTTTCATTACTTCTAATGGAGAATTTTAGTTTCGCAATTACTGTGTATCCATTGTTTGTATCCCTCTCACCCCCACTGCAGAGATAAGAGCAATACTCCAAAGATCAGGCATCATAAAGATTGCATTATGAACATTTTAGCAGTGCAGATTGATTTCTTTGACAAGCACTTAATACATCTGACAAATCACTTGCTCTGCTGAATTCCGGAACAAACTTACAAGGTCAGTATAAAGTTCTGATTGTGAATTAAGATGGGAAACTAGCAGAACTGAAACTCTTGATCAAGGAGACACCATTCAGCATGGGTCAACTGTGAGACACCATTCAGCATGGGTCAACTGTGACCTAATTGCCCAGGTTTTGTAAAATGATGATGAAGAGGTGATTGTGGAGCATACACACCAGTTTGATGGTTTGAAGGTCTAAGAACCGTAAATTCTGGGCAACCTCTGTGTGTGCAGGGGTTGTTCTGAGAAGAGGTTGGATGAAGGCATTCAGAACTATCAGAGGTTTTCTGCAGTAGAGGGTGGACTATTTCCCTATAGCAAGTTACCATGATCTGGGACACTGTGCTCAAAGGGACAGGGGAATCAAACCCAACAAGCCTTCTGAAGGGAACTAGATAAATAGGTGAAAAGTTAAATATTTGAGGAGAGAGCTGGAATGAATATGAGAGAGCAGGATAGTGGAACGAATTGGTTAACTACTTGAAAGAACCAGCACAGGCCTAATGATCCAAATGGGTGCCTCCTATGGTATTTACAGAACTGCTCAAAGTAGTATGCCAATTGAAATGTAAAATGTCCTTAACCTATAGATTGGAATGAATGTCCCCTTAATACACCACCAGTAATACACCTGGCCAGCCATTGCAAAATTGTTATGAAAAGTGATTACAAATCCATAATTAATTGACACTTAAATGTTACGGGAATGCAAGGATGTGAGAATGGCTTGTATTCTGATTGATAATGTTGCGCTTAATGAAGCAGCCAGAGATAGACATGTTAGAGCACAGACCCACATGATCTTTTGTTTATCAGAAATCTTATTAACTCTCTTTCTGTGACTCCCAATAGACACTGAAGTTGGTCATTTGACTGCTGTGGTTTTACAGCTGCTAATGGATTCCTATTTAGTGCTGAAATGAAGCAGAGATATTGATTGAGACTATAGTCTAACCCTGAAGCAAATATTGCTGTAATATCATTAATGTAGAACATTGAGGAGGGTAGGATGTAACCAAGTCATTATTATTAAGATTTATTACTTCATGAACTTATTTCTAGTCATTATCATTAACCAGATAGAAGAGGGGACACTATATAAGCAGGTTTATTTGTGCCTGCATCTTCAGGCAATGATACATTTTGTCATTATTAGGAATTTATGATTGGAGGGAGTAGAGATGGGTAAATTCACACCTGACAGTTGTCACAAGTTGCAGTGGTTTTGTGTTTGCCTCTATCCTTTTTTTTGGACTCGGGAGAGATAAACCAATCTTCAAATATATGGTAAAGCAGCCATAAAGTGTTACTTGAGAGCAAGCTGCCTGCCATTTAGACCATAGCTGGTACGTGGCATCTGAAAACCAGGAAAAGAGAAGAGGAATGGCCTGAGGGAAAAAAAAGCAAGAGGAAAGGCTGTTCAGAATTAATGTTTCTGCATTTATGTACCAGTTTTCACAACTTTACCATGACCCAAAGCACTTTGTAACAATGAATTGGATTTTGAACTGTAATTTCTTGCTAATCTGATACAAATAAAGCATAAAGTGAGTAGATGCCAAAGTTATGCCAACAGGGAATGAAAAAACTGCAGTAACAGATGTAGCAGAAAAACACAAAGTAACTAATCAACAGCAGAGAAACATACTTCAGCGACACTTTCTCCTGGTACATTATCTTTTTTTTAATTGGATGGGTCAGCAGTTTCTTTGAGCTCTACAATAATTCTTGGTTGGATAAGACTGACTCTTCGAAGGTACAGTAGGATTAAAGTTTAATTCTATCTTCCCTGCACATTTCTCTGTTCAATTATCTATCCAGTTCTCCTTTTGAAAGTTAGAATTGATTCTGATAAAAGATGCTCAGCCAAGTTTCTGCACAGCAGCGGGTAGAATAAGGGAGAAAGTATCTTGCTTTCCATGTGCCAGAGAATGACATTCTTTATATGAAATCTAATATATTAATGATCAGTGATCACTGTTTATAAGCAATTGTCTCGTTTCCCCCATCATTCTATTCATAACATTGCAGCTAAATTTACCTCCTTGCTAAGAAAAGTACTCGCAACTTTCCTCTGCCCCAATAGTCCGGGTACGAACAGGAACGCGATGCATGTGAAATCACAGGCTGACAGGCTGGTTCACGACTTTCCGATGTTCCCTGTTGCACTGTCCCTCCCACCAACTGTTTCTCAAAGCCTGACAAAGTGGCAATGCCTGCAAAAGGTAATGTCGGTGAACTGAAAAACTCCAGAACCCAGAGCAACGTTTTGTATTTTCAAACTGATGTGGGGCAACAACACAGGGCGGCCATCATTAAGGACCTTAACCACCCGGGACACGACCTCTTTGGTTACTCTATCTAAACGTCTCCCTCCGCCGACAGATTTCTGAATAGCCCATGAACCTATGAATGCTACCTTGATGTTCATTTTTGCAATTGTTTTGGTGATTTATAATACTTTTTCTGTATGGCACTGTACTGCTGCGGCAAAATAACAAATTTCATAACATATGTCAGTGATATTAAACCTGATTCTGACAAAGAATACACTGGTCTGGAACAGCTGCCTGTGATGCAAACAATTTCATAGGTTTAAGCACTGCTGGATGGATTAATTTCATGTAATTTTTGATTCTTTTTCAGCAACCAACCATGAATAGTAAATCATCATATTTGGACAATGTGGTCGGGGTGGGTGACATGGTACTATTGGACCCCCTCACTGATGAGTCTCTACTTTCAAACCTCAAAGAACGATTCAGCAAAAATGAAATCTACGTAAGTATAGCAAGAGGGAAGACACCCATCTGTTGTTTGTTGTCACTGTCAAGCCTGATATCATAGGGAATAAATAAACTGTTAGATATGACACTTTTGCCAGCAGAATGGCTACCCTGAAATATGCAGGTGATGCCACCACTTCCAAAGGGACTCAGTTATTTCACTGTGGGCAAATGAGTGTTTTGCTTGATAGTCCACTTTGTCAAATTTGTTAGTGCACAAGGCGTTGTGCCTAACTGAATAGCCCTTGCACACTTTAGGTGTATTGTATGAGCTAAATCCAGAAGAGATCCATATATTATGGGTCAAGTGATCTGAACGAAGTAGGTGGGGCTGTCCAGAAGAGCTGGAAGCCGGTTGGGGGGGATGGGGGGGTTAGCATTCGTAGAGGATTGTTAGTTTGAGGATTTTGTTGATGACAGGATTGATGATTCTGCTGGGGGTTGGGGAAACAAGCCCAGGTTTCATGGAAGGAGTACATTTCGATGTTCTGGGGTGTTGGATCAGAAGATTGGCAGCGGATTGGGTGAAGGTGACATTCGGAGGTTGCTTAGGTCAGGATTGAAGAGCTTAAGTCATGTTCCCAGTGCCAGCCAGGGACCTGCTCTGGTAGACCCCTTAGGCCCCACAGGACCTGTGGGTGATACTGCCTGTGCATGTAAAATTGGGTGAAATGCATCCACGCGTGTCGTGTATTCACGTGCGAAACAAAAATCACAAATTATATGCCAAAGTTTCAGTTGGTGAACAGCCTGATATTATATATACCTGGTGGTGCTACACATTCCATTGCAAAACCTGATGCGTATGTTTGGTGGTTTCTCCTAGTAATGTCTGGCATGTACATTGTGCACAATATAGGAGATGACAGTGTGCAGGTTAGTTACTGTGCTCTCTGTGGAGGGACCATTGTGTGTGTGTGCGTGTGTGCGTGTGTGCGTGTGTGCGTGTGTGCGTGTGTGCGTGCGTGTGTGCGTGTGTGTATGTGTGTGTGTGCGTGTGTGTGTGTGTGCGTGTGCATGTGCGTGTGTGTGTGCGTGTGCGTGTGTGTGTGTGCTCTTCTGGTCAGGGTCAGGAGGTGACTAGAGAAATGCCAAATGGTTCCAGGAAGATGCTAACAGATTCCTGTCATTTCACTTATCCTCTTAGACCTACATTGGGAGTGTTGTCATTTCAGTCAACCCCTACAAGATGCTTCCTATCTATGGACAGGAGAAGATCAATGAATACCGCAATGCTAACTTTTATGAGTTGAGTCCTCACATGTAAGTATAGACAGTCGAAGCACAGCCATTTTCCTTAATTGAGTGGGAGTGATTGGTTTAGTCCTCTGTCAATCAAGATTGGCGACTAAGTTATTGTAAGTGATTGAGATTGATTTCATTCACCCTAATTTGTATGTGACTATCCTTCACTCACTGCCTTTTTCTGGAGACGTTATCCTACTTTTGTTGAGAGAAGTTGTTTTGGTTTCTACTGTAAGCTCCATTTCCACTCTTTTAAATATTGCTTTGCATGGTGCATTGACTTTGCTGTGCCACAGAGTATCTAAGACAGAGGTTGATAGGTTCTTGATTAGTTAGGGTGTGAAAGGTTATGGGGACATGGCAGGAGATTGGGGTAGAGAGGAAAAATGGATCAGCCGTGATCAAATGGTGGAGTAGACTTGATGGCCAGAATGGCCTAATTCTGTTCCTAATCCTGTGGTTTTATAGCCTTATGGTATCTGCCATGAGCTCAGATGTGCAGATCATGCACCCTGCTCTCCAACTCATTCTTCAATAGTGGCTGACACACACACACAGATCAGGAATAGAAATTGGACATAACATTCACAAAAGAGCCCTGAAGTTGATCCCCAAGGTCAGGTTGCCTAAGTTATGAGAAAAGATTGGAAAAACTTGGGCATTTTAGCCTGAAAGTGAGGGTCCAAGAAGTAATCTTGTAAACCTAATAGATTTTTTAAAGTTTAGGAAAAGGTTAATTCAGAAATATCAAACTAAACCGTGAAAGAGCAATGAGAGGAGGCAAGCTTCAGAAGAGTAGGTAGTCATTTTTCAAAGGAAGATGAATAAATCTTTCATTGCACCAGGATATCCACAGGTGAGGTAAGAAATAGTTTGGGGGAACATTTAGCTTCTTTATTGTTATAGGATGAGCAAATATGGACTGAATGGCTTCTGTCATCTGTGGTCACCTTGAGAAATCATTAAGTACAGAGTTCTGGGTTCACCTGAAAAATGTGGAGTTAAAGGGTCTCATCAGACCCATTGCTTTATAGTCAAACTGCACAGATTGTGAGATACTTCTTGATGTTTTGATATTTCAGGATTATACTTGCTTCTTGTGGGGGGAGTGGACGTAAACTTTTTAAGTAGACTGCTGCAAAAACAAGTGCACACATTCTTTGAGCTGTCAGCAGTAGGAAAAATGTTGTGTGTTTTCAGTAGAAATTGAAAGGAATCTTTCCATTCAGATTTTAATTCTTTGAAGGTATTTGCTGATAAGATTAATTGGCATAGATAACAACCAACAAGTGTGGCAGATAATTTGTAAAATGCAGAGCCAGCCAGTAGTCTCTTTACTGTCTTTTTTTCTGCATTTGTACACTCCACTATTGCAGATTCCTTGCTGTGATCTGCTGCCATGGGTGTAACAGTTATACGCTCACTTAGACCGAACATCAGCATGCTTTTGGATCAGGAGTTCCCAACCTGGGGTCCATGGACCCCTTGGTTAATGGTAGGGGTCCATGACATAAAAAAGGTTAGGGACCTCTGTTTTGGATTATGAAAGACATCATGACTAAACTCAAAGCTACTTTTGCCTAATGTGCTCTCATGCTCACAGGGGTCAAGAATAAGGGATTTCTTTAACCTGTGTTCATTTTCTTTTCCCATGCTTCATCTGGGTGGGCACAAAGTTGACTTTTACTGCTTCCAGTTAACAGCATGGATTAGGGATTGTTCTTGAAAATTGTGTAGCTGCCTGTATCTGTGGGGCTGTCAGTTTATTATGACTCTATACCATTAATCACTACCAGTGTAGAGAACAGAGCACGTCTGTAGCTCAATACTTGGGAACCTCTCGAACGTGACTGAAGTATTGGAGCAGGACTTAAAGTCACTTCTTAAAAGATGCCTGCTTTAAGGGAATGTGCAATGATTGAAGCCAAACATAAATCCCAAAGAGTTAAGAGTTTGTGTGTGGTGTTTCATTTGGTGAAAAAAGGTTGAGAGAACAGAGCTCCTGAGGGATGGCTGCATGGTTGACTTACTGTCTCCAGGTTTGAGGGTGAAAGGTGGCCCAAGTAACCAAAGGCAGTTGATGCTCTTAGAGCAAATCTACACCTCAGGAGAGGACAGGAACAAAAACAGAACTGTATCAAAGCAAGCATTGGGCTCAGATTTGCTGTTTGTAAATCCAATATTCTACCTGGCCTTGGCAGCCCAATGTGTGGTGACACAATCTAAATTTATAGTATTGTTTTAGCACAGAAGGCAATCATTCCATCAGGTCAGTGTGAGCTCCTGATGGAGGTATTCCATGGTTTCCCATTCTTTCCTCAGAGTCCTGCATTTTTCCCTTTGAATCCCTATCCAGTCCCTTTTAAAGACTTTAATTTATTGTTTCCATGCTCCTTCCTGACTCCTTAATAGGCAAATAGTTTTGGATCATTGCCATAAAGAGTACAAAGATGTTGTTTCTCAAATCCTTCTTGTATATTTTACCCAGAGCTTTAAAATCTGGTTCTTGAAGCATCTGGTGATGGGGACAGCTTCCCTCTCTCAGCAGCCCTGTCTGAACCTGTCGTTGTCTTGTTTATCACCATCAAATCCCCTCTTCTTGCTACAAGGAGAGCATTCCATTGTTGAATAGTTTACAGACACACATTCTTTGGGGTCTTGGGTGCTTGAAAGGAAATACCCAGAGTGACAGGCATTCATGGAGATATGGGTAGCTGGGGTCCTTGAAGAGCAAAGCCCCTGTGACAAGTCATCACCTGTGGAAGACAAGGAAATTGAGACAAAAGATAAAAAAGTTGTTTAAGCATCATAATCTATTGAAAATATTTTAAAGCACTTATTTTTATTTGGGTTTCTGGAAATTGCACACTCTCTTTAACAGAATATTAGGCCACAGGTAACAGTAGCTTCTTCTCATCAACTTGTTTCTCCATGCAGCTATGCCATTGCAGATGAGGCGTATAGATCACTTCGAGACAGAAACAAGGACCAGTGTGTTCTCATCACTGGGGAGAGTGGTTCAGGAAAAACAGGTATAGTATCACAGGCAACAATTCTTCAGGCTTTATCCCTGGAGCCACCTATAATCAAATAGGATATGAAATTATGTAATGTGGGTGTAGTTCAAACTCTGAACGCGGAATTTAGACTGAGAGATGACTCAAGTCCAGTTGCTGAGTGATTATCAGCAATGTATCAGTTGGATTATCCCGTAGGAATAATTCAGTCTTGTTTAATGCACTGCTGTCAAGATCAGTAGATGGTTTGTGCAATTAGAAACCTGAAACACTAATGCACTTTTTATATCCTAGGAGCAATAAACAAATAAAATCTTCAACTGAGTTTGTTATGTAGATCTTATACCGATAGAAAGCAAGATGATTTTGACAATATGCAGTAAATTAGTATTAAAAACTATGTGAAATGGCTTAAAAGAGTAGCAGAGCTGATGTAACATTTTAAAAGTTAAAGCTGGAGAGATCTGAAATGGCACCAGACAGTTTTGGTAG
This sequence comes from Hypanus sabinus, assembly GCF_030144855.1. Lineage (NCBI taxonomy): Eukaryota > Metazoa > Chordata > Chondrichthyes > Myliobatiformes > Dasyatidae > Hypanus > Hypanus sabinus. The sequence continues at coordinate 34,294,532 of NC_082738.1, read as the reverse complement.
CCCAAGACATATCAGACAGCATCTGGGACAGAAATAATTGGTTAACTTATTCTTATTCAATTTTAAATGATCTACTGTTTAATGATAGTACTTACTGCTCACAGTTCCCAGCCCACAAGGTGTATGTGCATGCCATTCTGTGGTGGGAAGTGGGTGTTCTTGTTGTTTGAACGTGACCTTAATGCAGGTGAAACCTACATTACAGCAGTTCGGCTAATTGACATTTACCCTTACAGAATTCACAAGTCATTACCCAGAAGTTTGGCATACAGAATAAAATTCGCTCTTTCAGGATTTGTGTGAAAGAAAAGTAAATAAATAAGCACAAACTTGCATCTGTTGAATCACATCCAAATATTTCAGAATCAGGTTTATTGTCACTGGCATGTGACGTAAAATTTGTTAACTTAGCAGCAGCAGTTCAATGCAATACGTAATCTAGCAGAGAGAAAAAATCAATAAAATTTAAAAAATAATAAATAAACAAGTAAATCAATTACAGTATACGTATATTGAATAGATTTTTTAAAAACAGAAATACTGTTTATTAAAAAAAAGTGAGGTAGTGCCCAAAGCTTCAATGTCCATTTAGGAATCAGATAGCAGAGGGGAAGAAGCTGTTTCTGAATCGCTGAGTGTGTGCCTTCAGGTTTCTGTACCTCCTCCCTGATGGTAACAGTGAGAAAAGGGCATGCCCTGGGTGCTGGAGGTCCTTATTAATGGACGCTGCCTTTCTGAGACACCACTCCCTGAAGATGTCCTGGGTACTTTGTAGGCTAGTGCCCAAGATGGAGCGGACTAAATTTACAACCTTCTGCAGCTTCTTTCAGTCCTGTGCAGTAGCCCCTCCATTCCAGACAGCGATGCAGCCTGTCAGAATGCTCTCCATGGTACATCTATAGAAGTTTTTGAGTGTATTTGTTGATACACCAAATCTCTTCAAACTCCTAATGAAGTATAGCCACTGTCTTGCCTTCTTTATAACTACATCAATGTGTTGGAGTGAGGTTAGATCCTCAGCTTCATGTTATATAAAATCATGACATGGAGCATTTCCTAAGTATGCAGCCCACTCCCCCTGTAGTGCAGGGGTTGCCTGTAATAGAATAAACAGAAGGAGATCATTTGACCCATTGTGGCTATGCTACTTAAACAGGTCCAATCTGCCCATCATGGATGTTTCTATGGTGGTATGTATCCCTCAACCAACATCACCTGAAGCCTTGCTCCTGATTCTGCTGTTGTTTATATATATCACCGTTATCTGGTTAGTGCAGTAATGTAGGCTCTATTCTTCCAGTGGCAGTACTGCTGCATTGATTTCCCCAAGAGGCAATCTCTCGGAAATGAAATATTACCATTCAAACCTGGGCAAATTTTGCCTTCCATGCCACAATGTAATGGGTAATACCAGGAACCCCAAGTAAGTCCACTTCAGGCTAAAAGGATTTAAGAGCAAGATGGAACTAGGGTTCTGCATTTCCCACTCACCACTAGAAAAGATAGTGTGGTGCCATAAATAGTATTATGAGCCTGGTGGAAGGGAATGCTGAGGTAAAATGTGTCTGCTTTTTCCATCCTTAGAGGCTAGCAAACTTGTAATGTCATATATTGCTGCTGTTTGTGGAAAAGGAGAAGAGGTCAATCAGGTTAAGGAGCAGCTTCTGCAATCAAATCCCATATTGGAAGGTATGGCATTCCTGCGTTCATCTTCACTTAAATGTGTCCTTTCCATGATATCTCCCAACAATGCTGATTCTCTGTCCAAAAACTGGGATTCCAAAATACTCAACAGGTCAAACAGCATCTGTGGAGAGAGAAACAGTTAACATTTCAGGTCAATATCTTTAACTATATTTCCATAGCCTCTGACGCTATTGGGTATTCTTATTTTATTAGGGGTTTTTTTACTAGCTCCAGTATGGACATTATAAGCTTATTGGCTTCCTCTGTTGTAAATTTTCATGATTTCATCTTCCCCCACTTCATATGTAAGCATTGATTTTGTGTCTTGGCCAGCTACTCTATAATAGGGGCTTGATTGCCAAGACTGCCCTTACCTGTCATCGTCTATTATATAGGAGTGCTTGTTTAGTTATCAGGACCAGAGATCCTGTCCGATTTTGTTCTCTTTTTCTTTCCCTACCCATTGGGTTCTGTGGCTAGTTGGAGCACCCCATCAGCTATCTAGGCTGAAAATTCACAACTCAACATAGAGCCCAGGTAGAACCTGGCATTCACCAGGTATGAAATTAATCAAGGCACACAGAGAAGCTCTATCCTGTACTTAAATTGACTCCTTATGTTTCAAAATGAACACTGAAAATCTAAATCAGGTCCAATAAGAGGAGAAACTGGTTTTGGGTAGGGACTCAAAACCATTGTATTACATGCCTGTCATTATATGTGCTGGGTACTATACTTCACCCACCTATATGCCCAGTTAGCCACTGGGAGCTGGGACCATAAAAATATCAATTTGCTCAAATTCCTCTGGCTAAGTTTCAATAGTTCATTTGGAGTTTCCATGTGAGGAAGGAGATGGTAACATGCAGTAATATCTTGGATTTTTTTATAATATTTTTGAAAATAATCTGTTTTTTATCAGCTCTATTACAGATGTGGCTGATGAACAGGTTGATCATTGACTCATTCCCACACTACAAGCCCATAAGACCTAGGAGCAGAATTAAGCCATTTGGCCATGGCTTATTTATCAACCCTCTTAACCCCCTTTTCTGCCTTGTCCCCGTAACCTTTGACACCCTGATTAATCAAGAACCTATCAACCTCTGTCTTAAATACATCCAATGGTTTGTCTGCACAGCCGCCTGTGGCAAAGAATTCCACAGATTCACCACCCTCTGGCTAAAGAAATTCTTCCTTATCTCTGTTCTAAACTCAATTCTGAGGCTGTACCCTCTGGTTCTAGATTCCCCTACCATAAGAAACATCCTCTTCACATCCGCTGTATCCAGTCCTTTCACTATTCAATAGTTTTCAATGAGATCCCCCCTCATTCTTCAAAGCTCCAGCGAGTACAGGCCCTGAGCCATAAAATCATCCTCGTATGTTAACCCTTTCATTCTTAAAACCATTCTTGTGAACCTCCTCTGGATTCTCTCCAATGCCAGCACATCCTTTCTTAGATAAGGGCCACAGCTCACAATACTCCAAGTGTGGTCTGAGGCTTTATAAAGCCTCAGCATTACATCCCTGCTTTTGTACTCTAGTCCCCTCAAACTGAATGCTTAATGTTGCATTTGCCTTCCTTACCACCAACTCAATCTGCAAGTTAATCTTTAGGGAATCCTGCACAGGGACTCCCTAGTCCCTCTGCACCTCCAATTTTTGAATTTTCTCCCTGTCTAAAAAATAGTTTGTGCCTTTATTCCTTCTACCAAAGTACATGACTGTACACTTCCCTGTACTGTATTCCATCTGCCACTTCTTTGCCCATTCTACCAACCTGTCTAAGTCCTTCTGCAGATACTCTGCTTCCTCAACACTGCCTGCCCCTCCACCTATCTTTGTATGGTCCACAAACTTGGCCACAAAGCCAACAATTGTTTCATCCAAATCATTGACAGTGAAAAGAAGTGGTCCCAACAATGACCCCTGCAGCATACCACTATTCACTGGCAGACAACTAGAAAAGGCTCCCTTTATTTCCACTCTTCGCCTCCTGCCAGTCAGCCAATCTTCTGTCCATTCTAGTACCTTTCCCGCAATTCCATGGGCTTTTATTTTGTTAAGCAGACTTCTGAAAATCCAAGTAAACAACATCCACCGACTCTCTTTTGTCTATCTTGCCTGTTATTTCCTCAAAGGATTCCAACAGATTTGTCAGGGAAGATTTCCCCTTTAGAAAGCTATGCTGACCTTGGCCTATTTTATCACGTGCCTCCAGGTACCTCAAAACCTCATCCTTAATAACAGACTCCAAAATCTTTCCAACCATTGAGGTCAGACTAAAGTGATATATAATTTCCTTTCTTTTGCTTTCCGCCCTTCTTGAAGGGTGAAGTGACATTTGCAATTGTTCAGTCCTCCAGAACCATTCCAACATCCAGTGACTCTTGAACATTCATTACTAATGCCTCCACAATCTCTTCAACCACCTCTTTCAGAACCCTGGGGTGTAGTCCATCTGGTCCAGGTGACTTATCTACCTTCAAACCTTTCAGCTTCCCAAGCACCTTCTCCTGAGTAAGAGCAACAACACTCACTTCTGCTCCCTGACACTCTTGCATTTCTGGCAATCTACTAGTGCCATTCACAGTGAAGACCAATGCAAAAATACTTATTGGGTTCCTCCACCATTTCTTTGCCCCCATTACTACCTCTCCAGGATCATTTTTCAGTGGTCCAATATCCACTCTCATCTCTCTTTTACTCCCTATATACTGTATCTGAAATAAAATTGTATCCTCATTTGTATTATTGGCTAGCTTACCTTCATATTTCATCTTTTCTCTCTTTATGACTTTTCTAGTTGCCTTCTGTTGGTTTTTAAAATATTCCCAATCCTCTAGCTTCCCACTAATTTCTGCTACATTATATGCCCTCTCTTCTGCTTTTATGCTGTCTTTGACTTCCCTTGTCAGGCACGGTTGTCTTTAGAATACTTCTTCTTTGGGATGTATCTATCCTGTGCCCTTCAAACTTCCCCCCAAACCACCAGCTATTGTTGTTGTTCTGCTGTCATCCCTGCTAGTGTCCCCTTCCAACTTTGGCCAGCTCCTCTCTTGTGCTTCTGCAATTCCCTTTACTCCGTGTAATACTGATAGATCGGACTTTATCTTCTCCTTCTTAAATAGCAGGGTGAAATCCATCATATTATGACCAGTGCTTCCTAATGGTTCCTTTACCTGAAGCTTCCTAATCAAATCTGGTTCATTACACAACACCCAATCCAGAATAGCTGATCCTGCAGTGGGCTCAACCACAAGCTGCTCTGAAAAGCCGTCTTGTAGGCATTCTTCAAATTCCCTCTCTTGGGGTCACACACCAACCATATTTTCTCAACCTATCAACATATTGAAAACCCCCATGATTATCTTTTTTACATGCCTTTTCTATGTCCTTTTGTAATTTATATCCCACATCCTGGCTGCTGTTTGGAGGCCTGTACATAACTCTCATCAGAATCTTTTTAACCTTGCAGTTCCTTAATTCTACACACAAAGATTCTACATCTTCCAATCCTATGTCAGCTCTTTCAAAGGATATGATTTTATTTTTTATCAACAGAGCCATCCCACCCCTCTGCCTACCTGCCTGTCCTTTTGATACAATGAACATTCTTGAATATAAACTCCCAACTTTGATCTTCTTTTAGCCATGACTCAAAGATGCCCACAACACTCTAACAGTGCTACCTCATTCTGCATACTGCATGCATTCATACTGTGTACCGAATACAGTCCTGTATTCATCACCCTTTTTGATGTTTACCTTTTGACTCATCCCACTGACTGTAATTTTGCCCCATCATCTGCCTGTCCTTCCTCACAGTCTCACTACACACTGCACCTGCCAACTGCCCCATCCTCAGACCTAACACTCCAGTTCCCATCCCCCTGCCAAATTAGTTTAAACCCTCCCCAACAACTCTAGTAAATGCGTCCGCAAGGGTATTAGTCCCCCTCGGGTTCAGGTGTAACCTGTCCTTTTTGTACAAGTTGTATCTTCCCCAGAAGAGATCTCAATGATCCAGATAACCGAAACCAGTTCCAAGTCACACATTCATCTCCCTAGTCATCCTACTTCCACTCTCCCTGACCTGGCACCTGGGAGGTAAAGTCCCATCCAGGTGTCTCTGTCACATCCACAGAATCTGCTTTCTGCTTCTCTAGTTATGGAATCCCCCTCACTACTGCACTCCTCTTCACCTCCCTTCCCTTCTGAGCCACGGAGACACACTCAATGCCAGAGATTTGGTCACTGCAGCTTCCCCCTATAGCCCCCCCCCCCCCCCCACCTCCAGCAATATCCAAAATGGTATAATTATTGTTAAGAGATACGGCTGCAGGGGTACTCTGCACTGGCTGCCTATTCCCTTTTCCTCTCCTGACAGTCACCAGAGACCAGTCTCCTGCAACCTAGGGGTGACTACCTCCCTGTAGCTGCTGTCTATCACCTCCTCATTCTCCTGTCCACCTCCTTTCTTTTTATTGGCCCTGCACTGATCATCGCCTACCGAGGGGGAGAAAAACAAAAGCACCCAAGCTCCTTTTGAACCTCGTGCCACGTCACCAATGAACCGATTGCTGCCCCTTGAGAACGACCTCTGCCAGCGTCACTCTTTAATCTGCAATGAGACAGATCACCTGGCAGAGGCCTCGGCTGCCAGCCTCCGATCCATAACCTCAGTAAGGTCAAGGAAGCACTGTAGTGGGAGAATCAACCCTATTGACTGTGTTTCCCTTCACTCTGTATAATTGCTGATTTCTTCTCATGAAGCCAATCCTGGTTATAGCTTTATTCCTTCTTTTCACAGCTTTCGGGAATGCCAAGACCATACGGAATGATAACTCCTCCAGATTTGTACGTATTACTAGCTGATTCATATGGGTGAGGGAAGGGGAATGAGGATTTTGGATATGGAGAGAATTACTTGGATTAATTTTTTAAAGTATTGTGCAGTTCTACCCAATAACCTCATATTTCATTTATCTATAATGGGCAATTTTTGGTCTGACGGAGCCTATCTCTTAGCAACACCAGATGGCAGTTGTGTTCTCTGTGAAAAAGTGACTGAATGGAAACTACAGCTGTTCTCCACGAGAAGGTGGTGGCTAGGGGTGGGGGTGCTCTCCCGGTAATGTTGGACAGGAAGTCATTTAAGATGGGGTGAGGGAAGTGAAATTTGTTATTTACAGTGAGTTTTCTTCTGGGCATTAGTAAATAAATATGTATTTTCTTGCATTTATATTTTTTATTAACCGTTTCCGTGTTCAGGGAAAATACATGGACATTGAATTTGACTTCAAAGGCGATCCATTGGGTGGAGTCATCAGTAACTGTAAGTGCAGCTCTTTATAATGAAGTCATCCTGCTCCTTGATAGCCCTGTATTTGACCCTCTGCTAACAAAAGGCCAAGCGAGGAATATTCCTTAAACCTCAGCTCATTCACCCTTTCGGGTGATATGCAAGAACCTACAAGATATAACTTGGGCAACGTATCTTACTAATTGCCTCCATAAGGAGATGCCCAGCACGGCCAAGACTTGCTGCTGAACAGGGCACCAAGAATGAGTATTTTTGAACCCTTTGTCTCTGAAGTCTGAAAACTCACTCATTCCTCAATCGTACTTTATTCTACTTGGCCCCTGTCACCCACATTGTTCTGAATTCTGAACAGGGAAATGCCGTTTTTATACAGAATGGGCTAGCAATTACAGATATTGACCAATTAGTAAACTGCGCATGTTTGAATTCCTTACTTGCAAGATCAGTTGCCATTCATAATGGAGGTGTTAGAAGTCAATAGAAACTCCAAGCTACAACTGATGATACTTCGATATTTTGAAGTTAGTAAAGCAATTGCCCCTCAGTTGGTGTGTGTTTCACACCCTTTCATTATATTCTTGTCTCTAGTAAGCATAACCTGGTGTGGAAAGGGAGGCTGTGCTCTTTAAAGACCTTTCTTGCCTGGGCTGTCTGCAATCTATCCTTCCTTGGACATCACGCCTTACTGCAATTTCCACAATATCCACACTTCCACACAGTTACCTCTGATATACGTGCTTGCAATTTCATTCTTGGTTCGGACCATTGGTTATATTCTGCACCTTTGTTAGCATGGAGTCAGCTTCTGGATATGTACAGATATACATCCCTGAGATTTGTCTCCTTACAGGCAGCCACAAAACAAAGAAACCCAGTAGTACCCTTTAAAAAAGACCGTCAAACACCCAATGTGCAGGAAAAAAATCAAATCGTCCAAACAAGAAAAGTAAGATTGAAGTTCACGAAAGTGAGTCACAAAATCAGTCAGTCTCGGTTCAGCGCAGAGGTGAGTAAACCTTGCGGACCAGCAAGCTGAATACTGGCTTCATCCCTCTCCTCTGGCCCCAACACCCTGAACTTTTCAATCTGACCCTGCACTTAATTTGGTCAAACCTCAGAGTTGCTCTCCTTGCTCTTGGTCTCGGGCCCTGCTGCTTCAATAAGCTCTCAGGCTCAGGCCCTGTCACCGCGATTTGACCCATGCACAGCACACCACCACCATCTTGCACCTTCAAGACTTCAGTTCACACCACAAAAATCGTACAGGCAGTTCAAAAGCTCAACTCCAAAAAGGAAAGTACAGGCTATTGATTGCAGTATTCTTTCACTTACACTAAATTTTCTGTCTGGTAATGCACTCTGGGATGTTGAGATTGCACACGAACACAAAGAAAATATAATTACTACATCTCTTTTGTGCAAAATTAACCGTACCAGCTAGAAATCTAGCTACCCAAGGCTCAGTGAACAGTCTAGGAGATGAAACCCTACTATCTGCAGACAGGAGTGCAGACAAGGAGAAAGCATATTGCAGACATTTTTAAGACTAAATAGTGACATTGATTGCTGGATATTTCATGGAATTTCCTAATTTATTTCTGAGGTTCTATGTTATCAGGTAATAACTCCTGAGATCATTTGAGCCATCTGATATACCCAGCTTAAGTCCCACATAAGTCTCAGTACCACTTCCCCAAAAAGGGGTGAGACAGAGGGAAAATTTGAATTATATTTGATGACACTAAATAATCTAGGTTGGTCTCTATAATACCCCCTTTGTGACTGAAGATAAAATGGTGTAGGCTATTAATTTATGTTAAAAGTATACAGGAACTAAGTGAGACCTAGCCTGCAGTGTGTGTGCAGTTTCTCTCTCCTTACCTAGGGAAAGATATATTTGTTATGGAGGAAGCACCACAAAAATTCGCCAGACTGATTCCTTGGCTGGTGAAATTGACATACAAGGATCAACTGTCCCTGCTGGAGTTCATAAAAATGAGGAGATCTTATTGAAATGTTCAAAATCCTGACACACAGTAGATAAACAGACTGGATCGGGAATTTATTTCCCTGGCTGAGGAGTTTAGAACCAGGTGTCCCAAACTTGGGTAGGGAAGGTAAGGTATTTTGAACTCAGTTAGGGTGAAATTTCTTCAGTCAGTGGGTGGTGAGCCTATGGAATTCTCTCCCATAGAAGGCAATGGAGACCACTTTGCTTAATATATTCAAGAAGGAGATAGACACAAGAGCATCAAAGGGTAATGGGAGGTATATGGTATTGAGATATAGAATGCTCTTTTCCTACTCTTGTTTATCTACTGTATGCCCCTTTTCAGATTTGTGAATGGAAGGTCCTGCACTGGGACAAAAGGTACAAAACCCAGCAATGCTAGGGAGGCCTGGTACATGTGCCAGAGTTTTATGGAGGAGCAAGTGATGAGATTCTGAGTTATAGCACTTGGAAGCAGGTGAAATACAGGGAATGCCTTTAAAATATTAACCCAACCAACTCAGACACAATGCACCAATATGAGTTTCAACACTACCAGTTAAAAATGAGATTGGTTATAAGAAGGTAAATTTGAGGGTTACCTGGATGATGATAATCTAGATCACTGTTTAACTAGGTCTGAAAGAGTCAAATTTGTTTACTATTATATGAAACTCTGTGTGAGTTCTATTTTTTACTGGTGTCTTAGTAAAGCATTTTAGATATTGCTTGCACTGAAAGTACATATTGCGCAGCTTACAATTAATGACATTTTAGCAATGCTTTTATAGATTTGTTTGGCAATGTAATACCTAAAAATAGTCCAGAAAAACATCTCACAGGCCATCAACCAGGAGTGGCTAAACTTTTTAAAGTGTTCCATTTTGTTTGAACAATAATATTCACAATGGTTGATGAGCCGAAGAGGAAATAAATGCATGAAAACTGGAACAGAGATTTGTGATATCAACTAGCGGAAGAGATGACTGATGTCAACCAGTCATCTGGGAGCAGTCAACCAGTAATAGGAACCGAGTGTAATGCACCATTAACGGCAATGGACAAGCAAACAGTCGGAAAGCAGTCAATAAGCAGCTGAGAGCAAACTGCAAAGAGGGAAATAGCCAGCAACAGTTGGCAACGAAGAGTCAGCAAATATTAAACATCTGGCAGTAATATTCCGCAAATAGCTGACAGCACATAATCTTCAGACAGGAAGTGCCTGGCAGCGAACTACTGACAGCCAGTAAATACAAAATAACTGGCGGCAAACAGTTAGCAAATATCAAACAACTAACTGCATCGGTCAGCACAATCCTGGCAGAAAATAGTCAGCGAATAAGAAAGCTGGCAACATACAGCTGGCAGAACGCATTCAGCTCGCAGTGCCAATACGCATATAACCAGTAATAGCAAAAAACTGGCAAGCAAATCTGCAAACAGCTGGCAGCGCAGCAAATTGTCAGCAGCGTATGCAGCAGGAAATAAACAGCTGACCGGTAAAGCACAAGCAGCAGACAAATAGAAAATAACTGGCTGTGAAGTGTCAAATTGTTGGCCAAATAGCAAACAGCTGGCAGCAAAGCCAGAAAGGGCCAGCAGCCGGTATCATTTCAGTAAACAGCTGGCAGCAAAGCCAGTGGATGGATGGTAGAGCAGCAAACAGCTGGAAACGAGCAACTGTCAAATATCAAGTGTGGCAACAAAGTCTGCAAACAGTTGGCAGTAGGCTGCTGGTGAACAGCCAACTGTTGGCAGTAATAGTCAGCAAACGGCTATCTGTAAAATGTCTGCAAATAACTAGGAGTGAACAGTAACCCAGTCAACAATTCCATTCCTTCTCCTTAGGGAGTCCCTCTGGGTCAAGGATAATTTGTGTCTACTTCAGATTTACAGTCTCACCAGCCACCTCAGGACTCAAAGTAGGAACTGCAAACTTCAACAGGTGGGACAGTAGATGGCTTGATGTATGGACTTGAAGTTTCCAAAATCATCCAGAACACTGTTGCTCCACTTGGAGTCAGTGGAGATGGTTTTTCAAGGAGGCTTTGAGCACATGCTTGATTTTTTTCCTCTATCCACCTGGTAAATGTTTCGTATGCCAGGGCTTCTGTTTTGGCAGCCTGGTGCTGGGCATAACCTGCCCAGATGGTGGCCTGGACAGGCCATTAACATTGCTTCACCTGTCCTTCCACTGAATGTGGAGGACTTGTGGAGACAGTGTTGGCGATGGGCAACATACAGACAATGAATTGCAAACCATCAACATGACCAAGGCAGCAAATAATAAGATGCAGCAAATATAAGATGCAATATATATCTTTCTGGTTAATGACTTGCACAACAGGGCTTCTGTGATTTGTGGCAGAATCACTGGAGTCTCACAGAAACAAAAACGTACAAACTAAGTAAGATTATCGCAGCGGCAGATAGTGGGAGTTCTGGCAGTACATTTAGCATTTATCAAAAATAGATGTGTTGCAGTGAAGAAGAGCATTTAGTCCATCTTGTCTGTATGAGGTTTCTGTAGAGCAACCCAAAGGCATGCAAGTTATTTTTTCCCCCAGTGGCTCTCCCTGTTCCCCTTTAAAACCCTTATTGCACCTGTTCTCCCTACCCCTTAGTTCAAGGTCATCACTGCATAAAAACAAAAGGCTTTCCCCCACATTATTTATGTAGAAGAGCCTTTGCTGTTGCTCCTGCAAGATGTCTGTAACCTGGTCACAGATTTCTAATTCTGGGTGAACAGTTGCATCATTTCATCCATTCACCCATGAAAGTAAAAGAGTGGCCTTGATAAAACTCCAGTAAAGAGTGGTCAAGCGCTTCAGATAGGAGAATGGCCCTGACTAATCAATTATCTTCTGCTGGATCAAATGCACCAAGTATAAAATTTTATAATGTGATGTTCTTGAGCATCCAAGATGCTCTATATCAAAGGTTGTACTGTCCGAAGAATAGGAAGAAACAGCAACACACACAAAATACAGGCAAAACTCAGCAGGTCAGGCAGCTTCTATGGAAATTAATAAACAGTCAACGTTTTGGGCCGAGACCCTCATCAGAATTGGTCTGTCCTGATGAAGGGTCCTCACAGATGGTATTAAACTTGGCGAGGATGGACTTGTAAGGTAATGCAAACTGAATTGAAGCAGGTACCCAGTAGTGCCAGTCAGAGGCATATAGGTTCAATATAGAAATACCTACTGCTCATTGTGGAATAATTTTGATGGCATGTTGTTTATGTCTGGTGTTGAAGTATCAAAGGGTAAAGAGACCTTGAGCTATACATAAGCTCCACTTAAGTTTCATGAACGAACTCAACACTTCTATGTGGGTTAGAGATCAGTAGCATGATAAATGATGATAACACTTGGGTCGGAGGTCCAAGAATCAATTTAGGTGGATACAATCTTCCTTATCTGCAAATCCAAAACCAATTCCTGTTAATGATTATTGGTGGACTTTGAGAGGTAATCCATGTAAATCAACAACTGCAAATTGGGTTTAGAGCTGTCTATGGCCTTTGATTAAAATGTATTATGAATGCACTATCTCTGATGTGTTTGCTGTTTGAAATATTATCTCATAAAATTGATAGGAGGGACATTCACATCCTTGTTTAGGATTTCTCTCTCCTTAGAACTCTCACTTCTCCTTTGACTGTGTTCCCAAAGGAAAAATCCAGTGTATTTTGCCGTTTGGAAGTATAACCATAGGTTTCCCTAGGGCAATGGAAAGGAATTTTTTAGTTTAGTGACTGTTATCATGTTGGCAGTGAGTCAGTTAGATAGTGATGTTTTTGCTTAGTAAGGGTGTCAAAGGCTAAGGGGGAAAAGGCAGGGTAGAGAGCATTAATAAATCAAACTTGATGGAATGGGGGAGCAGACTCGATGGACCAAATGGCTTACTTTTGCTCCTATGTCTTATGGCCTTATGGTTAATATGTGCACAGCAAATTGTGGAAAGTTTAAATGCAGCCCGTGTTAACTTTGATTGAAGTACTTTCACATTGCCCAGCTTTTTGTAGTGTTTTGCTTTTAAGAAACCCTGGGTAACAATTACTAATTATTCTCTGCAGCCATTAAAGATTCAAGGTCAAAATGATAGACAATAGATAACACAAGGCTGACCAGCATTTAAAAATGGCTATGGTTGCATAGTAATTGGGGGTGGCAATGGAATAGAAAGACTTTCATCTTCCCCAGGGCAACTGGGCTATGTGCCAGTTGCTTTAAAGGACAATCCTGTGATCAATTGTCTGTCATTTTTCCAAAAATAACGTGCAGGTTTTTAACATTGCTTTTGTAAACTGCTAGCCTCCATCAGTATCAAGGTGTTAGAGTAATTAAATTGAGAGACCCTGCCTTTCAAATTCAGATTAGTTTCATTTATTGTCATATACATAGGATGCAATGAAATTCTTTGCTCGTGTGAAGTTCATTGAATAAACAGTGCACATTGTAATAATAAATACAGGGAGTGCAAAACAGCAAAGTATCGTAGTGCAAACTGAAGTAATGCAAAAAGAAATGCTCAGGTAACAATAACAGAAGAGGTCGGATTTAGGGATTGTGAATGTGGCGGCACCACCAGCGAGGGGATGTGAAAGAACGGATTGGTTCAGCAGTCTGGTGACAGTGGGAAAGAAGCTGTTCTTGAGTCTGGTCATCTGGGCTTCTATGCTCCCTTATCTTCCCTTAAAAGGTAAGAGAGAGAGAGAAAAAATGGCCAGTTTTAGGAGTTTGCTGATGTTTCCTGTATTACAATAATGATAACACCTCAGAATACTTCATTGGTGACAAAATCCCCATTTTTGGGATGATCAGTGGTCACAAAAGGTGCAAGAGAAGCACTGGTCTTTTACCTATAGATGCTCTTGTAATAAATGGATAGGAAGTCCTAATCAAGTTGTGTCCAAATCTGCAGTAGTTTTGGTGTTGTCAAATGTTTCATAACCTGAGGAGGAAACCCTACCCTCTCCTCTGTGTATCTGAGCACAGTTCCAGTGGTGCTTGTATCCCAACAGGTGCTCAGAGCAGGTGACGTTCACTGCTGGAATTGGCAGTAGTCACTGAGGCTGGGGTCTGGAGGTATGCTTTCAAGAGTAGAATCTGACTGGAATAGTGCAAGAGCTGTGCATGGGTTCTGTCTGTCACAGGTGAGAATCCGGAAACTACAATCTCCCGTGGCTCAATGGTGATTGGTACATTCTCAAAAGGTTCTACAAGTGGGAAAATGAAGTTCCACTCTCACGCAGTGGAGATTCACATTCCCAGTCTGGATTAAGGCTTTTGTCTTGGCAGAACAGTTGAAATTTTTAGCTCACTGAGCTTGGCATGCAAAGGCTGGACCTGTCTGACGCAGTGCCAGATGAAATGATATCACTATTTTTACACTAGTAATGCACTCGTCTGCTTCATTCATCCATGTTCCCTGTAAAATATTTATTCCAGTAGTGTAACAGGAGGAGTTAAAATATTTAAAGGATGTTTTTTAAAAGTGGTCACCAGTGGACAAGAAAGGAGTTGAGAAGTAACTGAGATCTGTCCTTTAGAAACGTGGGCACTGGATCTTTCGTAAGAGATGAGCTTAAAAGTGCCAAATGCTGCTTCATTTCTACCTCTGATTTAGTGACTTTTATTGTTCTTTAGTGTGTTGCATTTAATTTTGTATACTGTGAATTTAAGCATTTTATCTGAGTGCGAAAGCAGAAGGTGAGTAAAGGCAAACGTGAGCTTTGTTTTGAGCTTTGACGGCTTGGGTGTTTCAGATCTCCTGGAAAAGTCTCGTGTTGTCAAGCGTCTGAAAGGGGAGAGGAATTTCCACATCTTCTACCAGCTGTTGGCAGGGGGGTCACCTGAGATGCTGGGTGAGTGTTACTAATCAGTCTCCTGCCCTCCAAAGCTTTCTCACAACGCACATCCTATTTCGTTGATGGGGCCTCATCTCCTCAACCTTGCCCAAAAGATTCAGGGACAGATTAATATTCTTCCATCCTGGAAATGCTAGCTCAGAGCAGATTCTGGATAGGGTAATCCCAAAGGATGCCCACTTTCCTCCAAGAATCTCATTTACACATCCTGGTGAGCATTGACAGAGAGTCTCTGCTGACAAATCAAATGTGGCCAATAGGGACTGGGCAATAAATGCAATGCCCATATCCCCAGAATGAGGACAAAGTACATAGAAACATGTGCCGAACATGTACTTTCTTTAGAAATTGCCTAGGGTTACCCATAGCCCTCTATTTTTCTAAGCTCCATGTACCTATCCAGGAGTCTCTTAAAAGACCCTATCGTATCCACCTCCACCACTGTTGCCGGCAACCCATTCCACGCACTCTCCACTCTCTGCGTAAAAAAAAACTTACCCCTGACATCTCCTCTGTACCTACTCCCAAGCACCTTAAAACTGTGTCCTCTCATGCTAGCCATTTCAGCCCTGGGGAAAAGCCTCTGACTCTCCACATGATCAATGCCTCTCATCATCTTATACACCTCTATCAGGTCACCTCTCATCCTCTGCCGCTCCAAGGAGAAAAGGCCAAGTTCACTCAACCTATTCTCATAAGGCATGCTCCCCAGTCCAGGCAACATCCTTGTAAATCTCCTCTGCACCCTTTCCATAGTTTCCACATTCTTCCTGTAGTGAGGTGACCAGAATAGTGAGCAACAATATTCCAAGTGGGGCCTGATCAGGGTCCTATACAGCTGTAACATTACCTCTCAGTTCTTAAACTCAATCCCATGATTCATGAAGGCCAATGCACCGTATGCCTTCTTAACCACAGAGTCAACCTGCACAGCTGCTTTGAGCGTCCTATGGACTCGGACCCCAAGATCCCTCTGATCCTCCACACTGCCGAGAGTCTTACCATTAATACTATATTCTGCCATCATATTTGACCTACCAAAATGAACCACCTCACACTTATCTGGGTTGAACTCCATCTGCCACTCCTCAGCTAAGTTTTGTATCCTATCAATGTCCTGCTGTAACCTCTGACAGCCCTCCACACTATCCACAACACCTCCAACCTTTGTGTCATCAGAAAATTTACTAACCCATCCTTACACTTCCCCATCCAGGTCATTTATAAAAATCACGAAGAGTAAGGGTCCCAGAACAGATCCCTGAGGCACACCACTGGTCACCGACCTCCATGCAGAATATGACCCGTCTACAACCACTCTTTGCCTTCTGTGGGCAAGCCAGTTCTGGATCCACAAAGCAATGTCCCCTTGGATCCCATACCTCCTTACTTTCTCAATAAGCCTTGCATGGGATACCTTATCAAATGCCTTGCTGAAATCCATATACACTACATCTACTGCTCTTCCTTCATCAATGTGTTTAGTCACATCCTCAAAAAATTCAGTCAGGCTCATAAGGCACGACCTGCCCTTTACAAAGCCATGCTGACTATTCCTAATCATATTATGCCTTTCCAAATGTTCATAAATCCTGCCTCTCAGGATCTTCTCCATCATCTTACCAACCACTGAAGTAAGACTCACTTTGAGTTACTTCCTCAGTGATCTGTACATACAAAATGGCATGGTGGCTTAGCAGTTGGCGTAACATGATTGCAGTGCCAGTGACCTGGGTTCAGTTCACCATAGTTTGTAAGGAATTTGTACATTCTCTCCATGACTGTGTGGGTTTCCTCTGGGTCCTTTGGTTTCTTCCCACATTCCCAAGACATGCAGGTTAATTATCTGGCACAGGCTTGTTGGTGTGAAAAGGCCTGTTACCATGCTGTATCTTTAAATAAACAAAAATACTGTACCGATCACTGGTTTTGCTGGGAGGCTCCCTTGCCTCTGTAATTGAGATCAGAAACAAACTGTGAAGGGATTTATACATATCACCATCCCTTGTTTTGGCATTACATGTAATGAAGCATGTTAGCGCCAATAAATATAATTTCCTTTTCTTCCACTTCTAAATTTATCAACTCACATAAGCACAATTCTCAGAATAATCATTCACACACCTTTTCTCCACAGAACGACTTAAGGTGCTAAGAGATGGTAATCAGTACGTTTACCTGAACTCGGACAAAACATCACTGACCGGAGTCAACGATGCTGCCAACTTTGATGCAGTTAAAGTAAGTGTGTTGTGTTTAGAAAGGGAATGATAATCCCGAGCAGCATAATTCCCACCAACGATCTAGGAAACTGACTCTAAGATAAAAGTTATTACTTTTAAAACCTTGCAAACATCAAAAGTCTGAAATTGAAGAATGCAAGTACAAGTCTTCCTTTGTAAAATGAGGAGTTGACTAAACAATAATAGCATCCTACCTGCTGGAATCAATTTGATGTGTCTGGGATACTTGGATTGTTAGCAAGGTCTGCACACTGTACTCAAGCAACCTGGACTATATGTAGGTGATCTAGATTATTTGAGGAGTATCCAGATCAAACATTGGATGTGTGGACCATCAGCAAGATGTCCAGCTATGAAATTTGACATCAGACACCTGTTCTTTGCTGAAATCAAAATTCAATCTTTACCCACTGCCCCCACCCTGCCCCCATATAAACACATACTTCTGTCAAGTTATTGCTGCTCGCTTGTTACACTGACATTGAGTGGGCAGATTGATTGATATGTTCCCTGGCCTTTGACATTGACAACCAATTATTCGTTGGATTTTTCTATTTTTTATTTTTTTTAACCAAGGAAGATGATGCAGCCAAAGTCATAATATTTGATAAAGAAGAGGAAGTCAAAAGCATGGCTGAACTTAAGGTAGACAAATGACCTGGTCTAGACTCAATGCATGCTGAGGAAATTCAATGCCATGAATTTCCAGTCATCAACTAATGAGCTGGTGCCAGAGAACAGGAGAAATACAAATATTGTATGTTTGTTTAAAAAGCCTGTAAAGGTAAATCAAGTAATTAAAGTCCAGTCAGTTCAATGTTGCTCAATCTGTTTGAAACAATTGGGCAAAATTATTTTGATAGGAGTGGATCAGTGAAGTCGTTTTAGTTGCTGATGGTTGATGGGGATAGGACAATCATATGGATTTTTGAAAGGCCACAGAATGATTGTCGCCAGAATTGAAGCCTCTGGAATAAATAAGGTAGAAGCAGCATGAATATGAAATG
Source organism: Hypanus sabinus (assembly GCF_030144855.1). NCBI lineage: Eukaryota > Metazoa > Chordata > Chondrichthyes > Myliobatiformes > Dasyatidae > Hypanus > Hypanus sabinus. The sequence goes on along the minus strand of NC_082738.1, from coordinate 34,276,402 downwards.
TGCTTTGAGATCAGAGTCAAATACTTTGTGAATGGTCATGTTTTAATTTGGAAAAAAGTATGCATTGCTGTTCCTCAAGCATTGGTACCAAAGTCGCTGCTTTTCTTGCTGCTTATTAATAACTCGGACTTGCATGTACAGGGAACCATTTTTAAATTTGTAGCACAGTATTGTAAAAAGATTATTCGGTCTGGTGGAATGGGCTTACATGTGGCAGATGCAGTTTAATGCAAAGCACTATATGGGTGAGGCATTTGGAAGAAGTTCAAGGAGAGATAATATGAAGTATGTGGTACAAAGTTCAAAGTAAATTTATTATTGAAGTACATATATTTCACCATATACAACCCTAAGATTCATTTTCTTGTGGGCATTCACAATAAATACAAAGAAGTAAAATAGAATCATTGAAAATCGACACCCAACAAAGACAACCAATTGATGTGCAAGACAACAAACTATGCAAATACAAAAATTAAAAAACCCAAAATAATAATAATAAATAAATAAGCAATAAATATCAAGAACATGTGTTGTAGACTCCTTGAAAGTGTGTCCATAGGTTATGGGATCAGTTCAGCTCATCCCATTTCTAAATGAGTTGAGAAACAAGGGATCTCTCTTTGGGGAATACATACACAAATCTTTGCATGTGGCAAGAAACATTCAATAAAATGACCTTTAGAAAGTATACATTATTTTTGTCTTTACAAACAGTGGCAGAGTACAAAAATAGGGAAGTTATATTGAGTTTGTATTAAAAATATTGTGTGGAATTGGACAATTGATCTTGATTCTGCTCAGAAAGAGAGGGTGCAGTGAAAATTGAGTGGAACGATCAAGAGTGAGAAACTTAAGTTAACATTGAGAAGCCAAGGTTGATCTCATTACAGCGGAGAAGAAGAGGGTGATTTGATAGAGCTGTACAAGATCATAAAGGCTCTGGACAGAGTTGGGCGAGGGAGAAGGTCACAAAAGAGATGGACGGATCAAGAACAAAAGTGGGCAATGTCAAGATGATTTACAAAAGAGCTAGGGTGATGTGAGGCAAAACTTTTTGGACAGTGAATTATGGAGTTGACTGCAGTAAAGGGTGGTGGGTACTTTAAAGATGGAATTGAGATATTTGAAGGAGAATAATTTGAAGGACTGTGGGGGGAGAAGTTGAACAGTGGGACAGAAAGATTGTTCTTTCAGAGAGTCAGTGCAGGCTTTATTGGCTGCACATCCTTTCTTCTTTTCTGACAACCCCATGATTCACCCATGGGGACTGTCTGACACCCACGGGGTAATATGGCTTTGGGCATCTGAACATCCTAGAGCTCTGAGGCTAGATAGTTTGGGTTTGTATCCTTTGGATTTCAGAAGATTGAGGGATGATCTTACTGAATCATACAAGATCCTTAAAGGGGCTTGACAGGGCAGATGTGGAGGTATTTCCAGTAGTATGAGAGTTACAAAATGTTGGACTAACCATTTAAAACTGAAGTGTGTAGAAACTTCTTCCATCAGAAGGTGGCAAATCTTCAGAATTTTCCACCATTGAGAGTGGTAGAGGTCAAATCATTGGATATACTTAAGGTAGAGATAGATAAATATTTGAGAGACTAATGAATATGGTGAATTAGCACAGGAGAGGAATTGAGGTCAGCTTAAATCAGCCATGATCATATTGAATGATGGTGTAGGCTTGAGGGGCCGAGAGGCCCCTCATTTTATCTTGTTGTGTTCATCCTCTCCAGTACCGTAAATCAATGACTCTATGGACTCCAAGGGCAAATCTGAGCCAGCTTGGATCCAATCCAAGCATGGTCATGCTGAAAACTTTGATGCTTTAATGCACTTTACTCACAAATATGAGGCAAAGAAAATGTACAAGAGCTTCATGGAATATCTATACAAATGTTTAAATTTATAATAGTCTGACCCTTGACTCATTGCTCATCTCTCATCTGAGTCAGAATGTTATGAGCTCAAATTCCAGTCTATGGACTTGGCTTCTTGCTACCTCAGTTAGGCATAATCAAAGACCCCACCCACCTTGGACATTCTCTCTTCTCCCCCACCCCCTTCCATTTGGGAGAAGACACAAAAACCTGAAAATATGTACTACCAATGCTCAAGGACAGCTTCTGCCTCACTGTTATAAGACTATTGACTGGTTCCCTTGTATGATAAGATGACTCTTGACCTTATGATACTTGCACTTATTGTCTGGCTGCACTGCACTTTCTCTGTAGCTGGTGCACTTTATTCTGCATTCTGTTATTGTTTCACCCTGTACTGCCTCAATATACTGTGTAATGATCTGATCTGTATGGACAGTGTGCAAGACCAACTGTTCACTGTGCATCAGCACACGTGACTAATTCTAATTCCAACCTACTACAGTACTGAGAGAGTGTTGCATTGCCAAATGTGCCATTTTAGCAGTAGATCTGCAAACTATGATCCTGCCTGCCCTCTAAGGCGGGTATATAAGATCCACAGCCACAATCAGAAGTAAGGGGAATTCTCCCTGAACATTGCAAAGAGAGATGATCACATTGCTGCTTATAGAAGTTTTGCTCTGCGCAAATTTGCTACTGTATTTGGCTTAAATAACAGAAAATGCAGAAAAAAATGACATGGCTGGTTATGAAGCACATCCAGCTGTTCCAAGAACATTAAAGGCATGGCTTGATTGCAATTCTTTATATATTTGTGAATGTAAATCCAACTTTACAATATCTTCAATATATGTGAATATATACACAAATCTCCCTTTGTTTTGTAATATGCAGTACATTTGTGAACGTACATACATGTTTTGGATAATTTTAAAAAAACAATAAAAATCAGTGGCCTTGTGCACTATCCGAAATCTGGATTTATCAATTACCACTTGAATCACGGTGCTGATTTTTTTTCTGGTTCTGGGAAGATTTTACAGCAGCATTTGGAATCAGATCCTGTAGATCTTCTTAACACCAGGGTCAAATTCCATTCATTATTACAGATGTGGACATGCGTTAAATCCCTTTTTTTTTTTAGCTGTGTTGTTGCAAAAAAACGTGTTGAATTTTGACCCAGGCACAATGTTGCCTCAACGTCAAGTGTCATCACTCTCACATCACTGTTGGAGTTCAGCAATTCAGTCCGTGTTTGAGATCTGGAGCCAAGTGGTCTTGGTGAAATTAAAGCTTGACGTTGATGATCAGATTATTAGTGCATTATAGTATTGTTGCAGTATGATTGAAAGTAAACTGATTAGGCAGTAGTTAACCAAATTGGACTAGTTCTCTTTTTGTGAACAGGATATACTGGGGCCACTTTCCACGCCGCTGTAGAATGTCAGGGTTGGAACTCTACTGGAACAGCTTAGTTGGACTGGGATGTTCTGCAACACTGGTCCATAGCTCCCTATTCCTTGGTGATTTAAGTGCTTGTCTAGATACTTCATAAATGCTGTGAGAGTCTCTGCCTCCACCACCTCCTCAGGCAGTTTGTTATCGATTCCAACCACCCAAACTACATACCTGTCACCACAGACAACTCTGAGATTTTTTTTCTGCAGGCATACTTAGCAAATCCATAGAACAGTAACTGTAAACATCAGGAACTGTTAACTGTAAACAAACTGTGCAAATGCAGATATAAATAAATAGCAATAACAAGCATGAAATACCAAGATAACAGTCCTTAAATGAGTGTATTTATCCCCTTTTGTTCAAGAGCCTGATGGTTGAGGGATAGTAACTGTTCTTGAACATGGCGGTGCAAGTCCTGAGGCTCTTGTACCTTCTACCTGATGGCAGGAGTGAGAAAAGAGCATAGCCTGGGTGGGGAGGGTTTTTGATGATGGATGCTGCTTTCCTATGGCAATGTTTCATGTAGATGTGCTCAATGGTTGGGAGGGTTTTACCCGTGATGTACTGGGCCAAATCCACTACCTTATGTAGGATTTTCCACTCGAAGACATTGGTGTTCCCATACCAGTCTGTAATGCAGCCAGCCAGCACACTCTCCACCACATATCTACAGAAGTTTACCAAGGTTTTTGATGACATGCCGAATCTCCACAGACTCCTGAGAAAGTAGAGACGCTGTTGTGCTTTCTTCACAATTACATTTATATGATGGGTCCAGGACAGGTCCTTTGAGATAGTGACACCCAGGAATTTAAAGTTACTGACCCTCTCCACCTCTGATCCTCCGATTAGTATTGGCTCATGGACCTCTGGTTTGCCTCTCCTGAAGTCTACAGACAGTTCCTTGGTCTTATTGAGTGAGAGGTTGTTGTTATTACACCACTCAGCCAAGTATTCAGTCTTCCTCCTGTGTGCTGATTTATCATCCCCTTTGATACAACCCACAACAGTGATGTCATCAGCAAACTTGTATGTGGTGTTGGAGCTGTACTTATCCACACAGTCATGGGTGTAAAGCGAGTAGAGCAGGGGGCTAAACACACATCCCTGTGATGCACCTGTGCTAATGGAGATTATGGAAAAGATGCTTTTGCCAATCTGAACTGACTGGGGTCTACAAGTGAGGAAATCCAGGATCCAATTGCACAAGGGGTATTGAAGCCCAAGTCTTGGAGTTTACTGATTAGTTTTGAGGGGACGATGGTATTGAATGTTGAGCTGTAGTCAATGAAGAGCATCCTGATATATGCATCTTCGCTGTCCAGATGTTCCAGGGTTGTGAGGTAGCATCTGATGTGGATCTGTTGCTTTGGTAGGCAGATTGGAGCAGATCTAAGTCACCAATCAGACAGGAGCTGGTATTCTTCAACACCAGCCTCTCAAAACACCTCATCACTGTGGATGTAAGTGCCACTGGGTGATAGTCATTTAGAGAGATTACCACGTTCTTCTTGGGCACTGGTACGATTGAAGCAAGTGGATACCACACACTACTAGAGCGAGAGATTGAAGATATCCGGGAATACACCAGCCAGATGGTCATCACAGGTCTTCAGTACTTGGCCAAGTACTTCGTCCGGACCAGATGCTTTCTTCAGATTCACTCTCTTGAAGGCAGCCTGCACATCACCTTCAGATACTGAGACCAAAGGATCATTTGGATGCATGGGAGTGCATGACGGTTCCTCCCGGTTCTGGTGGTCAAAGTGAGCATAGAAGGCATTGAGCTCATCTGGAAGTGAAGCTATGCTGTCCCCTATGTCACATTATTTAACTTTGTACAAGGTAATAGCATTCAGACCCTGCCACAGTGTCATGCATCACTTGTTGATTCCAGTCTAGTTCGTAATCTCCACTTTGCCAAGAGAAGGCTTTCCAGAGATTATACCTGCACCTCTTGCAGCATTCTTGATCTCCAAACTTGAGTGCCTCTGATCTGGCTCTCAGCAGGTTCCAGATTTCATTGTTCATCCCAGGCTTCTGGTTGGGGAGAACCCTGAATGATTTTGTGGGGCCACACTCATCCACAGCTGTTTTAATAAAATGTGTAACTTGAAGTCTGATGTAGTCATTCAGGTTGTCAGATGAGTTCTTGAACCACAGCCCCTTACACTGACTCAAGGCAATCCTGTAACAGTTCCTCTGCCTCCTGTGACCACCTCTTGGTTGTCTTGATCTCTGGAGCCTTGTTCTTTAGGTTCTGTCTGTATGCAGCTAGCAGGAGTACAGACAAATGATCCGACTTGCCAAAATGGTGTCTCGAGAAGGAACAATAGGAATTCCTTATCGTAGTGTAGCAGTGGTCTAATGTGTTAGGACCTCTGGTGGAACAGGTTACGGGCTGGTGATAATTAGGCAAGTTTTTCTTCAAGCAGGCCTGGTTAAAGTGGCCAACTATAATTTGAAATGTGCGGGATGCTCCTTGTTTACAGACAGCATCGTCCAGTTTTGCGAGTGCTTGTTTATAATTGGCTGGTGGTGGTATGTAAACTGCGGTCAGGATCACGGACGAGAATCCCCGAGGAAAATAGAATGGTCTACATTTAATTGTGAGTTGCTGTAAGTCAGGGGAACAAGAAATTGACATAACGTCTGTGCACTAATGAGAATCGACTAAAAGGCACATGTCGGCACCTCTTTCCTTACCAGAACCCTAGGGTCAATCCATTTTGAAAATAGTAAAATGTGGCTGGATAGCTGCATCCAGTGTGTCCTCTGTTAGCCACGTCTCAGTGCAACAAACAGCTGAGATCTGCCTCTGATACAGCAGCCTTGCCCTGAGATCGTCAGTCTTATTCTCAAGTGACTGTACATTCGCCAACAAGCTGGAAGGCAGAGGAGGCCTGGTCTGAATCCTGGTTCTCCTGCTGCATTTTTGGCCTTGGCTTTGGTGTCAACCCTTAAAGGCGTCATGCTTAACTGCTCCGCATTTACCCTTCGAACGTGAGATCTGAAGATCATTGATGTAATTTTGTAGTCCGTTGTTAAAAGGTAATTTACATGCTGCAGATTGCAGTGAAAGTAGTTGAAAAGGAGTATATTTAAGAGGAAAACTGGTACAAGTTCCTGCAGCCCGCAGAGAGTCACTGATGTACACCAGTGCCATCTCGATATCAGTGATAAAATTCTTCCCCGGATCCCTTCTATCCTTCTTATTCCTTACCCTAAACCTAATCCCTGTAGCTTTGGATAACTCTACTATCTGCTCAGGCATATTCTACTTAGCATGATTGTCATTGAGTGTGTCCACAGTGTGCAGATGCAAGGACTGTTCAGGGGTCACCTGTCAATACTATGATTCTGGACAATGCCTCTGCTGTTTGATGAGGACAAGGTCAAATAAATTTACCCTTTGTGTTTGTTCATTCACTACATAATACAGACTGAATCTGGTAGGCAAGTCCTTCAGGACTTGGCCTGCTCGTGCTTTCAAGCCTCGATGATGGCCTCCATCCAGAGTTCATTCTGTGCCCGTGCTAGCTCTCCCAATTTGAGTACTAGTCATTGGGTATTAGTGAGGAGGATTTGCAAAGATGTATGGTCTGGGAGTGACTTTGCAGTGTCCACACTTAGTGCCTAGGTTGAAGCAACAATTATATTGTTGACTGATTTTTTAAAAAAACTGTAGATGCTGGAAATCTAAAGAAAGCAAAATGTTGGAAATACTCAGCTGGCTGGGTCACATCTACAAGAGAAACAGAGTTATTGTTTCAGGTTGAAGACCTTGTTTGGTAGGCCATTTCAAGAAGAGTTTAAGAGTCAGGCAGATTTGGAGTTTCATATAGGCTAGACAAAGCAAGGAGTGAACTAGACTGATCTTTTAACTTAGATAATTTTTTAAAAATTACAGGTTATTGACTTAATTTGTATTCCAGATTTACCATGGTGGGATTTGAACTAACATCTACATTGTTAGTTCAAGCCTTGGGCTTTCTGGTTGGGTAATTTTACTTCAATACCAGTACCATACTCTAAACATATCAATATTAAAGAGAAGGGTTCATCCACAGTTACTGCATTGGTTCTATTACAGAGCGCAATGAATGTCATTGGGTTCGACAAATCTGAAATGGATTCTATCTGGGACACTGTTGCTGTTGTGCTTAAACTTGGCAACATCACGCTGAAGGCAGAATCTCAATCAAGTGGGATGGATCACTGCTACATTGATGATATCAAAGGTAAGTATCAAAGGAGCAGAGAGATTCAAATCCCATTTTCAAATGTTAGTTAAGAAGCCAGATGACAGCTGTAAAACTTAATTTTCATAAAAAGGCTGTTTAGACTCTATCTGGAGTACTCTGTTCAGTTCTGGCCACTGTGGTTCAGACAGGTGAATCAGTCTTTGAGGTAAGACAGCTCAGGTTCCCCAGAATGATACTGGAAGCTGTGAGTTCAAGCACCTGGATGTGAGCTGTCTGTTTCTGTTCTCATCTCCAGCACTGAGAGAAATCTGCACTTTGATTGACCTCGATGAGACTGTTCTGGAACAAGCTCTCTGCTCTCGCACTGTGCAAGCCAAGAGTGAGAAAGTGAAAATGACATTAACTGCTGCTCAGGTAAAGTGTTGCATTTAAAACTGATGTGAAGCTGTGACTAAGGAATAGGTATATGGGAGTAAGATGTCCAGTGTGCAACTGATACCTGGGAGTAATTTGCAAAAGGGTATCAGGAGCAAGTGGTATATAGTAATACTCAGTATTAGCTGGGAACAAATTGTACAGAGTAGTTAATGCTTGAGACTATTTGATACCTGGATGTAAATTGTTGAAAGCATCTGATAACCTGTTCTAAAAAGTTATAGAAAGTTGGATTGTACAGATTGGATTGATTGAAAACAACTTTAAGCTAATTTCTTCTGTATCCTTCCCCACCCCTCGACATTGTATTCAAAACCAAGATCTAGAGGTGAAGCACTCCCCCATTCTGCCACACCCAACTGTGCACATTTCAAAGATAGCTATTGGATTTTTTTTTTGTTTAGACGCATCCACAGTCACAAAGCTGCTTTTCAGTTCTTAAAGAATTAGGCAATTTGGCCCATTCCGTCTACACCATTTCATCATGGCTGATCCATTTTTCTCTTAGGCCCAATCTCCTGACTCCTCCCCATAACCATTCATGCCCTGACTAATCAAGAATCCATCCACCTCTGCCTTAAATATGCCCAATGATTTGGCCTCCACAGCCATCTGTAGCAACAAATTCCACAGATTCATCACTCACTGGCTAAAGAAATTCCTCCTCATCTCCATTCTAAATGGACGTCCCTCTATTCTGAGGCTATGCTCTCTGGTCCCAGATTCCCCACCGTAGGAAACATCCTCCCCACACCCACTCTATCAAGGCCTTTAACATTCGGTGGGTTTCAATGAGAGCCCCCCTTATTCTTCTAAATTCCAGCAAGTACATACCCAGAGCCATCAAACATTCCTCATATGATAACCCTTTCATTCCCAGAATCATTCTCGTGAACCTCCTCTGAACCCTCTCCAGTGTCAGCACATCCTTTCTTAGATAAGGGCTCCAAGTGAGGCCTCACCAGTGCCGTATAAAGCCTCAACATTACATCCTTGCTTTTATATTCTAGTCCTCTCAAAATAAATGCTAACACTGCCCTTGCTTTCCTCACCACAGACTCCACCGGCAAATTAACCTTTATGGAATCCTGCACGAGGACTCCCAAGTCCCTTTGCACCTCAGATTTTTGAATTTTCTTTCCATTTAAAAAATAGTCTACATTTTTATTTCTTCTACCAAAGTGGATGACCATACACTTCCTGACACTGTATTCCATCTGCCACTTCTTTGCCCATTCTCTTAATCTGTCCAAGTCCTTCTGCAGACTCCCTGCTTCCTCAGGACTACCTGCCCCTCCACCTATCTTTGTATCGTCTGCAAACTTGGCCACAAAGCCATCAATTCTGTCATTCAAATCATTGACATATAGCATAAAAAGAAGCAGTCCCAATACTGACCTCTGTGGAACATGACTAATCACCGACAGCCAACCAGAAAATGATCCCTTTTATTCCCACTCTTTGCCTCCTGCCAAACAGCCACTGCTCTATCGATGCCAGAATCTTTCCTGTAATACCATGGACTCTTAACTTGTTAAACAGCCTCATATGTGACACCTTGTCAAACGCCTTCAGCTTGTAATTTCCTCAAAGAATTCAAATTTGTCAGGCAAGACTTTTTCTGAAGGAAACCATGCTGACTTTGGCCTATTTTATCATGTGCCTCCAAGTACCCCAAAACCTCATCCTTAACAATTGACCCCAACATCTTCCCAGCCACTGATATCAGACTAACTGGCCCAAAATGTTGACTATACTCTTTTCCATAGATGCTGCCAGGCCTGCTGAGTTCCTCCGGCATTGTGTTTGTGTGTGTGGCCTATCCTTTCTTTTGCCTCCCTCCCTTCTTGAAAAGTGGGGTGACATTTGCAATTTTCCAGTCCTCTGGAACCATGCCAAAATCTATTGATTTTTGACAGATTATTACTAATACCTCCACAATCTCTTCAGCCACCTCTTTCAGAACTCTGGGGTGTGGGCCATCTGGTCCAGGTGACTTATCTACCTTTAGACCTTTCAGTTTCCCAAACACCTTCTCCCTAGTAACTGTAACTTCACTCACCTGCCCCCTTCCAGCATACTACTAGTGTCTTCCACAGTGAAAACTGATGCAAGAGACTTAATAAGTTCATCTGCCCATTTCCTTCTCCCCCATTACTACCTCTCCAGCATCATTTTCCAGCGGTCTGATATCTACTTTCACCTCCCTTCTAGTCTTTATATATCTGAAGAAACTTTTGGTGTCCTCTTTAATATTATTGGCTAGTTTACATTTGTATTCCATCTTTTCCTTCTTAATGACTTTTTTAGTTGCCTTCTATTAGTGTTTAAACGCTTCCCAATCTTCTAACTTCACACTGATTTTTGCCCTCTCTTTGGCTTTTATGTTGGCTTTGACTTCCCTTGTCAGCCACACTTGCATCATCCTGCTTCTAGAAAACCTCTTCAATTTGGGGTGCTCCCTCCCGTTCCCCCACCTTTTAACTCTATTCCTCATCTTTTTTTCTCCAGTCCTGCTGAAGGGTCTTGGCCTGAAACGTCAACTGTACTCTTTTTGAGAGATGCAACCTGGCCTGCTGAGTTCCTCCAGCATTTTATGTGTGTTGCTCTGGATTCCCAGCATCTACAATTTTCCCCTTGTTTGTGAATAAAGAAGAAGAAGAGAGTTACCAGATATTTACCTTGCCCAAGCCTGAGCTCGTCTCAGCCTGATGAGCCAAAGCCTCCCCACACTAATACTGGCCCACTCACATAATGGCCGCTCTGCTCGCCCCTGCCTTATATTAATTGCCCTTGCTAATGAATCCTGTTCACTAATTGGCCGCAGTTCAAACTCTGCAAACTACTGCAAAATGCTGCTTTTTTAAATATTCAACTGCAGACCTGTGTGAAGTCACTTCTTGTGTTCCCATTCACTGATTAACCGCATTTCAAACTCCCACAGCAATGTTACAATGAAGACGTCACTTTTTTTTTATGCAGAGTTCCTATGCACGTGATGCTTTGGCAAAAAACCTCTATGACCGCTTGTTTAACTGGTTGGTGAACCGAATCAACGAGAGCATACAGGTAATCCAGCACAGAAGAGATTTCTGTTGGAATCATATTGGGAATCAATTACTAGAAAAGCCATTGTTACTGTAACATTGGATTCAATGGAGTTGAAACCTTGCAGTTACCTGAAGCTGCTGGTATCTGATGGGGAAATAGATAGACTTCAGTTGAGTCAAATTAATCTATATATCAGGAGCTATAACAATTAATGAAGGAAATAAATTGGGTATTACAGACTCACTATTTGGTTCAGAGAGCATTTGCATTGCTCAATCTATACTGAACAATATAACCTGAGGTTCCCGGGTTTAACCACCTATGTAGACACAGTTGACTTCAGCAACTTGGGTCCAAGAATTGATTTTCAATGAAATAAACCTCCTCCCACCCAACTCCAAACAGGAGATGTCAGTTAAGGACAGTGTCAGTTTGGCTATGATGCTCCTCACAGTCAAACAGACTGCTATCGCACTGTTTAATGTCAGACCTAGTTTAGTTTCGGGAATGCTGTTGATGCCTGTGGAATCTCATTCTAGTGCAAGGCAGTATCTTCAGGAGAGGTTGGGAGAAGTCTAAGAATTGGGCAACTGAATGAAATAGAATAGGATGCCTCTCAAGCAAGTTTATGACAAAAACCAAATCACTTCAAATTACTTTTGTTCAAGGTGAAAGGCAAAGTGGAGAAGAAGGTGATGGGAGTGCTGGATATTTATGGATTTGAGATTTTTGAGGTAAGTTTGCATTATAATTATTCCTGTAAAAACTGTCACAGGGAATTCTTACATGATTTCATGGGAACTGAGAAAGGCAGCAAATGCTGCAAATAAATCTGCTGAGGAAATTGGGAAGAAATTACAAACGTACTTTCTCTTGACAGTGGTGCAAATGTGGAACTTATTCCCACCGTGAATTGTCAAAGCAAACATCAGAGCTGTTTAAGGAAGCAGAAGGGAGGAAGAAAGGGGCAGCGAATGTAGGGAGACAGAAAGAAGCAGGAGAAGACGGGTGTTGAGTAGAAAAGCCAGTTTCTGTAATACTTCATTGTAATTCTTGTCCAGTCAAGGAGACATTCTAATTGAACTGATTTTCTGTGAAAACAAGGCTCCCAGTAGCCCAGTTTGCACAGCTATCCCATGTTAACATGTCACAGCTAGACAGTGATGGGACCTACAAGGAACTTTTGAGGTGTTTCTCAGACAGCAAGAGGATTCATTAGCTGGTGTTGCCACTCCACAAATGTGTCAGAAATTGCAATTGGGCTTCTCTGTGAAAGCTTCTGGAGACACACAGTCAACTGACCTGCCCAAGGCTCATTTTGAAGAATGGTGCATGTTGCCAGCAATGACCTGGGTGTGTACTGAATGCAGTGGATTCCCAGCAAGTCTGCACCTCTTGGAGGGACAATCAGAAAAACAAAATATTGTTTTCCTCCCCCATTTGAGTTAATCCAATGTGAATATTGTTGGGAATTTTCATTACTATCCTTAAGAAAAAATAGAATTTCTGAAAACCTTCTCTATGTACTTTCAGTTTTTAGCTCTCCATGGAGTGATGTCTGTTCCATTTTTTTTTTTGACCCACAATTAGACCTCCCAGCTGAGAGCAATAGAGAGGAGCTTGTGGTAATACTTCTCTGTAGGTGGTTAAGGACTGAAGAGTGGTTGTTTCTTTTATTTTCACTCACTTCCCTGGTTTTCCAGGGAACAACTCAGATTCTTTTTGGTGATTTCCTCACCGGTGAGCATGCTAATTTCTTTCACCTCACAGCCTGAAAGCTAAGAGTTCGAGTCCCTCTCCAGGGAGCTTTGCTCAAAATCTCAAGTGCTCACTGCCTTCTTCTGAATGAAATGCTAAACTTTCTTTCAGGAGGAAGGTGGAGATATCCCAGACCCAATATGCATCACTAAAACAGATGATCTGGTCATTATCACATTGCTGCTTATAGGAGATGCTGCGCACAAATTAGCTGACATGCTTCCGATGTTACAACAGTGACTATTTTGGTGGCTGTAAAGTGCTCTGGGACGGTCTAAAAGGTGCTATACAAATTCAAATCTTTTTGCTATGCTTACAAGCTCACATCATACTGACATGAGGTGCATTTCTTTACATGGTGAGTTGTGGACACATGGAACAAACTACCTGGTTGTGTATTTGAGAGTGGCACTTTAGAGATTTTCAAATCTAAACTCAATAGTTATTTCAACACACTATGTGAATAGGAATTTGGAAAGTTTTGTTGGGCCAAATGGTCTGTTCTTGTCAAAAACTTTCAAATGTTCTAATCATTTGAATTCCTTCTTGTAGAACAATAGTTTTGAGCAGCTTGTTATAAACTACTGCAATGAGAAGCTGCAGCAACTCTTCATCGAACTCACTCTGAAAGAGGAACAGGAGGAGTATGTACGAGAGGTAAGCTGTCCCCTGATCTTACAGTTGGATAAGTCTGACTTAATAAAATTCACAAACTTTCTCAATGATTTGGTAGCTAAATGAACTACCTGTATAGGATATATCATATATTCAGGTTCAATGGGATGGGTTCTACAATATTCTGGTCAATTTAATCTCTGCATCATTAAATCATGCCTGTGCCCCTGAGTTTGACCATTAGTGTGTCATGAGCTTCAACTAATCATGTCCTTTGCTGACTATTATTCTTGTTTTCTGTTTTCTAGGGGATTGAATGGACGCAGATTAATTATTTTGACAACGCCATTATCTGTGACCTGATTGAAAATGTACTTTCAGTTTCTTTATATATTTGTTTTTGGAGTTGTTGTTGTTGTTGTGTGTGTGTGTGTGTGGTGTGTGTGTGTGTATCAATTGTTTGGTGACAATAAAGTAAAGTATAAAAATATAGTATGAGAGCACATCGGTGCAAGGTGGTGCTTAACAACATTTGTGAGTGTGTGTGCGTGTGTGGAAGCATTTATGCAAATGTGAAGTGGTATTCATCTATAGATACATGTTCATGTTAGTCTTAAAATATTTAAAGGAATGAATAGCAATGCAAATCAATGAATAAATGTTGATAAACACGTTAAACATGTCCTGATGTAACACTGAACTGTACAAATCAGCAAGCTCCCAGGGACAGCCATTGTACCTTTGCTGGATGGGGTGGTTTGATGTTGCTGTGCAAGGAGAGGGTAATTAATCAGGTTCCTGCAGCAACCAATGGCCACACTTGAGTGTACACATACTGTATAGGCAGAGGACAGCATTGAGTCTGGTGTTCAGATTTCCACTGGTAAACCAAGTCTACATTTTCACATCAGGAATACCCACTTCGCTAAACTATCAAATGTGCAACATTACTTTATTATGACTCAGTATGAGGAGGAGATAAATCTGGTGCCGGGGAGGATCTGGGAGAATATGTCCATTCACCTGACCTACTGTGTTGACTGTCACTGTGCAGAATCAAAGAGGAATCTTGGCAATGTTGGATGAAGAATGTCTCCGGCCTGGGAATGTCACCGAAATGACATTCCTCCGGAAGTTAAACCAGATCTTTTCTGGCCACGAGAATTTCGAGAGCAAAGAGACCCAGAGCTCCAAGTTCATCACTGATGTAACACTACCTGCCAACTGTTTTCGTGTGCAGCACTATGCAGGAAAGGTGAGCACTCCTTGCAAAACCTCCTATTCCTGATACTTCTTACATCCACAGAATTTTGATAGCACTTGAACCTGAGGGGGACAAATATCCTAGCAGGGAAATTTGTTTTCATTACAAGGGAGAACTTAAACTAGATTGGTAGGAGGGTTGGACATGAGAGTATAAGCTCATAGGCTACCACTTTGAATAGCATCTATTTCAATGCATATACAGGCAAGGTAGACGAACTGAGGGCATGGATTGCTTCTAGGCCTGTTTCCACATTGTAGTACTCTGACCAAAACCTGTTTGCCATTACATTCATAAATGAGGTCTCCTGTCATGGTCAACACTCAATATGCCTGTCAGTGAAGAGCAGTCAGAAAATCTTCTCAACTTTGAAGTATTTTGTCAGCTGTAGTGGCTGACAGGTCGAGAAAATCTAGTGGGCACAAATGGATGTGTTAGATGAACCTTCTGGCATTTCAGTAGTACTGGAGTCATATGAACATGTATTGGAAGACGTGGCACCTGCATCTGAGGCTGGGCACAGATAGAGGGGGTAGGTTTAGGGAAGTGGCTGTGGAGGGGGAATCTTCATCAGGATGAGGGGCAATGGATGATTGTGTGAGCAGCCAATGTGGGGTGGAAGGAGAGGGTTAGAGGTTGGAGAATGGATTTTCTGTTGAGGGCCTTGGGGATTACTGGGTCAGGGAGTTGAGAGAATCAGAGAGGCTTTGGTGGTTGGACAGCCAAGCTTGTGTAGCTCTCCCTCAGCACAGCTCCTCCAACTGAGAAACCTGACCCAAAATGAGTGAGAGACTTCAGGAGAGCGGCACAGCTGGTGGAAAAGTGGTGCTCATTATCTTTTTTTTTGCCATTGCAGGTAACGTACAACTGTGCAGAATTCATAGACAAGAACAATGACCTGCTGTACCGGGACCTCTCCAAGGCCATGTGGCAGGCCAAGCACACGCTAATCAAGTCATTTTTCTCCGAAGGGGATTCAAAGAAGACATTATTGAAGAGACCACCAACAGCTGGCTTTCAGTTCAAGGCCTCTGTGAGTTACCTAATGAAGAACCTTCGGGCTAAAAACCCCAACTACATCAGGTAAGATTTTCCCACATTTCACTTTATCTACAGATTGCTCAAGGCTGGTGGTATTGCTGGTATTGTTTCTGAGGAGAATTTGTTTTTGCAGATGTGAGCCAGTTTCAATCAATGATTTTTTAAAAAAATCTCCAGTGTGGCTTTAAATAAAGGCATTCTGCCTACCTCAGCCCCCGCTCCCCACCCCACAGAATAGTTGGCAGCTTTTGCCCCTGAAAAACAAATGCCATCTGCTCATCAGTATACACTTCACTAGTCATTCATTCTCAGGAAGTGGGCATTGCTGCCAAGAACAATATTTCTTGCCCGTTCCCTAGTTGCCTTGAGAAAGTGTCCATAGGTTATTTTCTTCAGCTGCTGGAGTAGTTAGATGTGATTACAAGGTCCACTTCAGATAAAGTTTCATTGCTGACTGTGCTGATATGGGATAGAGTCATATAAGTCCTGAATGGATAATGATGGCAGCTTTGTATGCACAGCCTGGCTTCAGTGTTGATGCCCTTAGGTGGACTAGTAACCCTCTGTCAACAAATGGCCCTCCTTAACAACCTCTTGATTTCTGTTAGCCTGCCATGCCTGTTTAACCCGGATTCTTCCACAGATGCATCAAACCCAATGAAACAAAATCATCAGTCAAATTTGAGGACGCTGTGGTGCAAATTCAGATCAAGTACCTGGGGCTTATGGAGAATGTGCGAGTGCGGCGGGCAGGGTATGCCTATCGTCACCACTACAAGCCCTGCCTGGAACGCTACAAGATGCTTTGTAAACAGACATGGCCAAACTGGAAGGGGAAGGACCGGTAAGTATGTTTCACTGTGTTTCAGGGGCATCTGCGGGCCTTTGACTGAGTCACAGAGCCACACTGTATGAAAACTGGTCTGTGCTGACTGTGTTGCCTCATAAACTAGTCTAATCTGCCCAAGTTTGGCCCAGAGCCCTCTGACCCTGCTCTATCCACGTACTTACCTAGATGGCTTTTAAACACTGCCACGAGCCTGTCTCAGCCACTGGCAGCTTGATCCAAATTGAATGTATATATTTAACATTTGAGAATCACTTAACTGTAGCAATATCCTTGTACCTAGCATTCAGATTGCTCGGCCAAACACCCGAGTAATCACATTGTCAAGTTTGCCGATGACACAACAGTGGTGGGACTCATCACCAGCAACGATGACTGACAGAGGCCTACAGAGAGGAGGTGGAAGAGCTCAAGGCCTGGTGTCAGGCAAATAACCTCTTTCTCACTGTTAACGAGATAAAGGAGATGGTTCTGGACTTCAGGAAAATACCTCTTTTTACATCAGCGGCACAGCCGTGGAAACTGCGAGCAGTTTCAAACGCCTGGGACTGCGCATCTCAACCTGTCACGGTCCCAAAACACATACTGCACAATGAGGAAAGCTCACCAACACCTCTTTCTGGGAAGGCTGAAGAGAGCAGGATTATGCACATCCATACTCATGTCCTTCTACAGGTATGCAGTAGAGAGCATCCTGACAAGCTGCATTGCTGCTCGGTGTGGAAACGGTACTGCAGCGGGCAGGAAGGCTCTACAAAACTCCCCAGTGCATCACCGGCACCAGCCTACCCGCCATCAATGACATACATACAGTACAGAAAGGTGCTGAAAATAGGCCAGTAACATCATGAGGGATCCCACCCACCCTGCTCATGGACTGTTTGTCCCACTCCCATCAAGGATGAGGCTACGTAGCATCCACACCAGGACCACCAGACTCAAAAACAGTTGCTTTCCCCAAGCAGTGAGGCTGATCAACACCTCCACCCACTTAACCACCCCAGCAAAACCACCCCCACCACCACTACTTGATCATTCCCATGCCTAGCATCTCTTTATGGACATACAATTAATCCATGTATATAAGCTGTCTTACATACTTATATTTATTGAGTTTTTAGAAATTATTGTTGTGTCTTTATCTGATTGTGCTTTATTTTGAGCTACATTGGATCTGGAGTAACAATTATTTCATTCTCCTTTACACTTGTGTACTGGAAATTACATTAAACAATTTTCAATGTTGAATGAGAGTGTTTCTGAGCCACTTAGGCCCTAGGTCTGATGTTGGCTTGTGTTTAGTTAATTAGTTCTTGCCAACGGGGTAACGTAGATGTTAACACTGAACTTGACTCTGCTGTTGATTTGTTGTCCAGTGACATTTACGGCTAATTTATATTGATTTATTTAGCTGAATCTGGGTGCCATTGGCATGACCAGCATTTATTGCCCTAGAGAAGGCAGTGGTGAGCCGTCTTCCAGAACCACTGCAGTGCTTCTGATGAAGGTGCGCCCACCATGCTGTTGGGGAGGAAGTTTCCTGATTTCGATCCGGCAACAATGTAGGAATGGCAGTACTTTACCCAATCAAATAGTGTGGAGGTTGGAAGTGTTTGTGTTTCCTGCCCCTTATCCTTGATGGGTAAAGCTAAAGGTCTGGGAGGTGCTGTCTGAGTAACCTGGACAGTCGTTAGTTCATTTTGGAAACAGTGCACACTGCAGCCACTGTGTGCCAGGGGTGGAGGGAGGGAGTGTGCTTTGTCCTTGGCTGTTGTTGGAGCCACACTCTCACAGGCAAATGGAGAGTGTGATGGTCATAGGCTGTCAGGAGGTGAGTCGCTTGCTGAAGGATATCGATGTTGTGGGGTGGAACTGGACTCTCTGACGGTGGTGTCTGAAAAGAGGATGCTGTCCAAGTCGCATGCCATCTTGGACAATGTCTCCCATCCACTCCATAATGTACTGGTTAGGCACAGGAGTACATTCAGCCAGAGACTCATTCCACCGAGATGCAACACTGAGCGTCATAGGAAGTCATTCCTGCCTGTGGCCATCAAACTTTACAACTCCTCCCTTGGAGTGTCAGACACCCTGAGCCAATAGGCTGGTCCTGGACTTATTTCCACTTGGCATGATTAATTTATTATTATTTAATTATTTGTGGTTTTATATTGCTATATTTCTACACTATTCTTGGTTGGTGCGACTGTAACGAAACCCAGTCTCCCTCGGGATCAATAAAGTACGTCGGTCTGTCTTTGTTTTTATAGCCATGCTATTTACTGTATGCGGCTGGTCAGTTGAATTATAAGTCAGCGGTGACCCAGGATCAAATAGTGCTTGGTAATGGTAAGGGGTGGAGATCAGACCCTTGCTGGAGACAGTCGTTGCTTTGCTCCTCTGTTGCGTGAATGTCACTTGCCATTTACCAGCCCAGCCCCGACTCTTGTCTGGATCACGTGCTGCTTTACTTGATAAGGAGCTGCAAATGGCATTGAGCATTTTGCAATTATCAGTGAATTATCAGACCTTATGATGGAAGGAAGGTCATTGATAAAGTAGCTGACAATGCTGATTTGCAGAGGGTAATGTGATGTCCTGCAGTTTTATTTGTTTCCTCCCCCCCAACCCCCGGTGACAGTCTCTGGCTTTATCAGCAGGAGAAGGCTGCTTCCAGACCTGAGTCAAGTCTTAACTCCATCATTTTGGATCAGAAAGCATTAAATATTTGATTACTGGCTGAAAATCATAAACTATGCACGTCTACAATTCACTATTTACTGACTAGAAACTGCAGGATATTATATTTTAGCTATTGTAAAAGAGGTGAATCTCGAGACTTTCGGTGTAGTTTCAGCGAGCAGGAGCTGAAAATAGACACATTTGCAAGTTATTGGTTTCTAAATTGATTGGTTAATTAGTCAATTGGCAGCAGCCTAAAAAAAAACAAAGTTGGGGTCAAGTGGAGCGGCCATTGTGTGATTAGGCCAGTGTTAGAGTGAGGAGCTGAGGCTTTGGCTCAAGAGGCTTCAATGAGGAGGCTGAGGTGAGATGGTGATGATGTCCTGCAAAGTGAGTTCAAGAAGTTAGATCCTAAGTTAAAAGACAGGACCTTCAGGGTGGTGATCTCAGGACTGCTACCTTGCCACATGCTATTGAGGCGAGGAATAGGAAAATAGTTTAACATGTAGCTAAGGAGATAGTGGGAGGGAGGACTTCAGAGTTTTGGATCATTGGGCTCTCTTCAACATCCTCTCCATATCCATTCTATCTAGGCCTTTCAATATTCAACAGGTTTCGATAAGCTCTCCCCTCATTTTTCTGAATTCCAGTGAGTACAGGTCCGGAATCATCAAATGCTCCTCAGATGTTAACCCTTTCATTCTTGGGATCATTCTCATGAATCTCCTCTGGACTCTCTCCAATGCCAGCACATCTTTTCTTAGATAAAGGGCCCAGAACTGCTCACAATACTTCAAGTGCAGTCTGACCAATGTCTTATAAAGTCTCAGCATCACATCCTTGCTTTTATTTTCTAGTCCTCTCAAACTGAATGCTAACATTGTATTTGCCTTCCTCACCACAGATTCAACCCGAGAGTTAACCCTTGGGAATCCTGCACAAGGATTCCTAAGTCCCTTTCCACCTCCTATTTCTGAATTTGCTCCCTGTTTAGAAACTAGTCTACACCTTTATTCCTTCTACCAAACTGGATGGATGTACACTTCTCTATACTGGACTCCATCTGCCACCGTTTCCTCGAAACTACCTGCTCTTTGCATTGTCCGCAAACTTGGCCACAAAGCTATCAATTCCTTCATCCATATCATTGACATGTAATGTAAAAAGAAGTGGTCCAACACTTCCTTCCTAATTCCCATATTCTATTTTCAGGACCTGCTCCCTTTTTCTTCCTATGTCGTTGGTACCAATACGTACCACAACTTCTGGCTGCTCACCCTCCCTTTTCAGGATATTGTGGATGTGTTCATAAACATCTGGACCCTAGTACCTGGGAGGAGAACTACCATCTGTGTTTCTTTTTCACGTACACAGAATCGCCTATCTGTCCCCCTGATTATAGAGTCCCCTTTTCTGCTGCCATCCCTACCCTTCTGAGCCACAGGGCCAGACTCTGTGCCAGAGGCACAGCCACTGTTGCTTCCCCCAGGTAGGCTGTCCCCCCTCCCCACCCACAAGGACTCAAAATGGAGTACTTATTGTTGAGAGGGATGGTCACAGGGATGCTCTCCCCTATCTGACATCCCCCCCCTTCCCTTTCCTGACAGTCACCCATTTATCTGTCTCCTGTAGCCTTGGGGTGACTACCTCCTGTCTATCACTGCCTCACTTTCCCTAACAAGCCAAAGGTCATTGAGCTGCAGCTCCAGTTCCCTAACACAGTCTCCAAGGAGCTGCATCTTGATGCACCTGGTGCAGATGTGGCCGTCAGGGAGGCCGGGAGTCTCCTGGAAATCCCACATCTGACGCTCAGAACAACCTTGTTGCATCCTGCCAGATAGTTTTGGCCCAAAACGTCGACTGTACTCTTTTCTATAGATGCTGCCCGGCCTGCTGAGCTCCTCCAGCATTTTGTGTGTGTTGCTCGGATTTCCACTATCTGCAGATTTTCTCTTGTTTGTGAGTGCATATCAGACTTAGGCAGTTAGGGTCAAATGAGGCACTTAAAGTATGTAAGAAATGAAGGAGAACACTTAAGAGAGAAGTCAGGAGGACTAAAAGATGAAAGAAGATCCCAATGGTTTCTATAGCTATGTGAAGAGCAAAAAGATAGCAAGGGACAAAATTGGTGATCTTGAAAATCAGCATGATCATCTATGCACGGAACTGAAAGAGGTGGGGGGAAATCTTAAATGATTTTTGCTTCTGTATTTGTTTGGAAGTCAGACACAGAGACTATAGAACTGAGACAAAACAGTAGTGAGGCCATGGACCATATCCCGATTATGAATGAGGAGGTGCTTGCTGTCTTGAGGGAAATTGAGGTGGATAAATCCACAGGGTTTGAAAAGGCATCCGCTCAGACCTTGTAGGAGGCTAGTGCAGCAATTGCAGTGGTCCTGGCAGAGATAGTCACAATATCCTCAAGCACAGGCGAGGGACCAGAGTACTGGAGGACAGCTCATGTTGTTCCATTGTTCAAGAAAGTCTGTAAGAAGAAGCTGGGAAATTATAGGGCAATAGCCAGTGAGCCTGATGTCAATAATAGATAAATTATTGGGAGGTACAAGTATTTGTAAGTATTGTAAGTATGTAAGTATTTGGATAGACAAGGACTGATTAGAGATAGTCAGCATGGCTTTGTGCGTGGTAAGCCATGTCTAAGCAGCCTTACAGATTCTTTTTTCGAGAAGGTTGAATAAAAAGTGGTAGTTGCTGTCTACATGAACTTTAGTAAGGCCTTTGACAAGGGATGGTCCAAGGGTTAAGTCGCTTGGCATTCAGGATGAGGTAGCTAATTGCATCTGAAATTGGCTTTGTGGGAGAAGCCAGAGGGTTGCCTCTCTGATTAGAGGCCTGTGACTAGTGGAGTGCCCCAGGGATTGGTGCTGGGTCCATTGTTGTTTGTCATCTCTATCAATGATCTGGATGATATGGTGAACTGGTTTAGCAAATTTGTGGATGACACCAAGATTAGGGGTGCAGTGGCCAGTGAAGAAGGCTACCTAAGCTTGTAGCATGATCTAGGCCAGCTGGGGAAATGGGTCGAAGAATAGTAGATGAAATTTAATGCAGACAACTGTGAGGTGTTGCACTTTGGTAAGACAAACCAGGATAGGACTTACAGAGTGAAAGCTGGTCCCTGAGGTGTGTTATAGAACTAAAGGACCTGAGAACACAGATCCATAAATTCTTGTAAGTAGCATTGTAGGTTGATAGGGTAATAAATAGAGCTTTTGGCCCATTGGCCTTCATAAATCAAGGCACTGTGTATAAGAGTTGGAATATTATGTTGCAGTTGATAAGGGTTAATGTAGAGTACATTGGACAGCTCTGGTCAGAAGCTTGAGAGAGTCCAGAGAAAACTTACCAGGATGTTGCCAGGACTTGAGGACCTGAGTTATAGGGAAAGGTTGATTAGGTTAGGACTTTATTCCCTGGAGTACAGGAGAGTAAGGCAAGACCTTAGAGGTATGCAAAGTTATGAGGGGGTATAGTTAGGGTGATGATAGTGGCCATTTTTCCCTCAGGTTAGATGAGGCTAGAACTAGAGGCCTTAGGTGAAAGGAAGAATATTTAAGGAGAATATAAGGGGAAGCCTCTTCACTCAGACAGTGGTGCAAGTGTGGAACAAGCTGCTAGCGGAAATGATATATGTGGGTTCAGTTGTAACATTTAAGAGAAGTTTGGACAACTACATGGATGAGAGAGGTATGGAGGGATATGGTCTGGTGCAGGTAGATGGAATTAGACAGATGACTGGGTTGGCATGAACTAGATGGGCTGAAGGGCCTGTTGTACTCTATGATTACCATACATTATGTCTTGCTAACTAAATAGGTGACCTTTCAAATCTTGCCATGAAATATGTTGCCACATGTACCACAAAGAGAATAAAAAAGTTATACTTATTCATTAATTTATGTTCTTCTTTAAGAGATGGCATAAAGGTGCTTATGACTGAATTAAATATACCCCCAGAGGAATACACTTTTGGACGGACGAAGATCTTTATCAGAAATCCTCAAACCGTGAGTATTTGACTGAATTGCTTGGCACTAAGGCATTTGTTATTTTTATTTATTGATTTTTTTAATGTATTTCTACAATTACTACGACAGAACCCAACAGCAAATTAATACAGTGCAAGATAGACATACAATAATATAGTTCAAAACAATGATAAAAAAAAGCACCCAAAGTAAAATCATGTAAAATTAATATCCTCCCCCCTCTCCCGCAGAAAAAAAAAACTCCAGGCGAACCACTGCAAAATGTAAGAAATATTAATCGGAGCATTCAATCCCCCAAAACTGTAAATGAGAATACGAACAAAGAACAATAATGCCTACTACCAAAAAAAAAGCTGGACAAAAAAAGACTTAATCTAAAGAGGAATTATGAAAATATTCAAGAAAAGGTCCCCACACCATTATGAAACTTTATGTCCAAATTGAGAAGTGAGGAGTGAATTTTTCCAAGGTCTAAAAAGGACATAATATCATTAAGCCATTGAGCATGGGTGGGTGGGGCAACATCTCTCCACCTAAGAGATGTTTGTAAGGAGAGGCATTTGTTACTACATCCAAAGTGTTTGGAAAGAGATTCTGGTGTATTAACTCAGGAGAGGAGGCTCATAATTCCTCCTTAGAGAGACTTTGATGCACTGATTATAGGCACTTTATTGGGGAAAAAAATTGGTCATTTACAGAAATACCCTTACATGATGTACTGCAAAACCCCACATGCATTGTTGGTGAAGGAGAGGAAATTGAAGCAAAGACAAAGTAAGATCTGATGTCTAATGTTTGCCGATTTGCCTTCATAGGAAAACAACACTGAGAAACAGTCTCTTTTGCTTTGATTTTATTTCTGATGAACGCATAACATTAGTGAAAGGTTATCACTTGCTGGCAATTCCCTTCCCTCTCTCAATCCACCCCCATTTACCTCTTTCTATTCCGTGCAGCTCTTTGACATGGAAGAGCGACGGCGGATTCAGATGGGATTCCTGGCTACCTTGATTCAGAAGACTTATCGTGGCTGGAAATGCCGAGTCCACTTCCTCCTGATGAAAAAAAGTCAGATCATCATCGCTGCGTGGTTCAGGAGATATTACGTAAGCCCATGTCTTCCCCAGCACCAGAATTTGAGGAACATTCCGGTGTTAATGTGGGAAGGCTAAAGACCTTTCTGACCCAAACATGAACCGCCTACAGTGGCAAAGTGGCTGTGTTCCCTCTCACATTTTTTATTTTAGGGGCTGAGTGTAAATTTTGGATATTGTTTAAAAACCCAGCTAACTCACTGATATCCCATTTCCATGCCGACACTGGTGAAGTGCTGCATTGCCAGTGGAGAAGATCTTAAACCAAAGCTCAGGTGGATGTGGGAGGTCACAGAGCCACCATCTGAAAGAAGAGCTTTGTCCTTATCATGCAGGGACAATATTCATCCCTCAATCAAAGTCACAGATCCTCTGATCAGTATTACAATGCTGTTGATGAGGGTTTGTTGCATAAAGAATTCTGGGCCAAGATGTGGCTCCAGACCCACAGACGTAGTTCACTCCTTGAAGTGACCTGTCAGTTGCTCTACTCTGACTGAAGAAGATAGCTCAGAGCAAAGTATACTGGCTGCGAGCCTTCAGCTGGGGGTCAAATATAAGAAACAGCTAGTTGACCGTAAGGGTGATGAGTGAGTCAGTGGCACTCATAGATTGTACTCCAGAGGGAATGAGAGAGTGCAGAATTACTGAAAACAAACTTAGTTCTAGGTTTATTAATATGCACTTATTAGAGTTTTGACACTATCTTTCTTATTCTTACACAGCTACAAAAGAAATATAAAAATATGAAGAAAGCTGCCATCGTACTTCAAGCCTACATTAGGGGCTGGAAGGTGAGTTGTTTTGAAGGATTCAGTACGCATCAAAACTCTGACAAGTTACTTACCCTTATATATGGGTATTAATACTCACACAAATACTTATCCTTATATTTGATATTATATTTTCTAGTATTGCTCTCTGGTTAATGAAAAGCTTGTCATGTTTTGTTTAACTCACATCTCTGGACAATCTTAAGGACCTCAGCTGCATTGATCCTTCTCCCAGAGCTGTTAATAGTCAGAGACCAAATCAGGTGATTGTGAGTCTAATTGTTCAGTGCCACACTAAGTGTGGGGCTCACCATCCAAGCCACATCAAGGACCTAAATAATTCCCATCCTTGTATTCAAATCCTTCCACGGCCTTGCCTCTTTCCTGTTCCTTCACCAACACCTCTACGCTCATGCACTTCTGGCCTCTCGTTGACTCTCCCACCGAAATTGTCACATTCCAACACTGGTGAACAAGCCTTGAGCTGCCATGGACCCAAACTCTCAAATACCCTCCCTGAAACTTTCTGCTTTTTAAGAAACTCCTTGAACCTACCTCTATGGCCAAGTTATTGGTAACCTGACCTAAAATTCCCATTGTTTTTTTGGCATCAAAATTTGCTGTGATTTACAGTCCTGGGGTGTAAATCACCTTGCGCTGTTCGACCATGTTAAAGCTGCAGTATGTTTAGATATTGATATATTTGTTCCTAACTCGTGATATTTGGCAAGT
This sequence comes from Hypanus sabinus, assembly GCF_030144855.1. Taxonomy (NCBI): domain Eukaryota; kingdom Metazoa; phylum Chordata; class Chondrichthyes; order Myliobatiformes; family Dasyatidae; genus Hypanus; species Hypanus sabinus. The sequence continues at coordinate 34,250,542 of NC_082738.1, read as the reverse complement.
TTACATTCTTTATTCCCAGGTTCGCAAACTCCAGAGACAGATGAAGGAGGAGAAAAGTTATGCTCTGGCAGTCACCATCATTGCAGCTGCCTGGCGGGGTTACCAGGTAACAAAGCAAAGAGCTCAGAGTGCAGCCTCCAGGGAAATCAACATTGTTCTGCTTTCACGGTGCTGAGGAGCTGAAGCACAACTGTATTCCCCAATGTTACCCATTGCACTTTCAATATCATTCTGTAGGGTTAATACAAATTGTAATGTTTCACCATGCTGTCTCACACCTTCACTCTCCACATACTCCATGCTCCACTCCAGAGATCCACAACAGCATTCAGGAGGGAGATTGAAAATCTGGCTGAGTGGTGCCACAACAACAACCTCTCACTCAATGTCAGTAAGATCAAGGAGGAGGAAACCAGAGGTCCATGAGCCAGTCCTCATCGAGGGATCGGAATTGGAGAGGGTGAACAACTTTAAGTTCCTCGGTGTTATCACTTCAGAGGATCTGTCCTGGGCCCAGCACAAACAAAGAAAGCATGGCAGTGCCTCTGCTTCCTTGGGAGTTTTCAAAGATTCAGCATATCATCTAAAACTTAGACTAATTTCCATAGATGAGTGGTGGAGAGTATTTTTACAGCCTGGTATGGAAACACCAACGCCCTTGAATAGAAAATCCTACAAAAAGTAGTGGATATGCCTCAGTCCACGATAGGTGAAGACCTCTCCATTATTGACCACATCTACACAGAGCATTGACGCAGGAAAGCAGCATCTATCATCAAGGACCCCCACAATCCAGGTCATGCTCTCTTCTCACTGCTGCCATCAGGAAGAAGGTACATGAACCTCAGGACCCACACCACCCTGTTCAGCAACAGTTATTACCATCAGGCTCTTGAACCAGAGGGGATCACTGCACTCAATTTCATTCACCCCATCACTGAACTGTTCCCACAACTCACTTTCAAGGACTCCATCTCATGTTCTCAATATTTATTGCTATTTATTATTTTTTTCTCTTTCTTTTTGTATTTGCTCAGTTTGTTCGTCTGTCCTGTTGGGTGCAATCGTTCATTGATTCTATTGTGCTTCTTGGATTTACTGCAAATGCCCACAGGAAAATGAATCTGATGACATATACGTACTTTGATAATAAATTTACTTTGAACTTTGAATGCATTATGCACACTGTCAATGCAGTGCGCCCATTGATGGTACGCTATCAGAGCTACTGTCTTTCAACAGAGCTGTTAAACCAAAGGCAGGATCTGTCCTCTCAATTTGATGTAAAAGATCACATTTCAGTAGAGAGCAGGGGCGTGTTCTCCTGTGACCTGGAGCTGGTATTCATTAACCTTTTTGATTGCCTTTTGTACCTGTTCATTAGTTTTTAGTGACTTGTGCGCATGAACACTAAATTCCTTTGCACTTTCACACTCGGTAGCTTCTTACAAGTCAGAAGGGGTTGTAATTTGTTGTTCCTAAGTCCAAACTTCCTGATATTGAACTCTATTTAGGGAATCATTGTTTTGCCAGAAGAGAGAAGACATCTCTTTAGAAGAGAGATGTGTAGGAATTTCTTTAGCCAGAGGGTGGTGAATCTGTGGAATTCATCACCACAGATGGCTGTGGAGGCCAGGTCTTTGGGTATATTTAAAGCAGAGGCTGATAGATTCTTTATTAGTAAGGGTGTCAAAGGTTACAGAGAGAAGGCAGGAGAAAGGGGTCGAGAGAGACAAGAAGTCAGCCATGATTGAATGGTGCAGCAGACTCGATGGACCGAATGGCCTAATTCTGCTCCTATGTCTTATGGTCTTAAAATACTGAGAATACTCAACAGGTCAGGAAAGCGAATTTTGTGGAATTTCAAACTTGGCATTTGTGGAAGGAGAAAGGTTTCAGGTCAAAGACTCTTTGACTTGAGGCATGAACTGATTCATTTTCCACAGAGGCTGTCTGGCCTGCTGAGTGTTTCCAGTAGTTTTTGCTTTAAGAACATGGAGCATTGCAGCACAGTACATGTCTTTTGGACCATGGTGCTGTCTTTAATCTACTCCCAGATCAATCTAACCATTCCCTCTCCCATAGCCCTCCATTATTCTTTCATCCATTTGCCTATCTAGGATTCATGCAAGCTTGATTTCAATGTTGAAGAGAAGTTTGGGTAGGTACGTGGATGGTAGGGGTATGGAGGACTATGGTCCCAGTGTAGGTTGATTGGGAACAGGCAGATTAAATGGTTTGGCATGGACTGGATGTGTCAAAGGGCCCATTTCTATGCTGTACTTTTCTGTAACTGTGACTATTATCCCAACTCCCTTTCTTGAACAAAAGAATAACATTTGCCACCCTCCAATCATCGGGCACTACTCCTGTGGACATAAAGGTCATCACCAAAGATGCAGCAATCTATTCCCTCACTTCCTATAGTAAACTGGGGTATATCCCACCCGGCCTTGAGAACTTATCTATTCTAATCTTTTTCAAAAGCTCCAGCTCATCCTCTTTCTTAACATTGACATATTCCAGCATATCAGCCTGCTTTATGCTGTCTTCACAAACGTCAAGGTCCCTCTTACTGGTGAATACTGAAGCAACGTATTCATTAGGGACTTTTAGGTCAGCTGGTTGAGTGGTGTTGCACTCAACAGCAGTAAGACCAAGGAAATGATTGTAGATTTCAGGAACAGGAAGTTGAGGGAACACACACCAGTCCTCACTGAGGGATCAGCAGTGGAAAGGGTGAGCAGTTTCAAGTTCCTGGGTGTCAACATTTCTAAGGTTCTATCCTGGGCCGAACATATTGATGCAATTACAAAGAAGGCACACCATGGTTATATTTTATTTGGAGTTTGAGGAAAATTGGTTATGTCACCGAAGACAAACACAAATTTCTACAGATGTGCCGTGGAGAGCATTCTAACTGGTTGCATCACCACCTGGTATGAAGGGGCCACTGCACAAGATCGTAAACAGCTGCAAAAAGCTGTAAACTCATGGGCACCAGCCTCCCCAGTATCGAGGACACCCTCGAAAGGCGATGCTTCAAAAAAGCTGAATCCATCATTAAGGACACCATCACCCTGGACCATCACCTCTTCTCATTGCTACCATCAAGAAGGAGATACAGGAGCCTGAAGACACACACTCGATATTTCAGGAATAGCTCTTCTCCTCCGCCATCAGATTTCTGAATGGACATTGAACCCATGAACCCAGTATTTTCCCTCATTTTTTGCTCCATTTATTTTTATATACTTTTATTATGATTTATAGTTTTATTACTACCTATTGCAATGTACTACTGCCACAAAATAACAAATTTCACAACATATACCATCTTCTCCTTGCCTCATTCAGGAGTATGAAAGAGGGGCCAGTGCAGCTGTGAGCTATGATCACTTGTGATTGTCAGTTTTTTATTACATTGATTATTGGACTAATAGAAATCTTTATTTTATCTTTGAATTTTCTTCATCTTCAGCCAAACATTGCATCCCCAACACTGATATCCTTTGCTTGTGACCTCAGGTGCGGAAAACACACAGAAAATACTTCAAAAGTAATGCCTCGGTGATTGTCCGGAGATTCATAATGTCTTCGATTGTAAGTTAACCCAGTGAGCTGCCTACATTGTTTGTGTTTAAACGCACAAATATTTGTACTTTTTTTGCACCTAATGCTAGCATTGAGCATTCCCAGGAACACCTTTATGAAACTATATTCCAGAAGTTATTTTGTTCAAATATCTCCAAACTCAGAGGCTATAACTCTATTGGATCTCTACAACATTTGTATACTTCACAGGTCTATGACTCTTTGAATAAAATTGTCCAGTGATGTCAAGCAATGAACTAAGGCATATTTATAAAGCAATGGGCATGTTCACATTATGGCCAGCAGTAACTGAACCACACAATTTACCCAGATCAATCATTTGTTTCCCCTTTGCATTACATGGGAATCTTGCTATTTTCAGCTGATCGTCTGTGAGGTAATCTGGGTGGCAGATTTCTTCCATGACTGGTTTACAATAAAACTCCTAGGCAGAATGGTATCAGTGTTTCACTCATCTTATCCTGTGTGTCTGTTGGCACCCCTTAATATTCCAGATATTCTCATTAAACCTTCAACATGATCTAATTGTGGGGTAATGATGCATAATGCTGGATGATTTATGGATGAAAGAATAGCAATATATGTTAAATATATCCAAAAATACACCTAGTGTAGCCTCTCTTCATAATCTACAGTACAGTGCACAACTTAAGATTTTCCAAAACAAAACTATATGATAACTTTCTTTTCTTTCATTCCAAAAGATACAATTGTACCTCAATGGTCTGAAAAACAACCTGCCTTCGATGTCTCCGATAGATACAAACTGGCCGCAGTTACGTTTTCACTTCTTGAGTAAAACTGATGAGGAATTGAAGAGGATCTTTTACCTCTGGAAGGTCAGAAAGCAAGTTAATGTATGTTTGACAGTGTGCTTCTGTGATTGATTTTCTACACTCAGTTTACAACATCAAATACACTGTAACACTGGTATGGAATTTTTAATTGCCCAACTAAATGCAGTTTTTTATTTCTGCAATTCCCTCCAGCCATCCCCATCTCTGGGGATTGTCATTTGTAACATTCCTTGAGTCTATCGTGCCTTTCAGTGTGATAATTTTCCTGCCCTGTTCTTGTAACTCTTGTGTTCTTTAATACAGTTAGTGCCTGGATTATGACATAATTTATTAACCAGCATGTCTGGTTTGAACATAGTAGAGAGGGCATGGCCAGTTGGTGGCGCAGTGACATCAGTGCCGGACTCCGGAGTGAAGGTTCCCAAGTTTGAATCCAGTCGGGCCGCTCCTGGACATCCTGGACATCACTTTCCATCCGTGCTGGGTTGAGTGGCGAGCTCGCAACTCGGCCTCGTGAAAAAAGCACTGTGCTGTGAGAAGGATGTAGGGACCACCGACAGAATCTTTCCTCCAAGACAACCACTTGAAAAAATAAGTGGTTGCCGAAGCTCTGGCAGAGCATGGCACACAAAAAAAAAGAGAGGGCATTGACCAGTAAGTTCCCAGGTTTAAGCCTCAGCATGTCTTGAGTTTGATCTCATCCCTAGTAATGGTAGGGATGCGACTTATGACTTTGCTTCTGTTCTCTGGAGTGGAAGAGTGGAGTCTGTCAGGGTTTCTACTCCAAATTTTATCCACTGGTGACGTAGACTTTGGGCATTTATTCCCACTTTATGACGGCCCTTCAGATGGCAAAAGTATATTGGAGAGAAGACAAACTGACTGGCTCTTTTGAACTACTGCAAACAGAACTTACAACCTAAACCTCAGTAGTGTCCTTTGGATTATTTCTTCATGAAATCTGCAGTGAATGGAGGAGGGATTTCTCTCAGTCACTTACAACATAGTGGATTCCAGGTAGTGATTGACATAGGAATTACTCAGATCAGCTGGGTTTGAGTCAGCACTTGTGTTGTCAATGTACACAGTCTTTATACTAATTTTGTGCTGTAGGAAGAATGCTAAATCTAGTCTGCAGACTACAGTAAAAAAGTTCTTGGAAAATACTGTCCAGAAGTCCATTATTGAGTCATTATTCAGGATGAGTTTTTGGGGTACTTGGAGGCACAATATAAAATAGGCTGAAGTCAGTGTGGTTTTCTTAAGGGGAAATCTGCCTGAAAAACCTGTTGGAATTCTTTGAGGAAGTTACAGGCAGGACAGACAAAGGAGAATCAGTGGATGTTGTTTACTTGGATTTTCAGAAGGACTTTGACAAAGTGCCACACATGAGGGTGCTTAACAAGAGCCCACGGTATTATGGGAAAGATAATAGCATGGACAGAAGATTGGCTAACTGGCAGGAGGCAAAGAGTGAGAATAAAGTGTGTCTTTTCTGGGTGACTGTCGGTGACTAGTGGTGTTCTGCAAAGGTCTGTGTTGGGACAAGTAGTGTTGAGGAAGCAGGGAGTCTGCAGAAGTACTTGAACAGATTAGGGGAAGCATATGATCATGCACTTTGGTAGAAGGAATAAAGGGGTACTATTTTCTAGATGGGGAGCAAATTCAGAAATTGGAGGTGCAAGGGGATTTGGGAGTACTTGTGCAGTTAACTTGCAGGTTGAGTCAGTGGTAAGGAATACAAATGCAATGTTGGCATTCATTTTGACCAGAATATAAAAGCAAGGATGTGATGCTAAGGCTTTATAAGGAACTGGTCAGACGGCATTAGGAGTATTGTAAGCAGTTATGGGCTCCATATCTAAGTGGTGGCAATGGAGAGGGTCCAGAGGAGGTTTACGAGAATGATCCTGGGACTGAAGGGGTTCATGTATGAGGAGTGTTTGATGGCACTGGGCCTGTACTCACTGGAGTTAGAAGAATTGAAACCTATGAATATTGAAAGGGGTAGATAGAGTGGATGTGGAGAGGATGTTTCATAAGGTGGGGGAGGTGAGAAGGAATTTGTTTAGGCAGAGGGTGGTGAATTTATGGCATTCATTGCCACAGACTGTTGTGGAGGCCAAGTCATTGGGTATATTTAAATAAAGGCTTGGTTAGTAAGGGCATCAAAGGATATGGGGAGAAGGCAGGAGAATGGGTTGAGAAAGATTATAAATCAGCCATGATAGAATGACCTAATTCTGCTCCTATGTCTTATTGTCTAAAATAAAGGGAGCATTTATAAGTTTGTAACTAGGTATGTTAAAATTATCAGAACTGCATCTGATGCAAGAGACTGCCCTTTTTTCAGCATTAGCACTTTAAAAGGTGGGGGCTGTATTTGATTTATAGTGCTGCATCTCACAGTTGTTTCTCACTTTACCACTTAGTGTAAGAAATACAGGGAAGGAATCTCCAGCCAGAGGAAGGCAGAACTGGAAGAAAAACAGTATGCCAGTGAGCTCTTCAAGGATAAGAAAGCCTCCTACGCTCCCAGGTACCATTTCTCCAGCACCTTGGGTCTTTACTGTTACTGACAATTATCTCTCAACTTCACTGCTTCTCCCACTCAAAGCTCGAAGACTTGTTTGACAAGCTGGTTTTTGCCAATGTTTCATGAGGCACCTATTCCCCATGATGTATTATAAACATCATTTAACATGTAACTTGGGAAAATGTGAGCAGCTGTCATTATCAGAACACTTTAAGCAAATCAAGGTAAATTCAACATTGATTTGGGGAAAGAGAAATCAAATTTGATCAACTTTAATAGAGTTCTTTGAAGGATTAACATGGGCTGTGGATAAAGGGGAAGTGAGGTCAGATTTCCAGAAGACACAACATCAAAGGATTGCTGCATAAAAGCTCATGGTGCAGAAGGTGACACATTAGCACATGTAACACACAAAAAAAATGCTAGAGGAACTTATGAGGTCGGGCAGCATGTAAGGAAGGGCATAAACAGTCAACATTTCAGGACCAAAATGTAGACCATTTATTCCCCTCCATAAATGCTGTCTGACTTGCTGAGTTCCTCCAGCATTTTTTTTGTGTGTGTTACATGTGCTAATGTGTCACCTTCTGCACCATGAGCTTTTATGCATGTTTATGCTTTTATGTGTGTTGCTCTGGATTTCCAGTACCTGCAGAATCCCTTCTGTTTATATTAGCACGCATAGAAGATTGGCAGACTAAGAGGAAACAGCAGGTGTAAGTGGGCTTTTGTCTGGTTGGTAACTGGTAGGGATCAGTCCTGGGGCCTCAAGATTTTGCAGTTTATATAAATGATGTGATTAAGGTGCTAAAATTTATTCTTGACAGAAGGCAGGCAGGAAAGGACAGGGGGCTTCAGTGGGATATAGTCAAGTGAACAAGTGAAGATCTGGCAAATATGCTAAAGTACAAAACTGTCCATTTTAACCTTCAAAATAAAAAAGCACAATTATGCAAATAGTGAGAGATTGCAGAAGGATTCTGATTGGCTGGTATGCAAATATAGCAAATAACTAGGGAACTAACTAAGTGGTGCAATAGGTAGAGCTGCTGCCTCCCAACTCCCAGTTCAATTACGACCTTCAGCGAGGTTTATGTGGAGCTTGCACGTTCATTCTGTGACCTTGTGCTTTTTATCCCCCAGGTGCTCTGGTTTCCACCCAACAAAGATGTGCTAGTAGATTAACTGACTGCTGTAAATAACCCCCTAGTGTATGTGGGGAGGGGGGTTAAAGAATCAGAGCTGATGAGCATAGGAGATGTTGGTGGGACAAGGGAGAATGTGGAGGGTAATGGATACGATGGATTTACTGGTCTTTTGTAATGTAATGAATAAGTAACGTCATCATTTATTGCTAGGGGAACTGGATACAGTAGTGAGGCCATACTTCAGTTATATAGTAAAATGAGGGGATCACATCGAGAGTACTGAACAGTATTAATCTCCATAAATACGTTGGAAACCATTCAGAGATGGTGTACTAAACTGATATCTGGAATGGATGGGCTCAGCTTGTACTTCCTGTTTCCTAAGAGTCTTGGGCTTTATAGAAGATACAGAAGGGCACTGACAAGGTGGATGTGAGCTGCTTCCTAGGAAAACTAGTTTTTAATAATCCATCTGTATTTACTTCCTTAAACTGGATAAATGAGAACAGGACTCAATTCTCGACCATGAGTCTTACTCAAGATTATATTATAGCTTTCTCTTCTCTCTACCTCCATGGGTTGATCCAACCTTATTTGCACAAGCTACTCCGTTGAGATTTAACCTGTTCCTGTGTCTGTTTCAGTGTGCCTCAGCCTTTCAAAGGTCAATATTTGGACAATCAGAAAAAGGCCAAGTATCAGAAGCTAGTCAGCAGCATGGAGGGCAGGTTACTTATGATGGACACAGTAATGAAAATTAACAGGTCTGATGCAAAGGTAAGGAAATTGGACAATGCCCCAGGCTGAAGGAGTTTGATAGGAGAGTGGACCGTGGGAGAAAGGGAAGGAGGAGGGCACCAGAAGGAGGTGATAGGCAAGTAAGGAGAAGAGAAGGGGTGAGAGGGGAGCCAGAATAGGAAATGGGGGAGAAATTACTGTAAGTCAGACAAATCGATGTTCATGCTGTCAGGTACTCAGATAGAATATGGTTCCATCACACTTTTTTTTAACCAGTTCTCCTGTTTCCCAACCCTATGATGTTACTAGGACCTGATATTTTGTCTTGAGCTCACAAGCAACTTTTCTGGTGAAGCACAACAAGGGAAAAGATAGAAACATAGAAAACCTACAGCACAATACAGGCCCTTTGGCCCACAATGATGTGCCGAACATGTCCCTAACTTAGAAATTATCTAGGGTTACCCATAGCTCTCTATTTTTCTAAGCTCCATGTACCTATCCAGGAGTCTCTTAAAAGGCCGTATCGTATCCGCCTCCATCACAATCGTTTACAGCCCATTCCACACACTCACCACTCTCTGCGTAAAAAAACTTACCCCTGACACCTCCTCTGTACCTACTTCCAAGCACCTTAAAATGGTGCCCTCTCACGTTAGCCATTTCAGCCCTGGGAAAAAGCCTCTGACTATCCACATGATCAATGCCTCTCATTATCTTATACACCTCTATCAGGTCACCTCTCATCCTCCTTCACTCCAAGGAGAAACGGCCGAGTTCACTCAACCTATTCTCATGAGGCATGCTTCCCAATCCAGTGAACATCCTTGTATAAATCTTCTCTGCACCCTTTCCACATCCTTCCTGTAGAGAGGCAACCAGAACTGAGCACAGTACTCCAAGTGGGGTCTGACCAGGGTCCTATATAGCTGCAACATTACCTCTCGGCTCCTAAACTCAACCCCATAATTGATGAAGGCCAATACACCATACGCCTTCTTAACCACAGAGTCAATCTGCGCAGCTGCTTTGAGCGTCCTATGGACTCAGACCCCAAGATCCCTCTGATCCTCCACACTGCCAAGAGCCTTACCATTAATGCTATATTCTGCCATCATATTTGACCTACCAAAATGAACCACATCACGAAGAGAAAGGGTCCCAGACCAGATCCTCGAGGCACACCACTGGTCACCAACCTCCATGCAGAATATGACCCATCTACAACCATTCTCTGCCTTCTGTGAGCAAGCCAATTCTGGATCCACAAAGTAAGGTTCCCTTAGATCCCATGCCTCCTTACTTTCTCAATAAGCCTTGCATGGGGTACCTTATCAAATGCCTTGCTGAAATCCATATACACTACATTACTACTCTACCTTCATCAATGTGTTTATTCACATCCTCAAAAAATTCAACCTGGCTTGTAAGGCACGACCTGCCTTTTACAAAGTTATGTTGACTATTCCTAATCATATTATGCCTCTCCAAATATTCATAAATCCTGCCTCTTAGGATCTTCTCCATCAACTTACCAACCACTGAAGTAAGACTCACTGGTCTATAATTTCCTGGGCTACTCCCTTTCTTGAATAAAGGAACAACACCCGCAACCCTCCAATCCTCCAGAACCTCCCCTGTCCCCATTGATGATGCAAAGATCATTGCCAGAAGCTCAGCAATCTCCTCCCTTGCCTCCCACAGTAGCCTGGGGTACATCCCGTCGAGTCCCAGAGACTTACCCAACTTGATGCTTTCCAAAAGCTCCAGCACATCCTCCTTCTTAATGTCTATATTCTCAAGCTTTTCAATCCACTGTAAGTCATTCCTACAATCACCAAGATCCTTTTCCGTAGTGAATACTGAAGTAATGTACTCATTAGGTATCTCTGCTATCTCCTCTGGTTCCATACACACTTTTCCACTGTCACACTTGATTGGTCCTATTCTCTCACATCTTATCCTCTTGCTCTTCACATACATGTAGAATGCCTTGGGGTTTTCCTTAATCCTGTCTGCCAAGGCCTTCTCATGGCCCCTTCTGGCTCTCCTAATTTCATTCTTCAGCTCCTTCCTGCTAGCCTTATAATCTGCTAGATCTTGATCTAGTTTTTTGAACCTTTCGTAAGCTTTTCTTTTCTTGACTACATTTGCAACAGCCTTTGTACACCACGGTTCCTGTACCCTACCATCCTTTCCCGTCTCATTGGAATGTACCTATGCAAAACACCATGCAAATATCCCTTGAACATTTGCCACTTTTCTGCCATACATTTCCCTGAGAACATCTGTTCCCAATTTATGCTTCCAAGCTCCTGCCTGATAGCCTGATAATTCCCCTCATTCCAATTAACCGCTTTCCTAACTTGTCTGTTCCTATCCCTCTCCAATGCCATGGTAAAGGAGATAGAATTGTGATCACTATCTCCAAAATGCTCTCCTACTGAGAGACCTGATACCTGACCAGGTTCATTTCCCAATAGCATTTCTCAGTACAGCCTCTCCTCTTGGGCTTATCTACATATTGTGTCAAGAAACCTTCCTGAACACACCTAACAAACTCCACCCCATCTAAACCCATCACTCTAGGGACATGCCAATCAATATTTGGGAAATTAAAATCTCCCACCACAACAACCCTGTTACTATTACACCTTTCCAGAATCTGCCTCCCTATCTGCTCCTTGATGTCCCTGTTACTATTCAGTGGTCTATAAAAAACACCCAGTAGAGTTATTGACCCCTTCCTGTTCCTAACTTTCACCCAGAGACTCTGTAGACAATCCATCCATGACTTCCTCCTTTTCTGCAGTTGTGACACTATCTCTGATCAGTAGTGCCACACCCCCACCTCTTTTGTCTTCCTCCCTGTCCTTTCTGAAACATCTAAAGCCTGGCACTCTAAGTAACCATTCCTGCCCCTGAGCCATGCAAGATGTTTGAGTTTGTGTATGATAATGTCCCTATTAACACTAGATCCACCTGGGGAGGGAGTAGTTGGAAGAAAGGGGGGCAGCAAGGTAAAGAAATGATTTAGCACCTACCTTACAGAGAATAAAATAAGATGTGCACTTTGACACGTACGCATGTTGGTCTTAGTCACTCGGACTGTGGTCCTTTTTACATGTTCTTTTACGTCTTTTCCAGAATTCCCCAAGGATCCTGATAATGACAAACAGCTGCTTTGCTTTGGCAGATTCAAAGTCCCCTCAGATTAAAACCATGATCAAAATGAATGAAATCAAGGGCATCTCAATGAGTGAACGTAAAGATGGACTATTCGTGCTACATCTAGTGGAGGTAAGCAGGTAGTCGGGAGCTGAATGAGGGATGTGATTAGTACCTATCAATAGTACCAATGCATGAATTATACTGAGATTGGAAACCAACAGCACAAGAAACATGTGGTCCAATATTCTAGAATGCTGAGTATTTCCAGCAGTTTCAGTTATATTAGATTTCTGGCATTTGAAGCTTTTTTACTTTCACCTTGTTAATTGAGCAGCCACGCTCCCATTCAGCCACTTGGCATTGAATAAGGTCAGGACAGGCAGACCACTGATGATGGGAAATTTACAGCAAAATGATGTTCAAAAGTCACAAAATAATTTATTGTAAATCAAAAAACAAGTCAACTGACTGCATGTCCTAGTCTCAAACAACTAGTGCTGATTTTCACGTTGGGTATTAGTGCTGAAAATGAAGTATTGCGGTGTTTGTGCTTCAATGAGTGCAAGAAACATGCTGTCTTGATTCTACCATGGAGAAGGGAGGTTAATTTCAGGAAAATAAAGTATCAGGTTTTGGAATAAAATTTAAGACTACTGAAGGACTTTGCCATTTTGAAGAGACTAAAATGACAAATAAGTTCAAATTTAATTTCTTCAACTTGCCAGAAGTCCAGTGTTGGAGCTAAGGGAGACTTCCTCTTAAGCAGTAACCATCTTGTGGAACTCGTCACCAAACTGCATCGCTCCATACTGGATACCACCCAGCAGAAGATAACTGTGAAGATACAAGATGAGTAAGTAGTCACAGAATACTTAAGAGTCTTGGAATTTTGAAATTCAATAAAAAGGATTTGGGGTGTTAGGTATGATAAAAGGCAAGTCTTCCTCCATGTCGTCCTGATGCTCATCCTGGGCAGGGTAGCAAAGACATGGACCTGTTTAGCTCCCTTTACACTGTCTTGTATCATAATTTAACAACAAGTACACCACAGGTCAGACAGAGTGAAGCTCCTCGATGCCAGGGGTTCCCAATCTTTGTTACACCATGGATCCCTACCATTAACTGAAGGGTCGGTGGACCCCAGGTTGGGAACCCCTACTCTATGTCCCTTACACTCTGTCTAACCTGTTCCCTGGGTGCATTTAAAGTTCCTTCTACACTGTCTCATCACACATTGCCAGGGCAAGGACAGCACAGTTAGATAAAGCTTCTCCTATGCGCTCAAGGCAGGGGCTGGAAATTCCTAAAGGTACAGATATTATGAATTACAAATATTTTTTGGTATAGCATACAATGCCGTGTATAGCTCCGCCTTCACTGTACAGCATTATAACATGCAACACTATATTTTCTCCTCTGCAGACTCACTGTTAAATTCAGTAAAGATGCCGTCTCTGTGAAATTTGTGAAAGGAACAGATGAGAATGGAAATGGTCCGGTGTGCAAGAAGAAAAATAGTCACCTATTCGAGGTCCATGTTCCTTGATTATCGTGGTGCTAACCCAGTCCAGTGCCTCAGTACCTACCTCCATCAATGGTTGTGGAAGATTTGAGACACAAGGCCTTTAAGTGACAGTACTTTTAAAACAAGCTTTAAATAATCGTTGCTTTACTGATCACAAACTTGTGCATGCCATGCATTGATTCATATGGAAAGTCAAAAAATTGCACAGACACACAGAAACACAGTTTTGCAATGTATAATTCACTTGTGACCAGAGACTGGGCTGCAACATTTTTACTCTTAAAAGTTTAACAACCACTGTAAATGCTGACTTTATCCATTTCAAACCCAATCAAATAAGGACCATGAAAAGGCTGTACATTCTATGCTCGTATTTTAGTTTGTACTGCTAATTCCTCCCTCAGCATCAGGCTGAACTTGTTTTTATTTTGTTTGTTTGTAATTGGGATGGTAAAACTAAAGCAAGCAAAAAAACATTTGCCCCTCAAACAGAATTATTACGACATACTGTATACTCAACAGCCACTTTCTGGAGCTCGGTGTGGTCTGTTGCTGTAGCCCATCCACTTCGAGGCTCTTCTGCACACCACCCTGTAACACCAGGTTATCTGAGTTTCTGTCACCTTCCTGTTGTGCGTAAAAATCCCAGGAGGTCAGCAGTTTCTGAGACACGCAACCCACCCCGTCTGGCACCAACAATCATTCCACAGTCAAAGTCACTGAGATCACACTTCTCCCCCATTCTGATGTTTGGTCCAAATGACAAGTGAATCTCTTGACCATACTTGCATGCTTTTATCCATTGAGTTGCTGCCACGTGATTGGCTGATTAGATATTTGCATTAACGAAGTGTACCTAATGAAGTAGCCACTGAGTGTATAAACTCCCTTACTGAATTTCAGAACTAGCTTTGTGTTTTGCTTTATATCTTTAATCACCTACCCCACTATACCCCAAGCCCTGTGCTAGAGGACTGATTCAGATTGGAAGATAGCAGCAATTAACTGGAGTGATTTCTATCACACCTGAACCTAGAAGGTGAACTTCAGCCAGTGTTACCCCACAGATTATGATCCATTTAGTGCCTTATTTTCCTGACAGTTGTAATCCATTTTGCCAAAGAATGATTTTTTTTCTCCGTTTATAAAGCTTGTCACATCTACCTACTTTCTATATGAACCAAGGTAGCAAACTGAAATAACCCTACTTTTTCTTCACTAATACCAAGAAAGGCAATATAATGTACACTTTATCAAGTAAAGGATGCTCCATAAAGCATACCTTTTTCTCTTTCACCCTCACCTTCCTTGCTCACCACAACAAGGTGTTAAGTTTGGGATTTTTCAAATTTCACATGGTCCGATACCACAGTAGGTAGTTTTTATTAAATATTAGTACTTGGTATTAAAATAAAACAAGGCTACCTCCACTGTAGAATCTGACCACAATATTGATGAACCCTGTGAAGTCAGGCTGCAAATGTGCTGCCTAATAAATCTTTACTGCATCAAGCTTTGGAATTCCTTCACAAAACATTAAGACAATCCTTGAATGTCACCACTTTGGCTGAGCTGATATCTAATCGAAAGATGCTGGAATCTGGAGCAAAAAAGACAAGCTGCTAGAAGAACTCAGTGGGTCAGGTAACACCTGGAAGCAGAGGAATGGTTGATGTTTCACATCACCACAAACTTTAACACCATGGAACATTTCTGCTGCCTTGCAACTGTGTGTGTCAGCTCCTTTCCCTGCCATCTGCAAGAACACTTAAAGCATCTTTCAAAAACTTTCATGTATTAGTATTTTATTTACTCTGGCTATACCAATCAATATAATACCAATAAATTATGAAAAGTGAAAAGACTGTGCAATAGTTATTTTTAATTATTTAAAAATGGATAACACAAAATGAACTTCACACCAAGTAAAACACCTTATCCTTCATTATATAACCATTTTTAGCTGGGGTAACAAAACTTCAGTTCTCTAGGTTAACACCCTTAAATATAAGGGAGGCACAAGTGATTGTATGGGTTCCGGAAATCTTGAGCAACACACACAAAATGCTGGAGGAACTCAGTAGGTCAGTCAGCATCTGTGGTGGGGAATACAGTTGACATTTCAGGGCTGCTTAAGGGTCTGAGCCCAAAACATCAAGTACTTCAAGGGACGTTTTAATACCAAATATCTCACTCATCACTCTCATCAGATTATGCTTTAAGTTACCAATTGAATACATTGGTTCATGGAAGATTCTGTGTTCAAATATATGCAAACAAATTGGATCGTGAATTCAGTGAAGAATTCTGTTCAGAAAAATAACAGGTGTACTTGGATCCTCTGTTGCATTCAGTGTATGCAATCTAACTCCTCTGTGAATGACACACAAAAAGAAATACTTTATAAATGGGACACCACTCGTACATCACATTTAGAAAATAGAATATGGAATAGTACAGCATATTACAGGCCCTTTGGCCCACAAGGTTGTGCCGACCCTCAAACCCTGCCTCCCATATAACCCCCCACCTTTAATTCCTCCATATACCTGTTTAGTTGTCTCTTAAACTTCACTAGTGTATCTGCCTCCACCACTGACTCAGGCAGTGCATTCCACGCACCAACCACTCTCCGAGTGAAAAACCTTCCTCTAATATCCCCCTTGAAATTCCCTCCCCTTACCTTAAAGCCATATCCTCTTGTACTGAACAGTGGTGCCCTGGGGAAGAGGCGCTGGCTGTCCACTCTATCTATTCCTCTTAATATCTTGTACACCTCTATCATGTCTCCTCTCATCCTCCTCCTCTCCAAAGAGTAAAGCCCTAGCTCCCTTAATCTCTGATCATAATCCATTCTCTCTAAACCAGGCAGCATCCTGGTAAATCTCCTCTGTACCCCTTCCATTGCTTCCACATCCTTCCTATAGTGAGGCGACCAGAACTGGACACAGTGCTCCAAATGTGGCCTAACCAGAATTTTATAGAGCTGCATCATGACATCGTGACTCTTAAACTCTATCCCTCGACTTATGAAAGCTAACACCCCATAAGCTTTCTTAACTACCCTATCTACTTGTGAGGCAACATTCAGGGATCTGTGGACATGTACCCCCAGATCCCTCTGCTCCTCCACACTTGCCTTCTGCAGGCAAGCCAATTCTGAATCCACCTGGCCAAACTTCCCAGGATCCCTTGCCTTCTGACTTTCTGAATAAGTCTACCGTGTGGAACTTTGTCAAATGCCTTACTAAAATCCATGTAGATCATATCCACTGCACCACCCTCGTCTATATGTCTGGTCTCCTCCTCAAAGAACTCTATCAGGCTTGTTAGACACGATCTGCCCTTCACAAAGCTATGCTGACTGTCCCTGATCAGACCATGATTCTCTAAATGCCTATAGATCCTATCTCTAAGAATCTTTTCCACCAGCTTTCCCACCACAGACGTAAGGCTCACTGGTCTATAATTACCTGGACTATCCCTACTACCTTTTTTGAACAAGGGGACAACATTCGCCTCCCTCCAATCCTCCGGTACCATTCCCGTGGACAACGAGGACATAAAGATCCTAGCCAGAGGCTCAGCAATCTCTTCCCTTGCCTCGTGGAACAGCCTGGGGAATATTCTATCAGGCCCCGGGGACTAATCTGTCCTAATGTGTTTTAACAACTCCAACACCTCCTCTCCCTTAATATCAACATGCTCCAGAACATCAACCTCACTCATATTGTCCTCACCATCATCAAGTTCCCTCTCATTGGTGAATACTGAAGAGAAGTATTCATTGAGGCATTTAAAAATATTTAAATGAGACATTTAAAATAGCCTGCAGCCTACCACCTACCCACGTTTTTTCTTAGAAAACACGATGGTGTAAAATGGAACAACAGCGGCCTAAAATTAATACTGCTCTCACCAGCAACACACAATTTGCTGGAGAAACTCAGTGAGTTGCGCAGTATCTGTGTAGGAGACAGGAATTGTTGGCATTTTTGGGTTGAAGTCCTAAATCAGGACTTAAAGTGGAGGGGTGATGGCCAGTATGAAGAGGAGAGAGGGAGTGCCAAGATGAGGGCCAGTAGGTGATAGATGGACCAAGGGGCGGGTAAGATAACAGGCAGATTGAACCATGCAGATTGAACCCTAACCCATGCAGGGGAGGGGAGTGGAGCGGAGCTGGGAGTCAGAGTGATGATGGGCGGAGGCAAACAAAATAAAAAAAATAATGGAGCCAAGTGGCGGGGGGAGGGAGGGTGAAGGTGGAGACAGCTGCTGGAAGGCAGTGTTTTTGCAACTCTAAGGAAGGGCACGTTCATTTAGAGGTTAAAAAGTTAAGTAGCTTAATTCCTGGGATGAAGACATTGTCCAACAAGGAAAGAGAAAGTAATTATACCAGAATTTAGGAGACCAAGGGGAATTATATGGCTCTGACAGGGATCGACAGGAGGCTCATCGAGGGGCTGTTTCCCTCAGCTGGGTTCCAGATTTGGGGAAATGTTTCAAGGGAAGGATAAGGCATTTAGGACTGGGAGAAACTTTTAGACTCAGATGGCTGTGAATCTTTGGAATACTCTCAGAAATACTGATACTGTAGCGGTGTGCTACACGCAGCGCTAAAATTACGACACGGAGTCGGTAACTGCAGTCGAAGGAAAAACTTTATTCGAAATCCTCAGCCTCACTTTTAAGCCTCCCTCAACCTGCCCCCCGTGGCGCAGAGGCTCCAAAGCTCTGTGCTCGCAAACTCCCGTAGGCTATCTAATTGTGAGCCAGTTCGGATGTGCCAGGAAATGGGTCGCCACAATACTCGACTTTCGGTACATTCAAAAGCAAGGAAAAGAGGGAATCAGGAAGGAAAATGGGAGTTAAGGTTGAGGATTAGCCATCATCTTTTCACTGGTCCTATTTCTTATGACTTAAGGATTTTTTTTAGTCCCAAGGGGAGTATCTCAGATGTCCAATAATCTATGGTTATAAACAATAAGGAATAGATAATGAATACCTATATCACTACAATCAATCTGGAAGTAAAAATTATTTAGATTTTCTTTAATAGGAAAGTCAAGTTTCAAAATAAAAGTATAATGTTCAATTCTTCCCCAAAAAGCATGGAGAATTAGCATGCACTGTAGGTGTACAACTCATTGAAACAATGCAATAAAAACATGACACGTTAGAAACATCAAGCAGCCCAAGCAGCTTTTGTGGAGAGAGAAATAAATTTAATGTTTTGGGACAATGACCTTTCGGCAAAGTTCAGAACAGTGAAAAATCTTATCCCGTCACAACACAGAATCAAACATGCTTCATGAGAAAGGAGATGGGATGGAGAGAACAGAGAGAATATTTACAAAAGGGTGGAGTTCAAGAAAGACTGAATGACACAACTCGAATTGGTGCTGGCCCAGAATGAAGAGGATAGGGGGGAGTACCAAGATGGGGCCAGGAGGTGATAGGTGGACCAAGGGGAGCAGGTGAAGGATGAAGGGTAGATTGAATCAGAGGGTCATGAATGCCTGTTCATTGCAGTTGATTCATCTGGATGAAATGTTAGTGGTAAGTGAAAACAGAGATGGAGAAAAAAATGTTGCAACTGTGAACCATAAAACAATGCAGAGAATGCTGGAAATACTCAGCAGGTCAGGCAACATCAGTGGCGAGGAGAGCAAGAACCACCATTACAGATTGATGACCTTTCATTAGAACTCACTAGTTCTGATACAAATTGGAAAAGCTGAAGCTCACCTTAAGTTTTTGGAATTAAATGGTAAGCATCAAAAACTGCAATTTACCTAGTTGGAAAGTGAGATAAGGTTCTTAAGCCAACGCTGGGCTTTGGTGGAACTGTAGGAGACTAAAGACAAGTCAGAGGGGAAATGGGATGGAACATTAATGCTAACATAGGCACCACAGTAACGTAGTGGATGGTACTACACTATTACAGCTCAGGGTGTTGGAGTTTGGAGTTCAATCCCAGCATCCTCTGTAAGGAGTCTGTATATCGTCCCTGTGGAATGCATGGATTTTCCCTGGGTGTTCCCATTTCCTCCCACAGTCGAAAAATGAACCGCGTGCTTAATTGGTCATTGTAAATGTCCCATGATTACGTTAGGGTTGAATCGGGGTTGCTGGGGTGATGCTGATTAAAGGGCCAGAAGGGCCTACTCCCTGCTGTATCGCTAAATAAACAAGTTAAAAGTGAAACGAGGAGGAATTTATTTAGCCAGAGGGAGGTGAATCTGGAATTCATTGCCACAGGGATCTATCGAGGCCAAGTCATTGAGGGTGTAGTGGACAGTGAGGAAGGCTATCACAGCTTGCAGCAGGATATGGACCTGCTGGAAAAATGGGCTGAGAAATGGCAGATGGAATTTAATACAGACAAGTGTGAGGTGTTGCACTTCAGTAGGACGAGCCGGAACAGGTCTCATACAGTTGTTACGAATGTGCCGCAACTCTGAGGGGCCGAAGGGTACAAAGTCGCCCCCTCCTTTTTGAGAATCGCAAGATCGCTATTAATTCGGGTCTGGGACCCAGGAAATGAGAGAGAATCCACAAGGTTTGGAATGTGTCTTAGCCTCAGCGAAACAAAGCCACCGATGATGGCCATTGTCTCTTGGAGACAGAATTGTGTATTGAGTACTGTACTATTCATTGAAGCCCTCAGGGAATGAACAGAGTGGGCTGGTTGAGGGATTGCATCATCCCAACCTGATTGACATCTGAGACTCCGTGAGTGAGGATAAAAGAGGGTCTGGGGAACAACCCCTTTAGACGCACCAGGAGAAATGCTGGAAATCCCGTGACAGCGTTTAATAGCGACAGCCGGTGGGAGGCTTGTGTGCGTCCTTCCCTTGCCTGGATTGGCAGGCTCATCACAGAAGAATGGCTTAGCTAAAGGAGAGGCCACAAATGAACGGCCACACCAACGAGACTCCGATGGATCGAAATCATAAAAGGAAAGCCGGCAAGTTTCTAAAAATCTCTCTCTCTCTCTCCCCAACCAAAGGCTGCAGCCTGCATGAACTGAGTGACTTTTATATTTCCATCGGACAATACATTATCCACTGGACAATGATAGAGCTTATTTCTTATTGATTATTATTATACCCGCACTTTTAGATTTAGTATTGACGACGTATATTATCTGTATATTTGCATTGATATTATTTTTGTGTATTTTTACTAATAAATACTGTTAAAAATCATATCATCAGACTTCAACAGACCTCTCTATCTTTGCTGGTAAGTGACCCAGTTACGGGGTTCATAACAACGTGGGGGCTCGTCCGGGATTTGATAACAAATTGGAGGGCCAGTGAATCGGGCTTTTAAGTCCAAACGTGGGTCTGGTAGCCAGACGGGAAGCCAGCAAAGATGGACGTTGGCGAATTTATAGAAAACCCGACTCTGGAGGCGCTAGAGGCTGCCACAAAGTCGGACTTGATAAATATTGCGAAAGGACTAAACTTCTCAGACGTGAGGTTGTCGATGAAAAAGCGGGAGGTGCGGAGGTCCATAACTCAGTATTATATTGTGAAGAATATGTTTTCTGCTAAGGTATTGGAAAATATCCCTGACAAGGTACCAGCTAGTGGGACGGCTCAGTTAGAGTTGGAGAAATTGAGGTTGGACGCGGAACAGAGGAAGAGGGAGCATGAGCTCCAGCTAAAGGAGTTACAGGAGGACAGAGCTGAGAAGCAGCGGGAGCATGAAATTAAGTTAAAACAGCTGGAAGCAGCTGAAAAAGAGAAGGAAAGGGCCGAAAAAGAGAAGGAAAGAGCCGAGAAGGAGAGGGAGTATGAGGAGAAAGAGAAACAGAGGCAACATGAGATGGACCTGGAGAAGTTAAGTCAAGAGTGAAGAGCTCAAGGGTCAGATGGAGAGGAGAGGTTTAATGTTAGTCAGGAGTTTAGGTTAGTACCTCCGTTCGAGGAGACGGATGTTGATAGTTATTTCTTGCATTTTGAAAAGGTGGCAGTGAGTCAGAAGTGGCCCAAAGATCAGTGGGAGGCGTTGTTACAAAGTGTGTTAAAAGGGAAGGCACAACGGGCATATGCGGCGTTGTTCATGGAGGAGGAGGAGTCTGAGAATTATGAGAAAGTAAAGGAGGCCATTCTTCGGGCCTATGAATTGGTACCTGAGGCCTATAGACTAAAGTTCAGAAATTTAAAGAAAGTGTGGAATCAGACGTATGCAGTTTGCCTATGAGAAGGGTGTGCTCTTGGATTGTCGGTGTACAGCAGAAATAGTGGAAGAGGATTTTTGGCGTCTCTGGGAGTTAATTCTGATTGAGGAATTTAAAGGTTGTGTTTCGGATGATATCCGGATGTAATTGAACGAGAAGCCGAATAAGTCCATATCCGAATTTGCTAGGTTCGCAGATGAATATGCCCTAACCCACAAGACAAAGTTTTCCTTGAATAAAAGTTACCAGAAAGACCATGGGAATGGTAGAGAAAGCCCGCCGGCTGAGGCAGAGATCCCGCTGGGAGCTAGCGGTAAAATTGAGGAGGAAAGGCAAGACGGCAGGAGAGGTCCTGGCTTGACCTGTTTTAATTGTGGAAAGGTGGGTCATATTGCATCTAAGTGCCTTGCTCTGAGGAAGGAGACAGGAAAATGGAAAGCAGCAGTCCCTACAGGATGTGTTGTGGTGATCAGTAAATCGACGAGAATGTCCCAGGTAGACAGAATATGAGAGGGGTCTGAGAAATGTATTTCAGAAGGAACTGTGTCTGAAAGAGGGAGACACACCAGTTCCAGTGTGGATCTGGAGAGACACGGGAGCTGAACTGTCATTGATTAGCAGTACGGTGCTAGATTTTGGTCCTCAGACTAGAGAGGTAGCTTTGAGAGGCATAGGAAAAGGGACAGAAGCGGTGCCTTTGCATAGGAGCATTATAAATTGTGAGCTGGTATCTGGACCAGTTGAAATAGGGATGTGATCAGAATTTCTGAGAACTGACGTAGACATCCTTCTGGGTAACAATTTAGCTGGTGGTGACGTTTGGTCGGCCATGGAGCTGATGAGCCAGCCTGTAAGTGTTGAGGACCCGCCCCTAGAGTCCAAGATCTATCCCGCATACGTGACCACTCGCAGCATGTCAAGAAAGGCAGCTGAGAACGAGACCAGTTTAAATCCGGCCAGTATTGATTTGGCCGAGACGGTTTTACCGACCCTGTACCAAGAGGAGTTAGAGGGTGGTAAAACGGAGAATAGGAAAGTGAAAGAGAGTAAGGGAGAGGAGGTAGACCTGCCCTTAGCCAGGAGGAAATTTATAGAGGCACGGAGTAAAGATGAGAAACAGATAAGGCTGTTAGAAGGTCCAGGGTTGGACATGGATGATCTGTCTGGGTTTGCAGAACTGTTTGAAGATGTTGAAAATTTTAAATGTGTTCCCGATAATGAAATGAGGGCAGTCCTAGATGAAAAGGATGCCATTACCGTGAAGAAGTCTGCTGGGTTGGCAGATGAGGTTGTTTTAACCCGCAGGGTTGAGTTTACTCTGGAAGGGAGTTGCCCAGAGAGTAACTGGGAGGATCAGGGGAACTTAGAATTTGAAAAGGGTACGGGTATTGAAAGCCTGGAAGAGGCAGATGTCCCGTTTGAGTGTGTTCAAGATGTGGGTGCACGTGGTACTGAACCTAGTAATGGAACTCAGGAAAAGTCTGAGGTATTTGATTCAGTTGAAAAGGAATGCAGTCCTTGTGGGTCAGATGGACTTGGTTCAGTGAAGAAAGGGTTAACCTCAGTACTAGTGGGAAGTGAGAATTCCCAGGTGTTTGTGTTCGAAGGTGTGTTAAAAGTTAGTAAGGAGATAAAAGGTGGTGAGGTGAATATTATTATTGGAGGGAAAGGGAAAAGTGTAGTTCCTAAATTGAATGAAGAAAATTTAAAGTCTGGATTGATGTCAGAAGCAGCAACCAGGCTACAGAGACAATGGCTTGGTAACATGGTGCCTGCGAATCAATTACAGGTTGATTTGGAATGTAAAGGTGCCCCACACGCTATTGTTATTCAAGAGTGTGCTGTGAAGAGGCAGAATTTGAAATGCTGTTTGGACAAAGAGAGATCGCTTGCAGAGTTTAAACTGAAAACTCATGCTACCAACTTGCTTAAAATTAAAGAATTGTATGGAAATTCGGAAAATGGTCTAAGTTTGGAACACATTGTTGATAAAATAACTCCTATGAAAGGAGCATGCGAAAGCCTATTCCACACTGGTGCACAAGCTCACCACATGGGAGTTAACTGAAACGGGGCGAGGGTTGACGGGATGCCATTTTAAATAACAGGATCCGGTTTTAAGGGATTTCGACAAAGCATGTGAATACTAAAGACAACCCCATGGAAGATTGACTGTTAATTTTCAAAGTAAAATAAAGATTAGTATTTGCATGAACTTTTGTAATATACACGTAAGCTAAGATCACAACTTGTTAGTTTTTGTTTGCTGAAGAAAAGGAATAAAAATAGGTGGTTATTAAATTGGAGTCTGATGCTACAAGAATTTATTAAAGTACAGATGTTAGGATATCAAAGGAAGTGACAATGTAATCGCTAACTGTTTAGATGCTGAATTGAATGTATAACTGTATTACTCTGTAGTGAAAAAAAACTTCTGTATTGTGTTAGATTCTGAAATCCTATAAGACTCTGTATTAATTCATTTTTAACGGTGGTAAAAATCTTAGAAGGAAGGGGGTGTTACAAATGTGACACAACTCTGAGGGGCCGAAGGGTACAAAGTTGCCCCCTCCTTTTTGAGAATCTCAAGATCGCTATTAATTCGGGTCTGGGACCCATGAAATGAGAGAGAATCCACAAGGCTTGGAATGTGTCCTGACTTCAGTGAAACGGAACCACTGATAACGGCTATTGTCTCTCGGAGACGGAATTGTGTATTGAGTACTGTACTATTCATTGAAGCCCTTCAGGGGACGACCAGAGTGGGCTGGTTGAGGGATTGCATCATCCCAACCTGATTGACATCTGAGACCCCGTGAGTAAGGATAAAAGAGGGTCTGGGGAACAACCCTTTTAGACGCACCAGGAGAAACGCTGGAAATCCCGTGACAGCATTTAATAGCAACAGCCGGTGGGGGGCTCGTGTGCGTCCTTCCCTTGCCTGGGATTGGCGAGCTCGCCACGGAAGAACAGCTTAGCTCAGAGGTCGGCAACCTGTGGCTCCGGAGCCGCATGTGGCGCTTTGATCTCTGTGATGCGGCTCCTCGTGGTTTGTGAGTTTTTGAAATGTAATTCGAAATTTGAAGATTATGGTGATCTTGTACAATCTAAAAACTTTGTGGAGACCCCATTTCCTGGCACATCCGAACCGGCTCACAATTAGCCACCGTTCCGGCTAAGGGAGATAGCCTACGGGGGTTTGTGAGTACGTGTCTTTTGGAGCATCCGCGCCCACGGGGACGGGTTGAGGGAGGCTTTAAAGCAAGGCTGTTTAGTTTGAATAAAGCTACCTTTGACTTAGCGCTGAGTGTAGCACACCGCTACGTGTTTTTTATCGCTATTAATATACATCACCACTGCCAAAGCCTGACACCCGCCAGTGCGCGCTTTCTTTTAATTCTTCGATCCAAGGTAGGCTAACTATGGAGTAACCTTCAACCCAACATCTTTTTTTCGGAGTTCAAAATGTTTTTGTTGCATGCAGAAATGTAATTTCGTTTTCTCTGCAGGAGTTCATCAATTTCATAAATGCAACACATTATAGTTTGTTTATACATAGCATAAAGGCAAAAAAAACCGTTGTATGCAGTGTTATTTCATTTTAAATATCAAACGGGTTTTGTGGCTCCCAGTGTTTTCTTTTCTGTGGGAAATGGGTCCATATTGGCTTTTTCAGTGGTAAACGTTGCCGACCCCTGGCTTAGCTAAAGGAGAGGCCACAAGTGAACGGCCACACCAATGAGACTCTGACGGATCGAAATCATAAAAAGAAAGTCGGCAAGTTTCTCAAAATCTCTCTCTCCCTCCAACCAAAGGCTGCAGCCTGCATGAACTGAGTGACTTTTATATTTCCATCGGACAATACATTATCTCCTAGACAACGATAGAGCTTATTTCTTATTATTATCATACCCGCACTTTTGGATTTAGTATTGACGACGTATATTATCTGTATGTTTGCATTGATATTATTTTTGTGTATTTTTACTAATAAATACTGTTAAAAATCATATCATCAGACTTCAACGGACCTCTCTATCTTTGCTGGTAAGTGACCCAGTTATGGGGTTCGTAACAACGTGAACAGGTGGGATCTGAGGACTGCGGCAGAATAAAGGGATCTAAGAATACAGGTCCACAATTCATTGAAAGTGGCATCACAGGTAAATAGGGTTGTAAAGAAAGCTTTTGGCACATCCCTTCATTAATCAATGTACTGCGTACAGGAGATGGGATGTTATGTTGAAGTTGTATAAGATGTTGGTGAGGCCTAATTTGGATTATTGTGTGTAGTTCTGGTCACTTACCCACAGAAAAGATGTAAATAAAATTTAAAGTGCAGAGAAAATTTACAAGAATGTTGGCTCAACTTGAGGTACAGGGAAAGGTACTTACTCCTTAGACCACAGGAAAATGAGGGGAGATTTGATAGAAGTATACAACATTCTGAGGGGTACAGATAGCATAAACGCAAGCAGGCATTTTCCACTGAGGTTGGGCAAGACTAGACTAGACGTCATGGGTTAAGGGTGAAAGGTGAAAATCTAAGGTGAACATGAAGGAGAATCCCTTCACTCAGAGGGTGGAATGAGCTGCCAGCTGAAATTCAGGATTCGGGTTCCATTTCAACTTTTAAGAGGAATTTGGATTAGCACATTCCTGGGAGGGATATGGTCTGGGTGCAGGTCGATGAAACTAGGCAGAATAATAGTTTCTGTTTCTGTCCTGTAGTGTTCTATGACTCTATATTTAAAGCATAAGTTGATAGATTCTTAATTAGTAAAGGCATCAGAGGTTTCAGAAGGCAAAAGAATGAGGTTGAGGAGGAAAATAAATCAGCCATAATCGAACAGTGGAACAGACCCTGTCTCATGATCTTCAAGTGACAACCAACTGGAAGCTCAGTGCTGACTGATTGGAGGCATTCTGCAAAGCAGTTGCCGAATCTGCATTTGGTTTCTCCGATGTATGGACAAATGTACCTGAATGTGATAACTGGAAAAGCAATGGGACTCGAGGGTTGGGTTTCAATGTGAATGTAAAGATCCTGCAGAGATAGGCTGCAATGGACCTCTTCAGTGTTGTTGAAGTGCACACTAGAAATCAAATTAGACTTTATTCAAAACAAGTAGATGGGGTTTTATAACCTTTCTGTCTAATCTAGTACGCATGAATGCTCATCACTCTTTGAAAATTAAATCAACCAAGCACACCAAACTGTATGTATTCCCTTAGCAATTAAAAGCACCCTGAAACAAACAGTGGCAAAATTCAATAGTTAACATGTTTATTAGCTCCCTCAACGCATCAGGTTTAAGATGTACAAATACCAACACAGAAAGGAAAATATCCAGAGCTACACAAAAAAGTGTAGAATTCATGACATTGTTGTTCTTCATTGAAGGAGGATGTAGCTAGCCAATTACACTGAAGGAGTAAAACAGGAAGAGAAGTCCTCTCCTTCACAGCACACACACTATTCATTGCAGGTGGACATGGGTTACAACTGACACTAGCAGACTCTCTGCCACTACCAACAGAGGGATGAAAATGTGACTAAAGCAATCAAGTGGGACCAATTGTTTTCCTTTCCTATTTTAAACTGATTGAACCTCATCGAACCATTCTCTTATTAAACCCTATCACCGACCTTACACTTCTACCAATTGTTCTGCTAAAATGCCAATTATGGCCATGAGATAAAATAACCTCCCTCACTTCCTCTTGCTAGGCCAACATGTTTATTTTGTGCAGAATAACCACTCTCCCCAACCAAAATCAACTTGTTGGCTCAAAATTGACATGCACCATTGCCTTGCTCAGGTAATGCCTTCAATTCTTGAGTAAACTGTTTCTCTACCACCCTTGTTACTGCCTGCAGCCATGTTACACCAGCATCCAATATGCGGCAAGGACTGCAGTTAGAATTCTTGAAAGTAACAGTGCTCTTCTTCCCTTTCACAAGATACCAGGACAATTTTTCTTAAAAAAGGATACATTCAACTTTACAGAGAGTTTTTATTAATTTTAATAGATTTTACTAAAGAGTGTTTGACTACAAACAAGGATGATTTAAGATAGATAAAATGTAACACTTCATCCTTTGAATGAAATTGCTTACAAAACTTACATAATGAACATTAGTTTTTGTTGATGACATTACTCCTTGGTTACAAGTTACTTTTTGTGTGACCCAGTGTTCAAAACCACTTCAAATGACTTAAGTTTATCAAGGTCAATCAATCATTCATCATCATCATCATCATCTTCAATTGCTCGCCGGCGTCGTTTGACCACTCTGTGGGTGAGTTCGGAGTCAGAGACATCGGAGTTTGGCTCAGAGTCCTCCATCGCCTCCACTTTAGGTGTGCCTTCAACTGAAAGTCCTTATTCAAGATCATCAAAACAGTGGAGTTAGTAACAATTCCTGTCTGTGCTTTAAATGCATCCTAGCTTCTACCAAAAAGCAAAGAAATCGTACATGCCTGAAATATGAAATGAAGCCAGAAAATAATGGAAATATTCAGCAGGTCATAAACATTGGTGTTAACTGTTTCTCTCTTCACAGATACAGCCATATCTACTGAGTGCTTCCAGCATTTCCTGCTAATGTAACAAGTTTTTATTCCAGCTTCTAGCATTAATGTGTAATAGTTAGTGGCTCCAGACTCTCTGAGTCACTGTGCTTTCATGGTTGGGGGAAAGCGGCGAAGGCCGGATTCTAGTTTATTATGGACATTCAGGCCTTCACAATGTGATTCAAGGTCGCGCAGACTCAACAGGTAAGCTACAAAATGAACGGTCCAATTTTAGAGCAAGATTTGCTGAGTTGAGGGGAAGAAAAAAAGAGGGAAATGATTTCCATGAATTGTTGAACAATGCTTATAACTACCGAATGCACTTTATCTTCCTGAAGGGAAAATAAGCATCCTACAGTTTAAAAAATTTAAGTAAAATTATCTTACCTTTGTCATCCATTTCATTGTCACTGTCAAAAATGCGACTTCGCTTTAGCAAATGTTTGGCTTTGGTCCTCTCACCATCACTGAAATGAGAGAGAATATAAAATCTGGTTTGAATCCATATGGTAGAAGCAGAGCAACAGAGAGCAGAGCAAAATGCTGGAGGAACTCGGCAGGTCAGGACAAAAGGTGCAAGTCATATCCAAACAGAGATACAAGTGATAGGGACTGGAGCCCCTTCATCCCATCTAGTCCATACCAGCTCCATGCAGATCAGCCAAGCCAGTTTCCCCCAATCCTTACCTCATAGTTTTGAGAACTATCTTCCCCCACGTATCTATCTAATTCTGTTTGACTGTTTCCAGCACACCTTACAAGCAATGAATTCTGGATCATCTCTCCTTACATTGACAAAGTATTCCCCTCATTTCCTTTGTCCCTTCTAAACCCGTACACTTCTTTCAAATCTTCTCTCAGCCTTTCTTGGTCCAAGGAGAACAGTTCCATTCTCCGGTCTAAGCTTACAGCTGAAATTTTTTATCCTGGAAACTATTCCAGTAAATCTCCCCATCACAAAAGTGCAGCAATCAGAACTGGATGCAACACTCCAGACTTATGAATTTCGGGGTCTCAGTGACAAGAGTGTTGAAGGGAAGAAAGAAGCTTTTACTAATTCGGGATATCCCAAACCACTTTAGAACCAATGAAAACAATTTGAAGTGCTGTCACTGTTACAGTGTACGAAAGACAAGGTGAAACATCACAGAAGTGATATGGGTCAGTACCTACACTTAAGGTGCAAACACTGCATATTTGGTCTCTTAAGGCAGTAGCAAACATTCAATAATGCACACAAAATGCTGGGAGAACTCAGCAGATTAGGCAGCATCCCTGGAGAAGACCAAACAGTTAACTTTTCGAGCCGAGACCCTTCGGACAAAATGCCAACTGTTTATTCCTCTCCACAGGTCCTCCAGCATTTTGCGTGCATTGCTCCAGACTTCCAGCATCTACAGAATCTTGTGCTTGTAGAGTGCAAAACTCTTTCACCAGCCAAGGTGAAGGAAACTTGCCGTATCATCTACTCTCCTGTAATGGATAGTACTCTCCTCCCAAGTTTCTCTACTCCTGCTTTGTCATGAGCCAAGAGGCTGACAAAGCAGTCTTGACAATTAAACGTTGTACATTGGCCGTTTATTGCCTGACCTCCCCATTTCCTCACTGGTCAACAGGATGGATTCTTCCCACTGCTGGTGCTGGCCAGGCTCAGAGTACTGGCATTAACCAACCACACAACATTGTTAATCACTTACCTTTTAGTGTCGCTGTCTGATCCAGAGGCAGACTCAAAGGCACCACTGGCTGTCACTTCAGGTTCATCATCACTGCCTGTAAAATATAAAATAAACATCACTTTTAAAGTTTAGCTTTATTTGTATATTGAGAAATACGTGAAATATGTTGTTAGCATCAACACCCAACATTGCCAGAGGATGTACTGGGGGCAGCCCAAAAGTGTCACCATGCTTCCAGTGCCTGCAAATTACTAACCCTAACACTGACCATACGTCTTTGGAAGGTGGGAGGAAACCGGATCACCCGGAGAAACCCACACAGTCACACAGAGAACGTACAAGCTCCTTACAGACAGCAGTGGGAAATTAATCCTGATCTCACCACTAGCACTGCTGTTGTCCCATTCCCTCCCCCCACCCCGGGAATTTTTAACCTGCTTAGCTCTACAATCACAACCTAATGGTCTTGGAAGCAGCTTATTCAGTAGTCGCCCAAAACAGCATACCTGATGAATATACAGCTACAATTCTACACAGCAAGATGAAACATTATCACAACTAACAAGTTACACAAGACAGAAAACACAACACCACAAGCTTCAGCTGCAAAGTTAATTTCCACCAATACCTTTAAGAGGAGCAGCACGCCTCTCCCTGGCCATCACAAGAGCTCGCAAGGCCTCAGACTTACGATCTGCACTAACATTTTCATCCACTTCATCCGCCGCTCCTTTTTCACCATCATCACTGTCCTGCAGGGTGAGAACTGAAGCAATCTTACGTAACTGCAGGGCACTCAGGTTAGCAGAAATCCTCCAAAAAGACTCCTGGAAATTTAAAAAAAAAATCGAATGTAGAAATGATTGTAGAGGAAGGGGGAAGAAAAGAACAAAAGCAAAGTTGTAAAGGAAACTAGACAATCCAATTGTACCCAACAATTTTGGTTGACCCTTCAATCATTTCAAACATGTCCGTCTGAACTCACAAATATTTTTAAACCCTGCCTCTGCTCCTTGAACCCTTGGTTTGTGAACCATTTGTCCACATCTTCAGAATTCTCAGAGTCCTCATAATGTTCCTACCAACCTTCCTTATTTAGAGTATCAGCATCAATTTCATTCCCTTTTAAAGCCTGGGTTTGGTCAGTGTTGGTCACAACTTTGGTAAGATCCCCAAGTATTTTACAAGCCTTGAAGGACACTCAATGGCCACTTTATGAGGTACACCTGCACATAATTGCAAATATCTAATCAGCTAATCGTGTGGCAGCAACTCAATGCAGAAAAGCGTGCAGACGTGGTCGAGGTTCAATTATTGTTCAGACCAAATATCAGAATGGGGAAGAAATGTGGGGACTTCCGGTATGGCGCAGATACAGCCAGCAGCATAATCAGCAAGATGGTCTTATTTCGGTTATTTAAGTAGAAAAGTGGGTCTTGTAGCATGAAAGGGGGAAACAAAAGAAAGATGAGGAAAACCGCAACAAAACCTGAAGACAAGTGATAAAATACCGACTGACGGTGAGGACACTGACGTCGGTGCTAGCAACCAAGCTGGACATGAGGATATGGAGGCTGTTCATGAAAACATCATGGCCGAAATACAGGCACTTCGTTTGGATATGAGAAAAGAACTGAGTGATTCTGTGGGTTTTCTAAAGAAGGAACTGGTGGATTTCAGAGATGAAATTAACCAGAAGTTGAATGCTATTGTTGGTGATTTAAAAGAAATAACGGGCAGAGTTGAGAACACGGAGCAAAGGATGACAGAAGTGGAGGAATGGAAGGCCAAAGCCAGGGAGGTTCTTTCCCACACACTGAAACTTAAGGAGATTATTCAAGCTCGACTAATGAACCTGGAGGTGTGTTCATGCAGGAATAACATACGTATCCATGGAATTTCTGAGGAGGGGAAGGAGACAATATACAGGAATTTCTGGAAAAACATTAAAACAGGGTTGTCCCTTCCTGATGCCGCCCTTGGCATACAATGCTGCCATCAATCTCTTGGATCCAAACCACCACAAGGTTCCAACCCAAGGTCTGTGGTCATCTACTTTCAGGAGTATAAAATTAAAGAGATTAGCTCAGCTTGGAAAAAATGAGAGGTTTATTACGACGGGAAAGGAGTACTTTTTGATCAAGACTACCCAACCAAAATACTTATGTAAAGAAAGGCTTACTCCACCATCAGAAAAACGCTTAAAGAAAAGGGGCGTCGGTTCCAGACTCTTTATCCAGCCAAACTTCAAGTATTTTTTGGCACTGGACAAGTCATCTACAGAATGGGGAAGAAATGTGATCTAAGTGACGTTGTTGCCAGATGAAGTGGTTTGAGTATCTCAGAAACTGCTGATCGATCTCCTGGGATTTTCACAGACAACTGTCTCTAGTTCACAATGAATGGTGTGATGCACAAAAACGATCCAGTGAGGAGCAGTTCTGTGGGTGAAAATGTCTTGTTAATGAGAGAGGTCAGAGGAGAATGGACAGACTGGTGTGCAGTAGAGCATCTCTGAATGCACAACACGTCGAAACATGATGAGCTACAGCAGCAGAAGACCACAAACATACAGAAATATTCTCATGGGCCACCTTCTTAGTTACAGGAGGTAACTGAGTGCACTGCTGTTGTGGAGTTAACATGTAAGCTCCAATAAACACCAATGTGATAACGACCAGATTATCTGTTTTAATGATGTTGATTAAGGGACAAATAAGGGCTCAAGATAACTCCTCTTTCAAAGGAGTGTCATGGCATTGTTTACATCAGTCTCATGGAATGATGATACATCAAGACAGTACAGAAGTCCTTCAATGTATTTTTTTATATATTTAAAGATGTAGCTTGGTAACAGGCCTTTCTGGCCCTACGAGCCTGCACTGCCCAATTATAAACCCATGTGACCAATTAACCTATAACCTGTACATCTTTGGAATGTGGGGGGGGGGGGAAGAACTGGAATACCCAGAGGAAACCTATGCTGAATGTACAGACAGTGGCAGCAATTGAAAGTAGGTTGCATTTATATATAAAGTGTCAGCCCACACCTTGTATTTAAGTCTTTAAAGACACAAACTTCTGACTTAAAGACAGAAGTGCAACATTGAAGCATGGTTGGCTTTTCAGCATGCAGCATCAAGGTATATTCCCAAAATGTCACGTAAGTATAATGGTTACAGTAAGTGGAAAAACATTAAACTAACTAAAACTCACAATCTGCTTCAAAGAGATAAATAATCAGATTAAGCTTCGATGTACAAGGACACTTCTAAAGCTAATGCATATACCTAGTAAGTGGTTATTGTAGTTAGACAAACATATCACCCAGATATGAACAAGACACAGCACTGCTGTGGCAAGAAATGGACCATCATTCCTTCTATGG
This sequence comes from Hypanus sabinus, assembly GCF_030144855.1. Lineage (NCBI taxonomy): Eukaryota > Metazoa > Chordata > Chondrichthyes > Myliobatiformes > Dasyatidae > Hypanus > Hypanus sabinus. Next base: position 34,217,176 of record NC_082738.1, on the reverse strand, counting down.
CAAAAACTTGACCTTTGCCACTTAGATTCAATTAGCATTCATCCCTTAACTTACCTGTTCGTCAGCAGGAGGTCGGATTCCAACTTTTTTCAGAAGCTTCTGGAACATCTCATGCTCCATAGCGTCTTCATTTTCTTCAGACAAGGGGACAAGTGGCACAGCAATCACAATCCCTGCACAGAAATCAGTCAGTGGGAGACATTACAACTCACACCAGAACATGGAGAGCATGTGTTTTCAAGCAAGCACTCAAAGTTAAATTAAGGGAACCATTTTTAGAAGTTTTCTCTGAGTCATTTACTGACTGGGAGGCAAGAGCCTGAGGATGTGGGTTGGATGAGCAGTCACAGACTCATAGAGCAGCACAACGCAAAAACAGGCCCTTTAGCCTATCTAGTCTCTGCCAAACTGTTGTTCTGTCTAGTCCCATCGACCCACACCTGGACCACAGCACTCCATACCCCTCCCATCCATGTATTTATCCAAATGTCCCTTAAATGTTTATTCGAACCTGCATCTGCCACTCAAGCCAGAAGCTCATTCCACATTCAAAGCACTCTCTGAGTGAATAGGTTCCTCCTCATGTTCCCCTTAAACACTTCGCCTTCCACCCCTAACCTATGACCTCTAGATCTAGTCTCACCCAACCTCAGTGGAAAAAAGCCTACTTGCATTTACCCTAACTACACCCCTCATAATTTTGTATACCTCTTTCAAATTCCCCTTATTCTCCTGCGCTACATGGGGAAAAAGCCCTAATCTGTTCAACCTTTCCTCAAGTCCCAGCAACACCCTTGTAAATTTTCAAGTAAGCAACTTAAAAGTGAACTTCTCTGCATACAGCACTCTTAACATTCCCAAGTGCTTCACAGGAGAATGATCAAAGAAAAATTGTCCTTGTTACACTCGGGCTACCATCCAACAGCTTGATCAGAGAGGTTTTAATAACGTCTCAAAGGAGAGAAAGGCAGGCAGGTTTAGGGGAAAATTTCTAGAGCTCAGGGCTTAGCCAGCTGAAGATATGATGGAGCAACTGAACTCCAGAATAAACAAGAAGTCACAATCAGAGAAGCAGAAACCTTGAAGGATTACGGGACTGGAGGTTTTAGAGAAAAGTTAAGCCACAAAAGATCAATAAACAAGGCTGAGCTACTGAGGAAATGGAAGTTTTTCTTTCTATATACGTTGGCCTGAAATCTGTCACCAGTGATGCATAAACATTGACATTTCACTTGCCTAGACCTCAGCTGGGTTCCTATGGATGTAATAGATAACTTTTAGGTGTTCTTAAGTTTGAATTTCACTGGTTTTGCAACCTGTTACAGTGATTATCATGGGACACTGAAAATTTCATGTGAATAAAGCAAAAGAATATGAAGAATTTTAAAAAATGCACTGACCATCATCTTCTCGTTTGTCTGCTGTTCTGTTGAGGCAATTTTGCAGCCACAAAAGTGGACCTGTCAGACCTGAAATTGAAATTAACCATTTTAATCTACTGAAGCTCGTGTAGTCCTACATTATCAAAATCTATGCAGACTGAGAAACTCTGCTCCAATTAAACAACAGTTTCAAATCAAAATACTCCTTAACATTTTATAGGAGTCAGTAAGTTAAAACTTCTCAGGAAGAGTGAAATCCCAACAAGACAATATCATTTAATTTTAAAGAAAAATACTGCAGATTCAGTAACTCAGAAAGATACAACATAGAATCAGACCATTCAGCCCATTGAGACAGTACTGATCATTGTACATCCATTTACAGCAATCCCATTTTATTCTCCCAACATTCCCACCAATTCTCCACAGGTTCTACCACTCACCCACACAGTTTACAGCAACTAATTAACCTACCAATGCGAGAGGAAACTGGGCCTGAGGATAAACAGATGCACTCCTTTTCTACGAATCAGTTTCTCAATCACTGCCCCCACCAGATACCAACAAAATCTTCAACACATCCATGAAGAAGCATACTCCATTCAATTTTTAACCCATTTTGTCTAGATTGCCTTCCCATCACCTCGATCCTTACAAAGCAGGATTAAATCATTTGTTATATTTACACAGAAATCATTTAGTCAGTTTATTCAGAAACCTGTTTTGTGGAACTGGGAGGGAAAAAGGACTATTTTTTTTGACACATCCCATTTTCTGAGCAACATTTTGAAGGAAGAGGGGAGAACACAGCAGAATACAGCACATTGCAAGCCTTTCGATCCAACCCATTACCCTACTCCAAAATCAATCTAAACCTTACCTCCTACATAGCCCTCTATTTTTTTATCATACTGTACGTGCGTGTACATGTGAGTCTATTAAATGTCCCTAATGCACTGTATCACCACCCCTGGTAGTAAGTCTCACTGTTCTCTTTGCAAAAAACAACCTACATCTGACATCCCCCACCCCCAATACTTTTTTCCCCAACACCTTAAAGTTATGCCCACCATTGCCACAGGTGGCTGTGGAGGCCAAGTCAATGGGTACAATTAAAGCAGAGGTTGATAGATTCTTCATTAGTAAGGACATCAAAGGCTACGGGGAGAAGGCAAGAGAATGGGGTTGAGAGGGATAATAAGCCAGTCATAATTGAACGGCAGAGCAGACTCGATGGGCCAAATGGCCTAATTCTGCTCCTATATCTTAGTATGCAAACCAAGACCACCATCATCAGCACCTTTCAGCCAATTCCAAAGCATTCACACATTCACAGGGACCTCTGTTTGATAATTAGATTTAAAGCTTTACCTCAATAGTGGCTCAGTATGAACCAAAAGGTTGAGACTGTTAGCCCCAATTCATTGACTGTTTAAATGCAGTCAAAAATAGACTGTTTAAATTCTATCTTGAACAAACTCAGGCCAGTAAAGGAAGCTGAAGCATCCTTACAGTAGACAGGAATGGTGAAGGCAGCTTTTGGCAAGCCAGCCTTCATCAGTCAGGCTGTTGAGTACCAGGATCAAAGATAACTGTTTCGTTGTGCTTTGAAATATGGCCATGGGATTCTTTACATACACTTCACAGAACAGAAAGGGCCTCAGTTTTAATGTTCTATCCATGAGATGAATATCTATATTATGTGACATTTAATTAGAAAAAATATTGCTCCTACCTGAATTTAAAACTAGAGGAGCAGAGTTAAAAATGATCATCCCAGCTTCGACTAAACTTTGAACAGGTAATCTCACACAAAAACTCCGAAAGAAGAAACTTGAAAAGCTGTACAAAAGATTATCAGTTAACTTTACAAGTGACAAAGGGTGATTGAATTGGGGAAGAGCTACTCTTCTGGGCTCTGGAGTTAGTGATGAGTGCAAATCACAATTATAGTCATAGATTTGTACAGCTCACAAACTGGCCATTCAGCCCAGGGGCAGCAGTTAGCATAATGTTATTACAGTGCCAGTGACCTGGGTTCAATTCCGTTGCTGTCTGAAAGGAGTTTATACGTTCTCCCTGTGACAGCATGGGTTTCCTCCGGGTGCTCCGGTTTCCCCCACATTCCAAGACATATGGGTTAGTAGATTAATCGATGACATGGGTGTAGTTGGGCTGAAAGGGCCTGTTACTGTGCTGTAACAAATAAAAAATAAAATATGTTTGGATGTTATATAGCAATTGAACAAGACACTGGTGCAGCTACATTTGGAACATTGCGCTCAGCTTTGGTCGCCCTGCTGTAAATTTTGGGCCGAGATCCTTCACCAGGACTGGAAAAAAAGATGAGGTGTCAAAGAAAGAAAGTGGAGGGCGGGGAGGAAGAACCACAGTTAGGTGAAACTGGATGGGGGTGGGGGAGAGTGAAGGGTGAAGTAAAGACTTGGGAAGTTGATTGGTAAAAGAGATACAGGGCTGGAGAAGGGAGAACCTGATAGGACAGGCCATGGAATAAAGAAAAGGGGGAGGGGGGAGCACCAGAGGAGGTGATGGGCAGGCAAGGAGATAAGATGAGAGAGGGAAAAGGGGGTGGGGAATGACGATAGAGAGGTGGGGAACATTACCAGAAGTTCAAGAAATCGATGTTCATGCCATCAAGTTGGCGGCTACCCAGATGGAATACAAGGTGTTGCTCCTCCAACCTGAGCATGGCCTCATTGCGACAGTAAAGGAGACCATGGACTGACACGTCAGAATGGGTGGCCACTGGGAGCTCCTACTTTTTTGGAAGACGGAACGTAGGTGCTCAGTGAAGCGGTTTTCCAATCTGCACCCAGTCTCACCGACATACAGGAGACCACACTAGGAGCACCGGTGAAGTGTTGCCTCACTAGGACACACTGTTTGGGGCACTGAACGGTAGTGAGGGAGGAGGTGTAGCACTTGTTCTGCTTGTAAAGATAAGTGCTGGGCGAAGATCAATACAGAGGGACGAACGGACAAGGGAGTTGTGTAGGGAGCAATCCCAGCATAAGCAGAAAGTGGGGTGGGGGGGCGGGGAGGTGGGGAAGATGTGCCTGGTGGTGGGATCCTATTGGAGATAGTGGAGTTCCGGAGAATTATATGCTGAACATAGAGGCTGGAAGGGTGATAGGAGAGAACAAGAGGAATCCTATCCCTGGAGGGGTGGCGGGAGGACAGGGTAAGGGTAAGCGTGCGCAAAATGGAAGAGATTTGGGTAAGGGCAGCATTGGTGGTGGTGGAGGGTTTAGAGGAACATGGGCCAAATGGAAATGGCTTGGTCAGCATGGACCAGTTAGATCAAAGGACCTGTTTCCATGCTGTTTGACTCTATAACACCTATCCAACACCTCACCCTGGGATTAACTTTACAACTCAAACTAAGAAACAAAACCACTTTGTCATTTGATTCCAACTTGCAAGAGGGTATGAGTACTTCTCCCAAACATTTACACAAACCCAACAAAAAGTGCAAGTTCTACGTTTATCTCTGACCTTGCTGTTTAAGTTTGGAGCACAGAGCTGGGACTGCTGGGTGAAGCTCCCACCCACCGATCCTCTGTGTATCTCCTTTTGCAGCATATCTTGGTCTGGGTTTGATGTTCTGCTCTCCACTTTCATCTTCACTGCTGTCACTGTTGTCCAGTTCCTCCTCCTCCTCTTCAGACAATCCCCGACTAGGATCATATCCCACATCATTTAGGAAATCATCTTCTTCCTTCGGAAATAACAATTTATAGCAAGAAATTTTTATAACTCAGGGGAAGTCAGCTGCCCTTCAAAAAAACATCTTCACGTACCTGCCCACACTAAGGCAAACACAAAATGAGCCCAGATAGAACAACTGGAGTTCGGTGTTCCATGATCGGTGAGCACTGGGTTTGAAACCATAGATTGAAGCCCAAAGTCGAAGGGCTGATGTCTGCGAGTCCACTGGGGGTCGGAGGCCCTGAGGCCGCCTGTCCTGTGGTTGGAGGACTGTCTATGTGTGTCAGTGGGTGGGAGGGAGGAAAGGGATTTATTTTGTTGTTGTTTTTGCTTCTGCTTTTTACGTTGTTCTGCTATGTCGGCACTGGAATGTGTTGACACTTGCAGGCTGCTCCCAGCACATCCTTAGATTGTGCTAGTCATTAACACAAACGACACATTTCACTGTGTGCTTCAATGTACATGTGATAAATAAATGAATCAGAATCTACAAACACAGTGATATATTGTAAAACATTGTAGACAGTTGAACTTCGGAAACAACATATTGAACAGAATAAGTAAAATACAAGGAATTCTATAGAGACACAGGCAATGAAATCCCCTCTGACAGGAATTCTCAGGATAACTTCTCAGAAAGATTCAAAGTACATTTACTATCAAAGAATGTATAAATTATACACCTTCAAATTTTTCTGCACCTTGAAACAAAACAACAGTAAAAATATTCTGGACTAATTTTACCCAAATTTACTCAGTGGGAGTGAAGTTGTGCTAATGGGTGTCCAATCCATTAGCTCAAAAGCTGAAGGGTCATTTGATTAAGATCTTTAAATCTTGGAAAGGTTCAATATTGTAGGAAACAATTTCCTCCTGTCAGAGAATTGTACATCAGAAATGGATGCAGAAGCCTGGCCTGCCATAATTTTTTTTTTGCGTGTCACACCAGATAGTCAGTCAGCCATTCTTGGCTGGCACGTGCTGTTGGTCTCCTTTCGGATTAACTGGGTCACGGTATGAACATTCCTGACTTGACCTTTATACTTTTTTACAAGGCCGTTTGGCTAGCTCAACGCTCAACCTGGCACGAATGGAAAGCGTGCTCAGGGGTGGCCTGACTTGGATTCGAACTCGGGAGCCTTCGCTCCGGAGTCCGGCGCTGATGCCATTGTGCCACCAGCCGGCCATGCCATAAAATAAGATCACAGAATCACAAAAGAGAGCAGACAGTATTGAAATTACAGCTTAATAATTTAGAGGGAAAACACAAAGGCAGAATAATCAGAGGCAAGAGTAAACCATTTGGTCTTTTCCATTCAATATGATCATGGCTGGTCATCCAAATTCAGTACTATGTTCATTTTCTCTTGTACAAGACCAGAAGACAGAGGAGCAGAATTAGGCCATTCAGCACAGCGAATCTGCTCCACCATTCAATCATTTATTTATTTTCCCTCTCAACCCCATTCTCATGCCGTCTTCCCATAACCTTTGACACGCTTACTAATCAAGAACCCATCAACCTCCACTTTAAATACCGTGCCTATAAAAAAGTATTCACCTCCTTGGAAGTTTTCATGTTTTATTGTTTTACAGCATTTAATCTAATTTGGCTTTTTTGACACTGATCAACAGAAAAATACTCCTTTGCGTCAAAGTGCAAACAGATCTCTACAAAGTGATCTAAATTAATTACAAATATAAAACACAAAATAATCGATTGCATAAGTATTCACTCCCCTCCCTTTATCACGCACCAAATCATCACTGGTGCAGCCAAATTGGTTAAGAAGTCACATAATTAGTTAAATAGAGATCTGTATGCAGTTAAGGTGTTTCAACTGATTGTAGTAAAAATACACCTGTATCTGGAAGGTCCAACTACTGGTGAGTCAGTATCCTGGCAAAAGCTACACCATGAAGACAAAAGAACACTCCAAGCAAATCCACGAAAAGCACAAGTCAAGAGATGGATATAAGAAAATTTCCAAGTCACTGAATATCCCTTGGCAGTACAGTTAAGTCAATCATCAAGAAATAGAAACAATATGGCACAGCTATAAATCTGCCTAGAGCAGGCTGTCCTCAAAAACTGAGTGACCATGCAGGAAGGGGACTAGTGAGGGAGGCCACCAAGAGACCGATGAAACTCTGGAGGAGTTACAAGCTTCAGTGGCTGAGATGGGAGAGACTGTGCATACAACAACTGTTGCCCGGGTGCTTCACCAGTCACAGCTTTATGGGAGAGTGGCAAAGAGAAAGCCTCTGCTGAAAAAATACTCACATGAAATCTTGGCTAGAGTTTGCCAGAAGGCATGTGGGAGACTCTGAAGTCAGCTGGAAGAAGGTTCTATGGTCTGATGAAACCAAAATTGAGGTTTTTGGTTATCAGACTAAACGCTATGCTTGCCGTTAGCCAAACACCACACATCAAAGACACACCATCCCTACCGTGAAGCACGGTGGTGGCTGCATCACGCTGTGGGGATGCTTCACTGCAGCAGACTCTGGAAGGCTTGTGAAGGTAGAGGGTAAAATGAATGCAGCAAAATACAGGGAAATCCTGGAGGAAAACTGACGCAGTCTGCAAGAGAACTCCAACTTGGGAGAAGATTTGTTTTCCAGCAAGACAATGACCCCAAGCATAAAGCCAAAACTACACAGGAATGGCTTAAAGAATCTATACTTAAATGTGTATCCGATTTCCAAGTAACTGCAATAGCTTTTTTGGCTACTGCCAGTGCAATTTTTATAAATTCTTTCTGATACTTATTTAGTTTGAGTTTCGGTTTTATCCCTTCAATATCACCTAGTAAAAATAATATTGGATTATGAGGAAATTGTGTTCCTGTAATTTGTTCCAGTAAAAGTCTTAAATTTGTCCAAAAAGGTTGAATTTTAGAGCAAGACCATGTCGAATGTAAAAAAGTACCAGTTTCCTGGTTACATCGGAAACACTGATCCGATAAATTTGGATTAAATTTTTTTATTTTTTGTGGTGTAATATATAATTGATGTAGAAAATTATACTGCACTAATCTTAACCGAACATTTATTGTATTTGTCATACTATCAAGACATAGTCTTGACCAATTTGTTTCTTCAATTTTAATATTCAAATCACTTTCCCATTTTTGTCTTGGTCAAATCTATGGTTGTATTCCATTAGAAAAAATTACTTATAATTTAAGAGATAAATACGAAACATTTTTGAAAATTTGGAGCCCTTATTTACAAAAGACAGGATTAAATCTATAGATGCTCTGAAGATGAAACAATTGGTTATTTGGGGAAAGAAATAAATATACATATTAAAGTTATTATGAATTCCATGGAGCATGTGGAGATCTTCCAACAACCAGGCAATCTTTCTTTCTTTTTTTTCTAAAGGGCAGTTAGGGGGGAGGGGTTAAGGGGAGGGGGTATGGGTTATATACATTGTTTTTTCATACTTTGTAACCATTTAAAAATGCAATAAAAAAAGTTTAAAAAAAAAAGGAATGGCTTAAAAACATCAAAGTTTAATGTCCTGGAGTGGCCATGTCCAAGTCCAGACCGCAATCCAATTGAGAATTTGTGACTGAACTTGAAAAGAGCTATTCACTCACAATCCCCAAGCAACATGACAGAGCTTCAATAGTTTTGTAAAGAAGAATGGGGAAAAATTTCAGCGTCTAAATCTGCAAAGCTGATTGAGACCTATCCACACATACCCAAGGCTGTAATTGCTGCCAATGGTGCATCTACTAATGTCCTCTTTCTTTTAAGGATCGTGGTTTCCCTTCTGCCGCCATCAATGACACCCTCACCTGCATCGCCTCCATTTCCCGCACTTCGGCCCTCACTCCATTCTCCCGTCACCACAACAGGGACCGCGTTCCCCTTGTTCTCACCTTTCACCCCAACAGCCTCTGGATCCAACATATTATCCTCTGCAACTTCCACCACCAAGCAGATCTTCCCCTCTCTGCTTTTCGCAGGGATCATTCCCTCCACGACTGCCTGGTCCACACATCCCTCCCCACAGATCTCCCACCCGGCACTTAACCCTGCAAGCATAAGTGCTACACCTGTCCCTACATCTCCTCTCTTACCACCATCAGGGCCCCAAACAGTCCTTCCAGGTGAGGCAACACTTCACTTGTGAGTCTGTTGGGGTAATCTATTGCATCCAGTGCTCCTGGTGCGACCTCCTCTACATCAGCGAGACCTGACGCAGATTGGGGGACCGCTTCGTTGAGCACTTCTGCTCTGTCCGCCACAACAGACAGGATCTCCCACTTCAACTCTGCTTCACATTCCCATTCAGATATGTCCATACATGGCCTCCTCTACTGCCATGATGAGGCCAAACTCAGGTTGGGGGAGCAACACCTCATATACCATCTGGGTAGTCTCCAGTCCCTTGGTATTAACGTCGAATTCTCCAACTTCTGGTAATTCTCTCCCTCTCCCTATCACACTTTCACTCTGCCTCCTCTTCTAGCTGCCTATCACCTCTCTCATGATTCTGCCTTCTTCTACTACCCTTAGTGCTTTCCCCTTACATTCCTTCTTCACCTCTCTTGCCTATCCCCTCCCTGCTTCCCCTTGATCTTTCATCTGCACCTTCCCCCTCCCCCCACCTTCTTTATGGGGCCCTTGCCCCCTCCTTCTTTAGTCCTGACGAAGGGTATCGGCCGGAAACGTTGACTGCTCATTTCAACGGATACTGCCGGACCTGCTGAGTTCATCCAGCTTGTTTGTACGTGTTGATTTGACCACAGCATCTGCAGTGTACTTTGTGCATCTACTAAATACTGACTTGAAGGGGGCAAATACTTATGCAATCAATTATTTTGTGTTTTATATTTGTAATTAATTTAGATCATTTTGCAGTGATCTGTTTTCACTTTGACGTGAAAGAGTATTTTTCTGTTGATCAGCATTAAAAAGCCAAATTAAATCCACTGCAATTTAATGTTGTAAAACAATAAAACAGGAAAACTTCCCTGGGGGGGGGGGGTGATTATTTATTATAGGCACTGTATATGGAATAACTTGGCCTCCATGGCTGTCTGTAGGAATCAATTGAACAGATTCACCACCCTCTGGCTAAAGAAATTCCTCACCTCTTTGTTCGAATGAGATGTCCTTCTATTCTAAGGATGTACCCTTTGGCCTTAGACTTTCGAATTATAGGAAACATCCTCTCCACATCCACTCTATCTAGGCCTTTCAATATCCACCCTCCACACCCCACCTCATTTCTTCTGAACTCCAGCGAGTACAGGCCCAGAGCTAAGCAATCCTCATCCTGGAATCGTTCTCATGAACCTCCTCATGAACCTCCTCAGGACCCTCTCCAATGCCAGCACGTCCTTTCTTAGATAAGGGGCCCAGAACTGCTCACAATACTCCCAGTGCAGTCTGACCAATGCCTTATAAAGCCTCAGCACTACATCCTTGCTTTTGTATTCTAGCCGGTTCGAAATGAATGCTAACATTGCATTTGCCGCCTTTACCACTGACTCAATCTGCAAGTTAACCTTTACAGAATCCTGCACAAGGAGTCCCATGTTCCTTTGCACCTCTAATTTTTGTATTTTCTCCCCATTTAAAAAATAGTCTATGCTTTTATTCCTAAATTGAAAGTGCATGATCATATACTTCACTTCTTTGCCCATTCTCCCAATCGAAGTCCTTCTGCAGACTCCCTGCTTCCTCAGGACTACCTCCCCCTCCACCTATCTTTGTATCCTCTGCAAACTTGGCCACAAAGCCATCTATTCCGTCATCCAAATCATTGACATATAATGTGAAAACAAATAGTCCCAACACCGACATCTGCAGAACACCACTAGTCACTGGCAGCACAGAAAAGGCTTTGCTTCCCACACTTTGCTTCCTGCCAGCCAGTCAATCTTCAAAACATGCTAGTATCTTTCCAGTAATACCATGGGCTCGCATATTGTTTAGCAGCCTCGTGTGCAGCACCTTGTCAAAGGACTTCTGAAAATCCAAGTGAATAATATCCACTGATTCTTCTTTGTCTATTTTGCCTATTATTTCCTCAAAGTATTCCAACAGATTTGCCAGGCTAGATTTCCTCTAAGGAAACCATTGCTGACTTCGGCCTATCCTATCATGTGCCTCCAAGTACTCTGAAATCACATCCTTAAGAATACTCTTAACATCTTCCCAACCACTGAAATCAAGGTAAGTAATAGCCTATAAATTCCTGTCTTTTGACTCCCTCCCCTCTTTAAGAGTGGAGTTACATTTGTGATTTTCCAGACCTTCAGAACCATTCCAGAATCTAGTGATTCTTGAAAGATCATTACTAATGCCTCCACAATCTCTTCAGCTACCTCTTTTAGAACCCTGGGGTGTAGTACATCTGGTCCAGGTGACTATCTTTGACTTATCTTGTCACCCATGGTTGCTTCATCCTCCCCTTAGAATATTTCTTCATCTTTGGGATGTATCTATCCTGTGCCTTCCAAATTGCTCCCAGAAACACCCGCCGTTGCTGTTTTGCTGTCATCCCTGCTAGTGTCCCCTTCCAATCAACTTTGGTCAGATCCTCTCTCATGCCTCTGTAATTCCCTTTGCTCCACTGTAATACTGATACATCTGATTTTAGCTTCTCCCTCTAAGACTGCAGGTTGAATTATATCATATGATCACCGCGTCCTAAAGGTTCCTTTATCTTAAATTCCTTAATCTAATCTATTACACAACACCCAATCCAGAAATGCCTTTTCTCTAGTAGGCTCAAGCACAAGCTGCTCTAAAGAGCCACCTCAAGATCCTTCTATTAAGAACCAACAACAATCTGATTTTTCCAATCTACCAGCATATTGAAATTCCCAATGACTATCATAACATTGCCCCTTTTATATGCCTTTTTCTATCTCCTGTTGAAATTTGTACCCCACATTCTGTATGTGGAGGCCTATATAACTCCCATCTATTCAGTCATCCAAATCTTTGACATATAATGTGAAAAGAAACAATCCAAACACTGACTGTTTCTTAACAAGGATTCTACATCTTTTGAATCTATGTCACCTCTTTCTTAGGATTTAATTTCATTTTTTTACCAATGTAGCTACCCCAACTCCTCTGCCTACCTGCCTATCCTCTTGATACAAGGTGTATCCTTGGATGTTAAGCTCCTAACTATGATCTTTTTTCAGCCATGATTCAGTGATGCCCACATCTTTGTATACAAGCTCATCTAAAGTATTTACATTTATTGTGTTTTTGCGTTCTTTATGCTTATTGTGTTGTTGATGCTGCATTGCATCCAGAGTAACATTTGTTCTCCTTTATACTTGTGTACTGAAGAATGACAATAAACAATCTTCATTCTTGAGAACATCCATGTGCTTCTTACCAAAAACCAGTGTGTCAGGAGCATGCTTAAACGTGTCATCATAATCAACTCATTTCAATCAGTTCTCATGCATACACTTTCACAGAGATAATCAGGTTTAATGTTTTGTCCTCAATAATGGCTTAGTATGAACCAAAGTGTTGTGAATTTAAGCATCAATTCATTGGCTATTTAAATATTTTGGAAGGTGCAGTGTAAATGCAAAACTTTGTCTTCTATTTTGAACAAACTCAGGCCAGTAAAGGAAGCTGAAGCATCCTTACAGTAGACAGGAATGGTGCAGCAGCAACAGGAACTGGAACTCAGGCAAATGGGATTAACGTATAAAGCCACAGAAATGTGCAAGTACCTGGCTTCCCGTCTTTGTGAGTTTCCTCCTCTTCTTGTAGAGTTCCTTTCTATCAGAAATGAGGCCCATACTGATCAATTTATCAATAATTCTGGCTCTGGATCGTTTATGGGTTATGTTTTTCATGATATTACCAAGGACATCTTTGGATCAAAAACAAAAGACGATCTTTATCAATTGCTCTGCTCCCATGTCAAGTTACAATGCACAAATTATTGAATGGAAAGATACTAAAGGAATTATTTTAAAGAATAACTAAATTATTAAGGGTTGCCACTCTGAAGATTTGTTCCTCTTCTGCATTTGGTTAACAAATTTCAGCATCAGAACCTTGTTAATTAGCTTTCGGAGAAAGAGCAGTGAAGAAGGGGTGCAGTTTCTCATAAGAGTCAATATTTTTCAAGAAGCTACAAGCAAATATATTCCAGCTATCACAAAGCTAAAACAACATACCATCTGATCCTCTGAACTCCACAAACAATGTCTCAAGCTCCATTTCCTGCTCCTCTCTCCAAAGCACAATCTTAGTCCCCTTCCTTAAAACAACAAAAACAAAGTTAAAATGAATCTCATTTAAGATACAGTAATTACATCTCCCACAAATTGATTATTAAAGTACCTCAACTCCTTCCTTCCCTTTTTGAGGGCCACAGCATCCCTGACCACAAGTAATAGTGCACTCCTGACCCTCTAGTAATTCTACTCGAAGATTAGCCTTTAAAATTTGACCAAGAATATCATACCACATCTTGTCCTCAAATTTCCCTGCCATTTGAGAAATCATCTAGCCTTGTCTGACCATATTACAATAGGACAAGGAAACAAAGTGAACAATCATGTTCCAAACCTACATTTTACTACTCCGCAAGGTGCTCCAATGAACTGTTATTGCCCAATGAACAATTGCACCTCAAGGAAATTGAGACCAGGATGTAAAACTCAGCCCTTTGAGCTAAATGACACCAAGTTTCCAGCTTATGGTCAGCATGCCAGGTTTGTTGTACTCACTTGACACGTTTCAGATCTTTGATGCTGTCCACCAGGTTCAACTGGACAAGTTTAGCAGCAATTTGCTTTCTGGTTCTCGTCTCATTTTTAATGTGTTCCATGATGTTGTCAATTACATCTTTATCTGGAAAAGGAAAGAATATCCCAAGTAGGCATCATTAATTGTTAGCATCGCTCTGAAGCTAAGGGAAATCTGTATGTAAATCCCACATACAAAACCTACCTGAGGGGGAAAAATTACTGAGAAATGGGGAAAGAGCAAGGGGTTAGAAACAGTTGGATATATTAACCAAAGAATTAGCACAGCTATAAATGGATCCAAATATCCTCCTTTGGACTGTAAGAATTAATGACTGAAATTTAAACAGAAGCATGAAATTACTTCTGGGCAAGGCAGGATGCAGGGGAGTCAACTGTGCACGTAGAATATAGAACACTGCAGCACAGTACAGATCCTTTGGCCAATGATATGGTATCAACCTCTTAACCTACTCTGAGAAATCTCACCCTTCCCTCCTAAATTGCTTCTGAAAGTGAGCAACAGCTTACTGGCAGCTCAAAAAGCAAGAAATTTGACTAAAAACATTATTTATAATACCTTTTCTGCAGTAAATTGTGGTAAACTATCATCGCAAACAATGAAGAGGGGAACAAAGGCAAAGCCAATTAAAGGGATGAGCCGCACTTGTCGTGTTGCAAAATTGACACAGATGGAGCTGGAGTGAGCGATTCGGAGAGAATTTGAGGCAGGGGAGTTTCGATGCCAACTAAGCTGGGTGTGAAGTTGAATCACTCTTAAGTACTGAGCAGATTTGGAAAAGTCGAGAACAGCTTCGGGCTGGGCGACGAAGCAAAGAGTGAACTGCTGGAAGGCGTGGTTTAGCTCTGAAGTGTCTTTTCTTTCTTTCTAAATCTTTTTATTAATATTAGTAATATGGACAGAATACAGATGATATATTGATAAAGAAATTACCAACATACACACTCCATTACATATGAAAAAAAAAACATACATAATAGTTACAATATAAATGAGTTTACCAAGACATAAGCCATAAGATATATGTATGGACATAGTAAATCTAAATATTTCATAATGTATAATATAAAAAAACAGAAAAAAGAAAGAAAAAAAAATTTATATAATGCAAAACTAACTAATCTAATCTAATAACTATAACTAATAAGTAATAAAAAAGAAAAAAAAAACAAACAAAAGAGAAGGAAAAAAAAAAGTGGGCTGTTTATAATATCTCACAAAAATAAGTATTCATCAATGCCGTCACTTCCGGTCCTCTCAAAATACATAAGCTAAAAGCTGGGAAATCAAATGTACTTGGCACAGGGTCATATTACATCATATGAAAATGTTGAATAAATGGTCTCCATAACTTTTCAAATTTAATAGAAGTCTCAAAAGTACCACTTCTAATTTTTTCTAAATTTAAACATAACATAGTTTGAGAGAACCAATTAAATACAGTGGGAGGATCAATTTCTTTCCAATTCAACAATATAGATCTTCTAGCCATCAGAGTTAGAAATGCAATCATTCGACGGGCTGAAGAAGATAAATGCTGTGAATCTAACATTGGTAAACCAAAAATTGCGGTAATAGGATGAGGTTGTAAATCAATATTCAAAACCGCAGAAATAATATCAAAAATATCTTTCCAATATTTCTCCAAAAATGAACACGACCAAAACATGTGAGTTAAAGACGCAATTTCAGAATGACATCTATCACAAATAGGACTTATATGAGAGTAAAAATGAGCTAATTTATCCTTGGACATATGGGCCCTATGTACAACCTTAAATTGTATTAGTGAATGTTTGGCACATAACGATGATGTATTAACTAATTGAAGAATTCTATCCCAATTCTCACTAGAAATACTAAAACTAAGCTCTCTTTCCCAATCCTGTTTAGTCTTATAAAGGGGCTCTGAACGTATCTTCATAATTATATTATAAAGTTTTGAAATAAGCCCTTTTTGAAAAGGGTCTAATTCAAATAAACTCTCCAAAGTATCTGAAGGCACAAAATTTGGAAACGTAGAGAGTACAGAACTTAAAAAATGTCTAATCTGTAAATATCTAAAAAAATGAAATCTCAGCAAGTTATATCTGTTGGATAATTGTTCAAAAGACATGAAACAATTATCTAAAAATAAATCAGAAAATCTTAGTAATCCCTTAGTTTTCCAAGCTGAATAAGCTTGATCTATAATGGAAGGGTGAAAAAAACAATTAGATACAATAGGACTATTTAAAACGAATTGAGTCAACCCAAAAAATCTCCGAAATTGAAACCATGTACGCAATGTATGTTTAACTATCGGGTTGTCAATTCGTTTCGGCAATTTAGAAAGAGCAAAAGGGAGAGAAGTCCCTAAAATAGAACCCAAAGCATAAGCTGATACCGATTTAGTTTCTAAACTCACCCAACAAGGGCCAAAAGATCCACCCCCATCTTTCAACCAGCATAACAAATATCTAATATTAATTGCCCAATAGTAAAATCTGAAATTAGGTAATGCTAACCCGCCTTCCTTTTTTGTCTTCTGTAAATATGTTTTACCTAACCTGGGATTTTTATACTGCCATATATATGAAGAAATTTTAGAGTCAACATTAGTAAAAAAAGATTTCGGGATAAAAATTGGTATCGCTTGAAAAATATATAAAAACTTAGGTAAAATAACCATCTTAATAGCATTAATCCTACCTATTAGAGATAGAGACAAAGGTGACCACTTAGTAAACAAACCTTTAATCTGATCAATTAAGGGTAAAAAATTAAATACAAACAAATCTTTATGGTTCTTTGTGATTTTGATCCCTAAATAAGTAAAAGAGTCATTAACTAATTTAAAGGGTAAATTTCCATAAATTGGGACCCGTTTATTTAATGGAAACAATTCACTTTTATTAAGATTTAACTTATACCCAGAAAACTCACTAAATTGAGCCAATAATGATAAAACTGCTGGAATGGATTTCTCCGGGTTAGAAATGAATAGTAATAAGCTCTGAAGTGTCTTGCTGCAGTGGGGCCTGGGTCTTAATGTGAGGCAGGATCCACCATTTGGACAATTTGAATGCCAGTCCAGAAAGACTGGAAAGGCAGGGTGCTGGGACCAGAAGTGAGAGTCAGGCTGACTTCACTTGCTCTCCCGCGACATTCACTGCTCTCTCCACTACGCTGAGGCTGTGAGACTGCCCCAACTGCTGTGCTTCGTGTTGCGAGCTTCACAGCGATTTGCCCTGTTAATATGAGGAACTGAAACCGAGGCTTGGGCCTACTCCGGGGATAAGAATTGAAGGACTCAATTTGGTTCAGACTGCTGTTGCTCACTTCTATTGTTTGCATGATTTGTGTTTTATTCTCTTTGCGCATCAGGTGTTGATCTTTTATTTAAATTTGGTTCTTTCAGGTTTCTTGTTTTGTGGCTGCCTGTAAGCAGACAAATCTCAAGGTTGTATCATTTTATACATTCTTTGATGATAACTGTACTTTGAATCTTGAACCTTTTGAATTATATTCTATCATTCATGTGCCTATCTAAGAGTTTCTCAGGCATCCTTAATATACCTGCCTCTACCACCACCTCTGGCAGGGTATTCCACACACCCACCACTCTGTGTAAAAAATGTACCTCTTACACCCACCCCCTTATACTTTCCTTCTATCCCCTTAAAATTATGTCTCCTGGTATTAGCCATTTCTGCCCTGGGAAAAAGTCTCTTAGCTATCCAATCAATGACTCTTTTCATCTTCTACACCTCTAGCAAGTCACTTCTCATTAACCTTCACTCTAAAGCCCTCTAGCTCATTCCATTTATCCTCATAAGACATGCTCTCTAATCCAGGCAGCATCCTGCTAAATCTCAACTTCATGCCCACTAAGTTTCTACATCCTTCCTATGATGAGGTTACCAGAAGTGATCACAATATTCCAAGTGTGGTTTAACTAGGGTTTTATAGAGGTGCAACATTACTTCACAGCTCTTGAACACTATCCCCGACTAATAAAGGCCAACACACCATGTGGCTTCTTAACCACCTGATCAACCTAAACGGCAACTTTGTGAGATCTATAGATATAGATCACAGATCCATCTGTCCGTACACAGTGTGAAGAATCCTGTCACTAACCCTGTATTCTGCCTTCAAGTTCAACCTTCCAAAATGAATCACTTTTCCAGAATAAACTCCATCTGTCACTTCTCAGCTCAGTTTAGCATCCTGTCAATGTCCCATTACAACCTGCAATAAAATCCCACACGATCCACATCTCCACTAACCTTCGTTAGTGAACCTTAGATACAACGTTTCAAGTTCTTGCTCTTCTTCTGAACCTACACTTCCACTTCCCCATCCATTTAAAAAAAAAATCACACTGAGCAGAGGTCTGGTCTCAAAACAGATTCCTGTGGTCACCAACCTCCAGAGAGAATATCTACAACCATCTATGGGGAAGTCCATTATGAATTCACACAGACAAATTTCCCTGGATCCCATGCCTCCTGACTTTCTGAATGGGGAACTTTATCAAATGCCTTAATAAAAATCCATATACACCACATCCACTGCTTTACCTTCATCAATGTGTTTTGTTACGTCCTCAAAGAATTCAATCAGGCTCACGAGACATGACCTGTCCCTCACAAGGCTACACTGACTAACCCTAATCAAACCATGCTTCTCCAAATACTCATAAATTTGTCTCTAAGAATCTTCACCGATCATTTGTCCACCACTTAATTAGAATATATCCAGAAATAACCTCAAACGTAACACATACCTCCATCTTCCTCTTTGAACCTTAGATACAATGTTTCAAGTTCCTGCTCTTCTTCTGATGTCCATATGGGAGTCTTTTTATTTGTCCCACTGAAAAAAATCATAAACATTCACCACTATATCTGTTTTGGTATCTGCTGTTGACTATTGTGTTACACCATCAAGTACTCTATTAACAGAAGCAAGGCACCATTAGGGCGGTCAGCATGCACAAAAAAAACTTTGTGTTAAGTCCACTTTGGCAACTAAACATTCCTTGAATAATAGATCAGGGAATTGAGGGACTAGCACAGGAGAGGAGATAAAGCCTGGGAGCGATCAGCAACAATCATGCTGAATGGTGGGACAGTTTTGAGGGGCCGAGAGGCCTATTCAAGGAGCACTTCAGGTCCACAGGCTTCAGTAGGGTCCAAGCATCCATCTAAAAATAAGGATTGTTGTTACTATCAAAGCAGCAACAACACTCATTTTTGAGCCTCAATCTTCAGCTTAATTGAATGTTTTAATTAGCTGGGACCTTGCAGTTTTAGCACAGCACAACCTCCCACGCTCTCTTGGTGAAAGCACTTGCCTTTCCTCATCTCTCCTGTAACCCTCAGTCATTTCTCGAATGGTTGCAATATTTTTCCAGAAAAGCAACTCCACGAAGGCCTTGCTGTTGCTAGCAGCTAAGGTAAAGAATCGGTTCAAGACGTATCTGCAGAACTTCACCAGCTCCTGTTATGAAAACAAAACACTGAGGTTACCAAGGAGGTTGAAAGGACAGAGAACATGTTGAAGGAAAGATGGTGGACATTACCTACATGGACCTTAGCAAAATCTTTGACAAAGTCACGCATGGGAAGCTGGTCCAGAAGGTTTGGTCGCTTGGCATTCAGGATAAGTTAGCCAACTGGATTCAACATTTGCTTAGCAGGAGAAGTCAGAGAGTGGTAGTGGATGGTTGCCTCTCTGACTGGAGGCCTGTGACTAGTGGAGTGCCACAGGGATCAGTGCTGGGTCCATTGTTATTTGTCATCTATATCAATGATCTGGATGATAATGTGGTAAATTGGATCAGCAAATTTGCAGATGACACCAAGATTGCGGGCATAGTGGACAGTGAGGAAGACTATCAAAGCTTGCAGTGGGATCTGGACCAGTTGGAAAAAGGGCTGAAAAATTGGCAGATAGAATTTAATGCAGACAAGTGTGAGGTGTTGCACTTTAGGAGGACAAACCAGGATAGGACTTACAGAGTGAAAGACAGGGCCCTGAGGTGTATGGTAGAACAAAAGGGCCTGGGAATACAGATCCAAAACTCCTTGAAATTAGAATCACAGGTAAATTGGGTTAAACAGAGTTCTGGTACAGTGACCTTCATAAATCAGGGAATGAAGGGAGATCTTATAGATATATGCAAAATCGAGGGGTAGGGATAGGGTGAATGCATGCAGGCTGTTCCCCCTCAGATTATATAAGGCTAGAACTAGAGGTCATAAGTTTAGGGTAAAAGGTAAAATATTTAAGGGGTATCTGAGGGGGAACTGCTTCACTCAAAGGATGGTGCAAGTGTGTACAAGCTGCCAGTGGAAGTACTAGCTGTGGGTTCAATTGCAACATTTAAGAGAAATTTCAAATAGATACATGAATAGGAGGGAGTGGAGGGATGTGGTCTGGGTGCAAATAGATGGGACTAGGCAGACCAGGTCAGCATGGACTAGATGGGCTGAAGGGCTTATTACTCTGCTATATTGCTCTATGATTGAACACAGTTCATTTTGCAGTCATTTATGAAAGAACTAACAGGCTCCAGGACTGTAATTCTGGACATAACTTTGGTGTTTTAGATGAGAGGTACAGGAGTCCATCTTAGTCATTAGCAGGTAAAGGTGATTACCTGGAAATTGATAGTTTATGGTAGGATATACAGTGCCTTGAAAAAGTATTCAGCCCCCTTTGTTCACATAACTGAGTATTACAACCAGGGACTTTGATCAATTTAATTGAGATATTTTATTTGTGAATCGCATGCTCCTTCCCCCACCCCACCCCCACAATAGAGCCCCAAAAACAGGGAAAAATTGTAAAATATGAAAAACTAAAAATTCAAGAAGTGAAATGTCAGCAGTTTAAAAGTATTCATCCCCCTTTGCTCGATACTTGGTTGAACCACCTCTCACAGCTACTACAACCAGTAGTCTTTTTGGATAAGTCTCTATTAGCTTTGCCCACTTCTTGCGAAATTGCTCAAGTTGTGCCAGGTTAGTTGGGGAGCAGCAGTGGACAGCAACCTTGCCAGAGATGTTCGACTGGGTTAAGGTCAGGACTCTGACCATTCAAGAACATCAATTTTCTTCATCTGAAACCACTCCATGGTGGCTCTGGCAGTGTGCTTTGGGTTGTGGTCCTACTGGAGGATGAACATCCTCCCCAGTTTAAGTTTTCTGGCAGAGACTAGCAGGTTTTTCCCAGGATCTCTCTGTATTTATCAGCATTTCCCATCAGTGCTGATCAGATTTCCAGTCCCTGCTGCTGAAAAGCATCCCCATGACATGATGCAACCTCCAACACATTTTACAGTAGGGATGGTGTTACCTGGCTGATGTGCGGTATCAGATTTACGCCACACATACTGTTAGAAAAAGCATATCCTTGCCTGTAAAGACTTTACAAAGCATCACTTAGAAGATACTGTAAAGATGTGGAAGAACATCTTGCTGTCAGATGAGACTAAAGTGAAGCGTTTTGGCCTCAACACTGAGCAGTACATGTGGCATAAATACTGAGTTTAACCAACTACTGAGCAAAGGGGAATGAATACTTTTGAACTGCTGACATTTCAGTTTTTCAATTTTTAGTTTTTCATGCTTTATAATTTTCCATTTTTCTGGGGCTCTATTGTGAAAAAAGGAGCATGTGATTCACAAATGAAGATTATCAGATAAACTGATCAAAACCCCTGGTTGTAATACTCTTTTATGTGAACAAAGGGCTGAAAGCTGAATATTTTTCAAGGCACTGTACCAGCATGAGAACTTACAAACGAGGAATGGCTATTTAGAGGTGGTGCTGGACCATTAGCCACTGCTAGAATTATACCCAACAAAATCTGAGAAGAGGGTAAAGAAATTCAAGGGCAACTAAACTACCTGGGACAGAGTGCGTGAGATTGATTTAAGAGAGAAACATAATTAAATTAGCTTGGGATGATTAATGCCAACCGTTCTATATCAGTAAGTAAATCAGCACAGAGAGCACTCAGAACCAAGGCTGAAATGCTTGGGAAACAATTTCAAATATGCTGTGACAGACTGTCAACTTGATAACTAATACAAAGTTTGTCCAGCACAGCACAGATTCTCATACAAACTAACTTTTCGCATAGAATCAGTAAAGGATGAGTCCATCAAATTCTGGGCATTTCCTTGGCAGCTTGAGTGCTCAGCAAGATGTTGCTTAAACGCTGTGAATGTCTGGCTCCACCACCTCCTCATACAGTGTGTTCAAGATCCCAAATTCCCCTAAAATCCTCCAACTTCCTCCACTCCAACATTTTACCTTAAACCTATACCCTCTAATTATAGACACATTACTATGGTGAAAAGTTTCCTACCCTCTTAATGTCCCTCATAATGTTATAAATTTCTGTCAGGTTCCCCCTCAGCCTCCAACGCCCCACCCAGTCTCTCCTCTTAACTGCGGTACTCAATCCCAGGCATCATCCTCGGGAATGTCCCCTGCACCCGCTCCACTGCAATCACATCCCTCAGTGTGGTGACCAAAACTGTACAAAGTACTCCAGCTATGCTCTACCCAGTGTTTCATAAATTTGTACCATAATCTGCCTGCTCTTGTATTCTATGCACCAGCTAATGAAGGCAAGTCTCTTCTTAACCATCTCATCTGCCTGTGCTGCTGCTTTCAGGGATCCATGGACGTGTACTCCAAGGTCATGTTTCTCAATACTTCCTTGTGTCCTATCATTGTGTTCATCCTAGCCTATTAGGCCTCCCAAAATGTAAGACTATGCATTTTCAGCAATAAGCTCACCTGCCATTTCTCTGCCCATCTTGCCAGTACTATTCAGTAGCTGAAAGACAATCTCCTCACTATCTACAATACCACCAATCTCCAAGTCCCCTGCAAACTTACAAATCACATTTCCTATGCTCACATCCGGATTGCTACATTGTGTTCAGTTCTGGTTGCCTCTTTATAGGCAGGATGTGGAAGCTTTAGAGAAGTGCAGAGGAGGTTTCCAGAATGCTGTCTGGATTAGACAGCATGTCTTAGGAAGAAAGATTCAGTGAGCTAGGGTATTCTCTTTGAAGTAAAGGTGGATGAGAGGTGTACAAAATGATAAGAGACATAAGAGTGGACTACCAGCACTTTTTTCCCAGGGCAGAAATGGCTAATACAAGGGGGCATAATTTTAAGGAGATTGGAGGAAAGTATAGGGGAGATGTCAGAGGTAGGTTATTTTTTAAACAGAGAGTGACAAGTGTGTGTAATGCACTGCCAGGGGTGGAGGCAGAGGCAGATACATTAGAGACATTTAAGCAACTCTTAGAAAGGTACGTGGATGAAATAACAATGGAAGGCTATGTGAAAAGGAAGAGTTAGACTGATCTTGTAATAGGTTAAAAGGTCACAGGGCGAAGGGTCAGTACTGTGCTGTACTGTTCTATGTTAATCTAAGGGTTCCCGCAATAAACCCCGTGGTACACCACTGGTTACAGACTACCAGGATCTGGGTCAGGAGAGTAGAAATACGAGGATAATGCTACTAAATACTAGATCATGACCCACTACAAGAACCACAATGCCATGATTATTACACGCTGACCACAATTCAACCTACTTGGTATGCACTAGCTGCTGGATCTTCCAGAATGTGGCTGAATAAGTGGAATACTGAAAGCTGATAAAGAAGGGCATCCATTTTCAAGTCATATCCTATCCGATAGAGCATCTTTACAATGCAGTGATTAATATGAGCACTGTTCTGCCGGTAGTCCTTCAGCAGGAGAACATAGGGCTTCACGACACCAACAGTAGCAAACCTGTATAAAACAGAAGAAAGTTTTTTTTTTGAGGGGAAAAATAGCAAGCGAACTGCACACAGCTTCAGTATTCTTCTTGCCAATGAGTTGGCCTTACTAGAATGAGGAAAGCAAAATAAATACTTAGGGGAGTATGGTAGCATAGCGGCCAGCATAATGCTACTCCTGCGCCAGTGACTCGTGTTCAATTCCAACACTGTCTGTAAGGAGTTTGTACGTTCTCCCTTTGACCGCATTGGTTTCCTCTGGGTGCTCTGGTTTCCTCCCATAGTCCAGAGATGTATAGATTAATAGGTTAATTAGTCACATGGGTGTAACTGGATGGCGTGGGCTCATTGGTCCAGGAGGGCCTGTTACTGTGCTGTATCTCTAAAAGGTAAATAATTGGCAGATCGAGCAGCATCTGTGGTGAGAAAAACAAGAATTATCAATTCGGGTTGATAATTTATCATTAGAATCAGGACATTAATCTGAAACTTCAACTCTATTTCTCTCTCCACAGATACCACCTGACCTGAGTGCTTCCAGCATTTGCAGCACTTTTGTTTTTGTAAACTACCCTTAAAGTCCACCTATAATTTCCAAACAGCTTGTGGACAGGTTTTGTGCTTTGGGCCCTGCCGGTCAGGAAATGCTTTGAGACTGATAAAGCTTTAACTTGAGACAACTACCAATAAGCAGATGAATTTACCTCCCACAGTCCAGATGAAGTAAAACATTTGTCCCAAAAGTAAAAACTGCTCTCACCCTGTGTGGCTGCCACATTATTATTTATTTTACTTTCTGCCTAACTCTGTGAACGTCCACTGTGAATACTTCAGTGAACTGTGTAAATGAAGCTGAAAGATTATTTGGCCCTCTGTGGCTTAATTAAAAAAAAAATTATCTGTAGAACATACCTCTTGAGATAATCCAAGAAGTTAAATTCACTTTCTGTTACTCTCACAGATTCTGCTTCTTCCTCTTCTATTTCTTCATCACGAAATTCTTCACTGTCTTCAACTTCAGCAGGTGGTAGCCCTGCCAAATGAATACAGAGTAAGCATTCAGAACTTCAGAGACAATATTCAGAACAGTGGCAAACAAAATGATGGCAGCTAAAATACTCACTTGGCAAATTTGCAAACAGTATTTGTCTAAGCAGTTCAAACTCTTCATCAAGCAGCAAGTCAGCAGAGCCAAAAACATCACCTTCAGGCCACACTTCCCTGTGGGAATAAGCATTAGACCCTCAATCAATGCATGGTGTGTTTTTGGAGATCACCGCTCATTTTGTGGTCTGTGAGCTAGTAAAAGTAGTGAAATACATGTGTAACCCTCAGGCTCGGCCAGCTCGTGTTTGTCTAGGGGAAAGCAGTGAATTCTTGCAGCGCCATTACACATAGGATATATACAGTAGAGTGCAAAAGTTTTGGGCACATATATATAGCTAAGACTTTTACTGTACAGTACCGTAGTAATTTTATGTATCGCTCTATATTGCTGCTGCAAAAAAAATTCAAAACATATTTGAGCGATGATAAAACTGGTTCTGATATGGGTCTCTATTGTGGACTGAGAGTGGGAAGGGGGCAGGGAGAGGGGAATCAGAACTGGGGAAAGGGGAAGGGAGCGGGAAGCACCAGAGAGAGACATTCTGTAATGATCAATAAACCAATTGCTTGGAATCAAATGACCTCACCTGGTGCCTCTGGGCTGGAGGAGTCTGCACCCGCGCCACCCCCTGCCCCTGGCACTTCTTCTCTGCCACCTGTCCCACACCATCCCACAGCGCCCCACCCTTGCCATTCCCAACATCCTTTGCTCCTGCCAGATTTACTAACTCGCTCTCCACTCCACGTTGAGAAATACAGTACTGCACAAAAGTATATATATATACCTAAGATTTCTGCACAATACTGTAGCACTGGATTCAGATTGCTGAGACTCATTTTATACAAGCTGCATACACATGGCTTTGAATCTGGTCATTTTACATTGACCAGCGTCAAAGCCAATCCCAGTGCAAGAAGCACTGTTGTGGTAACATAATCCAAGTACCACTTGGATCTTTTCCTTCACTTTGTTCATATTAATATTTTAACATAATGGTCACTTACAATAGATTGATTTACTCAGAAAAGCAATTAGTGTCATGGTGTGACATTGATAATATTATGACGCCTTTGACTGTCGACTTAATTTATAGTTTTTGTTGACGATGAGAATGAGAAACCACCTGGCATCAACAGTTCATTTTAAATAACGGTGCCCATACAAGTTTGTTTCTTGTGTGCCGAACAGCAAAGAACGCTCCACAGCAGTCAGTTTTCACCCTCTAGTAAGATTCTATTTATGAAAGAGTACAAATGGTACTGCAATTCAACTTGTTTAGGTACGTTCAGTTGATTAGAGCCATGGGGCAAGGTTAAACATGATTAGCTCCTCCGCCTGTTTGCTTGGTCATCAGGTCAGGTAAATGCAAAGAGATAAAAATACCCAAGAACCTCAAGGATTAAAAGAAGTTATCAAGCATAAGACAACATAAACCACAGAGGAGGCACAAGAGACTGCAGATGCTGGAATTAGGAACAACACACAGTCTGCAGAACAATCTGCTTTGAATTCCTGCTTATCACCCTCCAGTAGCCGTCTCCACCTTCAGCCACTATTTCATTCGGAGTCTGAGGAGATTTGGTATGTCACCAAAGTCTGACAAGTTTCTACAGATGTACTGTGGAAAGCATTCTATTAGCATCACTGTCTGATATGGAGGGGCCTGTGTACAGGATCAGATAAAGATTCAGGAAGTTGTAAACTCAGCCAGCTCCACCATGGGCATTAGCCTCTCTACCAATGAGGACACCTTCTAAAGGCGATGCTTCAAAAAGGCAGCATCCAGCATGAAGGACTCCCATCACCCAGGACATGCTCTCTTCTCATTACTACCATCAGGAAGGAGGTGAGGGGTGGAGTTTCAAGATGGCGACGTAAACATCTGCCTTTTAGGCGCTCTTTATTTTTTCAACTATAATCACCCTTTAATCAAATCTTTTCGAATTTAATCATATGAGTTGATACTTTCGATTAACTTTCTTTTTCCTAAAAGTATATTTGATCTAATTCTGTCAAACTTAAAATGGCTACAAGCAAGAAATCGTCTAAGGAGCCTTTATCTATCGACGCAATTTCTAATCTTCTGGACGTTAAACTGGATACTAAACTTGCAAGTTTGGAAAGCAAGCTGGAAAGTAAAATGGAAAGTAAAGCAACTAGTTTGGAAAGTAAACTGGCAAGTTTGGAAAACAAGCTTACCACGAAAATGTCTGAACTTGAAGGAGTTGTTAGATCGCTTGATAATAAGCTTCAATCGCAGGCATCGGATATTCAGCGGCATGAAGATAAGTTTACGACTCTTGAAAAATTAATTTGTGAAAAAGTACGTACAATTGAAGCGCTTGACAAGAAGATACAATCGACTGTTAAAACAGTAGATCAGTATAAGTTTAAAATTACTGATCTCGAAAATCGATCTCGCAGACAGAACTTGCGAATCATCGGGTTTCCCGAAAAAGTTGAGTCCGGTGATTTAACTGAGTTTTTCTCTAAATTACTGTGGGAAATTTTCGGTGGTGAAGGTTTGCAAGCTAAACCTGTTATCGACCGCGCTCACCGAGTTGCGAGGTTTTCGGCTACGAGTGTTAAACCACGAGCGGTGATTGTTCGCCTTCATTATCCTCGGGAGAAAGAGCTTTTAATTTGATTAGCTCGTAAAAAAGGTATGATTTCTCACAATAGCAACACATTTCGAATTGTTGAAGATTATTCATTCGAAGTAATGAGAGCGAGAATCGCTTTTAAACCAGTGATGGCAGAGGTTCACTCGATTGGACTTAAACAAGCTTTAATGTATCCAGCGAAGCTTAGAATTACGCTGAACGACAACAGTCAGCAATTTTTTAACACTCCGGAAGAAGCGAAGAAATTTGTTGAAGAATATCGATCTTCTAGTGCAGGGGTCAGCAACCTTTACCACTGAAAGAGCCACTTGGACCCGTTTCCCACAGAAAAGAAAACACTGGGAGCCGCAAAACCCGTTTGCATATAAAATGAAATAACACTGCATACAAAGTTTTGTTTTGCCTTTATGCTATGTATAAACAAACTATAATGTGTTGCATTGATGAAATTGATGAACTCCTGCAGAGAAAACGAAATTACATTTCTGCATGCAACAAAAACATTTTGACCTCCGAAAAAAAGACGTTGGGTTGAAGGTTACTTTTAAGTAAAATACTCGACGTCTATTTGAGTCCTTCTTGTATTTATGAAAAACGCCAAACTTAAATTTGCCGCCAGCAGCAAACCAAAAATAACGTCAGCCAGCTGTCAACCTGAAAAATAAAAGGACTATTTCACTGAACAATGAAAACATATGAATATACGTAAAATAATAGGCAATTAAAATATTTATCATCCTTGTTCAGGTTGACTCACACCTGACAATGCAGTCGTATTCAGTAGGGATGGATCGATGCTTAGGGGAGTGACCGGGAAGGATAATGTGTTTTTTTCCTCTCTGAACTCACAGAAGCGTTTCCCAAACGATGTTTGCATTGCGATGATTGCAGAATGTAAATACTCCGAATTTATCATGTCGTGACCTTGTTTGAACTCTCTCAAATTGGGGAAGTGAGACAATGTGCCTTTCTGTAAATCTCTGGCAAGCAACGTCAACTTGCGCTCGAATGCCAAAACATCCTCCAACATGTGCAGGGCTGTACGTCCTTACCCCGTTGAAGAGCTGTGTTCAGCGTGTTCAGGTGCGCTGTCATGTCTACCATGAAGTGTAGCTTTTCCAGCCACTCTGGCTGTTCCAGCTCAGGAAAGGTGAGCCCTTTGCTGCCCAGGAAAGTTTTCACTTCTTCCAGACACACGACAAAGCGTTTCAGCACCTCCCCTCTGGACAGCCAGCAATAAAAACACGTTGTAGCGGTGTGCTACACGCAGTCAGTAAACTGCAGTCAAAGATAGCTTTATTCGAACTAAACAGCCTTGCTTTTAAGCCTCCCTCAACCCGCCCCCCATGGGCGCGGATGCTGCAAAAGACACGAACTCACAAACCCCCGTAGGCTATCTCCCTTAGCCTGAACGGTGGCTAATTGTGAGCCGGTTCGGATGTGTCAGGAAATGGGTCGCCACAACGTCTTATTTAGATTGTACAAGATCACCATAATCTTCAAATTTAGATTTACATTTCAAAAACTAACAAACTAACATAAAATACATTTTAATTAAATACTGACCATGTAGCGGTGTGCTACACGCAGCGCTAAAATTACGACACGGAGTCGGTAACTGCAGTCGAAGGAAAAAACTTTATTCGAAATCTTCAGCCTCACTTTTAAGCCTCCCTCAACCTGCCCCCCATGGCGCAGAGGCTCCAAAGCTCTGTGCTCGCAAACCCCCGTAGGCTATCTAATTGTGAGTCGGTTCGGATGTGCCAGGAAAAGGGTCGCCACAACCAATTATTTCCCAAAGCAACAGGGAGCCGCAGCACAGACGTAAAAGAGCCACATGTGGCTCCGGAGCCGCGGGTTGCCGACCCCCGTTCTAGTGCAACCTGAACTATGTGTTACGTTGAAGATTTTTCGGAGAGAGGATGCAATTTCATTTTAAGTTTTAACCTATGAAGCTGGGTTATAACTTCTTATCCTGATCTACAGGTCTGGGTTTTTTTACTATCATCATTGTTTATAGATGCTCTTTTTAATTTTTATAATATCTTTTTTTCATTCTTTTTTCTGTTTCGGATATATACGTTTATATTTTGTAATAATGATTTACTTTTTTTTCAAGATGTCGTTTCTTTTTCCCGTAAGACTTTGTTTTCTGTAAGCATTTATTTGTTTGCCTGTACTTAGAAATGGGACGAATGTTTTGGATTTTTTGGTCTTTTTTTTATATATTGTAGTGTCTATTAAATCCCTTTTTTAATCCTATTTTGATAACTTTTTTTATTAAATTTCTTTTAATAGGTTGCTTAACTTACATTTGTATTTTGTAATATGGCTTTTCAAAATGTCGTTTCTTCTTCCCATAAGCCTTTGCTTATGAAACGTCATCTTTCTTGTATTTGAATATGGAATTTTTTTTAAAGGTATATTACACTTTTAAATTTTAATGTTTATACTTTTTTTATTAATGATTGTTTGTTTTATTATATTAGTTTTCTCATTCTGACTGATATATATTTTTTTTTGCAACCCTATATTTAAATCTGGGTGTTACATAGTTTTTTTTTAATCTTTTTATGGAGCTGCCATCTTGAAATGGGGGTAATGTTAGTATTAGATTATGTGCCTGCTGCTTGGCTTTCTTTCAAAGGGTGGGGGGAGGGGGGAGGGATCTTTTTTCACGCTTTTGATTTTTATTTTTTTGCTTTTAGTCTATGGGCCGACTTTAAATTATTAATATTGTTGAGGTGTCATGTTCTCCGGTTGCTCCTGAATCAATTTTCCTTCTTCCTGAATTATGGGTTATGTGTCTTTGTAACCTTTTATGATATACACAACAAATATTGGCATGATGGATAAATCTATTTATTTCTTGGAATACTAATGGTTTAAATCATCGGATTAAATGTAAAAAAATATTTAAAGTATTCCATAGATTGAACGC
This sequence comes from Hypanus sabinus, assembly GCF_030144855.1. NCBI lineage: Eukaryota > Metazoa > Chordata > Chondrichthyes > Myliobatiformes > Dasyatidae > Hypanus > Hypanus sabinus. The sequence goes on along the minus strand of NC_082738.1, from coordinate 34,186,812 downwards.
TAATATTATTTTTGCACAGGAGACCCATATTAGGAGGGAGGATAATCAGCGTTTTTTTAGGTTCTGGAAGGGTCAACAATTTCACTCGAATTGTACCGCCAAAATTAGGGGTGTGTCTATTTTTATAGACCCCGCAATTTCGTTTACACATCATGAAATTATTTCTGATCCACAGGGCAGATTTTTGTTGATAACTGGTTCACTTTTTAGTCGAAAAGTGGTTCTAGTTAATATTTATGCTCCAAACTTTGACTGCCCTGAATTTTTTAAACGTTTATTTACTTCCCTTCCTAATCTAAATGAATATATGTTGATAATGGGTGGAGATTTTAATTGTTGTTTGAATCCTTCGATGGATAGATCTAAACCTATCTGTATTCTTCCGAATAGATCGGCCTTACTTATTAATTCTTTTATGGTTGATTCGGGAATCACTGAAATATGGCAGTTTTTGAACTCTAAAGATAAAGAATTTTCATTTTTTTCACATGTATATCATAGCTATTCTAGAATTGACTATTTTCTTATTGATCATCGGTTATTAACGGATGTTATTGATTGTAAATATGATTCTATTACTATTTCGGATCATGCACCTTTGAAGTTATCTATCAAGATTTCGGACTTTTCCAATAATATTAGATCTTGGAGACTTAACGCTACTTTGCTTCAAGACCCAGAATTTATCACCTACATAAAACAGCAAATTGACTTGTTTTTCTCAACAAACTATACTGAAGAAATCGACAGAGGAATACTTTGGGATTCTTTTAAGGCTTTTATCCGTGGACAAATTATCTCAGTTTCCGTTGGTAAAAGAAAACAAAGATATTTAGATATTGCTTTATTAGTGGATAAAATTAAGGAAATTGATAAGATTTATTCCGTGACTCCTACCAAAGAACTTTATAAGAAGAGAGTTGAGCTTCAAATGGAACATAGTTTACTATTATCTTCTTCAATTGAAAATCAATTAATTAGGACCAGGGCTCAATTCTACATTCACAGTGATCGAACTGGTAAACTGTTAGCTAATCAATTAAAAGCTATTTCGACTAAGCGACAAATTATTAAAATTCGTAAACAAGATGGTAATTTAACTACTGATCATAAAGAAATCAATAATACTTTTCAAGATTTTTATAAATCTTTATATCAATCAGAATTTGATGGCGATCTGTCCATGATGGATAATTTTTTTAACAATTTGAATATTCCTAAACTGATAGATGAAGATCGTAGCTTGTTAGATGCTCCTATCTCTATGGCCGCAAAAGGAGAGGCTATCTCATCAATGAATTCAGGGAAAGCTCCTGGCCCTGATGGTTATATTGTAGAATTTTTTAAAACTTTTTCTTCTTTGCTTTCCCCTTGGTTATGTGAAATCTTTAATGATGCATTTGCTAAGAAGAGATTACCTCAATCTTTTTATGAAGCTACTATCTCTCTAATTCTTAAAAAAGATAAAGATCCTACTTTATGTGCATCTTATCGCCCTATATCATTATTAAATGTAGATTCTAAGATTCTTACAAAAATTTTAGCCATTAGATTAGAAAAGGTACTATCACAGATTATTTCAGAAGATCAAACTGGTTTCATTAGGAATCGGTATTCCTTTTTTAATGTTAGAAAATTGATTAATATAATTTATACTTCATCACCCACAATCCCAGAATGTGTTATCTCATTAGATGCTGAAAAAGCTTTTGATAGAGTTGAATGGACATACTTATTTAATACATTGAGAAACTTTAATTTTAGTCCCAACTTCATATCATGGATTAAATTAATATATCATAAACCTGTTGCTTCTGTTCTTACAAATAATTATAGATCCTCTTTTTTTCAATTATCTCGTGGTACGAGACAAGGCTGTCCCTTGAGTCCCTTATTATTTAATATTGCATTAGAACCTTTAGCCACTGCCATTCGTGAATCTCCTAATATTTTTGGTATTACCCGTAATGAGAAGTTATACAAATTATCACTTTATGCTGATGACTTGCTGTTATATATTTCTGATCCTGACAGGTCTATTCCCGCTATTTTATTCTTGTTGGCTCAATTTGGTAGCTTTTCTGGTTATAAACTAAACTTGGATAAGAGTGAATTATTTCCCTTAAACGCACAAACTTTATTGAATGACAGGATACCATTTAAAGTTGTTACTGATAACTTTACCTATTTAGGTATAAAAATTACCAATAAATATAAAGATTTATTTAGACTGAATTTTTTACCTATGCTTCATCAAATTCAACAACTTACTACAAGATAGTCTCCCTTATTCTTATCATTAATTGGTCGGATTAATGCTATTAAAATGATGATTTTACCGAAATTTTTATACTTATTTCAAGCCTTACCAATTTTTATTCCTAAATCTTTTTTCGATAACATTGATTCAAAAATTTCCTCATTTGTGTGGCAAAATAAAACCCCCAGGTTAAGTAAAAAGCAATTACAAAAATCTAAAAAAGATGGTGGTTTAGCTTTACCTAACTTTAGATTTTATTATTGGGCAAATAATATTCATAACTTAATGTATTGGAAATTAGATTTGGATTCACCACTGCGCCCGCAGTGGGTAAATTTGGAATGTAACGAGGTAAAGGGATATTCTCTATTCTCTGTTCTTGGTTCTTTTCTTCCTGCTGATTTAGTTAAATTCAATAAACAGATATCTAATCCTGTTATCAAACATACATTACGAATTTGGTTTCAATTTCGTAAGTTTTTTACTCTGAAAAACTTTGTTCTTGATAGTCCTATCTTACTTAATTTTTTTTTCAAACCTTCCTGGACAGATCAAGCTTTTAGCATATGGAAAAGGAAAGGTATAAAATGTTTTCATGATCTTTTTTTGAAGATACTTTGATGTCCTTTGACCAACTTTCCAACAAATTTAAATTACCTAAATCTAATTTTTTCAGATATCTACAAATCAGAAATTTCTTACATAAAGTTCTACCATCTTTTCCCAATTCAACTTCAGTGGATTTCTCAGATTTGATTTTTACCTTAAACCCTTGTCAGAAGGGATTAGTAGCTTTTATTTATAATATGATTATGAAGATACAACCAGAAATATCAGATAGAATTAAACAAGAATGGGAAAAAGAACTTCGATATAATATTTCAACAGATAAATGGGAAAAAATTTTACAAATAGTTAATTCCTCTTCTATATGTGCTAAGCATGCTTTAATACAATTTAAAATTGTACATAGAGCTTATATGTCTAAAGATAAGCTTGCTCGATTTTACTCTTATATTAACCCTCAATGTGACAGGTGTCATCTAGAAGTGGCTTTATTGACCCACATGTTTTGGTCATGTCCCACTTTACATAACTATTGAAAGGACATATTTGTTACCATTTCCTCAATTTGGAATATCAATTTACAACCTCATTTTATTACTGCAATTTTTGGTATACCAAATGAGGATGGTATTCAGTTTTCCCCTTCAATTAGACGAATGATTGCTTTTGTAACATTAATGGCCAGAAGGTCTATATTACAAAACTGGAAAGAAGTAAATCCTCCTACCACGTCTCAGTGGCTTTCCCAAACTATTTCATATCTAAGTTTGGAAAAAATCAGAAGCACTATTTTTGACTTATCAGTCAAATTTGAAGAAACTTGGGGACCGTTTATTCGACATTTTCATATGAATTAATCTGACCTTTTCCAGACCTTCTTTCTGCTTATTCTGGTTCAGGTATGGAGTTCCGGAGTTTTTTTTGACACTATCACATACTTATAAACTGTTACTATTGCCCATGTTAGTTTAGTTTAGTGCTTTTTTTATCAATATACATTTTCTTTTACTTATTTTTAATTCTTTTTTCTTTTTTGACGATTATTTTTGTTTTTTTTTCATATATAGTTATACAGACTTGATTGATTAATGTACTTTTTTCTGTTGATGTTTTAATAGGATATTATTATCTTATTATCAATGTAATTTCAAGTCTATTGTATTCATAACCTATTCATTATTATGTTATGTTTTTCTTTATATATATATGAAAATTAATAAAAAGATTGAAAAAGAAAGAAAAAAGGAAGGAGGTACAGGAGCGCAAAGATACACACTCAATGTTTTAGGAACAGCTTCTTCCCCTCTGCCATCACATTTCTGAAAGGACAATGAACTGATAAACACTACCTCTTGATACTGACCACCTCCCTTCTACTCTCAGTCCTGACGCAGGGTCTCAACCCAAAATATCGACAATTTCTTTACCCCCTCCTCCCCCCTACAGATGTTGCTTGGCCTGCTGAGTTCCTCCGGCAGATTGTTTAGTGCAACAGACACCACATTCGAGAGATCAATATGAACAAATCGATGCACCATTTCATCACAAGCTAGGTTATTCAGGAGTTTACAGTGCATCAAAGTTTAATAAATAGATACCGTGCTGCTCGGAGAAGCACTAGAGCCTCTGTGGCTTTGCTGGCCAGCATTGCATCCTGTATGCGAATCATAGCTTCAGCCCTCTGCTCCTCCACAGGGACTTCTGAGGCAGCATCAAATGGGACCAGATCCTCTGGCAGAGCCTCTTGTCCCTGGAAAACAAACACATGCCTTGTTCAACTACTCAGCCTGGGAAATCAAGGAGTCAGACAGTGTAGTAATTCTGGGTGAGGTGGAAAATATGAGAAGGTGAACCACTTTATGTCTTCTTTATATAAAAGTCTTGTATCTGGCCAAGACTAGTTTAGGAACATAGAATTTGATACATAGTACTCAGCAGATTATTCTGCTTGGTGGGGTGGTTCTAGGAAATAAGGAGTTTGGTTTTATTTCACATAAAACACCAGGAAGTGGACTGGAACACGAAAGCACAAATTAAATTGGTGGGAGACAACAATTACTCTAATCAAGCACAGTCCCAATTCCATGTTCAATACACTTTATTGTCCTTTTCTCCCAGATTTTGCATATTGGTTGCTTGTCAGTCTTTGGGTAAAGGTTTTCATTGATGTATTTCTTTGTTCTACTGTGAATCCCTACAAGTAAACAAATCTCTGATGATGCAAGACTCAGAGATTGCATCTTTTAAGTGAGACATTAAATGGTAGTCCTGTCTGCTCCCAGGTAGACACAAAAAGATCCCAGTGTGATGCTGGAAATTTGAAATAAAGAGTTAAATGCTGGGAAGGGTCAAGTAGGCCAAGGGGGTTTCTGCTGAGAGAGAAAAACAGTGTATGTTTCGATTTCATGAACTTTCATCAGAACAGGGTGAAGTTAGAAATTAAACACATTAAGTCGCAAGGTGGGGAGGAGTGGAGACAAGGAGAGATTGAATGACCCAAGCAGCAGCGGTGCTGGTTGAAAGAGGGTAGTGAAGGCTTTTTAACATCAACTCAAATGTCTGGAGGAGGTACAAATAGAAGATGAATGAAAACAGATGTAAGACACTGCAGATGCTGAACATGTGAAATATAGATCGAGAATACTAGAAAGACTGAATTCAAGAATTTCAGATAAACTATGCTATGATTCCAGGATTGGCAGTAATTCACCAATCTCCCAATCGGATTATTGCTGGCCATTAGGATGTTGTTGTTTGTGGAAGCTTGCTGTGCATGTATTTCATTTCCTACGTTGTAAATAGAGATTATGTGCCCTCCAAAAATACTTTATTGGCTGTAGAACACTCTGGAACATCCTAAGGTTTTGAAATGTGCTGAAAAAGCACAAGTTTTTCCTTTTATATCAATGTCTCCTTATTCCTGATTCATCAATCACTGGAAAGATCAAATAAACAAACATACAGCAAGTTGGCTGATTGTAGTCAGGGCTTCCACTACTCTCAGTGCCCAATCAGCAGCCAGTGATCTCTGTTGCAGTATCAGTCAAGGCACAACCCAGCTCAACTACAAAACTTCCATACAGGTGAAAATCTTGCTGAAACTTTCCATTAAAAAACTAATGTGGAAAGATCATTTAGCTACATAATAAGGAGGAAAGCCAATGCCTATAACACATTATCGATCATCAGTTTGCTCTTTCAGATGATACGAAGATAGGTGGAGGGGCAGATAGTGTTGAGAAAGCAGGGAGACTACAGAAGGACTAAACAGATTAGGAGAATGGGCAAAGAAGTGGCAGATAGAATGTAGTGTCGGGAAGTGTATGGTCATGCACTTTGGTTGAAGAAATAAAAGTGCAGAATATTTTTTAAATGGAGAGAAAAATTCAAAAACCTGAGGTGCAAAGGGATTTGGGAGTCCTCATGCAGGATTTTCCCTAAAGGTTAATTAGCAGGTTGAGTTGGAGGTAAGGAAGGCAAATGTGATGTTAACATTTATTATGAGAGGACTAGAATATAAAAGCAAGGATGTAATGTTGAGGCTTTATAAAGTACTGGTGACGTCTCATTTGAAGTTTTAAAGAGCAGTTTTGGGCCACTTATCTAAGAAAGGACGTGCTGACTTTGGAGAGGGTTCAAGGGAGGCTCACGAAAATGATTCTGGGATTGTAAGGCTCATCATCTGAGGAGCGTTTGATGGCTCTGGACCTGTATTTACTGGAATTCAGAAGAGTGAGGGAGGGTGGATCTCACTGAAATCTATCAAATGTTGAAAGGTCTGATGGTGGGGGAGTCTAAGTCCAGAGGACAGAGCCTCAGAATAGGGGGGTGTCCATGTAGAATGGAAATGAGGAGGAAGTTCTTGAGCCAGAGTGTGGTGAAGCTATTGAATTCGTTGCCACAGGTGGCTGTGGAAGCAAAGTCATTGGGCATATTTAAGGCAGAGGTTGATAGATTCTTGATTAATCAGGGCCCATGAAGGGATATGGGGAGAAGTCAGGAGATTGGGGCTGAAAGGGAAATTAATCAGCCATGATGAAATGGCAGATCAGAACCAATGGGCCAAATAGCCTAACTCTGCTCCTACATTTTATGGTCTCCTTATTGACTGCCGCTCTGCATTCAATACTATCACACATTCACAACTAATCAATAAGCTTCAAGATCTAAGCCTCAATATCTCCTCGTGCAATTGGATCCTGGATTTCCTCACTTGCAGACCCCAGTCAGTTCAGATTGGCAACATCTCCTCCACAATCTCCGTCAGCACGGGTACATCACAAGGCTGTGCTTAGCCCCCTGCTCTATTCACTTCACACTTATGACTGTGAGGCTAAGCACAGCTCCAATGCCATATTCAAGCTTGCTGATGGCAACACTGTCACTGGCTGAATTAAAGGTGGTGATGAATCAGCATATAGAAAGTAGACTGAAAATCTGGCTGAGTGATGCCACAACAACAGCCTCTCACTCAATGTCAGTAAGACCAAGGAGTTGATTATTGACTTCAGGAGGAGGAAACCAGAGATCTATGAGCCAGTCCTTATTGGAGCATCAGAGGTGCAGAGTCAGTAACTTTAAATTCCTCGGTCTTATCATTTCAGAGGACCTGTCCTGGGCCCAGTACACAAGTGCAATTACGAAGCAAGCACAGCAGCACCTCTTCTTCCTTAGAAGTTTGTGAAGATTCGGCATGACAACTAAAATTTCAACAGACTTCTATAGATAATGTGGTGGAGAATGGTTGCAAACGACCTGGTACAGAAACACTAATGCCCTTGAATGGAAAATCCTACAAAAATTAGTGAATATGGCCCAGTCCACCATTGAGTACATCTACACAGAGCGCTATCACAGGAAAGCAACATCCATTATCAAGGACCCCTACCACACAGGCAATGCCCTCTTCTCGTTGTGCCCTCAGGAAGGAGGTACAGGGACCTCAGGACCCACAACACCTGGTTGAGGAACAGGTATATTACCCCTCAAACAGCAGGCTGTTGAAGCAGTGGGGATAACTTCAATTGCCCGATCACTGAACTATTCTCACAGCCTTTGGGCTCACTTTCAAGGACTCTTCATCTCATGTTCTCAATATTTCTTCCTTATTTACTTGTTATTACTTCTGTTTTTTGTATTTGCACAGATTGTTGTCTTTTGCACTCTGGTTGTTTGTCCTGTTAGGTATAGTCTTTCACTGATTCTATTGTTTCTTGGATTTACTGAGTATGCCTGCAAGAAAACGAATGTCAGGGCTGCATATGATATGTATACTGCATGTACTTCACTAATAAATTTATTTTGAACTTTAAATACGTATTGGACCTTTCGGGAAAGAAAAGGCAATTAAAACACAAAATGCAACAAATTTTGGTATTATGTTAATGGAAACATTGCAACGCTGGACTGTAGCATGAAAGATATATTCTTCAGCAACTCTGATTGTTACAAATAGCCATTTCGAGGGGATCTCAGCTTGGTGCTTATCTATCTGGCCTGTACCTCTGCACATTTGCCAAGCTGCTCCAATGTTGTTTTCCAGATCTCCTCAAGTTCTTCTTGGGACTTTTCCAATGAAGCAGGTGCATTCTGATTTGATTTCAGCTTCTTCTTTTTCACATTCTTTCTCTGTTTCAATAAATGGGAAATATTCAAACAACTACATTCTGAGCAACTATCATCACAAGACCACAATATCTTCAATGCCTTCAAGGTCTTTTTCCTATAACTCCTCCAGTCCCTGGAAGATCTCTGCAGTCCTCCAATTCCAACTTCTCAATCCTTCCATTGCTCCAGCTCTGGCTGTTGTGCTTGTAACTACCCGAGCTCTGGAACTCCCTGCCTCTCTCTCTCTCTCTCCTTTCCTCTGCTTCCTGGGTCCCCAAGATCTGGATCTCTCTCTCTACACCACTCTGCCTCCTTCTCATTTAAGATGGTTCTTAAAATCTTCTTTGACCAAGCTTTTGGTAACCTACCCAAATGCCTTGCAATTCAGCACATGGTCATACCCCAGTAAAATCTGAATCTTGCTCTGAACTCTAGAGTAGGGTTTTTTTTTAAACTGATGGCTATAGCACCAGGTGTGATTTAGATGCCAACATTACCTGCACAATAAGATTGTTTTTGCCTTTACATAATTTCTCAATCATCCGGATGAAAAGATGGGTGGTTTCAACTAGATCTTTCAAAAATGACTTGGGTTGCTTGGTTGCATCAAACTTCCGGAATAATGTTAAGAACAATTCTCGGAACTCCATAACATAGAAGATGTTACCTGAAAATGACAAAACACAAACAGAATCACAAGCCAGTTGAATTCCTAAATTTCAAATTAAAATATGTGTCATTTGATATATTAGCCCCCACCTCCCATATAATCTCCTTGAGTGGATTACTTCCACATCTATTAATCTTCTTGCTCTTAGGAGAATAATTTCAGTTTCTGTACATGCACATTTCCAAAGACCACTGCCATTCCCCCAGCCTGTTCATTAACACATGAACAATTCTGATAAAAGTTTTCTATGGGAAATGTAAGCAGTAAAGAATGTGAGGGAAGGCCTGGTAGATAAAAAGATATCCACATGAATAAGAATCAATTAAATTCCTTGTAACAAGACTATATTGATTACATTGATGAACACCCCAATTCCATCAAATTACATTCAATGATTTAAAAAGTGACAATCTCACCTCAAAGCAACACACTCAAAAATGCTGGAGGAACTCAGCAGGTCAGACAGCTTCTACGGAGAGGAATAAACAGTTAACATCAACTGTTGATTCCTCTCCATTGATGTTGCCTGACCTGCTGAGTTCCTCCAGCAGTTTGAGCACATTGATCTGGATTTCCAGCATCTGCAGAATCTTGTGTTTATACCTCACCTCAAGGCCTCTCTTATGAAACACAGGCATTTTGTAATATTATTACTTACACTACACTGAAATTTACAGTAATAGAATTTATCATTTATACCCTACACTGGTTCTACCTCAATAGATTAGCCAATAAATATATAACAACACAAAGGATTCAATTTCAGGTTCCTGTGAAGACTGATTAAAACTTCAGCGAGGAAGGGAGGTGGTAGGAAATCATCTCATTCCTGGCTACGATGGCCCTGCTGAAAGTGTCCATAGATTTAGCTGTGATGCAAACTACAACTGAAGAGTGGAATGTCACAATTAATATGCCTTTCAACTCCATCATCATCTAGTGACTTCAGCTGAAAAATTAGGATGTCAACTGATTAGGCATGGATGCAGATCCCAATAGAATTGCTTATTAACACTTTTCAAACAAGCTCTCATTAGCTACGAAGTGGTAGGTCGTTTTAGATCAAGACAGGGACAAGAGGTAGACGAACCAGGTCTGCAAATTTTTAAACCATACACAAAGCAGGAACGAAAAGCATGAAATATATTTGATTTTGCAGTTTTCCAGATCAAACAATTGGATGGAAATGCAAATTATTTTGTTTATTTCTTTAAAAATCTTACAACAGTCTATGTATTAGGAAAATACACCTTCTCTATACCAATGCAGCTCTGTGGGGATATAGGTTCTGTTTAACCCTTTTTGCGAATGCAATGACTTGGAGATGGGGATTGGGAGGGGTGGGTCGGGGCAGGGAGGCAACCAAAGCATGATTGTACTATGGGTGCATCTCTTTCATAGATGTGAATTGTACATTTGTTATGTACTGCACAAACCTCCTTTGTACTATGCTTTCTTGATTTAATAAAAAGCATAAAAACATTGCTGAGAGAAAAAAAAATCTTACATTTGATAACTCTGGCACTCTCTCGCAGATTTCCATCCTTGGAGTGGTCCATTTCATTAATGGTGCTGAGCAGCTCTTGGTAAGCTTTCAGAGCTAGATGCATTCTGAAAGAAAAGGGTCTTTTTTAGCTGTAGTATGCAATCATTTTTGTCTTATTGGTTATTAAACACCATAAATCAGTCTGAGCATTCTCATCCTGGCAGTTACTAAATGACTAAATCACTCTGGTCTGGAGGGGCTTCTGCACAGGACCAAAAGAAGCTGCAGAAGGTTGTAAACCTAGTCAGCTCCATCTTGGGCACTAGCCTACAAACAATTTGTACCCAGGACATTTTTAGGGAGCGGTGTCTCAGAAAGGCAGCGTCCATTATTAGGGTCCTCCAGCACCCAGTGCATGCCCTTTTCTCACTGTTACCATCAGGTAAGAGGTACAGAAGCCTGAAGGCACACACTCAACAATTCAGGAACAACTTCTTCCCCTCTGCCATCTGATTTCTAATGGACATTGAAGCTTTGGACACTACCTCACTTTTTTAATATACAGTATTTCTGTTTTTGCACTTTTTAATCTATTCAATATACGTAATTGATCTACCTGTCTATTTATTTATTTATTTATTTATTCTTACCCTTTTTTTATAATTTTCTACAAACTACAACGAAGAAAAGAGAATCAATTATATAGAAGGATCATTGCCATATAAACAAAAATAACAATACGTCTTAACAAATGAGCAAGTCACCCATAGTAAAAAAGGAAAAAAAAGAAAGAAAAGCACCCAATCTATCACCTATCCAACTCCAAGCCAACCATTATATGAGATACACTTTTATTACCCCAGAACTACATATTGTAATAAAAAAAAGGGGCAGCCTGCTACCTGATCAGAAAAAAACAAAAGTAAAAAAAAAGCTGGAAATGTAGGGTCTGATTATCAAGGGAAAAAAGAACAAACACCTGTCAATCTAGGTGAGAGTTATGAAAATATTCGAGAAAAGATCCCCACACCCTATGGAACTTTATGTCCAAATTAGAAAGTGAGTAGTGAATCTTTTCAAGATCTAAACAAGACATAATATCCCTAAGCCATTGAGCATGGGTAGGGGGAACTACATCTCTCCATTTAAGCAGTACTGCTCGTCTGGCTAGAAGAGAGGCAAAAGACAATGTTTGTTGTTTAGCCGGGGTCAAATGCTTGTCAGGGTCTCGAAGAATACCAAAAAGAGCAATCAAAGGATCAGGTTCCAAATGACAATTTAATATAGAAGATAAAGTTTAAAAAAATCTTTCCAAAATTTTTCCAGAGTAGGACAGGCCCAATACAAATGGAAAAGGGAGGCCTCACCTCCTTTGCATTTGTCACACCAGGGACTAATATCAGGATAGAACTTCGCCAGTTTGGTTTTGGACAGATGAGCCCTGTGGACAACTTTAAACTGCAGGAGACAATGGCGAGCACATAAGGAGATTGAACTGATGGATTTAAGAATTGAATCCCAAACCTTGTCGGACAAAGAAAAACGTAAGTCATGCTCCCAAGCAGTTTTAATTTTATCACAAGGGGCTTGTCTGAGAATCATAAATTTAACATGAATAGTAGAAATTACGCCTTTGCCCAAGGGGTTCATTTGAAGAAACAAGTCTACAACATTTTTATCAGGTTGTTCAGGAAAATGTGGTATTAAAGGGCTAATAAAATGTCTAATTTGAAGGTATCTAAAAAAGTGAGTATTCGGTAAATTAAACTTTATCGACAACTGTTCAAAAGATGCAAACCGATTGTCTATAAAAAGATCTTCAAAACGCCTGATACCTCTCCTACACCAGTCTTGGAATGTGGAATCCTGCATAGACGGTTGAAATAAATGATTGTATAGGATAGGACTAGAGAGGGCAAAACTATAAAGACCATGGTATTTTCTAAATTGAGCCCATATTCTCAGAGTATGTCTGATTACAGGATTAATAATAGATTTTGGCAATTGGCAAGGAAGAACAAATCCAAGTAAAGCTGGAATTGATAATTTCTTATAAGCGTTTAATTCCATTGCCACCCATGTTGGACAAGCAGACTGATTATAAAAGTAGGACCAAAAGATAATATTGTGAATATTGGCTGCCCAATAATATGAACAAAGATTAGGCAACGCCAAGCCGCCTTCTCTTTTAGGCTCTTGGAGATGAGCTTTATTGAGTCTGGGCTGTTTACCCTTCCATAGGTATGACGAGATAATAGAATCTAAAGGATCAAAAAAAACTTTAGGAATAAATATAGGTAAAGATTGAAATAAGTATAAAAATTTAGGGAGAATATACATTTTAGTTACATTAATTCACCCAATTAAAGACATGGACAGAGGTGACCACTGTGCTAATCTCTGTTTTGTAAAATTTAAAAGATTATTGAAATTCTTATCGAACAGTCGATTATAGTTCCTTGTTACGATAATACCAAGATAAGTAAAACAATTGTTTACTACTTTAAAAAGGAGATTGTGAAATTCTAATTCTTGTGCTTCCTTATTTATTGGAAAAAGTTCACTCTTATGTAGATTAAGTTTGTATCCGGGTAACTGACTAAACTTATTGAGAAGTGAAAACAACAAAGGTAAGGAGGTGGTTGGGTTTGACATAAAAAGTAACAAATCATTGGTGTATAGAGAGACTTTGTGCTCAAAACCGCCCCTCCAGATCCCAGTCAGTTCAGTACAACTGCGAAACGCAATTGCCAATGGCTCGATAGCCAGAACAAATAACAGAGGACTTAAAGGGCATCCCTGTCGGGTGCCACGTTTAAGATCAAACGGTTGGGATTGCTGGGAATTAGTCAAAACTGATGCAATTGGATGGGAATACAGTAACTTAATCCACTTAATAAAATTATATCCAAAATCAAATTTTTCTAAAACCGCAAATAAATAGTGCCACTCCACCTGATCAAACACTTTTTCGGCATCAAGAGAGATAACACATTCAGGGGTCCCTAATGACGATGAATATAGAATATTAAAAAGACGTCTAATATTGAAAAAGGGAAGGCGATTTTTAATAAAGCCAGATTGATCCTCAGAAACAATTAAGGGTAAAATAGTCTCCAGCCTACAGGCCAAAACTTTAGTTAAAATTTTAGCATCTACAGTTAATAGAGAAATCGGCCTGTATGAAGCACATTCTAATGGATCCTTGCCTTTTTTCACTAAAAGAATGATACAAGACTCATCAAATGACGCAGGCAATTTATTTTGTTTAAAAGAATCAGAAAAAACTAAACTAAGTTGGGATAAGAGCAATGAGGAAAGTGATTTATAAAATTCTGTAGAGAACCCATCAGGACCAGGAAATTTACCAGGCTGCAAAGCAGAAATAGCAGAGGATATTTCCTCTAAGGATAATGGCTCATTCAATTTATGTTTAAGATCAGAAGAAAGTTTAGGAATATTTAAACTATCTAAAAATTGCATAACAGTAGTATTACCATTAAAGGACTCAGAGGTGTAAAGTTGAGAGTAAAAATTCCTGAGTGTATCATGAATTTCAGACTGGTCCACTCTAATATTCCATTACTCATTTGAATTTTAGTGATGTGTTGTTTTGCTTTAGAGTGCCTAAGCTGGTTAACTAAGGACTTACCAGATTTACCCCCGTGAATATAGAACTTACTCCGACTGCCCAAAAGTTGGCGTTCAATTGGATAAGTAGAAATAAGATTAAATTTAGTTTGAAGTTCCATTTTTTTCTTATATAACTCCGGATCCTTGACCTGGGCGTATAATTGGTCTATAGCTTTGATCTGATTGTTCAGTTCCAAATGTTCTTTGTGAGTCTTTCTTTTCAAATTTGGTGTGTAGGAAATTATTTGACCTCTTAGATATGCTTTCATTGCGTCCCAAACCACCTGACGAGAGGTTTTAGGTAGTGCATTAGTATTTAAAAAGAAAGTTATCTCATCCTCCATAAATTTTACCAAGTCATTATCCGACAACAAGGTCGGATTAAAACACCAGTGTTTATTTACTTGAGGGAGGCCAGGGAGAACTATGGACAATGTAAGTGGGGCATGATCTGAAATTAATATACTCTTATAGTCACAAGAACGGATGGATGGGATCAATTGATTATCAATTAAAAAATAGTCGACTCTAGTAAATTTCTGGTGAAAAGCAGATTTACTTAATTGTCTAAGGATAAAAGAAGATCTGTCCAAAACTGGATCCAGCCAACAGTTAAGTCATCACCCAATATAAGAGGGTATGAACTTAGTTCTGGCAATGAAGAAAAAAAACGGTCAAAAAACCCTACATCACCTGAGTTAGGAGCGTAAAGGTTGGCTAAGACCACCTGTGTATTATAAAGTTTCCCCGAAACAATAATAAAACAACCATTAGGATCAGATCTTATTATGAAGCTCAAAACAAACATTTTTGTTTATAAGAATTGAAACGTCCCTCGCCTTGGCTTGAAAAGTTGAATGAAAGTGTTGTCCTGCCCATCGTGCAATAAGACAAGAATTATCTGAGTGACGAATACATGTAAAAAGACTACCTCTGCTCTAAGCTGTTTAAGATGTGCGAACACTCTGCCCCTTTTAACCGGATGATTCAAACCCTTAACATTCCAGCTGACAAAGTTCAATGGACTAGCCATTGAACATAAGAAAAAAAAGGATAGCAGGCATTAAACCATATCTGAAATTTATATGTAATTCTGAGGCAAAAGTATAGAAGAAAAAAAACAGGATGAAATTACATCCTGTATAGTACAAATATATCAAAATTCCATATATAATATTAGCATTGGAGTTCCCACCCACACCCTCTAAACCTACAAGAAAGCTGCAAATATAAAGCAGCAAGCTCTCCCCGAGAAAAACTAACCCCCTACTGGACTTCCAATTAGGTAACATCTTAATTATCTCCACTCCAACTGTTGATACAGTAATGGAAATAAACACCAAAAAGCTTTAAGAGTTACAAAGATTTACCTTAACAAGAAAAAACAATACATTCAAAGTTTGTAAATCTTAAAGTATAATAATGGTCTAAAAAAATCTTTACCCCAACCCTCCCGCTAGAGTTGATAAACCGAAAAAAAAAGATAATCTATAAACTCAGTTAAACAGAAAAAAAAACTTTAATGTCAAAGAAGTAATCCAACCGAATCGTAAAAATAAGAAAAAAAACACAAACAGCATCTTGAAACACAGGAAAAAAAACACCAAAGAAAAATCCATTCGAGAGAAATTTGATCCAAACCCGAAACTGAGTTTAAAGGTACAGCATCGACTGCTGCTTAAAGTTAAAATAATCTAACAGGAGAGAAAAAAATCATCACCTTTAAAGAACTAAAATTATGTAAAATAGAAACTAAAATTGAGAAAATGGAAAAAAAAACACTTCAATAGGACAATGCAACATAATTAAGCTACTAATCAAATAGATGCGACAACAGCTACATATTAAATTTAAAAAAGGAAGTATCAAGATTTGTAGAAATTGGAGACTGGTCTGAAAAGAAAAACAAAAAACCATTCAAAGACGTCGTCACTTCACGAATCGATATCAATTTTTTAATGCAACACCGACTCCATTTTGAAATAAAGTCTCCAAAGACCTTTAAGAGGTGTCTAATTACATAGTTTCACAGTCAGCTCTATTTAAGGAAAATGAAAATGTCCATACTGAAAAATATAGAAATAAAGATTAGAATATTAGAAAAAAATAACCGTTATCTAAACAGAAACTAAAAAGGCTGAAAAGAAAAAAAAAATCATATCATATCATATCTGAGGAACTCGAAGTAGCAGATAGGCTATCAATGAAGGTCTGCGCCTCTGTAACTGAATCGAAACGTTTAAAATCGCCGTTCCTAAGCTTGATTCGGAGCCGGGCTGGATAAGTGAGAGACGGATGAAGTCCACGATCGTAGAGAACTTTCATTACTCCTCTGTATTCAGCACGTTGACTCATAACTTGAGGTGCATAGTCCTCTATTAAACGGATAGCATGACCTTTATATTGAAGCGTTTTACGTCGGAGAGCTTCTTTAATTAGTAAATCCTTGATCTAGTAACGATGGAGGCAAATTATCACTGGACGTGGTCTCTGGCCTTCCGCTGAGCGAGATGTAAAGATACGGTGCACTCGATCAATCTCTGGAGGACTGGAAAGTATTTCACTTCCAAAAATCTCACATAGAAAGTTTGAGAAAAATTCGACAGGAGATTCCCCTTCAACAGTCTCAGGCAAGCCGAGAATTCAAAGATTTTGGTGTCTACTCCTGCTTTCAAGGTCCATAACTTTAAGAGTTAACTTGCTATTATGCTCCTTTAGGGTAGAGCAAACTCTTTCCAGGTCTTTACAAGGACGGTCTAGTTTCTCTGTGACTTTTTCAACAGGGATGAACGTTGAGCGTGATTCTCCAGTGTAGAGTTGATTTTATCCAGTTTCAGTTCCAACGAACTAAATTGAGAAAACATATCTTGTCGGGTTTGTTCTAACAGTGACACTATTTCACTCAAGGTTGCTCCCGATGAAAGGTCTTTTTTTTCTGATTTACTAGGCTTAGATACACTAATTGTGCAGCCAGCAACTTCAATAGTAGGAGGAAGAGTCAGAAATAAATGCAGGTATATGAAATGGAGCGGAGCAATAGTTTTAGCGACTTAAGCTACCGCCATCCTAACTGGAAGTCCCACTTGTCTATTTATTATGTTTTATTTTATCTATTATTATTTTTTTCTCTCTCTGCTAGATTACATATTGCATTGAACTGCTGCTGCTAAGTTAACAAATTTCACGACACATGCCAGTGATAATAAACCTGATTCTGAGCAGAAAAATTTGGAAGGAAAGATTGTACCTTGGCATAAACAAAGATTTTACCCATCACTTAACTTACTCTATAATTACAACAGGTTATGATAGTTAAAATGAACAGTTACATTGTAGAGCCAAAAATAATTAGCCAATGCTATCCCAATCAGTACATATGATGTCCAGTTCAAAACTGAGCTAGTGACTTAATATTATACATTTAATCCAGTTTATTCTGTATTAAGTTACATCAACATAATAACTCAGGAGACAAGACCATGCAACAATCGTGGGTTAAAAGAGAAAAATCAATGAGTTCCTACTTGGGCACTGCGCTAGAGATCAGGGAGCAGCTACAGGACTATAACTCAGGAAAAATTAATGAAACGGGAAGAAAATTAGGGAAGAAAAACAAACGTAATGTCATAAATGCAGCCAAGTGGAATGCAAGAACTTAATATATTTGACAGTTCTTTACACCACCCCTCCCCAAAGAGAGATAGAAATAAAGGCATATTCCTTCGCCCTTTGGAATCAGTTTGCCTTACCGTCTTGACCAAGAACTAGCCGCTGCCTTGTCAGTTAGCATCATCTCATAGTAGTTGGTGATATTACGCTCCACAAAGTGAAACGCTCGAATGGTGACAGTCTCGGATACTAGTTCAGGGCGGAATCTATACACCCTGTTGAACCTCATGAAGAAGGGCATGGCCCAGAGGTAGTAGGTCTCATCATGCTGCTGTGCTTTTTCACGTATGAGATTGTCCTATAAATGGAATGAGCACACAGTTATAGATTAAAGCATTATTTATGTATGCACACAGTTCCCATTTAGTTGCAGTGTTATTTCAGTTACGAGTGGCCAAAATATCTAACTGTATAAGCTATGCTTCCTATCAGCATTGGGAAGTTAAGTTACAAAAACAAAACAATTCTGCACCCCAATCCAACAACTATTTTTCAAAACATTGTTTGTAAACAGGAATAAAGTCGCATACACCTTACCGACTTACCTTTACTATGTACATCAATCTGTTATAACAGTTCTCCAAGAAATCAACACAAAATTCCTTCAGGAACAACCTCACATTCAGAGCAGAACGCCGCTTGCTCTCCACCTCTACTGCAGCCTGTTTCCTCTTTGGAACTTTGCTGGTCTTCTTGCCACAATCGTGACTGTAGTTTTTAACCTAAGAAAATGCATAAATAATAATTAAATAAATATCAAAACTGATCAAGCATTAGAGTGAAAATCAAAACTACAACAATTCCAATCCTGACTTTCTGCAACCCACATATCATGCATTTAGAGTAGCAAGTAATTGGTCTGACACAAGAGCAGAGGATACAATACTTATATAAAATTACTATTTTAAAATTGTCTTCTATTCACTTGAACATCATTCAAGGCAAGAAGTTATTCACTAGCTCACTGAACACAATAAAACAATATACTGCTGATCTCCTGGGACTTTAACACACAACAGTCTCTAGAGTTTACAGAGAATGGTGCGAAAAACATCCAGTGAGTGGCAGTTCTATCAGCAAAAGTGTCTTATTATTGTCTTTTTTTCTTATGATCACAAGACCCTTTTGGACCGTGGTAATGTAGAAACTGCAAGTCCAGTTCACTGGTTTGTTGGTGAGACTGACGGCAGGGGAACTGCGTGGCCTCAGTTGCCGCGCAGCGGGCATCCTTGCTGGGTTGGGGGCTAGCCCTTCTCATCGGTGCTACCCTCCAGTATTCACTTGGTGGAAGACAAGCCAAATTGTGTTTGTCTGCAGCTGCGAGATGAGGAACTGCTGCAGAAAACGTGGTTCCAGGACAACATCTCATGCACCATCATTCTACAGCCCATGACACTCATGGACTTGGGCTAGATTATTACTATTATTATTATTATTATCTTTTACTGCTATTGTAATTAGAAACATAGAAAATAGGTGCAGGAGTAGGCCATTTGGCCCTTCAAACCTGCACCGTCATTCAGTATGATCATGGCTGATCATCCAACTCAGAACCCTGTACCTGCTTTCTCTCCATACCCCCTGATCCCTTTTGCCACAAGGGCCATATCTAACTTCCTCTTAAATATAGCCAATGAACTGGCCTCAACTGTTTCCTGTGGCAGAGAATTCCACAGATTCACCACTCTCTGTGTGAAGAAGTTTTTCCTCATCTCGGTCCTAAAAGGCTTCCCCTTTATCCTTAAACTGTGACTCCTCGTTCTGGACTTCCCCAACATCGAAAACAATCTTCCTGCATCTAGCCTGTCCAATCCCTTTAGAATTTTATACGTTTCAATAAGATCCCCCCTCAATCTTCTAAATTCCAGTGAGTATAAGCCTAGTCAATCCAGTCTTTCTTCATATGAAAGTCCTGCCATCCCAGGAATCTGGTGAACCTTCTCTGTACTCACTCTATGGCAAGAATGTCTTTCCTCAGATTAGGGGACCAAAACTGCACACAATATTCTAGGTGCAGTCTCACCAAGGCCTTGTACAACTGCAGTAGAACCTCCCTGCTCCTGTACTCAAATCCTTTTGCTATGAATGCCAACATACCATTTGCCTTTTTCACCGCCTGCTGTACCTGCATGCCCACCTTCAATGACTGGTGTACAATGACACACAGGTCTCGTTGCATTTCCCCTTTTCCTAATCGGCCACTGTTCAGATAATAATCTGTTTTCCTGTTCTTGCAACCAAAGTGGACAACCTCACATTTATTCACATTAAATTGCATCTGCCATGAATTTGCCCACTCACCTAACCTATCCAAGTCACCCTGCATCCTCTTAGCATCCTCCTCACAGCTAACACCGCCGCCCAGCTTCATGTCATCCACAAACTTGGAGATGCTGCAATTAATTCCCTCGTCTAAATCATTAATATATACTGTAAACAACTGGGGTCCCAGCACTGAGCCTTGTGGTACCCCACTAGTCACTGCCTGCCATTCTGAAAAGGTCCCGTTTACTCCCACTCTTTGCTTCCTGTCTGCCAACCAATTCTCTATCCACATCAATACCATACCCCCAATACCATGTGCTTTAAGTTTGCACACTAATCTCCTATGTGGGACCTTGTCAAAAGCCTTTTGAAAATCTAAATATACCACATCCACTGGCCCTCCCCTATCCACTCTACTAGTTACATCTTCAAAAAATTCTATAAGATTCATCAGACATGATTTTCCTTTCACAAATCCATGCTGACTTTGTCCGATGATTTCACCTCTTTCCAAATGTGCTGTTATCACATCTTTGATAACTGACTCTAGCATTTTCCCCACCACTGATGTCAGACTAACCAGTCTATAATTATGTGCCTTGTGCTATGTGTGACTGTTGGGACTGGGATTTGTTACTACAAACCATTAAACAAATTCAAAGGAAGACACAGGAATCCAAAATGTGAGTTTAACTTCAGGTTTACTTTAAGTGAGGTGCGCACATATCACGTGGTAGCGTGATAGTGTATGCAATTCATGTATTTATACATATAATCTGTAATTATTGAAACAAACAATGCTTAAACAATATATTTACAATATTACTTAAATATTAAATACACAACACTGCACCGTGGACCGCTGTTTCGTTTAGCTCTATTCACATGTATAGTTGAATGACAATTAAACTTGAACTTAAGCTGCTGCTACCAACTCCATCTCTAAATGCCAATTATAGTAAATAGACCAAACACTTGTAACGTTTTCACTCACCTTGTGAACTCCCATGTGACAAACAACATCCCTATTTGCAATTGATTTCAAGCCTTGTATGAGGTATGTTCCCCCAAAACGGGAATGCCTAAAGTAAATAAAGCAGGTTTTTAACAAAATAAATTACATTTAAAAAGGCTTCAAAAATATTGTGTACATACAGTAGTTGTAGGTGTACATGTAATGGGTGGAAAGCAGGGAGACCCACGGTTCCCCAGGAGGGAGGAAGGGTCAGGATTAGAAGGATTTTTACAATACCTGCTTGTTCTGCAGCACTGCCAAAGAATGGGATAGACAAAGAAAAGTAGAAATATAGAACATTACAGAACAGTATAGGCCTTTTAGCCCACAATTTTGTGCCAACCTTTTAACCTACTCAACATTAATCTAACTTTCCCCTTCCTCCATAGCACTCCATCGTTCTATCAACCATGTGACTAAGAGCCACTTAAATGTCCCTAACGTATCTCCCTCTACACCACCCTTGGCAGTGCATTCCATGCACCTACCATGTTCTGAGTTTTTAAAAAAACTACCTGACATCCCTTATAACTTACTTTAAAATTATGCCTCCTTGTATTAGCCATTCCCACCCTGGGAAAAAGTTTGACTATCCATGAGATCGCTACCTCTTAACAGCTTGACAACCTCTATCAAGTCACTTCTCATCCTCCTTTGCCCTAAAGAAAAATACCCTTGCTCTCTCAATCTATCCTCACGGCAGCATCCTGGTAAATCTGGCACCCTCTCTTCAGCTTCCACATTCTTCCTACAACGAGGTGACCAGAATTGACCATAATATTCCAAGTGAGTTCTAGCCAGAATTGTAAAGAGTTGCAACATTATCTTGCAGCTTTTACACTTAATTCCCTGAGTAACACAACATTCATCTTCTTAAACATCCTACCAACTTGCATGGCAACATCTATGGACATGGACCCCAAGATCCCTCTGTTCCTCTACACTGCCAAGAATCCTGTCATTAATCCTGTACTCTGTCTTCAAGTTCAAACTTCCTTTCCAATATTTTTATTAGTTTCTTCATAGAGGAATACTGAGTACAAGAAAGTGTATATAAGAGGTCAGAAAAGACTTTTTAAAAACACCAGTTACATTATATCTGTTCATAATAACAATTACATTAACCCATATTCATATAAGTTAATCAATAGTTATATTAAACTATACTAATTTATTACAAAAGAATAAAAAATCTAACCCGTACCAAGAACAAAGCTGTTCATTAAGGAGAAAAGAAGGTAAATACCTTCTTCTAGAATAAGAATTAATAATAGCCAACATCTGAGTTTAAATAACAAATTGAAGGTTTTAAAAATAATTCAGAAAAGGTCCCCACAATGTTTGAAAGTCTTGACGAGAATCAGAAATTGAACCATGAATCTTCTCTAAATCTAAACATGACATAATGTCGCATAACCATTGAGCATGAGTAGGAGGAAAAACATCTTTCCATTTAAACAAAAGCGTCCTCATAACTATAAGAGAGCCAAAGGCCAAAATATGTAAATCAGATGCTTTCAGCTTAATATCTTGTCCTGCAACAATACCAAAAAGGGTCATTGGAGGATTAGGCTTAAAATTGACTTTAAAGAGTAAGGAAAAAGTTTGAAAAACTTCCTTTCAATATTTTTCAAGATTCGGGCAGGACCAAAACATATAAATTAATGAGGCTTCTCCATTATTACATCTGTCACAGTAGGGAGATATATCTGAATAAAAATGAGATAGCTTATCCTTAGTCATATGGGCTCTATGTACCACCTTAAATTGTATGAGGGAATGACGAGCACATAGCGATGAAGTATTAACCAGTTTAAAAATTTCATTCCACGTTTCCTCAGATATCGATGTTTGTAAATCGTGTTCCCAAAGATTCTTAATTTTGTCTAAAGGAACATTCCTCGTCTCCAGTAACATACCATAAATCTTAGATATTGAACCATTATGAACCAGTCTGGAGGTTTAGCCTTACCTAATTTTAGGTTTTATTACTGGTCAGTTAATATACGATATCTTACGTTTTGGCTATACTATATTAATTGTGTAGACTGTCTGGTATGGGTTTCTTTAGAAGCTAACTCTGTTAATAAATTTTCTATTATTTCTCTTCTTGGATCCTCACTTCCTTTATCTGTAAGTAAACTAATTGTTAACTTAATAGTTAAACATACTCTGAGGATCTGGATACAATTTAGGAAACACTTTGTTTTATTGAGCTTCTTCCTTTCAAGCCCCATTTATTCTAATTTTTTTTAAACCCTCTATGATTGATTTAGTTTTTAAGGAATGGGACAGATTGAGTATTAAATGTTTCTGGAATCTGTTTGTTGGAGGTAACATTTGTTCATTTGAGCAATTGTCGGCTAAATAGTTTACCCAAAACTCACCTTTTTAGATATTTACAAATTAGAGACTTTTTAATATCTCAATTATGTACATTCCCTATAAGCTTAGATAAGAACTTACTAGAAGTTCAAACTTCCAAAGTGTTTCACTTCACACTTTTCCAGATTCTCAGCACAGCTCTGTATTCTTTCAATGTCCTGTTGTAGCCTACAACCATCTTCTGCACTATCAACACCACCACCAATCTTATGTCATCTGCAAACTTACAAACCCACCCTTCCACCTCCTTATCCAAATTATTTATAAAAATCACAAAGAGCAGGGTCCCAGTTCAGACCTGTGCAGAACACCACTGGTCACCAACCTCCAGCAGAAAACGCTCCATCTACTTCCACCCTCTGCCTTCTAAGGGGAAGCCAATTCTGAATCCACACAGACAAGCTTCCCTGGATCCCATGCCTTCTGACTTTCTCAATGAACCGACTGTGTGAAATCATACACCTTACTAAAATTGATGTACACCACATCCACTGCTTTACCTTCATCAATTTGAACTGTGGCCAATCAGTGAGCGGGCGCGCGAGAAGAGGTGACTTCACACAGGTCTGTGACCAAAGAGTAAAAAAAGCAGCACTTCACAGTGACTTCTGGAGTTTGAACTGCGACCAATCAGTGAACAGGTTTCATTAACAAAAACGAATAAAAGTAAGACAGGGCAAGTGGAGTGGCAATTGTGTGAGTGGGCCAGTGTTAAGAGTGGCTTTGGCTCCTCAGGCTTGGGCCAGGTAAGCATCTGGTAAGTTTCTTCTTCTTTCTTCGACTGTTAGGGAACAGTTAGAGCAGTGAAAATGGCTCTAGGGGCTGTGTGTGTTCTTTGTGTGAGGTGTGGGAATTCTGGGAGACCTCCAGCCTCTCACATAACCACATCTGCACCAGGTACACCGAGCTGCAGCTTGAAGACTCTCTAAGGGAGACTGAAGAAGTGATAGATAGAGTTACAGGGAGGTAGTAACTGCTATTTTGCAGGAGTGACTGTCAAGAGAAGAAAGGGAAGTGGGCAGCCAGTACTATATACCTGTGGCTTTTTAGAGCAGCTTGAGGTTGAGCCCATAGGGAGATCAGCTATTCTGGATTGGGTATGGTGCAATGAACCAGAATTAAATAGAGAGCTTAAAATCAAAGAACCCTTGGGCCAGTCATCATAATATGATAGAATTCACCCTGCAACTTGAGGAGATGTTAATGTCAGATGTATTGGTATGACTAAGCAGTAAAGGGAATTACAGAGACATGAGAGAGGAGCTGGCCAAAGTTGATTGGAAGGGGACAAAAGTATGGATGATGGCAGAACAGCATCGGCTGGAGTTTCTGGGAGAAATTTGGAAGGCACAGGATAGATACATCACAAAGAAGTAGTATTCTAAAGGCAGGATGACACAACCGAGGCTGACAAGTCAAAGCCAACATAAGAGCCAAAGAGAGGGCAGGAGGTACCTAATAAAGTAGCCTCTGACTGTATAATTACTCCGCTCTCCAATCAAATCAGATTTAGACAGAGTAAGATACAACCCAATTTGAATACCTATCATTGTAGTTTCCACTATCAATCTCATCAATTACTTCATCAGAAAACATGACGGAATTTGTTTTCTCTGCATCTGAGAACAGTTCTTAAGTGGAGGGCTATGTCGGAGGAAAGGGTTAAATTGATTGCAGAGTAGGTTAAAAGGTCTCACATTGTGGACCAAAGGACCTATACTGTGCTGCTGTAATATTCCATCTTCTAAATGGAAGTACGTACAACAGCAATCTTGAAGGCGAGACCCAATTCAATCAATTCCAATTCGTGTACTAGTCAAAAATCACAACACTCCAACAAGCCTTACTGAAAATATTACTGTCACAGTCAAAATGTACAAAAATATACTTGATATATAAGTATTTACCCTTCCAGCATTGACACCCATGAATGTGCATTCTATAACATTATTGGTTATAGCTGCTTTCTACAACAGACTTTTCAGAACATTTCCAGTTGATTCCATTTTTTTAAAATAGGGATGAGGGATTTGAGATACATGGAGAGACTGGAGTAGCTGAATTATTCCCCTTATAGCATAAGAGATCAGTAACAAACTGATGCAGAGTGAAGATAATTGACAAGTAACAAAGGAAATCAAAAAGGTTCATGTCAGCGCTTATGATCTGAAATGTTTTCTGTAAAAGGGCAAATGTAGTAGGATATTTCAAATGCAATTCAGATAATCACAAAGGAGTAAAATGTATGGATGGGGGGAGAAAGGGGATGAGGAGGAATGATAACAATAGTAAAAACACTTCAAAGGAACCAGAAAGTGCACAAGCCTCTTTCTGTGCTTTGATATACTATCATTTGAAGGCCACACTAATTCTCCAATCAAGTACAGCAACCCACTAGGGCATCTATCCAATTGTGCTATAATATTTCATACATTTCACTTCTCACCTGGTCCCCCTTTCGAAAGTTCTCTTCTTCTTTGCAGCCAGCTCTCTCTGCTTTAAGATTTCAAGCTCTCTGGACTCGTTCTCTTTCTGCTGTTCAGTCTTTACTTGCCCTGTGGTGGCAAGTTGTTCAGGGTTCTGCAGGAAAAATTCCAAAATAATCATTCTATTCAAATTTCTGACCCTCAGTTCACCAAAACTGAGCCATGGCAAGAGTTTTTGTTGAGCTTAGGATTCATGATTGTTTTGTATTAGTTGGTTTACAACTAATAAAAGATACCATCTCATTCAAGATAGATCCACAGCTTTGATGTTGCATTGTACTGATCTCAAGTGGGAAGTACACTGCAACTGGAAGTACACCTTAACGATATTCAAAAAAAAACGGAAAATTGGGTAGTGGGCAGAAAACAAATTGAAAAGTTTGGGCAGCATGGCAGCACAACACTATTACAGCATCAGCAACCCGGGTACAATCCCGCTATTGTCTGTAAGGAATTTGCATATTCTCCCATGACTGCATAGTGTTTCCTCCTGGTGCTCCTAATTACTCACATGGACGTAACTGGGTGGCGCAGGCTCGTTGGGCTGGAAGGGCCTGTTACTATGCTGTATCTCAAAATAAAAAAAAAAGTACTCAGTCCTTGATCCACAAATCAACCTTTACCCAGGCTAGCTGTCACGCCACTTGCAAAATGATTACAGGTTTACCCCGCTATCCGAAGGTAGAGCGTTCCTATGAAACCGTTTGTAAGCCGAAATGGCATAAAGCGAAGAAGCAATTACCATTAATTTATATGGGAAAATTTTTGAGCGTTCCCAAACCCAAAAAATAACCTACCAACTGATACCAAATAGCACATAAAACCTAAAACACGAACATATAGTAAAAGCAGGAATGATATGATAAATACACAGCCTATGTAAAGTGGAAATAACGTATGTACAGTGTAGTTTCACTTATCAAAATCCGGAAGACAGCGACCTGAAATCGATTTGGAGAAAAAAAAAATCGACACATACACGCCTACGCACGTACATGAGTACGCACATACACGCATGCGCACACAACTGCCCGCACAAGGCTTCACGGTCATGGTAGTCTTTCTTGGGGTAAACACACGTATAAAGCGTGCGTCTTTTTTTCATAAAAGTGAAAATCCTCTTTGGTTAGCAAAGACAGGTATTAATGTAGGTCTTTCATAACAGCAAGCTGTCGTAAAGCAGACGTTTGAAAAACAGGGGACAGCTGTATTGGGATATGCTCAAGGGCAGCTCTGTGCACTTATATAAGCACATTCAGAGCCTCAATATGCACTGACAATATCAGTCTAGATATTTCGAGTTCAAGCCACTGGAGTGGGGCTTGAACCCAGGAATTACTGACAAAGAGAAGTGCTAGTGATGGAAGCACAGCTCACCTGCAGCCTCCATCCCCATCACGTCTCTGAGATCAGGGAATGCGGGTGCAAGAATAAGAGCACAGACCATGGTCTGCCATTACACGTTAATACAAAGAACTTTAATTGTAGCCAAAATGCACTATTACTAAACCAATTCCACCACCCTTCATGCCTCCAATCAAACACTAACCTGATTTCTGAACATGAGGGAGATTATCTCTAGTATGTGCATGGCCCACTGTTGCTCATCCTGGGAAGCAGCCAAGAACTTGATTAGATCATCCATCCCACTCATGTGAATGGCCCATAACACCTTATCGTGCACGCTGGCATCATCATCAACATTCTGCAGGAAAATAAAATTAGACACTAATGATAGAAAAGATATAAAATTACTGAAAAAAATTAAACACATAAGAGAAAGCAAAATTAAGGTGCTGTGGTTCAGGACAACTTGTTTGCCAAATGATTATTTTGTTGAAAACAAAGGGGAAGGTCAGCCATTTTCCCCTATCTCTTTGCAACATAGAGACAGTTCCCTCCCAATATTCCCAACCTGAGAGCATAGATCAATCAGAGAGTCACAGTACAGTACTGTGGTACATTCAGATGAAGGTAGTTAGATCTTAGGACTGGGTTACCTGAAGGTGTGTGGCAAAAAAGACGCAATCAAGGACTGAAAACTAGGAAAAAGAATTAGTTTGGATTTCTGCCCTGATCACCATTCCCCGATGTTAGCTGAGGAATGTACAAGTAGGAATGTGGTGTGTGTAGCTGATTCATTCATCTCTTGTTGCAACAAAATACTTCGGCTCAAACATGAAGGATGTGCATGCACATAGATAAGACGATAACAGCAGATGAAATCAAATACCAATGACTGTGAAGCAAAATGTATTGAAGAGTTTGTTGATGTTAATGGAGCTTTTTAAGAGCTTTTAATTATTGATATTGCTAATTTTCTCAGAAAGAGTTTGATATAATTTAACAGTTTAAGTGAATAGTTATCAGAAATAGAATAGCACAACGAGCAAGATTAAGAAAGCTCTGTGACGTGAACGTACTTTTCGACCACTAAATTCTGCGATTGGAGATTTAATGTGAACATCACAGCATCAGAGAAACTAAACATATCTACAGTACTTCCTAAATAAAGCGACAGTTCATGAATCATAAAGTGAATTAGCTTTCAACTGAGCTTTAGTACTTGTGGTAATAAACACAAGACTTGTCAAACTAATTATGCCATTTTAGAGTTATAGAGCACTACAGCATACAAAAAGGTTCTTTGGTCCATCTAGTCTGTGCCAAATTGTTTTTCTGCCTAGTCTTATCAAGCTGCACCTGGACCATAGCCATCTATAACCCTCCCATCCACGTACTTACCCAAACATCTCTTAAAAGTTGAAATCGAACCTGCATCCACCACCTCCACCAGCAGCTTGTTTCACACTCTCACCATCCTCTCAGATGTTCCCCTTAAATATTTCACCTATACTCTCATTTTAGTCTCACTCAACCTCGGTGGGGAAAGCCTGCTTACACTTACACTATCTATAACCCCGCATAACATTGTACACCTGTATTAAATCACCCCACATTCTCCTGTGCTCTTGGGACTAAAGTCCTAACCTATTCAACCTTTCCCAATAACACAAATCCTCAAGTCCCAGTAACATCCTTGCAAGTTTTTTTCTGTACACTTTCAATCTTATTTACATCATTCCTGTAGTCAGGTGACCAGAACTACACATGATACTCCAAATTTGACCTCGCCAACATCTTATACATCTTCAACATAACATCCCAACTCCTATACTCAATACTGATTTAGGAAGACCAATGTGCCAGAAATTCTCTTTGACAATATCTACCTGACACCACTTTCAATGAATTATGGATCTGTATTCCCAAACCCCTCTCTTCTAGCGTACTCCTCAGTGCCCTACATGATCTACAAGATGGAGGCACTCATGGATCCAACAGTCACTCTTGCTCCAATCAGCAGTGAAACTTTGTGTCCTGTCCATTTCTATGACCAAAACATTAACAACAGTAAAATCTGCAACTCTACCTCACTAACGAGCAAAATAACAAAGGTGCTGCACAGTTACAGGGTGCAGGTCTACTACAGCTACTCGGGGAAGCAGTCATCGGAAGCGGTAGGCTCGAACGTAGAAGTGTGGTAAGTACACCGGTATAAAAGTGAGACTTAGAGTGGATTTCTTCAGGCCCGCACTCCCGCCAATTCTACTCACTAACATTTGATCACTGGAAAATAAACTGGATTAGCTGCATCTGAAGCAGTGGAAGATAAAGCACTGCTGCACACTCATCTTGACAGAAAAGTGACTTCAAGACGTCGTTCCAGACTCAGCCATCCAGCTAGAAGTCCTATTCTGCAGCGACCTCCAACAAGACCCACTGAGGAGGTCTGTGTGTCTACATAAATTAGAACTGATGTGTGAACACCTTGGTAGTAACAGCCTACTGCTCACTGGAGATAAAGCTTTTAATGGTGAAGTGTAGGACCTTCTACTTACTGCAGGAGTTCACTGCCACTGTGCTTACTGCTGTTAACATCTGCCGCTCTGCTATTGCTGGGGAAGCACTACAGGAGCTCTACAGCGCAATCTGCAACCTCAAAGCCACTCACCCCAGCAGTACCTTCATTGTTGCTGGTGACTTTAATCATGCCAACTTAAAAACAGTCCTGCCAAAGTTCTACCAGCATGCCAACTTTGCATTTGTGACTTTTACCAGCAGCACTGTATATAAAGAACCCGAAGCATTGTTGACGATCTCAAACACCCATCCCACCATCTCTTTGACTCACTACGACCAGGAAGGAGGTACAGGAGTGTCAGGACTAAAACTATCAGACTGGGTAACAGCTTCTTCCCTCAGGATGTGAGACTAATGAATACCCTGCCACCACCGAGGTCCTGTCACTAGGACAGCGAGCTGTTTACAGTGTACCTGTGCTGAGCTTTACTACGTGAGTTATGAATTACATTTTATTAACTTATTTACAGTAATATTTTGGTTTATGTGCTGTGGGTGCACTGTGGTCTGGAGTTTCGTTTGGTTGTATATACAGTATGTAGTCAGATGACAGTAAACTTGAACAAGAACCTGCTGGTGTGGGTCCTGGGGCTTCTGTACCTTCATCTTGATGGCAGCAACGAGAAGAGAGCATGGTCTGGGTTGTGGGGGTCCGTGATGATGGATGCTGCTTTCCTGCGACAGCACTCCATGTAGATGTGCTCAGTGGTGGGGAGGGCCTCACCTGTGTTGGACTGGGCTGTATTCATTACTTTTTGTAGGATAAAAGTAGTGGATACAGCCACTACTGTATCTACTACATAAGACTGTGTAAAATTCTGATCATTTTTCTCACCTAATTAGAACCAAATTGGTACAAAGCAAATAAGTAGGAATCCATCTAGGGCATCCACTGTTCATGAAAAAGGAGCAGTTGCAGAATTAGGCAGATTAGATTTACAGAGACACAAAATAAAAATGAAAGAAACCTGAAGGCATTATATAATTCAGCAGGAGGTAGCATAGGGGCATTTATATGGACTTGCTACACACGATGGAAAATGAGAACAGTTTAACTTACATTATTTTGCTGTAAACATGTATGGAATGGATATCCAGAGACGAGGTCAACTGTGAATGAAGTATGCTTAAGGAGCAATGTGTTGTGCTGAATCATGACACAAGAAAATATCAGTGCACACATTTGTGTTCTTCAGACATTTTGCTCCAGTATATTGTGCCTCACACCACTGATGTACGTTCTGCAGTCATTAGCAGAACTCAAATGACAATGCCAAAATTAATTTGTTGTCAGCAATCTTCTGTTTTACAAAGTTATCTTCTACCTCTGTACCCAGCCATCTTAAAAAAGATGAGCCCTATTTGAATATCCTAATTCCTTTCTGGAAGCTGAATTGAATACTCTTGCCATTAATTACTAATTATACAAGTTAATGCACCAACAAGTTAATGTTGTTTACCCCATGAGTGATTAATAATGAAACACCACTAATGGGTGTCTAGACAACATTAAAAACCAAAAATAAAACAAAGAATCTTAACATCTATAGAATAGAGATAATTTGTCATAACAGACCTTCTCCTCCTCGGGCTCAGGGGGCACATGTAGAACATTTCGAACTAATAACAAGATTCTTTCAATCAGTAGATTATCCTCCTCCTGCCTCTGTTCCCAGTCCTATTACAGAAACACTTGTATGTTAAAATCATGTAAGCAAGCATGGTTCTTGTAATAGTAGCAGCTCAGATAAGCTTGATCATAGGGAGCTAGTTTGATCCTTTAAAGTAATTTAAAAATAATTATTAATTCAATCACATTCAAGTTAAAACTGTTGCCACTAACAACTGAAAGTCAAAGAAATGATAAATAGGTTCAACATTTATAAATGACAAGCTTTAGAGGTAATATTAAGCAAATAGTTTTAAAAACATATTGTCCCACCTCTCCATAAGTTGAGGCCACTTGCTAAGATAAAGCTCCAGCGTTTAACAGTTTAAATAACAAGGCCAAGCAAATTTGGAAAATGTGAAATTGCAGCAATAGTCAATGAAAAGGAACTAAAATCAGTACTGGAAAGTTAAGATCAATGGGAAGGGCTGAGTGCTACAATGGCTGAGATTACCAAATGGCATTGCCAGTACCCACTAAACTATCATCAGCATTTCTCTTTTGAATAAAGCTATATTTTTACTTACTAGTTGCAAGAGATCATAGAGTTTTTCACTGAGAATTCCAAACACCTTTTCATTTGCAAAAGCCTACAACATAAAGACAACGGATATGAGCACAATTTTAAAAACAATGCACATTTCTGTAGGTATGTTTTACAAATCATTCAAGTTGACAACATGGTTGGCAGCACAGTAGAGTAGCCAGTGATCCAGTTTCAATTCTTGCCATTGTCTGTAAGTTTGTACGTTCTCCCCTTGATCACACGGTCTTCCTCTAGGTACTCCGGTTTCTCCCACATTCCAAAGATGTATGGATCAGTAAGTTGTGGGCATGCTGTGGTGGTGCTAGAAGCATGGTGACACTTGCGGGCTGCCCCCAGCAAATCCTCAGACAGTATTGGTCATTGAGACAAATAATGCATTTCACAGTATGTTTCAATAGACATGTGACAAATAAAGCTAATCTTATAAAATCTTTAAACACTAAATCAACAGAGATCATTATACCACCCCTCCAACACCAAGAAATAAAAACTTACAAATTTCTAACGCTATGCATTTCACTGCACCAATTTCTACCCATTTCTTCCCCCCCCCCCACTCTCAGGGCCACTGAATAGAATATGTGGGTGACCTAGCCTCTGCCTTATGACTTTGTTGTGATGCCAACCATGAACTGAAGAGCTTGCTTTATTTACTTACCTCTTTGTATGCCTGCAGATATGAAATCACTTGCAGAAAATGATGCCTGAAGGTGGGGTTGGTAGGAACTTTCCCAAAACACAAAAGTGCTGGCTGTGTTAGGTTTACCAGCAATCTAGATGTGGGGGAGAAATATATCAGGCATCAGACTATGTCACACATGGAAAACAATTATTAAAGTTATAAACACAAGAGATTCTGCATATATTGAAAATCCTGAGCAACACACACAAAATACTGAGGAACTCAGCAGGTCAGGCAGCATTTATGGAGGGAATAATCAGTCAACGTTTTGGGCCGAGACCCTTCACCAGGACTGGAAAAGATGGCAGAAGCCAGAATAAGAAGGTGGGAAGAGGGGAAGGAGTACAAGCTAGCAGGTGATAGGTGAGGGGGAAGGTAGGTGGGTGGAGGAGGGAGGATGATGTGAGAATCTGGGAGGGGATAGATTGAAGAGGTGAAGGGCTGAAGAAGGAATCTAATAGGAAAGGACAGTGGACCATGCCCTTTCTTCCAGTGTTTCCCTCCCCCTTCCCTTTCTTCCAATGGTCTACTGTTGTCTTCTTGATAACATGACAATCTGAACACAGCAGCTCCAAACTGTTGCCAGAAGGCCAATTTGCAAATGAATTCTTGCATATTCAACTTGTATTCCAATTGAAGGGTCTCAACTCGAAACGTCAACTGCCCATTTCCCTCAACAGATGCTGTCTGACCTGCTGAGTTCTTCCAGCATTTTGTGCATTGCTCGCCTAACAGTATCTTAATAAAGACAAGTAGACACCCAATTATACTGTCAGCAGAATTTCAGATGGCAACGAGGAGACAAATAGGAGTGAGAGACAGATCAATTGGCTGAGTGGTATCACAACAACTTTGCACTCAATGTCAGTAAGACCAAGGAACTGACTGTGGACTTTCAGAATGGTAAGTCAGGAGAACACACACGATCTCTCATCAAAGAGTCAGTGATGGAAAGGGTGATCAGCTTCAAGTTCCTGGTGGTCATCATTTAAGAAGATCTAGCCTGGACCCAACATATTGATGCAATTACAAAGAAGGCATGACAGCGGCTACATTTCATTGGGAACTTGAGGAGACTTGGTATGTCACCAAAGACGCTCACTAATTTCTACAGATGCACTGTGGAGAGCATTAACAGGATGCATCACCAAATGATATGGAGAGTCCACTGCACAGGATTGGAAAAAGTTGCAAAGGATTGTAAATTCAGCCAGCTCCATCATGGGCAACACCCTCCCTACCATCAAAGACATCATCAAAAGGCAATGCCTCAAGAAGGCTATATCCATCATTAAGGACCCTCACCACCCAGGATATGACCTCTTCTCAACACTACCATCAGGGAACAGGTACAGGAGCCTGAAGGCACACACTCAATGTTTTAGGAACAGCTTCTTCCCATCCACTATCGGAATTCGGAATGGTGCATGAACCCATGAACACCATTTCAGCATTTTCCTCTCTTTTTGAACTTCTTATTTTTAATATGTTTCTTATTGTGACTTATTGCAATTGTTTTTGTGTATGGCACTGTATTGCTACTGCAAAACAACAAATTTCTCAACATGTCAGTGATAATAAACCTCATTCCGATCCTATAAATTTGTTGTTTAGTAAGATTCTAGGGCCATCAAATCCCCTAGACATAAGGTAAGTAAAATGTAAAATGTGTTCGGCAACAAGAATGTTACTTCTGTGGTGGAGATTCACCACTTTATGAATGGAAAACTCTCCTGATCTCTGTTTAAAGATAATATCCTATATCTCGAGGTTGTGACCACCTTATTCGGGACTCTCCAAATATCAGCAAAATCCTCATTGCATTTAGTGTGTCTACTCATTTTAGAATGTTTTAGGGTTCAATGAGATTCCCCCCCCCCCCCCGTTCTTTTAAACTCTAAATGACCTAACCTTTGTTGCTTCCCTCCATGGCAAGAACATCCTTCCTCCGGTAAGGAGACCAAAACTGTCCAAAATCCTTTATAACTGCAGCAAGACATCCTTGTTCTTGTAATCAAATCATTTTAGAATGAAGGCGAATGTGCCATTTACTTCTCTATTTGTTCACCTTAACATTGCTTTTGGCTACTAGTGTACAAGGACATCCCAGTCTCATTGTACCTTCCTTTTTCCCAATTAAATCACCATTCAGTATAATGTGTTTAGATAAATTCTGTTTATATAAGTCATTTGCAACTCCCCTGCTTTACCCACACTTTGCAAGAATGCTTTACACAGCAAAACTCTTTCTAGTTTGGTACAGACCTAATAACTGCTTCATAAAGCATTTTCTCCTGAGGGTACTGTGTGATAATCGGCAGTAAATCATTCTGCAGAATCTGTGCAGCTCCTAGTTGCTGTCGAATGTCTCTTGACTCATCCTCATATCTTAGATACCTGATAAGGTCCTTGATGCTTTCTGGAAAATAGGAATGAATCGTCATCAAATTTACTCAACCAAATAATGTTGATTTCAATTTCGCCAGTCCTTTTCACACCAGTGACTTTCACTGAGCCACTAAAGTGGCAACTTTTCTTACATAGACTTAGAAAGTAAACATTGGTAGGCTCATCACTATAACCAAACCCTCTTCTATTCCTATCCAGAAAGAATCCCTAGAATACAGAAGAGATTCATGGAGCAGAAGTTCAAGAATAATTTGATTGTTCTCTCAATGAACTGCCATAGGAATGGTAGGCCAAAAGGATCTATCTGTGCTGTATGAGTTCATCATTAAGCATAGCATTATAGACATACCGCACAGAAATAGGCCATTTGCCCACTATGTCCTTGCTGCCCACCAATCATCTGTCCATACCAATTCCATTTATCCGTACTTTGCCCATAGCCCCTGAAGCCTTGATGTGACATATTTCTTTTCTCCAATCCCCAGAAGACATGAGGCAAACTGCAAAGTTATTGCTGGCAAAATCCTCTGCAGGACAATTAATGGGCTGCAAAGCTATAGGCCCAGCAACCTGAGTGGTTCATTTAAGTCAGTTCTTCATTAGCAACTATTATTGTTACAAGTCATTAAGAAAGAAAACAGGAGTATTTTTACCCTACAAAATGGTGTGCACCACAAATGCTTTGTCAAGGAAATAAGAGAGATGTAGGCTTCAGTATCCAGTCATTACAGCAAGGAAAAGGACTGACACACTTATAATTCACAGTTTCGATTATTTAAAAACCACCCAAGTTTTGTTATCATTTCAGCTTCCCCTTCTGTAATCTGGTTGACTACTAAAGAGAATAGAAAGGCTGGATTAAACCTGCCCAAGGTACCTACTCTTGTGAGACACTGCTAGCACAGAATGATTGCTGGAATTCTTTATCGTAAAGACAGACAGAACTAATTTATGATGGCAAGCATGCCCTGATGCTCCCTAGTGTAATAAAGCACTCTGCATTTAAAACATGAGGAAAGCTCAGAATCCTGTCACATTAGCAGGGGCAACTTTTATGGAAGGGTTTGACTGGGTAGATGTAGCGAAGATGTTTTCAACTGCAGGAGCCCAGAACCATGGCCATAAATATGTTTAACACAAGTCACTAATAACTGCAATCAGGAACTAAGCAGCAATTTCAGCATTGACATTTGGAGGGTGGTCAAAATTTAAATTAAACTGAATGATGGAAACATGAAATTGTAGGCTATGAAAATAAAAATAAAACTGGTTAACACCAGCAATGCATTTGATGAGAGGGGTATGGCTACATGCAAGGTGCAACTAAGTCTCTGAACTCTGTGTTACTGCTTTTAAAATAAATGCTGGATTTGGTGATATTGATCTGAAGGTGCTTCAGAGGTCAAGAATGAAGCACAAATTTGATGGTTATGGCCATCACTTGTATCAAGTGTTACAAGAACAAAGAAAAGACAAAAGAAGTTGTGGTCATCTCATACTCAGACTAGAGATAAACAAAATTCCAATGATAACAATTGACCTATAAAATAGCCAGATTCAAGTGGTATGACACCTGCTACAAAAAAATTGAGAAACTTCTAAAAAAAATACAGAATCAGCTATACTACAATTACTGGAATATTTGATGATGATGATGATGTCAGCTCAGGCCTGAGAGGCCAGCATTGGCATTTTCATGCCTTACAAGGCGCGGAATGAAAGACTGTGTGGCGCACCACTCCTCACACAGACATTTCGCGGTATTTTTCTTTATTTTACGAAGTCAAGTTGCGAGCTCAACACTCAACCGGGCACGGATGGAAAGCGTACTTGGGAACGGCCCGAATGGATTCGAACCTGGGAACCTCCGTTAGGAGTCTGGCGCTGATGTCACTGAACAATTACATGCATACAGATGGTAATATAAAAATTATAAGCAAGCATTGACAAGTTAGACTACAAGGAAAATACTAGCAAAATAACAATTCTACATCCTAATCCAGCGTAAACAAGGAACTTTTAAATCACAGCGAAAATTGACTCACCTAAACAATCAGGCTCTTTGTGATAACTGTCTCCTTCCAAATATCCTAAGGCACTGCACGTTGCTAATAGTTCACTGTTCATTGTGCTCAACTCCACACAGTGCACTAGTTAAAACAGCAGAGGGCAGACGAAACCTGGAACAATTTAACACCCAGGGTGGGTGGGGAAGAAAAGAGGGTGATATTTTTGCAAAGGCTGGGGGAAGGAGTGCAGAGAGAAAAAAAATCACTGTATAGAGCAACACTGTGCAGTAGTACGGGGGAAAAACCAGGAGGGAAAAGCATGCAATTATGCAAAAAAAATGTCCCTGTTCTCACACTCTTGCAGATACAAAAGAGAGCAATACATAGCAATGTACTAATGGTGAAATGAATTCTTGGACTCAACACACGCTGCTCTCCAGAAATCTTCACTGTGTTCTGACAGCAGAAGGAAGGTCTTGAGGCCTTCTTAGCTACAATCAGCCTGCAGAGTAAAGACAAGACTTAATATCCCAAAAGAAAAATAATCACTACTATATAGTCACAGAACATTACAGCACAAAAACAGGCCCTTCAGCTACCTAGTATGTGCCAAACTGTTATTCTACCTAGTCCCATCAACCCACACCTGCACCATATCCCTCCATTCCCTTCCCATTCACGTACCTTTCAAAACTTTTCTTAAATGTTTCAATCAAGCCCGTATCCACCACTTCCACCGGCAGCTCATTCCACACTCACACCACCCTCTGAGTGAGGCACGCTGCCTTCTGCCATGCCCAACCTCAGCTCCAAGAGGAGGCTGGATTCAATTCTTTCCTCCCCACCTTCTACCCACACATGGCCAGCTGTACCTTTGGTTAGTACAGTGACAGAATTAATTTTGTACAAAATACCACAACCCCCAACTTCTCTGCACTGAGCCAACTGTAACACTCCAATTATCCAATATCTAATCACTGCAGAGTCGAAGATTCAAGTCTAGGATCATTCTGCATTCCACCAGACAATGCATTTAGCCACTGTGCATCAAGCAAACTCTCTTCTATCCTCCTCCACCATCTCTCTCTTGTGCAAGCTGAGAATTGTTACTAAAACAGACTTGAGGGCATCTGATTAACTGTACTTTTCTAACCACTCTGAAATGGGTACTGTTGAGAGGTTTAAAATTAATCAAATTAATGGGGCAGCTTGGCAGAGTCGTGCTATTACAGCGTCAGCAGCTGGGTTCAATTCCTACCACTGTCTGTAAGGAATTTGTACATTCTCCCCGTGATCGCGTGGGTTTCCTGTGGGTGCCCTGGTTTCCACCCATGTTCCAAAGACATACAGATTAACATGGGTGTAATAGGGTGATGTGGGCTTGATAAATAGATAAATAAATCTAAAGGGGTCTTTAGGGAAATGTTATAGTATGTCAGGTTTTATATAACATTTTAAACCAACTTAGTTCAATCCGATGCTAGGGTCTGAAATCTAAAAGCAAACTACAAAGGTACAAGAAGCTCAAGATGGCTATAGTAGATTGAAAAAATACAGTATAAGATATGACAGTGAAGAAACAATGGGTAACATTTTAAAAATACATTGCTCACAAGTAATTTATATCCCTCAAAGGCAAAAAAATATTCCAACAGGAAATGTAGTCCAGTGATGACAACCAAGAGAAGTTAAAACCACTATTAGATCAAAGGAAAAGGTTTAAGCAACACACACAAAATGCTGGAGGAATTCGGCAGGCCAGATAGCATCTAGGAAACGAGTACAGTAGACATGTCAGGCCAAAACCCTTCGGCAGGACCTGTCGAAGGGTTTCAGCCTGAAACATTGACTGTACTCTTTTCCAAGATGCTGCCTGGCCTGCTGAGTTCCCCAACATTTTGTGTGTGTTGCTCAGATTTCCAGCATCTGCAGATGTTCTCTTGTCTGTGAATGGAAAAGGTTTATAACTTTATCCAAAAAAAAACATAAGGGAAAGAATAAGGAAAAATTAAGAACTCAGCAAAGAAGGATCAAGGTATTGCTAAGGAAAGGGAAACTAGGACATGAAAATAGGTGAGCAAAGAACACAGAAACTCACCATCTATAGATGTGTAAAGAAGAATAAAACTGTGGAAAGCTTAATGTGAAACCTTTCAGATTGAGATAAAAAGTAATCACATTGTAGAGCAAGAAAAGCAGAGGATTTACACAATAATTTTATCTCTGGACAAAAAAGTCAGAGAGTAGGAAAGAAAGCGGTCATTTCTGGGTTGGGAGACACCCTCGTCAGCTGTGTGGCATTATAGGGACTGGCGTTGGGGGTACTGGCTGTACAGAAGCTACAGCAACAATTTGAATAAAGGAATCACATGTAATAGATGCAAAGATCAGTGGAAGCATAGGTTATGAGTATGATGCAGAGAGCTTCAGCACTTAAGAACGCACAAGGACAAAACAGTTGGGATATAATACGCAAAAAAGTGAGGTCATTCCTTTGGTAGTAAAAGGTGGTGTTTTCCAAATGGTGAGAGTGAAAGATGGTGGTGTCCAGAGGGTCCTTATACAGTAAAGCCTCAACATTCATGTTGGAGACATCCTAGAATGGCTGAAAATCCCAAAGGGCGCAATTACCATTTATTTTACCACTGACCCTGGAAGATTACTTTGCAAGAAGTGTTTGCAGAGCTGAACAAAGCTTTTAATTTTTCGGAGATTTGCCCCAAATCCTCTCAAGCTGGAAGTCTTGTAGTCTGCCTCCTCCCTGAAATCTTTAACACCCTTAAACCTATTAACTTCTGCTTTAAACATACCCAATGACTTGGCCTCCACAGCCATCTGTGGCAATGAATTCTACAGATTCATCACCCTCTGGCTGAAGAAATTCCTCCTCATCTTTGTTCTAAAGGGATATCCTTGTATTCAGAGGCTGTGCCCTCTGGTCTTAAGACTCCCCCACATCTACTCTATCTAAGCCTTTCAATAATCACCTTCTAAATTCTTCTAAATTCCAGTGAGTAAAGGCCCAGAGTCATCAAACACACCTCATATATTAATCCTTTCATTCCTAGGATCATTCATGTCATGTGCTTTTGTGATATCATTCTGGAGGAACGTTGTCTCATTTTTTAACTGCATTCCATTTGTGGTTTCTAAATGACAATAAACTGAATCTGAATCTCAATCATTCTCGTAAACCTCTCTCTGGACCTTCACCAGTGCCAGCACATCCTTTTTTAGAAACAGTGCCCAAAACTGCTCACAGTACTCCAAGTGTGGTCAGCTTTATAAAACCTCAGCAAATACGAGAAAACTGTGCCAGGAATCATCTGGGGGCTCAGAACTCTTTGGGTTTAATCACATCCTCATTAGTAGAACAGAAGGTCTCATCAGTACTGTAGTGGTGGATTTCAACCCAGATTTAACAAAAGGGTTTACTGTACAAATGCTAGCATCCAGGTACCAGTTAGGAAGGTGAGCTTCAGTACATGAGATGGCTTGCTCAAATTATATAAGCTGCTGGTGATACTTGGGATATCCCCGCCTAAGGAGAGATACACTTGTGATAGAGAGGCAGGGATATCCCTTTTCCAGGGATATTGTTTTACCCTTCAGGGGACATCAAGCAGACTGAGCCTATACTCCCTAGCGTTCCAAAAGGAAAGGTAATCTCTTTGAAAAATAGAACATTTTCACAAGGGTTGATAAGGTAGTTGTGCAGTTGGTGTTTCAGGACAGGAACGAGGAAAAATGTCTACATCAAGCAGGTGGTAAATCTTTGGAGTTCTCTAACCAAGAGGGCTGTCAAGTAAATTCATGGCTGGGAAATCAATAGATTTTTGGATATTAAGGATTCTAAAGAAGTGAACGGATAATAAGGTTATTACAGGAAAATAGCACTGACATAGATCAGTTATTATCCTACTAAACTGTGGCCAGAATATTCTCCATCTGTCAGCTGCACGTCTAATAGGTCTCGATTTTGACCAGTGATACGAGAAATTCGAGGCTGCACTTAAAAATAAACAGCTCTTTGAAGAACATAAGAACATAAGGATCCATTGCGGATCCTTCATTCACCCCAAGTGTCACAACTGCCCTGCGTGAGGCGAGATAACACTATTTTTGTTTGATATTATCATTGTCAGGTTTTGCGATGTTAAAGGTGCTGTAAATTATTAACGAATCATCTTTAAAATCTCCCACAAGTTAATCTAGTTGGAAATCAGAATCAGGTTTATTATCACCGGCATGTGACGTGAAATTTGTTAACTTTTACAATTAACCATAAACTTTAACAAACATAATATTAATATCATAAGAATTTGTTACTCAAATGAATTAGCTAAAATTAAGAACAGAGCAATAAATTAATTGTCAATACGATTGCAATTCTTTGTGAAACGTTTGTAGCCCGGACAGTGTCGTTTGGAGAACTCCAGAGCCGCCTCATCAAGAAAACTAAGCGACCGATTTAAGGAAAGGACGCTAAACTCACCAGATCCCGTCCTAAGTTGGTCTCAAATATCTTTAAATATTTCATTTAAAAATTGCATCTATTTTTAGAAAAATTCGAACATGCCGCGAAACTGCCGGCGAGCGACCAAACTCCCGCCAACTCCTGGATCACTGAATATGTTCGCCGGGGGGGGGGGGCATATGGCGAGCCTAACACAAAATTAAAATACACACACAAAAGAATCAATTGAGTAAAGAAAACTCTATAATGTACTATATTTAACAATATCCTTTTCCAATCAACTTATAGAACGACGTTGCAAACTAATGCAGAGGGTACATAAATTAATTAGATCACCCCACTCGTAGAGGATTAAAGCAGTCCAGTCGCCCGCTAATCCAGCAACAACACAAAGCAGGATAAATTTTAATGAATGAGTAATCAATATATTTTTCGGACCTTTTGTGATTTATCTCATATATTTTGAAATGTCTTACCGCGAATTTTTATTTTGTTCTGGTGATGAGTGACCTTTAACCCCATGAGGGGGCATCGGCTGTCTGAAGATGCACGGCGGGCGATCTATTTCCTTCGGTCGGGTTGCATGTATCTTTATTGGGATTTGAAAGGGAAAAGACAGGCGGTGCCTTTACCAAAAACAAATCATTCTGTGTTTTATAGAAGCATCGTTTATTTTAAGTTGTCACCATTAAAATTATGTACATTGGTTCCGGTAAAAAAAAGTCTATTGTTCTCGTCTGCTTTGCCAATAGATTTTGTGCGGGTGGAATTCTCTTCAGTTCTGCTTCCTTCTCTTGTAAATGGTTACGACTTTTATTCCAACTTCGTAATTTGTGGTTACACATTGGGTTCTACATTATAATATGTGGACAATTTTTTTATATCAGTCACGGTGGCCGAGTGGTTAAGGCGTTGGACTCGAAATCCAATGGGGACTCCCCGCACAGGTTCGAATCCTGTTCGTGACGAGGCGTTCTTTTCATTTAAACTGTCACAATCGATATTTGGTTCATGTTTTAACACAACGTTCTACACTGATTAACGTAGAACAGCTTGAATATTTACAGCTTTACAAACAAAACATGAACGATTCCAAAAGGCCCATCAGTTAAATATCAAAACCAAAAACGTCTACTCGTCATACTCAGCACTCTCTTGTTTATTCTCTAGACACTTAAACAATCTTGTGTTTCATTGTTCATACTCTATCGCAAGAACAGCAAATGCTGGGTTTTCGCGAGAGTTGAGGCTGGCGGACGGGCGGCTGAAGTGACAGCCCGAGAGGGACATCTGCTAAGGCCAAGATGAATTCAACACACGCCCATGCTGGAGAGAGTGCCAGCTTTCAATTCAAAGATTCCTTAACTAATTGTTTGCAGGCTAAACGAGATTTAGAAACAGCCATCAATAATATCATTCAGGCTGAAAAGGAAATAAAAGCAAACAGCCATGAGGTAAAATTCCAAATTCAAATGTATCAGCCGTCATATGGAGTGCCTGCGGAGTCGGGAAGTTTGTCACTTGGAGCAGATTGACCTTGTTCAACAGCTGAAGAAGGAATCCCTGCAACTGCAAATTCAGCAGCTCTGTTGGCTGCTTGATCAATTCAATTGCCTTATTCATCAATTGGAATATCCCCAAAATAACCATTCAACAAGTGAAGTACAGCCTGCCTGGAGAGAATGAAGAACCTGGCCCTGAAACCAGAAGAATCTCCAATCCTGAGTTTTGAAGCAGATGTCCCTTCACTCCGCCAAGCCATTACAAGCTTTGGGGCCATTAAAACTACGGGTTCAGAAAAGGACTGCAAGAGTACTTGTGGCATGTCAGTTGATCTGGATTACTGCTTTGTACCAATGCTAGCAAAGAAGACACTCCCCAATGGTAACGAATGCCCACTTGCTGACTGACTGGGTAGCCCTCCTGTGAAGTGGATGCCATTCCTAAACGTAGACTATCCACTGAAGCCGCTCAGCCAGACAGCATCAAATGTTCGAGCTTGGGAATGTCAACTTGACCACTCGCTGTCTTTCAGTAACCAAAAGAGCAATCCAGCTCAGAACACCACTATTCAACAATCCACTCAAACCACCAGCATCTGTAATCTGGTACCAAAGGACCCAGACTACTACAAAGAGCAGACCTGGGGTGATCAACGGGGTCTTGAGCACTGGCTGCTTACTAGCAAACTGAAGAATGAAGCTGCAGAGAAGAATGAAGCTACAGAGAAGAAAACTGCACATCAATGCATGAGTTCTGCCTGTGAGGTCCAAGTTGATCTTAATTACTATAAATTACAGGCTTGGAGGCATCATCAGGGCCTTGAGCACTGGCTCCTGCCTGTTGAACAGAAATCCAAACCTAGCAAGGAAGCTCCTGCACGTGAATGTTCTGAATCATCCGGTAGTTCTTCCAGTTTTGAGCTAATAGAGCAGTTTGACATGGAGATTGTGGACCAAGATAAGAAAGAACTGAGGGCACTCACTGGAAAAATTAGTGGCTCCAATGTGAAGCACACACATGCTGAAAAATTGAGTAGCAGCAATGATGAAGATAAGTGGAAATCCATAACTCAACCTTTCAGAGAGAAGTTTATTTCCAGTGAGTGGCTTATGCCTAGCAAGTCTGAATCCTGTGTCAGTTGCTGTGGTGAAAATTCAGGTGTGGAACATATTGTGAATAGAGTAAAAAGTAACAGATAAACTAATGATTTTTTCATGTTCTATACAATTGCAGTAAGCAGCACCCATACATTATCAATAGAGCAGAAAAGGGGTCAAGGCAGGGGGCTTGGGATGGACTTTAAAA
This sequence comes from Hypanus sabinus, assembly GCF_030144855.1. NCBI lineage: Eukaryota > Metazoa > Chordata > Chondrichthyes > Myliobatiformes > Dasyatidae > Hypanus > Hypanus sabinus. Next base: position 34,142,244 of record NC_082738.1, on the reverse strand, counting down.
GGTACTGTTCCATATAACCCATATAAATACAGATGTTGCTTCAGGACTATGCAAGTTCCCATAGCTACATCTTTGATATGGACCAAGCAAGTGGAATAAAAAGTTATTCAATGGTAGTCCAAGCTCAGCATTCAAAAAACTATTTTTGATTAAAAGTATTTTCAAAAACCTATTTAAATTCAAAACACCGCTAAAATTATTTTATAGCTGATAAAAATCAATAATTCTCACTTTGATAAACCTTTAGGTTAATTTAATAAATTACAATTACCACATTAAATTTGGACTCCAACATTGATCTACATATTTTGAATCATATTTTATGATTGGTACACAATGAGTTTTGATTCCACACATACCAAATTCCCTAGAGTGAATAGCTTCTATAGATATATTGTGATATCATATCCACAAAATATAAAAAGCATCCAAAGAGAAAACAGTATTAACAGGAAGGCAAGAATTGCCAAAGTATTTTAATTTTTATTCACTTTTTCTCTGCCCTTTAATGCGGCATGGTAGCAGAGCAGTCAGCGCAACATCATACAGAGCCAATAATTAGGATTCGATTCCCAGTTCTGTCTGTAAGGAGCTTGTATGTTCTCCCTGGGACCACGCGAGTTTCCTCCGAAATTCAAAAAACACATACAGGTTAGGGTTAGTAAGTTGTGGACATGCTACGTTGGCGCTGGAAGCGTGGCAACACCTGGGCTGCCCCCAGCACATCCTCAGATTGTGTTGGTTGTTGATGCAAGCGATACATTTTACTGTATGCTTCAATTTACATATGACAAATAAAGCTCATTATATCTATAATAAAGTGAAATAAGAGCAGTTACACATAATGGGTTGTAAATAAGGTTGTTCAGTTCTACCAATTTAAGCAATATGAACACTGTGCACTAAGCATTTTTGTATGTCCTTTCTCCACTTGCCTTCAAACTTCATCCCTTAATACATCTAACCAATGTATTCTAAAATGTTGGTGTTATTTCTGTCTGTTACAAATCTTCATTATGCATGCTTCTTTTGCTTTCCATTCTAAATTTCTTACATTGTTATGGCCTGCATAATAGAAGAAATGCATCTTGCAACAAAAGACAACATGCCCTTTGAGTTCCTAATGCTCACTGTACCTGCACGTAACTTTTCAAGGACAACCAGGTCCATCTGAAAACCAACACATTTTAATCTCATTTCAAAAATACTCATCTTCTCACCTTTCTAATTTTCTCATCTAAAGTAGATGACCAGACATTTGCCATGTCCTTTCATACTCACTTAGCTTGTTCATTTCCCCAAACCTCTGTATCCTACTCACAGTCCACACTACCATTGAGTTTTGTACCATAAGTAAACTTGAATACATTCGATGCCATCATCCAAATTGTTGACGGATTATAGATAATAACCCCTGCAGCATCCCAATAGTTACATCTACCTAACCCAAATTTTTTGTCCTTTAATGAATCCTCAGCCCACACCAGTATATACTTCCAATATCATACCTGGTAATCATACCCCCCCCCCACCCCCGCCGATCTTGTGTGACAGCTTATCAAAAGCATTCCGAAAGGCCAAATACTTGCCAACTGGTTCATCCTTATTTGCGAGTTAACATCTTCAAACCTGTTCAACAGATTTGTCAAACATTATTTTCCTTTCATAAGTCAATGTTAACTCTACCCAATCCAATTATTGTTTTCCAAGTGGCCTGTCCTCAATATTAGATTCCAGCATTTGCCCTTTGACTGATGTCAGACCAACTGGTCCGTAGTTCCCCATTTTAGTCCAAAAGACCGTAAGATATGGGAGCAGAATTAGGCCACTTGGCCCATTGAGTCTGCTCCACCATTTCATCATGGCTGATCCATTTCTCTCTCAGCCTCAATCTCCTGCCTTCTTCCTGTATCCCTTCATTCCCTGACCATTCAAGAATCAATCAACGTCTGCCATAAATAATTCCAATAACTAGGTCTCCACAGCGCCTCTGGCAACAAATTACAGGTTAACCACCCTCTGGCTTCTTGAAGAGTGGAGTGACCTTTGCAATCTGCCAGTCTTCTGGAACCATTCAAGAACCTAGTACCTCCACAATCTCTTCAGCCACCTCTTTCAGAACACCTGGCATGTAGTCCATCTGGTCCAGGTGACTTGTCTACCTTCAGACCTTTCAGTTTCCCAAGCACCATCTCCCTAGTCATAGTAACTGCACTCACTGCTGCCCCATGACACTCTTGAACTTCCACCATACTACTAGTGTCTTCCTCAGTGAAGACCAATGCAAAATATTTAATTAGATTGTCCACCATTTCATTGTCCCCCATTACTACCTTTCTAGCATCATTTTCCAGTGGTCCGAAATCCACTCTCACCTTTTTACTCTTTATATAGCTGAAGAGATGTTTGGTACCCTTTTTAATATTATTGGCTGGCCTATGTTCATATTCCATCTTTTCCTTATGACTTTTTTAGTTGCCTTCTGTTGGTTTTTAAAAGCTTCCTGATCCTCTAACTTCACACTAACTTTTGCTCTATTATATGACCTCTCTTCAGCTTTTATGTTGGCTTTGACTTCCCTTGTCAGTTGTCACGGTTGTGTCATCCTGCCTTTAGAATACTTCTTCTTTGGGTTGTATCTATCCTGTGCCTTCCAAATTGCTCCCAGAAACTCCAGCCATTGCCGCTCTGCCATTATCCCTGCCAGTGTTCTTTTCCAATCAATTCTGACCAACTCCTCCCTCATGCTTCTGTAATTCCCCTTACTCCACTGTAATATCAATACATCTGACTTTAGCTTCTCCCTTGAAAATTGCAGGGTGAATTCTATCATATTATGATCACTGTCTCCTAAGGTTTCTTTTACCTTAAGCTCTCTAATCAATTTGGGTTAATTGCACAACACTCAATGCAGAATAGCTGATCCCCTAGTAGGCTCAACCATGAACTGCTCTAAAAAGCCATCTCATAGGCATTCTATAAATTCCCCCTCTTGGGATCCAGCACCAACATGATTTTCCCAATCTACCTGCATATTGAAATCCCCCACAACTATTGTAACATTGCCCTTTTGGCATGCATTTTCTATCTCCCTTTGTAATTTGTAGACCACATCCAGGTCACTGTTCGGAGGTCTGTATATATCTTCCATCAGTGTCTTTTTACCCTTGCAGTTTCTTAACTCTACCCACAGGGATTCTACACCTTCTGATCCTATGTCACCTCTTTCTAAGGATTTGATATTATTTTTTACCAACAAAGCCACTGCCCCCCCCCCCCATCTACCTGCCTGTCCTTTCAATACAATGTGTATTCTTGGACATTAAGCTCCCAACTATAATCTTCCCTCAGCCACAACTCAGTGATGCCCACATCATATCTGCCAATCTCTAACTATGCTACATGTTCATCTACTTTATTCCATATATTGTGTGCATTCCTGTATTCTGCATACTGTATTCATCATCCTTTTCAATTTTGTCCGCCTTTTACATTGCAACTCATCCCGTTAACTGCAACTTTGCCCTATTATCAGCCTGTCCTTGCAGTCTGACTATACACAGCCTCTGGTTGTAAACTCATTGCCCTATCACTCCAGTTTCCATCCCCCCCCCCCCCACCAAATTTATTTAAACTCTCCCACTTAGCTTTAGCAAAGCTTCTTGAAAGAAGATTGGTCCCCTTCAGGTTCAGGTCATTACTGCCCCAGAAGGGATCCCAATGATCCAGAAATCTGAACCCCTGCCCCCTGCACCAATTCCTCAGTTACACATTTATCTGCCAAATGCTCCTATTCTTACCCTCACTGGTGTATGGCACAGGCAACAATCCAGACATTACCACCCTGGAGATCCTGCTTTTCAACTTTCTATCCAGCTCCCTAAAATCTCTCTACAGTACCTGCTCCCCTTTCCTACCTATATTATTGGTGCCAATATGTAGCAAGACTTCTGACTGTTCACCCTCCCCTTTTAGAGCCCAATCAAAGACATCCCTGACCCTGGCAACTGGGAGGCAAATTCTATCCAAGTGTCTCTATCACATCCACCGAAACCCATCTCTGTTCTTCGGACTATGGAATCTCCTACCACCACTGCAGTCCTCTTCACCTCTCTTCTCTTCTGAGCCACAGCACCAGACTCAGTGCCAGAGACCCGGTCACTGTGGCTCCCTAGTAAGTCCCCCTCAACAGTATCCAAAATGGTCTACTTATTATTGAGGGGAACAGCCACAGGGAATACTCTGTACTGGCTGCTCATTTCCCTTCCTCCTCCTGGCAGTCACCTGCCTCACGCCACCTCGGGGTGTCTACCTCCCTGTAGCTTATGTCTGTCTCACCTCAGTCTCCCGTATAAGCCAAAGGTCATCGAGCTGTAGCTCCAGTTCCTCAACACGTTCTCTGAGGAGCTGCAGCTCAGTGCAGATGTGGTTATCCAGGAGACTGCAGGTCTCCCAGAGTTCTCACAGCTCACACAAAGAACACAACACTGCCCCTGAGCCATTCTCACTACACTAACTGTGCCCTAACAGACGAGGAATGAAGAGAGAAACTTACCAGAGAGTTACCTTGCCCAAGCCTCTCCACTCAAATACTGGTCCGCTCACACAATGGCCGCTCTGTTTGCACCCGACTTCTTTTCATTTGCCATTGCTAATGCAACCCCCTCAGTGATTGGTCACAGTTCAATCTTCAAAAACTGCCGCAAAGCACTTCCTTTTTAAATCTTCAATCACAGACTTGTGTGAAGTCACCTCTTCTCATCACGCTCCCGTTCACTGATTGGCCTTATTAAATAGTGTGGTTTTATTTTCTGTCATCCAGACTGTGGGACCCATTCTCAAATAGAGGTCTGCAGTGACAATCAATGCATCCACCATTGCCATAGCCACCTCCTTCAAGATTCCAGGCCAAGAAGTATTGGGGCCTGGGGATTTAATCACTTTTCAGCCTCATTAATTTCTTCATTTTTTCCCTCTAATACTAATTACTTTTTCATTTACTCTTGAACTGTAGTTCTCCACCATTTCCAAGAGGTTTTCTGCAACTTCAATCTGCAACCTATGCCTTAATTCTCTGTCATTTATCTCCCACTATGAATTCACTTCTGTCCATAAGGGAGCTACCTTAATTATTACTTATCTACAGAAATTCTGGCCAGTGTCACATGACATCCTTCTGTGTCATTAATTATTGACTTGAAAGTTCATGCAATTTCCTTTTAACAGAAAGATAGAAAGCTCTTTCTGTCTTCCTGAGATTGTGAGTTGTTGATGAGCGCATTGTGGGAGTGATTTGAAAAAGTGAGTGCGGTTAGTTGGTCATTCTTCTCCCTCAGATCACAAGGAAATTAGGCACTTGGCAAGGGCCAATAAAATAAAGTCAGGTTTAAACAGGGTGACCAATGTGGGAGCAACCATTGTAGGATGGACAGTGTTAGAGTGGAGGCCTTGAGGAATTGGTGCAGGGGGCAGAATTTCAGATTTGTGGATCATTGGGATCTCTTTTGGGGAAGATATGACCTGTATAAAAAGGACAGGTTACATCTGAACTTGAGCAGGACCAATATCCTTGCAGGCAGGTTTCCAGGAGTTGTTAGGGAGGGTTTAAACTAGTTTGGCAGGGGGAATAGGAACCAGAGTGATAGGCTGGGGCAGGTGGTATACAGGTAGATGCAGCATATAAGGAGACTTGTGAGGAAGGATAGATAGCTGATAGGGCAAAATCGAAGATGGATTGAAGTGTGTCTATTTCAATGCAAGTAGTATCAGGAACTTAAGAATATGGGTCATTACAAACTATGATGTGGACATTATAGAGACCTGGCTGTCACAAGGACAGGAAAGCTACTGTTCTGGGTTTTAGATGCTTCAAAAGGGACAGGGAAGGAGATAGAATTGCTAATCAGGGATAACATCACAGCTGCAGAAAGGAAGGTCATTGTGCAGTGATTGCTGAGTGTCTACAGTGTGGGTGGAAGTTAGAAACAGGAAAGGAGCTATCACATTATTGAGAAGATTCTATAGACCCTTCTCCTCCCCCACCATAGTAACGGAGACACTGAGGAACAGATCGGGAGACAGGTTTTGGAAAAGTGCAAAAATAACAGGGTTGTTGTCATGGGTGATTTCAACTTCCCTAACACTGATTGGCACCTCCTTATTGTTTGGTTGGGCTGAATTTATTTTAGGTGTCCAAGGACACCTAATGCAATATGTAGGCCAACAATGAGAGTAGTTAATAGTTGTCTAGACAGTCATAGCAGATCTGGTGCTAGGCAATGAACCAGGTCAGATCACAAATCTCTCAGTTGGTGAGCATTTCAGAAACAGTGACCACAATTCCTTGACCTTTACCACAGCCTTGGAGAGGGATGGAAGCAGGTGGTATGTGGAAGTATTTAATTAGGGGAGGGGAAATTATGATGCTATTAGGCAGGAACTGGGGAGTACAAATTGGGAGTGAATATACTCAGGGAAATGCACAACAGAAATGTGGAGGCTGTTTTGGGAGCATTTTCTGAAGGTTCTGGATGGGTTTGTCCCACCAAGGCAGGGAAAGGATGGTAGGGCGAAGGAATCATGGTTGACAAGAAATGTGGAACATCTTGTCACTAGGAAGAAAGAAGCTTATTTAAGGTTAAGGAAACAAGAATCAGACAGGCCTCTAGAGTTATGGTAGCCAGGAAGGAGCTGAAGAATAAACTTAGGAAGATCTAGAAGGGGCCATGAGAAGCCTTAGCAAACAGGATTAAGGAAAATCCCAAGATGTTCTACACATACATGTAAAACAGGAGGATGGCCAGTGAGGGTATGACCAATAACGGATTGTGGAGGAAACGTGCCTGGAGTTGAAGGAGGTATTGGGGAAGTCCTTAATGAATACTTTACTTCAGTATTCACTAGTGAGAGGGACCTTGACTACTGTTTGTGAGGACAGTGTAAAACAGGCTGATATGCTAGAACAGATCAACGTTAAGAAAGGATATGCTGGATCTTTTATAAAACATTAGGACAGGTAAGTCCCCAAGGCCATTTGGATTCAGAATCAGCTTACCCACAAAAGCAGAGTATCGTTGTAGATGGAACATATTCTGCCTGAAAGGTATTCGGATAACACTGGGAACTATAGATCAGTGAATCCTACTTTAATGGTGGGCAAACTATTTGATACTATTCTTAGAGACAAGATTTATCAGCATTTGGAGAAGCATAGTCTTATTAGGGATAGTCAGCATAGAGGTGGGTCATACCTCACGAGCAAACATGAGGAAATCTGCAGATGCTGGAAATTCAAACAACACACACAAAATGCTGGTGGAACGCAGCAGGCCAGGCAGCATCTATAGGGAGAAGCGCTGTCGACGTTTCGGGCCGAGACCCTTCGTCAGTCGACAGCACTTCTCCCTATAGATGCTGCCTGGCCTGCTGCGTTCCACCAGCATTTTGTGTGTGTTGCTTCATACCTCACGAGCCTGATTGAATTCTTTGAGGATGTGACAAAGCACATTGATAAAGGTAGAGCAGTGGATGTGGTGTAAATGGAATTTGGTAAGGCAAAATTTAAATTCAAAGCAAATTTATTACCCAAGTATATATATGTCACCATATGCTACCCTGAGATTAATTTTCCTGCAGGTATTCACAGTACATACAAAGACACACAATTGAATCAATGAAAAACCACATACAAGATGGGCAAATGACCAATATGCAAAAGACAATAAACTGTGCAAATACAAAAAGATTTTAAAAAAATAAGCAATAACCATCAAGAACATAAGATGAAAAGTCCTTGTGAGTGCATAGGTTATGGAAACAGTTCAGCATTGGGCTGAGTGAAGTTACCCCTCTGGTTCAAGAGCCTGATGGTTGAGTGGTAATAATTATTCCTGGACCTGGTGATGTGGGTCCCGAAGTTGAAAAGGTTTTGCACGGTAGGCTCATTCAGAAAATCAGGAGGCATGGGATCCAGGGAAACTTGGACATGTCTGTTTAGAATTGGCTTGTCCATAGGAGGCAGACGATGGTTGTAGATGAAGCGTTTTCTTTGTGATTTTTATAAATGATTTGGATTAGGAACTGGAAGTGTGTGTTAGTAAGTTTGCAGATGACACTAAGATTGGTGGCATTGTAAATAGTGTAGAAGGCTGTTATAGGTTATAACGGGACATTTAACAGGATACAGAGCTGGGCTAAGCAGTAGCAGATGGAGTTCAGCCCAGAAGAGTGTGAAGTGATTCACTTTGAAAGGACAAATTTAAAGACAGAATACAGAGTTAATGGCAGGATTCATAGCAGGATGGAGAAAGAGGGATCTCTTTCATAAATCCTGCAGATGCTGCATGCAATTTGATAGATTGGTTGAGAAGGCACATGGTGTGTTGGCCTTCATTAGTCAGAGTCGTCAATAGCCACAAAGTAATATTGCAGCTCTATTTTTAATAGACCACACTTTGAATGGTGTGTTTGGTTCTGGCTGTTTCATTATGGGAAGGATGCCAAAGCTTTGGAGAATTCAGAGATTTAGCAGGACACTACCTGGACTAGAGGGCATGCCATATGAAGAGAGGTTGAGTAAGCTAGGGCTTTTCTCGTTGTAGTGGAAGATAATGAGAGGTGACTTGATAGAGATGTACAAAACAGGCAGAGTGGATAGCCAGATTCTTTTTCCCTGGGTGAAAATGGTTAATACCAGGGGGCATAATATTAATTGGAGAAAGATACAAGGGGTATCAGAGGTAAGTTCTGTACAGAGTGGTGAGTGCATGGAACACCCTTCAATGGGTGGTGATAAAAGCAGATACATTAGTGATACTTAAGAAACTCTTAGATATGCACATGGAATGTTAGCAAAATGGAGCGCTATATAGGAGGGAAGGGTTGGAATGGATCATTGAGTAAGTTAAAAGGTCAGCACAACATTGTGGGCCAAAGGGTCTATATTGTGTTGTGATGTTATGTTTCACGTTCTATTGGCTCATCAAACAATTAATAACATGATCATTGTTCAATAAGTTTCTCTATTTAACTGGTGCTTAGCATGAAGTTTAATGTACATAGGGTAGGCACTTGAGTCAATTATGAAGAAAAACTGATACAAGAAATACTACTTCAAATTGATGGGAAAGGTTGGCAGGGATATATTTAAAGTTAATACCAAGGTGACTGCAAATTCTTCATTCCCATTTTCTATCTCAGAATTCTAACTCATATTCAAACCATTTACATCTTACTGAGCCACCACTGGACATTTTACTTGAGGCTTAGATTAGCCAGGCCAGTTTGCTCAAGACTTCTGCATGCATATTCAATCTTTTATGTTGCAGCTCAATTTATGGCCAAAATTCCATGAGGCTCAAAAAGCATTTCCCACACTCTCCCCATCCCTGCTCCAGTATGCTCTCATCCAAATTCACTTGCACATCACCAAATCTATAAAACCCAGCACAACTGAGCAATGAATGAAAGTGTCATTTTAAAGGACTTGTTTAAAAAAAAGTTCAATTAATATTCTTTGCTGTTGTGTGCTGAGGCAGCAGGCTAAGGGTAGCAGACACCAACAGAATTAACAAACTCATTCATAAGGCCAGTGATGTTGTGGGGTGGAACTGGACTCTCTGACGGTGGTGTCTGAAAAGAGGATGCTGTCCAAGTTGCATGCCATCTTGGACAACATCTCCCATCCACTCCATAATGTACTGGTTAGGCACAGGAGTACATTCAGCCAGAGACTCATTCCACCGAGATGCAACACTGAGCGTCATAGGAAGTCATTCCTGCCTGTGGCCATCAAACCTTACAACTCCTCCCTCGGAGTGTCAGACACCCTGAGCCAATAGGCTGGTCCTGGACTAATTTCCACTTGGAATAATTTACTTATTATTTATTTCTGGTTTTATTTTGCTATATTTCTACTCTATTCTTGGTTGGTGCAACTGTAACGAAACCCAATTTCCCTTGGGATCTATAAAGTATGTCTGTCTGTCTGCCCTGGTTCAACCTAGCTAAAATGTGTGAAGTTTTATATTTTCTTAGAGTTGCCATGCAAAATTGGATTGTTCCTCGACAACCAGAATAGTAACTATCGCCCACCAGTTCTTAAGAAAAGTTACTTTTTTTTGGATGTGGAAAACTTAGGTGTAGTTTTTTTTCCTCTGCTTGTGAATTGGTTTGTGCAAACTGTATTTGTTTAGCCTCTGGTGGACTTTGCAAGACCCACCTCCAATTTATTCACTAATAACATTGTCAATAGTCTTGAAACAACTTGAAATAACATTACACCTAAAAGTCCCAGCTTCGAGCTGTCTTGAATGCCCACAATAAATCAGTAGAAGCTCCAGTGACAAATCATGTATTCTGACAGTTTGCAATGGCGCACATTTTTGAGAACCAGAGAAAAAGGGATTGCAAAAATAAATTGCGGCAAAATCAGTTAGCGCTCAGGGTTGTGTACTTTTGTGCTGATTGCACTGACATTGGCCACATTGCATCAAGATACATTAAACCAATGCATGTCATTAAATGGAAGCTCTAAAACATCATGTACAATTTCTTCCGCTACTGATATGACTGATAATCGATATTTCCACTTTCTTGGGTAAAGAATTTTACATGCAGTAAATCCAATAAGAGTTCCATTTGGATTCTCCCCCCCCCCCCCCCCCAAGTTCTGTGTCAAATGTACTTTGAACATTCTGCATAAATCAATGTTTTTGCACAAGCACGTTGTAAATTAATCAGTGGTTATGTATGAAGTTGATTGGCCTGTGCCACTGTGGCAGGAAGTGCATGAACCTTGCTTCAAGTCCACCGTGAGAATTAAAGAAACTAAGATTGACAGGCAGCTTAAGGGGCACATGCATGATGCAAAGTGGAAAGAAAAAAAAGACAAGAACACTGATGTGTATACTATGGAGTTTATTTCCAGATAATTTATATTAAAAAAAAAAGTGTTCTGTTCATTAATACCATGTGCCACAGCTTTTCAAAGTACAACACAACTAATCAGCTACAGGTGACAATTCTGGACTTCAAACACTTCAAGTCACAAAATAACTGGTGTACTCAAGAGGTCCACTTTAAAAAAGGCACACACACAGACAGACAATACACATTTTTATAAAATTAAAACAAAGCATGAATTGTTTGCCAGAGCAACACAAAAAATACTTCATACACGATTGCTCATTTTATCTTTTGCTGCAAGGAAACAGTTTGTAATACCATTTATCTTCCCATGTACAGTATCTAATAGATAACTATTTAAATCCACTACTGCATAACCAGCACCATACAGCCGTTAAGACTAATGGAATGGTCTTTTTTTAAAAAACTTTTGCATCACATCTAATTACTTTGCTAAAATTTGGTTTTTTATATTACGTTTCAAGTGTGGTTTAAAAAGGGATTTCCTCCTCTGTGGAGCCAAATAATGAAATATACTGATATTTTTAAATGGATAATTGAACACATGAAAAGACAATTAGATTGGTCCAAGAGGTTGACTAGAAGGTGGCTGTTACCCATGTGGCATGACCTAGCCAGATAATGTGACCAAGTGTTTAAATCTTGTTCGAAACAGAATTTGCTAAATTTTAGGTGGTACAGCAGTTAGAATTACAATTGACTCCAGAATTCTTCTGCTGTTGTGGAGTAAAAGCCTTTTGCTTCTGACAACTTTCTAGCAGCAACCCACACTGATAAGTGATGTTGAAAATTGTTGGAATGCTCTCAAACCAGAAGAAGCCCACTGTAATCAAGTACAGAGGGATAATTTGGTATTCCACCTTCCAGAATATTGAAAGGCAAGCACATTCCCACACAATTCACACTACCATAGTTTGTTGTAGGTAACACTGAGAGATTTTATTCAAAGGCCCTTGATTGTAAAGCAAAGCAAATAATGCAATTCTAGGTAAAGGGGATGTATAGAAGACACTAAAGCAGGGAAATATTTCTAGGTGTAATTTTCTGCCCAAGAACAGGAGGTTTGCTTTCTCCACAACCCCTCCCCCTTCAAAATCTTCCATTAGTGAGCTGGGTAACCTTGCGCACATGGGACTGAAACATTCAAAACAGGACATGCGACACCAGACCCAAGATGCAAAGCTCTCAGATAGAGCAGAAAATCACTTCAAGACAGGATCAAAGGAAAGCAAGATTGGTCAAGAATAAGGGAATGGCAGAAGCATGACCACTTTACTTACTGCATACTTTGATACACAGGCCTGTATTTTCAGCCATCCAAAATTAAACTTTCTTTAAATAATGTAAGACAAAGTATTTATCTGATAATTAAAACCAGAATTAGACAAAAACTAAGCTCAACCCTCCCCCCCAAAAGGAAGTTCAGATTTCTGTAAGCCAAGTGTTTATTAATGTCAGATCTCAGTGAGTCCATGGTGACAGTGGTAGATCCTTCAACAGAAGTTACAAAATTCTTCAGGTGCAAAAAAAAATAGAAAAAAGGGTTTAAAAGTGTTTTCCTTTCATGTTCTTCAAGCAATGAAAGGATTTAAATCCCTCAAGAAACTTAAGCCACCTAATTTTCACCCTCTTGGAACAAATGTAACATCTTATATGCACAATGCTCAAAAATGATATACATTCAAGACTCACACAATAGATTTGTCTGAAAGGGACACAACACAAGGAGCTTTGATGAAGATTAGTTCAGATTCAGAAAATCTAAAATCTACCCAGAAGTGAATTGATACCACAGACTCATGTCAAAGTCCTAACAGTAGCTAAAAGGTTTTGCACATTTGTATGGTTTGGCGGGAAAACTAGGAGTTTGTGCTTCAACTCCCTCGGTCCTATTCTATGGATAAAACAAATGGCAAGATTTTATTTAAAATACATATACACAAATTCTAGATAATTTATTGGTTCACAGCACTTTTTCTTCTGCACATCTCCCTCCCCAGAAAGTCAATTCAAAAAACACTATGTTTTAAGAGTCGTTGCCACTGACAGTCATTCTTAGCTGCTCTGATTCAAATTTAACTTGGGGGAGGAATGACAACCCCCTTACCTTTGAAGTCACTGTCAAATAACATCTTTGTTTTAGGTACAGCTACCAATGTACTGGTACCTAGCTCATTCAGTTGCACTGAAGTCAAGTTAATATAATATTTGATGTACACATTTTTAAAAATTCAAGCTTTCAAAGCTATCTTCAGTCATTATATATTTTTGGAATCCTATACTAGCTCAGCCTTCATTCTGACTTGGGAGTCCTGCAATCATACGTGCAATTCCTACCCATGTGATAAAGCAGCTGGGTAAATTATGCAGTTTACATGAATATAGAGCATCACATACAGGCTCACTTAATCAGATATTTCTACATAACATCTCAATCAGGATGGCTTTCTAGTTATGTGAGAAACAAAATACCTGTGGGATTTTAAAAGCATGAACACTCTTCCTTTTTTGTTCCTGCTCACTGAATATACCTCACTCCAATTTTGGCCATTTTTGCACAGAACTCCATTTAGATATTGACTTGAATTTAATCTAATTTGTTAAATCCAGAAAAGCAGGATTTAGGTTAAAGTGATTAAACGTTGGCAGAGTCTCAACATAGAACAAAAAAATAGGACTACAACCAACTTGCCTTACAGAAGTGTACATTTCTGCATCTTTCTGCCCCTGCCTTGTGAATTTAAGAAATCACCCATCATATAATTGAATTGGTTGCAGGTATTAAAGTTTACTTCACGTGTTGTCTCTTAGGTTTTGCATAATTTTTTAAAATATTTTATGCCCAAATACAAAACACATTTCAGCAAATCGGCCTTTAAGATTTAGTGGATATTAAGCCATGTAGTGCATACAATATTTATCTCTATAGTTTGCTTATGAGCTCTGCTCTTACAGAAACCTCATTGTAGTTTACCCCTCAAAGCTGTTCACAAAAACCCTTTTTGCATTGTTTACTGTGTTAACAGCCTGTACTACAAAAAATTGTCCATTACCATTTTCTACTTGAAAAGGGGAAAACTACCAATAAGATATTAAAGCACAACACAAACCACTGCAGGCACCACAAACGTTAGTATTCTTATGTGGCATCTGGAATGGGCATCAGGATTGTACTTCGTTTTGAAATTGTGGATGAATAAATACATAAGGTTGGAACCAAGGTTCTGTGAGCTGCAAACCCATTCCTTAAGCTAGTTCTGGAGTTGCAAAGGCGGTGATCAAATAACCCATAATGCAGTTTGGCATTAAGCCTTTGTTCATGTCCAAGTCTGCTTGCCGAAGATATTCCAGAGGGCAAGTCAAAGTCCTGCTTTCTTCTTATAGTAGAAACTTCAATTCAGAGAGGAAATTGCTCTGCTTTAAAAGATTTCCTCCACTCCATGAGCAAAGATCATTACCAGACCAGGCTCCATGATCATGTCCTCTCCCATGTGTTGGTTCTCGCATGCCATCACCACTACAGCTTGCTTCCCTGGGATTCGTTTAGCTACATAGTTCTCGTAGAACCTGCGGTTCATTTGGCGAGTCTCTAGTGTGGCCAGACCCTGAGGCCAGTTCCTCTCATGTGCATTTTCGATGAGATCATTGACTATAGACATTGGACACCCACTGTCAATGAGAGACCGCTTAATGACTGCTTGGAGAACTGCATCAGGGGTGGAGATCATCCCACCCCATCGGGTAACTCTAGCAGGTTGCAATGAATTGACCCACCTATAATACAGAAGATACCATTCATGTTTTATTTAACAAAACAGGCTAACAAAATTATAATCAATTAAAGCTCTGCAAGTCAGATAAACAACAGATAAGTTTCTCTTGCACCTTCACATCCTCACCAGGTAGGAAGCTGCATAATAAAAAGTCCCTTAAAATACCTGAGAAGTAAACAAGAGTGAATAACAAGTCATGGATTAGAAAGACCATGACCAAACTACTGGCATTCAGCATGGACTTTCCTTTGATCACTAAGGATGCAGAAAAGAAACCTATTTTTATAGATTTTAAGCATCTTGGAACTTGTGTTTATATAGCGCCATTCACAACTACTAAGCAGCCAATGAAGCACTTTTTGAAAGCAAGGTCACTGTTGCAATGGAGGAAATGCAGCTGCCAATTTGCGCACAGATAATGGTAAAGTTACTTGATGATGTTTCTCTTTAAAGATTCACACCATTTTTGGCACCATTCAGCAAAAGCACACCAGTAAGTCTTATTCCCCAGAGTACTGCAAATTTTCCCTTTCAACTAATCATCCAATTCCTTTCTAAAAAGCTGCAATTGAATCTGCTTCCACCACCCTTTCAAACAATGGATTCCAGATTATGATCATTCAGCTGTGAAAACATTCCTTCACATCTCGTTTGGCTCTTCTACCAAATGATGAATCTGTGCTTGCCCACTCAATATCTCTACTGAAGAAAGCTCATTTGTGAGGTCTTAATGCTCAGATTACTTTAAGCATTCAATCTTTTTTTGACCATCACTGCTCTAAAGGGAAAGAAGCTCACTCAATCAGTAAAAGGCAAGGCATTCTTAGGTTTTCTAGGAGAGAACAAACTTGGACAGAAAATGGGAACATTCTATAAAGATCCCATGACACCATTCTGACAGAGCTGAGATTAAACAAGGCCACTGTTTAAACATTTCAACTGAAAGGGGATACCAGATAAATGCTTTTCATTAGTGGCGGTACCAGTTCAGAGCAGTCTTCTGTTTTAATATTCATTTTTTAAATTGTTTGTTCTATTATAATACATCTTCTTGGATTAAGATTCAAGTTTACTTATCACATATACATCTAAACATAATGAAATAATACCTAGTTGAAACCTTCACTTAAAATATGCACTCAGGTTGAATGATTAATTCCTCATCCAACTTGCTGAACTCACTAAATTGAAGCCAAGGAGTGACCTACTTTAGGTGACAAAAAATGGCCTTGATAACAAAACATTCTGCATTCTGAATGTGTTATTTTTGATGATAGATTATAGGTTTATTGGATGACATCAGAGAGCCAAAATAACTTGGCACTGAATTTACTCTGGTAACCTTTTGGAGTCATTAAGAGACCAGTCAGCCTTCAGAGAGAACAGCAGTACCAAGGCTCTTCAATACTGAAATACTAAAAAGGCAGTTTAACTTCTAAATACACAAGAACAAGCACCCACGTCATTTCATTCATGCACATCCAGCCATAGGCATAAAAGGTTCATTGAAGAAAATTCTAAAATGGTCATCGTTCTGTATTATAAAGACAGAAGCCAAATTCAGACATTGAAAAGACCATGCATTTATATAGCACCTTTATGACCACAGGGCACCTCAAGGCATTGTACAGTCATTTGTACTTAATTTCTTTCTTAAAAATACAGTTATTATAACAGAGGATATGCAGGAATCTACTGGATGCAGCAAATTCCCACAAATGGCACATGAGAATGAACAAGTAAAGATGTTGGTCATATGGCAAATATCAGGCCTACGGCAGCAGGAAGAAATTGCCTGCTCCAACACAGCTGTGATACCTCTACCTCCTCCTGGGAGGAGGCAGGCAGGGACTCAGCTTAATCCCCCTTTCACAGAATCAAACCACAGACAGCTCTGCCACCTTCAGTACTGCATTAATTGCCTGACCAGACCTCATGTGCACATCTTGGGAAATTGCATTTCTATAGCGCCAGTCAGAACCTTGGGATGGCCCAAAATAGTTTACAGCCAATGAAATAGTTTTGAAGTGCACTCACTACAGAGGAGCCAATTTGCACGCAACAAGATCTCATAAGTGCAAAGCAATGACAAGCAGAATCTGTTTTGGTAATGTTCATCATTGGCAAGTGAAGCAAGACAAGGTCCCCTTTTTTCCAATATAGTATCAAGGGATCTCTTGCATCCACCTGACTGACTCTGTCTCACCGGAAACATCACAACATCAATTGTGCAGCACTGGAGCATTAGTTTAGAGAGCACTCATTTTTGTGGTGGGACTTAACTTTGAGTTAGAGATAAGGAAGAGCCATCCAAGCTATTAAGCCACCTGGTGATTGCTTTATATATTATTGTAGTTACACTGCAACAATTCATTATCCTACCAACATCGCTATTCTGGAAGGAATCCTTGCTTCACTACCTTAAACTCAGATAAAGTTTAAATTAAAAATAACTACCTACAGTATTCACAGAACAAAATGTTCCTGAAATTGACTTGAAGGCTCATCTTTCTCATACATCTCAGAGTGACTGAGCCCCCAGCAGAGAACTGGAAATAGTTGATAATAAAATGGTCCAAGGCACAAGGAAAATTGACAAGAAACTGAACTGAAACGTACTCTAGGATCTCATTGTACTCAATGGTTTCCTCCAAGTTCTGTAGGTTTGGGTTTGCACTGCGGATAGCCCTCATGTACGCTTTCAAAAGTTGAATGTCTCGTTTCTGTAAAGCAAGGAAACACATACACACAGAGTTCGTAAATGAGTCAATAGCCTATTTTCAGATGCTGACGAAGTTGCTAGGAATCTCCAGCTTTTTAATATTTTAAATTTTCTTTAATGATGCACTTTTCAGCAAAGAGGATTGAACGAAGTACATCTCCCGCGCACCGCCACCCCCCCCCCCCCTTGGATATTGACAAACATGTGAACAGATTATTAATGGAACTGGTCTCTGTTGATGTTTATATTTCATACAGGCCTCCTGCTCTTATTGCATTTATCTTGCTGTTTCTCTCACCCTTACATATTTATGTGGTTTCCCCTTGCACGCACATGATTTCTCAGCCACAGTGCTAGTGACTTCTACATTTGCAACACCTTCCAGATCAAATGTACAGCACTCAAATGATTGCTCATTCTTTATTTTAACAGTCTGCTTCAATGCAAACTGCTACATATACCTCTAGCCTAAGTGGAGATCATTAAACAATTCCATCTATCAAGGCTGCATTAATGCAAGCAACCAAGATTTGGGTAAAACCATTTGCATCCAATTGTTCCTCACTGAACTTCTCGAGAAATTAACCTGTCTTTATTGACAATTTCCAACAAAAATAACACACACAAAATGCTGAAGGAACTCAGCAGACCAGGCAGCATCTATGGGGGAAAAGAAAAAGTAGTCGATATTTCGGGTGTGTTACTCAGATTTCCAGCATCTGGAGATTTTCTCATTTCCAACAAAAATAATTTTATTTGGGAGGGTGGGCAAAGAAGAGACAGATGGAATAATGTTGGGAAGTGTGGGATTATGCACTATAGTAAGAAGAATAAAGGTGTTGACTATTTTCTAAATAAGGAGAAAATTCAAAAATCAGTCATGGTTCAGATTTCCTTTAAGGTTAATTTGCAAATTTTTAAAATTCCTCTCCACACCTTGTGGCATATCAGGCAGAAACCTTGCCGTTTCTTTAATATTTTGTCTTTTTTAATAAACAAGGCCGAGTTTCCAGCACAGATGGAAAGCATGACAGGAGCCAGCTGGACTCAAATCCGGGACCACTCGCCTTGAAGTCAGGTGTGGATGCCACTACACCACCAGCTGGCTTAACTTACAGGTTAAGTCAGTAGTAAAGGTGACAAATACAATATCAGCATTCATTTTGAGAGGACTAATACACAAAAAGGATATACTGTGACTTTACGGAGTTGGTTAGACTGCATTTTGTAAGCAATTTTGGACCCTGTATCTATAGAAAGATGAGCTGGTCCTGGAGAGGTTCCAGAAGAGGTCCACAAGAATGATCTCAGGATTTGTGTTCTCACTAGCTATAGTAGAAGTACAAGAAGATTTGAGGGCAGCAAATTTTATTCCTTTGTTCAAGAAAGGCAATAGGAATAATCCTAGAAATTATAGACCAGTCAGCCTTATGTCAGTGCTGAGCTAACTAGTGGAAAGGCTTCTTAGAGGGAATTTAGCAGCATTTGGATAAGGATTGTCTGATATAGAAATAGTCAGCATGGTTTCGTGAGGGGCAGATCGTGGCTCACGAGCCTGATTGACTCCCCCCCCCCCCCCCCCCACCCCACAAGGATGTATAAAATCCAAAAACCCATTGATAAAGGTAGAGCAGTGGATATAGTGTACATAGATGTAAGTTGTTCAACAAGGCTCCCCATGGTAGACTCATTCAGAAAGTCAGGAAGCATAGGACACATGAAAACTTGGCTGTATGGATTCAGGAAGAAAGCAGAGGATGGTTGTAGATGGGAGTGTATTCTGCTTGGAGGTCGGTGACCAGTGGTTTTCTGCAGGAATCTGTTCTGGGACCCCTGCTCTTTGCAATTTTTATAAATAACTGATGAGGAAGTGGAAATGTGGGTTAGTAAGTTTGCGGATGGCACGGAGGTCAGTGGGGTTGTGGAAGGTTGTCACAGGTTATAATGGGACATTGACAGGATGCAGAGCTGGGCTGAGAAGTGGTAGATGGAGTTTAATCAAGAAAAGTGTTAAGTAATATACTTTGGAAAGTCAAACTTGATGGCAGTATACAGGATTCTTAGTAGTCTGGAACAGAAGGATCTTGGGCTCCACTCCCAAATATCCCTCAAAGCTGCCACACAAGTTGATAGGTTAGTTAAAGTATATGATGTGTTGGTCTTCATTAGTTGGGAATTGAGTTCAAGAGCTGTAAGGTAATGTTGCAGCTCTAGAAAACTCTGGTTACACTACACTTGGAATATTGTGTTCACTTCTGGTTGCCTCATTATAGAAACGATGTAGAAGCTTAGAGATTTACAGGATGCTGCCTAGATTAAGGAGCATGTCTTATGAAAATAGGTTAAAGGTTACAGGGAGAAGATGGGAGAATTGGGTTGGAAAAACCACAACTGGATGGCACAGCAAACTTGATGGGCTGAAAGGCCCAATTCCTACACCTAAATCAGGGGTTCCCAACCAGGGGTCCACAGACCCTTTGCTTAACAGTATTGATCCATGGCATAGAAAATAAATAGACTCTGGTTTCCAAAGAATTGTTTTTGTTTGTTGCTATCCCACTCACATGTCCCATCCTACTTCCAACTCATTGGCTAATAGTGTTGTCAGAATATGCAAGTCATAATCACACACTCCAAACATATCCCCAGTCCTTTAAAAGATGGCAACTTGTTGCAAAATCAATTTGCACTGACATCAAGACTTTCTCCCTATTTCCATGCACTGGTTTTGTCAAAGTTGAATGATAGCAGTCAAGAATTGTACCCTTACCTAGTCCAAAAGTCCCATTATAAAATACAGGCCCCTTAGCAGCAGCCTGGCTGGAGTCTGAACACCAGTCCTTCCAGGGCTGAATAATGGAGTACCATACAAAACAATATGATTCTATCTTGCAAGTTCATCGGGTGGAGTTAGAAAAGGAAGTTGCTCTTTTTATTAAAAGATTTCAATAGCCAGTTTAGAATCAGTCATTGCCAGTTATAACAGGTGCTTTCATGCAAAGTGAACTTTGCCTATTGTAAGTGATGGCTGGCATAATACAGTGGTGTTACAAGAATGTTGGATTCACTGAAAATCTGGAGCAAAATCATTACAAGAAAACATGAGAAAAAATCTAGTTATTCCAATCAATATAGATTGAATAATTCTTTCTAATTGTGATGGAGTCATTGGAATTTGATTTGAGCTCCTTAAGATTTGGGGTACTATAATGCGCGTGATTTATGACTCCCTCGCTAATGAGAAGCCACATAAACCCTCCTCACAAGAGATTACCATGCTGCAAAGCATCTGTTGCATATAATGCTCCACTATGTGTGTCACAGGTCAATTATAACTCCTTCAGTAAGGAGAGCAAACTGTACTGGCTAGAACATTATTCATTTGAACAGGTTTATTGTTGAATTCCCAATGAAGCCTCCTCTGAGGGAACTCCATCTAATTTGCTCAAGTTAGATTGTGCTCTGCCTGGGTTTCTCCTACAGCATTGATGCAAAGTGCATTGGTCCCTTGCAGCTGCCAATGTTGCAAAGTAAATGCGACCCTAAACTGGAGTCCACTCAAATTCAGAGTTCATCCATCTGCTGAGATGTAAATGGGGATCATTACAAATATCACAGCTGCAGATCAACATGTGGGTGAGTTCATCTGCTGATGTACTTTAATCTCACCATTAGATAAATCACCAAACAGCTTAATTATCAAATGAAGAACCACTAGGGTTATATATTTTGGGTTGATGGGACAATTGCAGTTAGAAAAATAAAAGCATGCATACATGTATGTCACTTGTACGTGTGTACAAGCACAGCTGCTCCTGCCCAAAATAAAGGCTTAGGAGACAGTGAAATTGGAAGTAGTTGCTATTTATTTTTGTGATTTGGCTGATACAAGTAACTGCCCATTTAAATGAAACTTTTAAATGGTGGTGACTGTATCTCAGAGGAGGGATATAGAGCTATTTATATAAACATCCTGGGAGCAAAAGAATAAAGAGGAAGAGAAAAGGAGAAAGTAATTTGCACAGTAATTGAGGTCAGTCACTGAGGTGCAGTACAAAAGGTCTGCAATTTAGAAAATACAAGCCCTCAGTATAGCTTAGCACTTTGTCATTCACAAGACAGCAAGCACCCACCTGCTCTGCCAGCTGATGTTTATGCTCCGCTGAAGTCTTCTCCAGCTCTGCAATTTTCCCTTGTTGCTGAAGTACCATGGTGCGAAGATGTTTGATACAGTTGTGGTTTGGTAGCTCATCTTTGGGCATTTCTAATCTGAAAGGAGAGAAAAATAAAACTTGTCAAAAGAGCAAACCAGGCTCACTTAAGACTGAACTGTAAGGTTCCAAACCAATTACAGAGCATTTCCAATCCGGCTAGATTTTTTTTTAAAATGCACGAACAGCATATGACAATGACCATTTTGCTCTTGCACGCATAATGGAATAATTATTGGCCTCGAAACTATGGGATCTTCTATGTTTGAAAAGTCAGGCAGCACTGATAGCCCAGCTCTGCATTGCCCAATTGGCCAAAGTCCTGAACAAACCCATGACCGTTTAGCTCAGACCCACTAACAGTAACAGTAGTTAACAGTAAGAGCATTAAATTTTGCTACCAAAAAAGAGTACTGATCAGAATACATACCCAGAAACTTAACTGATTATTTGGGATAAGGAAGATATGTCAACCAAGAGAAGATTACAGAATTTGTTTCCATTGATTTGTCCAGGGTTTTGTTTTGTTTTTTTTTGCCCTCAAAATTACCCATCCACAACAATCAGAGTAAAACAGCACATGCACAGGTCCTTTGGTTCATCTAGTCCATGCCAGCCCGGTTTCAACCTAGTCCCATCTACCAGCACCTGGACCATAACCCTCCACACCACTGAGTTACAGCGGTGGGGTAGGAGCTCCAAGGAAACCCACAGCCCACGCGTAATTGGTTTACATTTTACAAAATGAGGACTTCTCATTTTCATTAGTCATTGCACTGAATTTTTATAGTTTCATGGGAAGCGGGGTCCAAGTAACTCCCATGATCGACCTTTCCTGTATTTGTTAACCAATGTTTGAGTGATCTGGATTGTTCATTTTGTGGGTTTTGCTGACTCCAGATTACTTAGATTGGAAAGAGTTTAACTAGGTGGTATAGTGCAGATTCTTAATCCCTGAGCAGTGGCATTAACTTTCACCTTCTGTTGAGATGTTATTAAAATGCATAGTACCCGCAGCCTTGACATTTGAAGGTGGAGATTAGCCGCAGGTCTATCGACCGTCTGTGGCACTTTATTGGAGAAATGAAGCCACAGAGGGTGCTTGAATAGGTTGTTTTACGGATAGCTTGTTGACTGAATACTTCACTTCATAAATTAAAAATCTTCAACGAGGCTTTTAAATGGGAATTAGGTTAAATCATTAAGCCCATGTCTCCTCCCCCCCCCCCATGAATATCATAAACTCAATTAAGAATCACAGCACTAATACAAGCCCTGAGCACTCCAGACCCCAGTTTCAACTACAATTGCAGTGTGGCTTTTCAATGAATTTCAAAGTGTACTTCATTAAATATTTACATCCCATCCTATTATTGTAGATGCAAATATGGCTTAGTGGCTTTAATGTTGGAAATTAAAACACCGTGACAGCTTGGAGTCAGCAAAGATTTGGCTCAACTTTCTTCTGGAGATACTTTTAAGAGCTGCACTTCAAATTTTAACTGGTCCTTCTTAAGCTGGTGCACTTACTCCAAAACTCTTAAGTATCATCAAGGCACAATGGATTTTCTGCCCTGCTAATGAATGTAGGGCCTGGAAGATCAGTGTCAGCTGACATGGTTGCCCAGTCCCGTTGGTGACCACCTCATTGCCCCAGGGCATTTCAACAAATACTACACTTAGAACATAGAACAGTACAGCACATTACAGGCCCTTCAGCCCACAATGTTGTGCTGACCCTCAAACTCTGCCTCACATATAACCCCCCCACCTTAAATTCCTCCATATACTTATCTAGTGGTCTCTTAAACTTCACTAGTGTGTCTGCTTCCACCACTGACTCAGGCAGTGCATTCCACGCACCAACCACTCTGAGTGAAAAACCTTCCTCTAAAATCCCCCTTGAACTTCCCTCCCCTTAACTTAAAGTCATGTACTCTTGTACTGAGCAGTGGTGCCCTGGGGAAGAGGCGCTGGCTGTCCACTCTATCTATTTCTCTTAATAGACAGCATTAGTCACCTGCATTTGTAGAAAAGACTAGATTAAAATTGAAAAGGGAATTCATCTGAACAAAAGTGGCATTTCCTTAGCAATCTCATATTAGCCCAAAAGCACTTGACAGCTAATGAAGTATTTTTATAGTGTAAACAGAGCTCTAATGTAAAGAAACTGAACTTGTGCTGTTCAGGAGAGTTTGCTTATAATGTGATAACCAAAATCTTTTAACTTAAAAAAAAACAAATTAAGGGGTGAATATTGGCCTGGAGGCTAGGCACATCTCCTCTGCTCCCTTTCAAAATGGACACTTGGCATCCATCCAAAAACATAAAGGGTGGCCATTTAACACCTCCAAAAAATGCTGCCATCTTTCACGTGCCAGCCAACATACCCAGTCTTTTACTCTACTCTTCACCAAAGGTAATAGCACCTCATCACAAACCAGAGATGAAAGCCAGCAACTTCTCTCTATACAGCTTAGAATCCACCAGGTACTTGAATTTTACTCAGAACTACAACTCACCCACATCCCTGCTCACACGTCACAGGTCGCTTCGGATTGTGCTCACAATCATTAAGGTGAGAAGTCAGCTGGTCGAGCCGCACCACGGCTGTGCAGCCGAAGCTAGCGTTGTCACACGTGATCTGCAATTTGGATAGCATGTTCCGCATGATGCGGGGAACAGGTCGGAGGTGGGCTAGAGTAACAACACTGCGATCCACTGGACAGGTTTGCTGTTGGGAGAACCACTGAGTGATACAGGCATTGCAAAATGCATGCTCACAGTGTGGAGCCTGGAAGGAAAGTAGAGAGACAGCAAGTGAATAACAAGAACCAGCATACATCACTTGAAAATCTAATTTGTGTTGATCCAATTTGAAAGCTCTTGGGCTCTATTCAAAACAGACCTACGACCGCAAATATACATGGCTGTAAGTTTACAGGATACAAATAAAAGTAGGTTACCTACACCAAATGCCTGGAAGGTATCCAACCCACCCACACAAATTTCCTCATGGGTATGGAAATAATATTAAAGTTTTCACCTCTCCCTAATCAAATTCAAGGTTAAAAAGGGGAGACAGCCCGCAGCATTGTCAAGCAGCCAACTTTAAATGATGCAGTCAGCCTGAAAATACTAGATTTCCTCAGAGGCTTTTGCAATCTTTTGAAAGACAATATCAAATGCACTGTTTATTTGGATTAAATCAATATAGACTAGAAGATAGTGTACTAATTTGCTCATTAAAATTACATTTATACAGGACAATGCAGTATGGCTCCAAAAAAAAATGGAATGCAAAAGACTAAACAGAGAAATTCAAGTCCCACCAGCTTCCTCATCTTCATGATGCAGACTCCAGAAAAGCTCATCTAGCACTGAGCAAATGAAATCTAAGGATTATTATTCCTCAACTAGTTTATAAAGTGTTAACCCTGGCTTTCAAAGTGGTGCTCTACAAAGTGAAGAGCTTGAGAGCAAGAATGACATCAATTGAGTCAGGGTGGGGGGTGTTGGAGGAGAGAAAAACAAAGGAAGGGAGAAAGAAAAGGACATCAAGTTTCTTACCTGGGAACATTATAAAACTTCCTCTCTGCAAAGAATAGCTAGCTGTTCTCACATTTCAGTCAGTACATCACAATCCAACTAATGCTTTTACATTAACTGCATTCTCTTAAAGCTGTACTTGTAACTAGAATTAATTATTTTCACGGCAAATCACTATGACCATGTAATACCTTAAGCAAATTCATTCCAACCTGCCTGTAGCTCCTGGAATCCAAATACGATTATTACTGCTTTATTGTATTTATTCCTGCTGTTGATAAAAAGCCACTTCATGGCATGTACTTGAATAGTAACATCACTACTATTCCACAAGCGTGCTTTCGAAAACATACTATCAATAAGCTTGGAATAATTAGGAGCTCCTGTGTAATATTAACTATTGCAGTATCAGTTCATGATCTGGAAAGAGATTTAGCACACCAAATTTCTCCCCATTGACAGTGTTTATTTCAATGCCTTCCCACCAACTTAGCATATTAAAATATATACAAAATCCTTCAAACTGCTTCTATCAGCTACACTCCATCAGTGCTCTTACGGATCAATTATTAAGGATATATTTATATTTAATGAGTGAAAATAGGCTAAAAAAATTTCCCAGGACTTAAGCTGTTAAGTTGAATGTTGGACTCTTAAAAACTGGTTGACAATTCAAAAG
This sequence comes from Hypanus sabinus, assembly GCF_030144855.1. NCBI lineage: Eukaryota > Metazoa > Chordata > Chondrichthyes > Myliobatiformes > Dasyatidae > Hypanus > Hypanus sabinus. The sequence continues at coordinate 34,116,384 of NC_082738.1, read as the reverse complement.
ACCAAACCCTTTTGGGGTCTGCTATTACACTGGCAGTATATATAAACAGTCAATATTGGTATGGTTCAACAAGCAGAATTTATTAGCAATTTTTTTTGACAACTAGAAAGCAATAACACAGGACACTGAATGCACTGCTGACAGATATAAAGGGCTTGAGACCAGAAGAAATAATTCTGACCTACCATCCCCTTTCTAGGGGCAAACTATAGCATCTCTAATGTTGCCAAGGGTTCAAACCAGAGAGACTGTTAGCTTACAGGACTCATCCATCCACTGAATCGTCCGCTTTAAGGTGCCCCATTACTTCAAGGTGTCACAGTTGCCACTATATTCAACATAATGCAACATTTGATAACATTGCTGCGTACTACACAATATCATACAATATGAACAGCTGCTATGGAGAAACCATAGAGCAGGGGCTCCCAACCTTGAGTCCACGGACCCCTCAGTTAATGGTAGGGATCCTTGGCATAAAAAAAAGGTCGGGAAGCCCTGCCATAGAGAATGGTCTAGTTTTAACAGAGTTAAAAAGTTAACTTGCCTATTCTTTTCTGAAGCTTGAAAAAAAATCTTTTTTGGCAGCTTTCCCCATCTCAGATTTGAATTTTGCAGAGCCCTTTATTTCTATTTAAAACTTCCTCTGCTCAGCCAAGAGATCCTACGCAGCGATGCAACACAGAAAGCATGCCTTATCTCCTGACCGGGCAGATTTCTGACGCAACACAACTGCAGTCATTCAGAATCTGCATCAATAGCTTGATGGGCAGCACTTCCCTACTCACAGCTAAAGCTCCCACAAACATCCACCACCCCCCCACCAAAAAACAAATACAAAAAACAAAAACAAAAAACAAGTCAGAAACAAATACAAGCAATCCAATGTGCTCTATTGGAATAAGATTCACAGTGGAGCATTATTTTCAACCACAAGCACGATCAGGCTCTATTGCGAGCTACTGCACAACTGCATAGTTTGCTAATGCCAGATCTCTGGGTATCCAGACCATCTGAGGGGCCTCTTCATAACCAACCCCAACACCACAGCCCCCCCACCCCCCCCAAATAGCCACGTTTACTTACCTGTACAGGTTCTTCCAAAACACCACTGCAGATTGGACAAATCAAATCTTCATCCACTTCGCCCTGAAACCGATTAACATCATACCCCATGGCTCATACTGCAACAAGCTCAAGAGTTTCTGGTGAAAGAAAAACTACAAGACATTGTTTATTTGTCATTAGTGTTTTTCTTTAAATGATCACAGTAAAACCTAACTTTAAAAAAAAATGCAACAAGAGGTATATGAAACACTTGCACTGCATCTTACCATTTCCAAAGACTCTTGGAAAATTTGTACAAAGCTCCTTTTGAGACCGAAGCTCAGTTACATTAAAAGCTTGGTCTTGATGCTGATCTGCCTAACTAGAACAGGGTCAAAAGAGAAAGGCAGCTTATGCAGCAAGCCTCACAACGGTAGATATATATCCTAAACTGGAAGCATGCCAGAGACTGAAGATGAATTTAAGTGAAGTAAATATTCCCTCCTAGTCATATTGCTTCAAGAGCTATATTTTTCCAATTCTTGTCCCAAACAAAAAGTTTTTCTTCTGACTTATCTTTGTACAGTAAAGGAAGTAAGGAACAAAAGGGTAAAATTCCACTGGCATCACTCTCCATGGGTTACAAAGAAAAACAATGAGAAAATATCCTCTGACTGCATTGGGGAAAAAATCATTACAAAGGCATTAATGGAACATGCCAGACCACTCGCTTACACACTTTCTTTGAAATTGTGTCAACGAGTCTTAAACAACTCCAACCATAAAATTTGACACATTCAAACTATAATTATAGTAAATCAAGTTTCCCCTCCTTCAGAAGGCAAAGCTTTACAAAATGGGGTGGACCAGATTAAGCTCAGGGATGTATAACAAAGGCCTTGCAATAAGAGTTTTGTACTTTTTGAGGGGTAATTTTTTGATGATACAAGGCAACCTGGCCAGAATTACCAATACTCAAAAAGCATAAGATAGAGAGAAATCAAGGATGCCAGGCAAATATTCAGTTTAACAAAAATACAGAATAGTTTGTGGAATGCAAAGTTGTTAGCTACAATGTTTATCAACCAGCACAAGATGAAACTATTTTTGGGATACCAATTCCTTTAATGGAGGACTTGAGTATCATTTAGCTCAACACTACAGAGGGATCACTGCAGCAAGGATCTTTTCACTTCCACTTCAGGTTATTTGCCATTTTAGACTTGTATTCAGCTTTCATTTAAATAATTCACCCTCAATACCAGCAAATGCTCCAAATGAGAATCATAAAACATTGTAGACAAGAAACTACTGATGCTAGAATTTAGAACAACACACAAAATGCTGGAGGAACTCAGTGACTTAGGCACAGAGGGAAATGGGCAGTCAATGTTTCAAGTCAAGACCTTTCAACAGCTTCAAATAACTGTGTTTTTCATATCTTTTTTGGGATCTCTAATGCATTTTACCGACAATGAAGTCCTTTTGCATGAAATGTAACAGTCATTTTCCACACAGCAAGATCTTGCGTACCACAATGTGGACGTGACTAGATAACCCACTTCAGTAATTATGTCTATGACCAGAAAACTGCACTGGATGTTCTTCAAAATAGCAGTGGGGAAGGGGGGCCTTGAACATCCACACAGAAAGCATCCCAATGTGCCCTCAGTTTTACACTGGAGCATCAGTCAGCCTGAAGCTTTTGAGCTCAGTCACTGAAATGAGACAAGCATTGACTCCACCAAGACCAGTTCAAAGGATTTCAGCACACCTCTACAATTGATTATTTGGGCAAATCACAAAATCTTGCAGCAAAGTTGGCTATCATTCTATGGACTGCTTTAGAAAATACTTCCAATTAGTAATCCCTCCGATCACACAGACATGCATTTACTCTCAATCATTCTCCACAAAGCTCCTCTTGAACCCGCTTCCACTACCCTTTCAGAAAGCATTCAATACAAGAATACTTCTCCTTGGTTAATTTGCCAAATATTTTAAATCTACATCCTATAGGTCACCAAACCTCCTGTCAATGGAAGCAGTTTATATAGTTTATTCAGACCCCTTGCAACATTGAGCCATCTGGAATAAATTTAAAACTTTTAAAGCTCCCTTTAACAGTCCCTGCTGCAAGAAAATTCCTCCGTTTCATTTTTCTACCACCCAGTGTGTAAGCTAACTGGAACTAAGAGAACAAGCATCAACAGCATCTCAAAAGTATTTTGATTTTCTCCAGTTATTCCTGACATAAAATCATGATTTTCTGTTGTGCTTTTTGTGACACTGAAAGCAGTTTATCATAATGATTGACTTTAATATAAGATAGCAGCTAGCAAAAATGTGAATATTTTGCCTAGTATAGAGGCAACACATTAAAAAAAATTACATTAGTCTTTATTCCAGAAAGCTAGAACAGTAAATACAAAAATGTAAATAGCAAACAGGATTAACACAAGTGAAAAATAAGAAACTACATGAATAAGCACTACAGAAAGCATGCAGCATTCTCAGGAGATTGAGGGAAGAATCTGGAATTGGACAAAGTACATTTTACCCCACTCAATCCCTACCTTTTATAAGAACTGTGGACATAATAATCAGACTGAGGCAGTAAATTTAAAAAAATACCACAGACAGTAACAGTGTCAAAGGATCAAAATTTTAGTAATGTGTATAAGCTATTATAATTCTACACTTTCTTTTTTCTCCTCAGTTCATAAAGATATTGTGCAATATTTCCTGAGCTTGTTTCAAAAATTAAGATGGAAAGCTCCATAAAAAGCCCTAGTGAATCATCATCCTTGTCTTGCCACACTCGGCTCCAAATATGGGGTCAGGCCATTTTGAACATGCAAGCTATGGTCTTATCAGCCCACCTATATGCAAACCTACTCAGAACAAGAGTGAGAGAGAGCTCCTTGGCTCAGGAAAGAGTATGGTTTACATTAATCCAAACAGCAACAACAATACATGTCAAGGCTAATCTAATCTTCTTCCTCCTACTTGTGGTTCCTGCAATATGGCAACTTTCTCAATCAAAAAAACCTCCCTCCCTACCACTAGCTCACTAGCCTTCCAACAATGAAAATGCTATCCTGCTTGTTTGATAATATTAAAACAAATCTTCCCATGAAATGAAATAAAAATGCTAGAAACACTCAGCTGCATAATTTTTGACCTGATACATTAACACTTTCTTTCCACAGATGCAGCCTGACCTGCTCAGTGCGTTCAGCATTTTCTGTTTTATTTCTGATTTTTTTTTCTAGTTTTTGTGTCATTCCTTTCATATAAAATTGGAATTTTTAGTTTCCCAAGAAAAGCCAACCAAAAGTGATGGCCTCAAACCAACACTGTCCAAATCCCAATGCATTTCCACAGCTGAAAGCTTACTTTAATTTGGGGGAAACAGTTACTTTTAAATATGTTAATAAAAGCTTTAACATTACTTTATCTCATTATACCTTTGACTTTCTAAAGAAATAAGACACATCTTCTTGAGGCACTTCACATTGGAACACTATTCCTTCAACTGCTCTCTCCACATCTGCAAGATACACAATGGACAATGTCCCAAAACTAAACAAGGTCAGCAACATTCATTTCCAGTTTTACTGAAAACATATTCATTCCCCTTTCAAACAAAAGAATCCAGTACACTATCCTTTACCTTTTCTGACAGTAGTTAACATTTCCAAGAATCCCAAAGGTGCCACCTGCCACCATGCTTTACACCTTTGTCAACCACACCCAAACTTTTTGAGACTCAGAGGATTGGAGGTTTCAAGCATACCATAAACTTTATCTTATCATTGACCAGACAATCAGATGGATTCATAACAGAAGTACGGTAAAATACATGCTTGTAATTTCTCTTTGGGAATCCGTTTTTTTTAAATCAAGATTCACAGAAATAGGGGGACAAAACAGTACTTTTGCACAGTACTCTAATTTTATATATTGCACTGTACTGCTGTCATATACAAAACAAAACAAAAACAAATTTCAAAACATATAAGAGCGATGATAAATCTGATTCTGATATGGGTCTCTGTTGCGGACTGAGTGGGAAGGGGGCAGGGAGAGGGGAATCAAGGTTGAAAAAAAGGGGAAGGGAGAGGAGACGCACTAGAAAGACATTCTGTAATGATCAATAAACCAATTGTTTGGAATCAAACGAACTTGCCTGGTGTCTCAGGGCTGGGGGTTCCTGCAACTGTGTCACACCTCGTGCCCCCACCCCCATACTCCTTCTTTGCCACCTCTCCCATGTCGCTCCACCCTTGCCATTCCCAATATCCTTTGCTCGAAGATATTTGCACAGTACTGTAGTTCTGGATCACCAGTCTTGAATACCACAGATACAGCCCTCAGCAGACTATGAATCTCCTGATTCATCCATGACTTTTGGTGTGGGTATGTCAGGTATGTTCTCAAAGTCACACACTCATCCACACAGGTCTTGATGAGGCCAGTGACAACTGTACCATATTTATTCAAATTCAAAGATGAATCCCTGGATATTGTCCAGTTCACTGATTCAAAACAGTTCTGTAAGCACTCCTCTGACTTCCTTGATTGTCACCACTGGTGCTGCAGTCTTGAGTCTCTGCCTACACAGTAGGAGCACAAGTACAGCAGAGAATGGAAAAGCCATTGATCTTCAGCACTGCATCCAAAATGGCAAGAGTAAACCACGTTTCCGTGAAACAAAGGACACATTTCCTGATGTCTCTCTGGTACAACAATCTTGCTCTTGAGGTCTTCAATTTTCCAGAGACTATACATTCCCCAGAAGGACAGCAGAGAGTGCGGTCCTAAAGTCTCTGCATTTCAATCTTACTTGCAGCCCAGATGTAGTGCTTTCCTCGCTTCCTTTTTCCTAAAGGGAGAACTGCACTTATGACCCAAGTCTGCAGTCAGGGATCAGTTGAATTGAATATTAATATATATTTTTTAAAACGTCTTAAAACAATGCTGTTAGTGCCCATGGCTGTGACTGGATTTCAGCAGTAGTCATTTTGAATGGGAATATTTGATGATCCCCAGAGATGCATGCAATGAGCCGCCCCTTATTGGCACCATCATTACCACTTCATTGTATTATTCACCACTGACTCAAGTTTATTTATCCCTTGAAATAGTCAACCCTGCCCAAGCAAACACCAGTTCCCACCCGATGAGGAATCATTGCAGCATTTCGAAATAATCATATTCATAACATTAATATACTTATCCCCAATAAGAACTAGATTATCCTGGCTGCTTGCCCTCATCCCACTAATCAAGGCCCTGCACTCTTTAAGTACATCTTGCTCACAAGAACAACCTTCTGCTTCTGTAAGCACATTCTCACTAAACTGTTACCTGTTGCAAGCACCAACTTCTCCCATTCGTTACAAAGTACGTCAATGTACCTTGTACAAAAGCCATTTGTCTATCCACACTCCATCTCCTCTCCAAAATCTATGGGAAATCATGTTTCCCTCATCTCAATGTCTTCACTTCTTTAATCTGGTTTTGAAACTGCTTCAGAACAAATCAGCTGTGGTGTGATTACAAAAATCTCTTCATCCTTTACAACGTGTTGATCATGCTGCCATTCTTCACCAGTCTCAGGTTATCTATGCTACCCATCTCTCATATCTATTTTGCCTAACCGGATCAATCAAATAAAAGCACATCAGAAACTATATGAACCTGATTACACTGCGCTCTAATCTCATCAGCACCTCTCAATTCTTTCACTATGCTGGCAACAACTCAAACACTTGGAAGATCAGTCATCATTTTCAATCCTCTGCATTATTTCCACACCCCCTCAACTCTCCTCGCCCATCATCTCAGGGTGAAATTATAGAAATTTGGTCAATGTGTTCAAGCCAGTTGTTCTCTCACCAGCTCCCCCCCCCCACCCAAAATAAAATATCCAATCTAAGCGGATCTCACTTGAACCTACATCCCATCAGCTGTAACACAAAGCACTCATCCAGGTACTTTTTTAAAAAAAACTGTGGTTTTCTACCTATGATTTCCCACCAGCACTGGATGAAAAATGGTTTACCTCAAATCTACAGCCCTTGGTTATTGATCAAACAAGTCTTTCCCATTTACCTTTTCTATAATTTTATACTTTTTGATTTAATTTCCATTCAGCCTCTATCCTCTACTCTAAGTAAGCAATTCCATTCAAAATCTTACTTAGTGTGAACTACAGCATGGGTTCCTAGAGATCTGAAGGAGGTTACAAAGGGTAGAACACGAAGTGCATTGGATAATTAAGATCTAAATATATTTGGAATTTCAGCAACAGACAAGCTGAAGGAGTCCTGGAGTCAGATGATGCTACAGAAGTTAAAAGCAGGCAATCTGGTGACAGTGCAGGTGTGTGGTCTGAAACTGATCACAGGTCAGATCAGAGAGCTGCAGCCCAGCTTGGTTTAGTCACTGGTCAATTATACTCGTTAGGCTGGCACTTTCCGTCAACAAGCAAAATTTTGTCCAGTATCCACTCCTGTTTACTCAGCTTCACACAAAAGACATTTACCATTCAATACAGCTCTGAATTGATCTCGTTGCCCAAATCCTGATGGGTCTGCCACATATGTACTTGCTTACTCCCTTTTTCCTTCTCTCATTTCTACTGGTTTAAGATCAGAATAAAAAAATCAGAAAGCATATTGAAACCAACAACAATCCAAGAATGAGATGAAAGCTTACACGTACAACACGCTGGAGGAACTTAGCAGGTCGGGCAACATCCATGGAAATGAACGGTCAACGTTTTAGGCCGAGGCCCTTCATCAGGACTGAAGGAAGAGGGGGCAGGGGCCCTATAAAGAAGGTGGGGGGAGGGTGGGAAGAAGGCTGGTAGGTGCCAGGTGAAAAACCAATCAGAGGAAAGATCAAGGGGTGGGGGAGGGGAAGTAGGGAGGGGATAGGCAGGAAAGGTGAGGTGAAGAAGAAATGTAAGGGGAAAGCACTATGGGTAGTAGAAGGCGGCAGAATCATGAGAGGTGATAGGCAGCTAGAAGAGGAGGCAGAGTGAAGGTGGGATGGGGGAAGGGAGAGGGAAGGAATTACCAGAAGTTGGAGAATTCGATGTTCATACCAAGGGGCTGGAGACTACCCAGACGGTGTATGAGGTGTTGCTCCTCCAACCTGAGTTTGGCCTCATCATGGCAGTAGAGGAGGCCATGTATGGACATATCCGAATGGGAATGTGAAGGAGAGTTGAAGTGGGTGGCAACTGGGAGATCCTGTCTGTTGTGGCGGACGGAGCGGAGGTGCTTGATGAAGCGGTCCCCCAACCTGCATTGGGTCTTGCCAATGTAGAGGAGGCCACACCAGGAGCACCAGATCCAATCGACGACCCCAACAGACTCACAAGTGAAGTGTTGCCTCACCTGGAATGGCTGTTTGGGGCCCTGAATGGTGGTAAGAGAGGAGGTGTAGGGACAGGTGTAGCACTTACGCTTGCAGGGATAGCTTAATGCAAATCAGGTAACTTGAAAACATCTTAATTCAGAGGTGACAAGACGGTGCACTGGTAAAAGCAGGGTTTTTTAAAAAAAACAAGGGCCTTGTACAGGCAGAGTATCAGAGAGATTTAGAGAAGGAACAGTAAACAAGATCCAAGCAGCTGATGGCACAGTTGTTAATACGAGAGGTCCACACATAACTCGAGTCACAGGAGAGAGCTGATTGGGGTGGGGGGGAGAGAAAAAGAGTGTAGAACCAAAAAAGGCTGGCACTGTGGATTTAAATGTTTCCATTCCCAAAAGGGTACTTTTGTTTGGCTCAGCTGATCTGTTCTAGTGTTTATGCTCCACTTAAAGTCCCCCTCAATAACAAATGCATACATGCACAAATCAAACCACAGAATTAATACTCTGCCAAACAGGTGGTAAAAAAAAATTAGCAAATTACTTCAACCAAAAGAAAAATTATTTTGTGCTAAGCGATTTTACTACAAACTCCAATGATAAACCAGAATGCAAAAGACAGCAGCTTGTGAAAGCCAATACAATGCTTATTCTTCTCAATAGAAACAGTAATTTGCCTAGATCTAGTTTTTTAAAAAAACTATGCATTAAAGAGCCTCTAAACAGAGTAAATGAAATACTTAAATTCTAACTTCCTGACATTGACAGCTCACACATAAGAGCTTTAAATGTTCAACAAAAGATATCAAAACCAATAAACTGCAAACAAAAAAGATTGCACAATGGTGTTCATTGCTCCAAAAACAAGAAACAGAACACCTCATGAAGTTCTTAAGATTACAAAATGGCCTAACTCAGCAAAGATTGGATTGCATTCTGTCTACACTGGACTAAACCATTTTGTAATCTTAAAAGATTCAGATAAAGAAATCCATGGAAATTTATTTCCCCAGAGACAAGCCAGAATGTGAAATTTTTTCCAATAGGGAGTGGCCGAGGAAAACAAAGATACTTTTTAAGGAAAGCTGGACAAACATGGAAGAACTACAGGAGATAGTTATGGCATGGAGCATAAACACCAAAACAGAACAGCCGAGCCAAACAAAATCTATGTACATTGGCTCTTAATTTAGCACTCCTCCAGCTTGTACTGTTTTTAGTTACAGCCTACTAAAAAATAAACACCTTACAGTTGCAATAAAAAATTTGTTAACTCTTTGCAATTACTTGGCTTTCTGCATTAATTACTCATAAAATGTGGTCTGATCTTCATTTCAGTCAATAATAGACAAAACACAATATGCCTGAACTAATAACACATAAACAATTGTACTTCGCATCAATACTGAGTACACCATTTAAACAATCAGTCTAGGGTCTAAAAAGTCTGTGAACCTCTGGAGTAATGCCTTCTACAAAGCTATTTGGAGTCAGGTGCTCCAGTTAATGAGATGAGTTTGGAGGTGTGGGTTGTAGAGGTGCCCTGCCCTAAAAAAAGACACAACGTCAGGTTACTGAATGAGCCTGCTCTTCGCAAGAAAGATCTCTTTATGTGCACCATGCCTAGATCAAAACTTTCAGAGGGCCTTAGATGAATTGTAGAGATGCATGAAGCTGGAAAAGGCTACAAAAGCATTTCTATAGACCTGAGTGTTCATCAGCCCACAGCAAGAGAAATAGTCTACAAATTGAGGAAACTCAGTATTGTTGCTATTCTCCCTAGGAGTGGGCATCCTGCAAAGATCGCACCAAAAGCATAATGTGCAATGTTGAAGGAGATGAAAAAGAACCCCAGGGTTACAGCAAAAGACCTGCAGAAATCTCTAGAACTAAAGTCTCTATTCATATGTTCACTATAAGAAACACAGTGAACAAGAATGGTGTTCATGAAAGGACACCACCGAGGAAACCACTGTTCCCCAAAAAATATTGCTGCATGTCTCAAGTTTGTAAAAGACCACCTAGATGTTCTACAATGCTTCTGGGACAATGTTCTGTGAACAGATGAGACAAAAGTTAAAACTCTTTGGCAGAAATGCACACTGCTATGTTTAGAGGAAAAAGGGCACTGCACACCATCCCAACTGTGAAGCATGGTGGAAGGAGCATCATGGTTTGGGGCTGCTTTGCTGCCTCAGGGCCTGGACAGCTTGCATTGAGGGAACATTGAATTCAAAACTGCATCAAGACATTTTACAGAAGAATGTCAGGGAAGCAGTCTGTAACCTGAAGCTTATAGAAGTTGGATAACACAACAAGACAATGATCCGAAATACAACAGTAAATCAACAACAGAATAGGTTAAAAAGAAGAAAATGTGTGTTTTGGAATGGCCACATCAGAGTCCAGACCTTAACCCAACTAAGTTGCTGTAGCATGACCTGAAGAGGGCTGTTCATGCAAGGTATCCCAGGAGTAATGATGAACTGAAATAGCTTTGTATGGAGGAGTGGTCTAAAATTCTCCTTTGCCATTGTGCAAGTCTGATCAGCAGCTACAAGAAATGTTTGACAGAGGTTACTGCTGCTAAAGGAGATTTTACCAGTTATTGAAAAAGGGTCCACATGCTTTTTCCAGCCTTGACTGTGAATGATTAAACAATGTGTTCAGTAAAGACTGATAAGTACAATTGTTTGTGTATTATTAGTTCAGGCAGATTGTGTTTGTCTACTATTGTGACTGAGATGAAGATGAGCCCATATTTTGAGTAATTAATGCAGGAAACCTGGTAATTGCAAAGGGTTAGCAAACTTTTTCTTGCAACTGTATGTCTTAGGGTAGAGCTCTCAGGAGCCAAATCCACAAAAGTTGTTCCACATTCCAACACTAATATAGCATGCCCACAATGTTCTTTATCTTCAATGTATATTACTGCCATAGAATTTTCTGGTGTATCCAATTATGTCACTAGCAGAAAAGTACATGCACAAAAGAGAAAACAACACAAGAATAGGAACTTTAGTTAAACAAACATCAATGTCACAGTAGGATGATTCTGCCAAGTCATTCTTGATTAAATCCTGAACAGGGATGCAAAACTGGGAGGGGTGGAAGGCATGGCAAGAAATAATTTTTATAACCCCACAAAAAATATAAATGGTAGTCAGCATCAGGTATCACTGCAGATGGAAGTGACGCTTGTGATGCAGGGTACAAAGATTTAAGACTCAGCTCTTGGCATGCTTAGATTAGGAATCGACTAACTGCCCCTGGAATTTCCAGAGGTGTGGATGGAGTTAGTAGCAAACTAACAATGTGATGGAAGGCAAAGATGACATCAAAGAGAAGGAAGAGGTGAATGAATCAAACATTGATGCCCAATAGGTACTCTGACAGCCCAAAGTTAGTCAGGGGATAAAGAGGTGGAGATGGATGATCTCTGCATTTAACACGAGAGATGATCCAAACAGATAGCAAGTAAATGAGGAAGAGGCCAAGGATGGATCAGAGCAGCTCTGGAAGCAATAAGAGATGAAGATTTACGAAGATTAGCTTTATGTCACATGTACATTGAAAGATACAGTGAAATGCATCATTTGCAACAATGGCCAACATTGTCCGAGGAGGTGCTGAGACAGTCAACAAATGTCACTGTGCTTCCGGTACCAACAGAACAGACTCACAACTCTAACCCGTACATCTTTGGACTGTGGGAGAAAACCTACGTGGTCACTGGGAGAACGTACCAACCCCTTACAGACAGCAGCGGGAATTGAATTCTGATCTCTGACATTGTGAAGTGTTACACTAGCCGCTATGTTATGTGCCGTGCATGATGCAACATCTAGAAGAGTTATCCCTGTTGTTGACATCTAAGCTCCATTAGGGAATGATAGGAATGGAACTACAGGAGGGCAGCTCCATGTAGTTAGACACAGGAGGGGCACTGGCATGTTAAACCAGAATAAGCACTACAGAAAGGTTGGGAGGTTAGTGAGGAAATCAAATTATAACAATGGAGAACATCACTTCCAAATACAACCAAGGGTATTTTAAGACCGTCAAGGAGGAGTAACAGACAGGTGAAAATGTTCAGCAAAACAGAAGAGGGGGAAAGCTGCATCTTGTTAGAGGAGCTTAAACAGGAGACACAAGAGACTACAAATGTTGGAACATTGAGCAACAATTTGCTGGAGGAATTCAGCTGGCCAAGGGGGCTGAGAGACAGAGGATCCTCCACTATGCTCTTGATGCAGGGTTTTAACCCAAGATGTCTGTAGTTCCTTCCCCCCCACCCCCACACAGATACTAAACCTGCTGAGTTCCTCCAGCAGATGATTGTTACAAGAGATGTTAGGATGTGGGGTAACTGACAGAAAGATGTGTGGGGGCTTTACATCCCCACAGGGCGTGAAAACTGGTGTTATAGTTGAGGTGCATTTGAAGGGAAAGGCTCCAAGTTTAAAAAAACAAGCCACTTGACAATATCAGCCAAAACACAGGAAGGATAATTGTGTGGGAAGTGGAATAAAAATATTACAAGGTTATGAAAACTTCCTGTAGTTTTGCAGATGCAACAACAGACAGCATACTCTGAAAGGAAAGTCAACTAAATGTTTTTAAAAAAAGATAATATTTACAGCAACCTTCTCACAAGTGCCATCATGGGCATAAACTGCGTAACAATCGTCTTGATCATAACTCATCCACATTAGCTTGCTGATAATTATTCAGTCACTAAGCAGTCATCTACTCATATAACATTATGACTCGTATTCCTGCATAACCACAAGCTTGTCTGCAAGTAGTGTTATGCTTTCAAAATATAAGTCAAATTATAAAACAGAACAGTCAAACTACAAAAACAAAAAGTACTGGAGACAAATATCAAACACAAGGGAAGAAACAAAAGAATATAATCTGACATTCAAACAAATACTGATAAATAGCTACTTGATTGTAGAATAAATTAATTCCTTTTGAAACAAACAATTATTTGAAAAAGGAAAATTAGCTACTGTTGGGATACATTCCCTACACATTCAGTCGGCAAATATAGGCTTGATAGTTACAGGTACAAATTTTAAAGATTAACACATGGCCAACCACAATGGTGTTTCTCTTGCTGAATGCTAATAGAGGATATATCCAAGTTATCCAGACAGAATTTATGACATCAATCAGCTTACTACACCAAAAATGTATCCACTTCACAAAAGGGAAATATATTAAAATGGCACCAAAGGCTAAGAGCAGCAATATTCTTCCGGTAATTACAATGCTTGGTATCTTTAAAACCCCCAGACATCACGTTTTGCTTTGAGCAGTCCCCGCTCTTGAACAAGGATGGAGGAAACGCTGCTCTAAGTATTTAACAATACAACCAATACATCTACAGATAACGTGGGTAGAGAAAAACTCTCAAATCAGTTTTTTTAAAGTGGCAAGGGATGCTGGTTGTGGGGAAAAAAAGGGTACAAAAGCCTGTTAAACTGCTAAATTATCATCAGAAAATAGGGAATACCTGTCTATTTTGAGAGAACGAAATACCTGGTAAACTAAGGTTTAGTTCTATAAGCTGACATTCAGACTTTTCACTAAACATCTAATCTATTTTCACGCCCCGCTTCTTTTTCAAAAAAAAATACTTTATTTGTAGGCCCATTTTAGACCGCGGTTTTTCCTACTACCTACAGCGGATATCATACGCCCTCACGGCCGTCGACTACCTCGCCGTCGGCGGGGTAAAATTACTTCAAAAGCCGCAGATGAACACACTTACCAAACATCCATCAGCAGTTGGACAGCCGTAAGTCCAAATCGCGTGAGCAATTGTTTTAATATTAAGATTTATCTAAAACGCACATAACCTTTCAACGTCATCCTCCGCTCCCATCTTTACACACGCGAACAGCGCCTCCACTGATTGACATGCCTTCCCGTCAATCACGAACCTAAACTTCGAGTGATATTCAAATTAACCAATAGACTTTTACAATATCGTCACTGATACCGCCCACTGGCAAGTCAATTAGCAAATCAGTCCTTCGCCTTCATTGACCTTAAATAAAATACCAGCCACAGTAACCAATTGAATTTAAAAACACGGAAAAATCTACAGATACAGGAGGAACGCAGCAGGTCAGACAGCATCTATGGAAATGAATAAACAGTTGCCGTTTTGGGCCGAGACCCCTCTTCAGGACTGGAGAGGAAGGGGGAAGACGCCAGAATGGGGGTGGGTGGGGGAAGAAGAAGAGAGAGAGAAGGAGACTAGCTGGATGATAGGAGAAACCAGGTAGGTAGGAAAAGGGCTGGAGAAACAGGAATCTAATAGGAGAGAAGAATGGACCACAAGGAGGAGGGGACCCAGGGAGAGATGATAGGCAGATGAGAAGTGGTAAGAGGCTAGTGTGAGGAATAGAAGAGGGGATGGGGAGGGAAACTTTTTTTAAAAACAAAACCGGACAGAGAAATAGATATTCATTCCATCAGGTTGGAGGCTACCTAAATGGAATATAAGGCGTTGCTCCTCCACCCTGATGCCGGAATGGGAATCAAAATTAAAATGTTTGGCCACTGGGAAAGCTCCGCTTTTAGCGGATGGAGCAGAGGCGCTCTACAATAACAAATACCTGTATTTGCCCGGCCATCAAGTAATGCATGTCTGACTAAACAAAGGCAACTAGACTACATGAGGATCCCATTACAGGCAAGACGGGGCACGACATATTTCTAAAACGTTGACGAAACTCAGATCTCTGTGGCAACAGCTTAGGCGGGAAGTGGCGATGTGAAATGAATGATTTCTCATACAACTCGTGACGTGCACTTTAAAACGACAGTCACTCAAGAGCCGCATGTGTCATCCCAACCGTCCAGTTTCAATTAGAGTTTCAGGTTATTTTGTATCTTATTGTAAAGACAAAATTGATCTCTGATGTACTATGCATTGGATGCAAATCCATAATAAAGAAATAAAGAACTGTTTAGATTTTATCCAATTCTCATCCTAGCACAATATTGAATTGAATTGACTTTATTTCTTACATCCTTCACATACATGAGGAGTAAAAATATTTAGGTTACATCTCCATCTAAATAAGCAATGTGCAATCATACTAATTTATAATAAATAGAACAGTCAATGTAACATAGAAATACACTCAAATCAGTGTGAGTTCATCAGTCTGATGGCCTGGTGGAAGAAGCTGTCCAGGAGCCTGTTGGTCCTGGATTTTATGCTGCTGTACCATTTCCCAGATGGTAGCAGCTGAAACAGTTTGTGGTTGGGGTGACTCGGGTCCCCAGTGATCCTTCAGGCCCTTTTACACACCTGTCTTTGTAAATGTCCTGAATAGTGGAAAGTTCCCATCTACAGATGCGCTGGGCTGTCCACACCACTCTCTGCAGAGTCCTGCAATTGAGGGAAGTTCCCATACCAGGTAGTGACGCAGCCAATCAGGATGCTCTCAATTGTGCCCCTGTAGAAAGTTCTTAGGATTTGGGGGCCCATACCAAACCTCTTCAACCGTCTGAGGTGAAAGAGGCGCTGTTGTGCCTTTTTCACCACACAGCCGGTGTGTAAAGACCACGTGAGGTCCTCAATGATGTGGACGCTGAGGAACTTAAAGCCGTTTACCTTCTCAATCCCAGATCCATTGATGTCAGTAGGAGTTGGCCCATCTCCACTCTTCCTGTAATCCATAACCAGCTCCTTTGTTTTTGCAACATTGAGGGAGAGGTTGTTTTCTTGACACCACTGTGTCAGAGAGATGCCTTCTTCCCTGTAGGCCACCTCATTATTGTTTGAGATTAGGCCAATCAATGTAGTGTCGTCGGCAAATTTAATTAGCAGATTGGAGAGGTGGGTGCCGGTACAGTCATGGGTATACAGGTAGTAAAGGAGGGGACTTAGTACACAGTCCTGATAGGCTCCTGTGTTGAGAGTCAGAGGGGTGGAGGTGAGAGAGCCCACTCTTACCACCTGCCAGCGATCTGACAGGAAGTCCAGGATCCAGCTGCACAAGACAGGGTCAGGGCCAAGGTCTCTGAGCTTCTTGTTGAGCCTGGAGGGAATTATGGTGTTGAATGCTGAACTGTAGTCCAAGAACACCATTCTCACATAAGCATCCTTCTTCTCCAGATGTGCATGGACAGTATGTAGTGCAGTGGCTATCACGTTGTCTGTCAATCGGTTGTGTCGGTAAGCGAATTGTAGAGGGCCAGTTTGGGTGGGAGCAAGCTGCAGGTGTAATCCTTGACCAGCCTTTCAAAGTATTTGCTTATTATTAAGGTGAGTGCGACAGGACGCCAGTCGTTCAGGCATGTTACCTTGATCTTTTTTGGTACAGGGACAATGGTGGATAATTTGAAGCAGGAGAGCACTCTACACTGGGAGAGGGAAAGATTAAAAATGTCAGTGAACACACCTGCTAGTTGTGCTGCACACATCCTGAGTACTCACCCTGGGATGTCATCCGGTCCCGCAGCCTTGCGACCGTCCACTTGTTGGAAACATCTGCATACCTCAGCCTCAGAAATGAGCAGGTTGCAGGTTGTAGCGGTGGCTTTCCTCAGAGTTAGCAACATCGAACCGAGCATAAAAGCGATTGAGCTTATCTGGGAGAGAGGCCGCGATGTTGGCGGCACTACAACGTTTGTCTTTGAAGTCTGTAATGGTATGCAACCACAAGTCATGTGTGCTATTTGTTGTGAATCTTGACTCAATCTTGTCCCTATATTGTTGTTTTGCAGCCTTGATAGCTTTCTGTAGATTGTAGTTCCTTTTCCTGAGCTCCTGCTGATTGCCGGCAATGTAAGCTCGATGTTGTGCGGTAAGTGCTGCTCGCACAGAACTATTGATCCAGAGTTTCTGATTTGGGAAGACCCTGACCGACTTCTTGGGGGGACAACACTGTCGATGCACTTCCGGATGAAGCACATGACTCCATCAGTGAACTTGGAAGACATTCCAGTCGACGTCATCAAAACAGTCCTGCAGCATGGAGACCGATTGGTCAGACCAACAGCGGACAGTTTTAACTATGGCCACCTCTTGTTTCAGCTTTTGCCTGTACGTCAGCAAAAGCAGGATCAAAGAGTGATCTGATTTTCCAAAAGCTGGGCAACGGAGAGCTTTATAAGCATTGTGGAAGGGAGTGTAACAGTGGTCATGTGTCTCATCTCCATGAGTGCTCACCTGGATGTGCTGACAAAACTTTGGAGAGACTTTTGTCAGCGACGCTCGATTATGTTACCAGCAACAAAGAAGGCAGCCTCTGGGTGTGCAGTCTCCAGCGTGTTGGTGGTCTCATACAGTTCCTTGAGAGCCAGGTCAGTATCAGCCTGCAGTGGAATGTACACCGCTGTGATGATAACAGCCGTGAACTCCCCAGGCAGCCAGTAGGATCTGCACAGCAGCACCAGGTATTCCAGGTCTGGGGAACAAAAGGATTTGAGTGCATGCACAAAAGGATTTGAGGGTAGCAACAAGCATTGTTGACCATGAAGCAATACAGGATACAATTAATGATTTGAATTACATTGTATTGGTTTCACTAAAACAAAATAGGGTAGGCTTTAGAAATCTGAAATGCTGAAAACGTCATGTTGACTCAACGGATCACAGGACTACACTGGGTCAGATATATAATCATCAGGTTCAGGTCTCACACAGCACAGAAACAGGCCCTACTGCCCACTGAATCCACAACGACCATCAAGCAGACATTTACACCGAACTCACACAAATCCCAGTTTATCTTCACATATTTTCCATCGATGCCAAATTCACAGTGGCCAATTAACCACCAATCCTGCACGTCATTGGGATGGAGAGAACTGAAACAGAAGTCATATAGATAGTAACAAAAAAAAGGGGGTAATTACTTTATACTGGGGAGTCAACAGATGACAAACGAGAAGACATCAAACTAGGATACCTCTTCATAAATATATTAATTCTCAAGTGTATACACTTCCATGCCACCCTCTTAGAAATAAAAGCTATTACTGTATATGTTTGGGGGGGGGGGGGGGGCTTACAGGTTGAGCATGCACAAGGGGAAGAATGAAATGCAGTCAGTATTTCAAGCCCATGACTTATCATCTGAACATTTTTGTGTCTGAATGATTAACAAAAGAATCAAAAATATTTGTCCTGCGCTCATGGGCTGCCACCATATCCATTGGATTGTATATTGTTTAGCTCCAATTAACCTCTGTTCAGACCTAATGTTTCTAAAGCTCTGAAATAAAAACAGAAAACACCACAGAGCTAAGAAAAGTTTCAATTTCAAGGTCACATTATTGTCAGGAATAGAGGAGGTTTGAGCCAAAAGCAGACAGGGAAGACAATTTAGCAGTAAACAACATTTTACTAATAAATTACAAAATAACAGGCCACCAGGAGCCACAAAACAAGAGAGAACAGATACTTAAACCAAGGTAACTGAAGGCTAGGAGGAACTGGTTGAGGATGGCTGGTTTGATGAGTGAACAAAGAATGTGGAGAGAGTTGGGTTTAAATAGGCTGCAGGTGATGCATTTGAAATGAGTAGCAGGTGACTCCTGTTAGTTCGGTAGAGACTGGGAGATGTCTGCCATCCAATTTTAGAGAATCACACATCTTATAGCAGAGAAGTTCAGTTACCCCACCCTTTCCAGTTTAGAGTTGTTCAGTTTGATTGTCCCCAAGAATCAGGTAAATGAGTCAGAGTACAGCAGAGACCCTTCAGCCCACGACACTGTGCTGACGTTTTAACTTACTCTAAGATCAAGCTAATCCTTCCTTCCCCATAGCCCTCCATTTTTCTATCATCCACATGTCTAAGAGTTTCTTAAAGGCTGCCAACATATCTGCATCTACCATCACTCCTGGCAGCATGTTCCACATACCACCACTCTCTATGTTTAAAAAAAACTTACCACTGACATCCCTCCTATACTTATCTCCAATCATCTTAAAGTCATGCTCCCTCATAACAGCCACATCATAGTTTCATGTACTGACTCATGCTCTAAGTTCATCACCCTTGGTCCTGATACCTTTTGCATTAAAATAGACACACCAACCGATCCCCACTGACTGTAACTTTTGCCCTACCAACTGCCTACCCTTCCTCACAGTCTCTCTACATGCTGCATCTACCTGTACACCAACTGCTCCATCCTCTGACCTATCACTCTGGTTTAAACCCATCCCCCTGCCAGACTAGTTTAAATCCTCCCCAACAGTTCCAGTAAATCCACCCGCAAGGGTATTAGTCCCCCTCAAATTCTTTTTATTGGCCCTCACGAAGTGCCTAATGACACTGCAATCTCAGGCACACAAATCCCATATCTTGGTTCCTTGTGCAATATGTGGAAGAGAATCAACAAATATGAATTTTGAAAAGTAAGGAAACATCAGAAACACAAAGGACAAATTTTTTCAATGTGACTAAAATTTGGAAATAAAATTAACTAGTTACCCCAGAACTCCCCCTCCCCCAGGACTTTTCATGTATTTCTTAGGGTATCTTAAAGTGATCTGCACTCAAAGAAACACTTTTGAAATACAGTCACTGTTGTAATGCAGGAAATGAGGTAGCCAACGTGTGCAGAGCAAGATTCCACCAGCAGCAATGTCATTGTGACAAGACATGCTGAACTTTTGCAATGTTGAATGAAGCATAAATATTTTTCTGGACACCAAGATGCAATTCCATTTCTTCTTACAAAACAACACTATGGGATATTTTGTGCCCACTTCAGAGAGTGCAGGACTACTTCAGTGGTCAGGCAGCAGTTTTGTTCTCTATGTTCCAGAGTGGAAGCTGAACCCACTGCCTTCTGATTCACAGCTACTCACACTGTGGTGGAACACCTGATCATTAATTTCTATTGAAATTTATAAGAGAATTAAAATTACAGATCTGGAGGGGGGAAAATCAAAACATTAAAATTATTTTAAGGATTTACATAACATTGACAGATACCAGATTCAAATCACATGACCCATTAAGTGGAATTCATCTGACTAAATGATGAAGGAATATTTCTATTATGTCATTTGTGCTCGAGGACATTACTGTGCTATGACAATACTAATGAGCTAATATGTAATCACAAACTGAGCATAAAGCTTAGTTGATTCTAGAATGTTGGTTGAACATTTCACATTATGTTCCTGCTAATACATCACGCCTACACAACTGATGATAAGATTATATTTGTGACTATGAGTACTCGCAGTGTTAGGAAATCTGTGAGGTGAAAATGAGAGACGAGGGGAGATGTGGAAGAAAGAGGGTGGTGGTATTATGGGGGTGGTAGTAATAACAAAGAGATTCGTACATCACAGGTGAAGGGGTGAGGTAAAGCGGGGAAATGAATGGGCATGGAATACAGTAAGGTTCGCTACGAATACACTGCACTCACTGACAGTGAGTATAGGAATAGAATGAGGTGGAGGATAAATGCGTGGCTGAGGGATTGGAGCAGAGGGCAGGAGTTAGATTTCTGGATCATTGGGACCTCTTTTGGGGCAGGTGTGACCTGTACAAAAAGGATGGGTTGCACTTGAATGCCGGGGAAAAATATCCTGGCAGGGAGGTTTGCGAAGGCTATTGGGGAAAGTTTAAACTGTAATTGCTTGGGGGGTGGAAACTGAACTGAAGAGATGGAGGAAGGGGTTGTTAGCTCACGAATAGAGAAAGCTTGGAGACAGTGCGAAAGGGAGGATAGGCAGGTGATAGAGAAGGGATGCTCTCAAACCAATGGTTTGAGATGTGTCTATTTTAATGCAAGAAGCATCATGAACAAAGCAGATGAGCTTAGAGTGTGGATCAGTACTTGGATCTATGATGTTGTGGCCATGACGGAGACTTGTATGGCTCAGGGGCAGGAATGGTTTCTTCGAATACCAGGCATTAGATGTTTCAGAAAGAACAGGGAGGAAGGCAAAAGAGGTGGAGGCGTGGCACTGCTGATCAAAGATAGTGTCACAGCTGCAGAAAAGGAGGAAGTCAGGGACGGATTGTCTACAGAGTCTCTGTGGGTGGAAGTTAGAAACAAGAAGGGGTCAATAACTCTACTGGGTGTTTTTTTTTTAAATATCGACCACCCAATAGTAACCGGGACACCAAGGAGCAGATAGGGAGACAGATACTAGAAAGGTGTAATAATAACAGGATTGTTGTGGTGGGAGATTTTAATTTCCCAAATATCAATCGGCTTGTCCCTAGAGCAAGGGGTTTAGATGGGGTGGAGTTTGTTAGGTGTGTTCAGGAAGATTTCTTGACACAATATGTAGATTAGCTTCAAGAGGAGAAGCTGTACTTGATTTGGTATTGGGAAATGAACCTAGTCAGGTGTCAGATCTCACTGGGAGAACACTTTACAGATGGTGATCACAATTCTATCTCCTTTACCATACATAGCATTGGAGAGGGATAGGAACAAGGCAAGTTAGGAAAGCGTTTAATTTGAGTAAGGGGAAATACGATGCTATCAGGCAGGAACTTGAAAGCATAAATTGGAAACAGATGTTCTCAGGGAAATGTACGGAAGAAATGTGGCAAATGTTCAGGGGATATTTGCGTGCAGTTCTCTATTGGTACGTTCCAATGAGACGGAAAGGATGGTAGGGTACAGGAACCGTGGTGTATAAAGACTGTTGTAAATCTAGTCAAGAAGAAAAGAAAAGCTTACGAAAGGTTAAAAAAAACTAGGTAATGATAGAGATCTAGAAGGTTATAAGGCTAGCAGGAAGGAGCTGAAGAATGAAATTAGGAGAGCCAGAAGGGGCCATGAGAAGGCCTTGGTGAGCAGGATTAAGGAAAACCCCCAAGGCATTCTACAAGTATGTGAAGAGCAAGAGGATAAGACGTGAGAGAATAGAACCAATCAAGTGTGACAATGGAGAAGTGTGTATGGAACCAGAGGAGATAGCAGAGATACCTAATGAGTACTTTACTTCAGTATTCACTACGGAAAAGGATCTTGGTGATTGTAGGGATGACTTACAGTGGATTGAAAAGCTTGAGAATATAGACATTAAGGAGGAGGATGTGCTGGAGCTTTTGGAAAGCATCACCAGATGAGATATACCCCAGGCTACTGTGGGAGGCGAGGGAGGTGATTGTTGAGCCTCTGACAATGACCTTTGCATCATCAATGGGGATGGGAGAGGTTCTGAAGGATTGGAGGGTTGCAGGTGTTGTTCCCTTATTCAAAAAAAGGGAGTAGAGATAGCCCAGGAAATTATAGACCAGTGAGTCTTACTTCAGTGGTTGGTAAATTGATGAAGATCCTGAGAGGCAGGATTTATGAACATTTGGAGAGGCATAATATGATTAGGAATAGTCAGCATGGCTTTGTCAAAGGCAGGTCATGCCTTACGAGCCTAAATGAACTTTGAGGATGTAACTAAACACATCGATGAAGGTAGAGCAGTAGATATAATGTATGTGGATTTCAGCAAGGCATTTGATAAGGTACCCTATGCAAGGCTTATTGAGAAAGTAAGGAGGCATGAGATCCAAGGGGACATTGCTTTGTGGATCCAGAACTGACTTGCCCACAGAAAGCAAAGAGTGGTTGTAGATGGGTCATATTCTGCATGAGGTCAGTGACCAGTGACGTGCCTCAGGGATCTGTTCTGGGACCCTTACTCTTGGTGATTTTCATAAATGACCTGGATGAGGAAGTGGAGGGATGGGTTAGTAAATTTGTTGATGAAACAAAGGTTGGGTGTGTTGTGGATAGTGTGGAGGGCTGTCAGAGTCACCGTGGGACATTGATAGGATGCAAAACTGGGCTGAGTAGTAGTAGATGGAGTTCAACCCAGTTAAGTGTGAGGTGGTTCATTTTGGTAGGTCAAATATGATGGCAGAATATAATATTAATGGTAAGACTCTTGGCAGTGTGGAGGATCAGAGGGATCTTGGGGTCTGACTCCATAGGACACTCAAAGCTGCTGCGCAGGTTGACTCTGTGGTTAAGAAAACATACGGTGTGTTGGCTTTCATCAATCATGGGATTGAGTTTAGGAGCCAAGAGGTAATGTTGCATTTGATAAGGTCCCACATAGGAGATTGGTGGGTAAAATCAAACCTCAGGGCATCGGGGGAAGACATTGGCATGGATAGAAAACTAGTTGGCAGATAGAAAGCAAAGAGTAGCGGTGAATGGGTGTTTCTCGGATTGGCAGGTGGTGACTAGTGGGGTGCCACAGGGCTCGGTATTGGTACCACAGCTGTTTACAATTTACGTAAATGATTTAGATGAAGGCATTGAGAATAACATCAGCAAATTTGCTGATGATACTAAGCTGGGTGGCAGTGTGACATGTGATGAGGATGTTAGGAGAATTCAGGGTGACTTGGATAGGCTGGGTGAGTGGGCAGATACTTGGCAAATGACATTTAATGTGAATAAGTGTGAGGTTATCCACTTTGGGAGTAAGAACAGGAAGGCAGATTATTATCTGAACGGTGTAGAGTTAGGTAAGGGAGAAATACAAAGAGATCTAGGAGTCCTTGTTCATCAGTCACTGAAGGTGAATGAGCAAGTGCAGCAGGCAGTGAAGAAGGCTAATGGAATGTTGGCCTTTATTACAAAGGGAATTTAGTACAAGAGCAAGGAAATCCTCTTGCATTTGTACAGAGCACTGGTGAGACCACACCTGGAGTATTGTGTTCAGTTTTGGTCTCCAGGGTTAAGGAAGGACATCCTGGCTGTACAGAAAGTGCAGTGTAGATTCATGAGGTTAATTCCTGGGATGTCTGGACTGTCTTATGCAGAGAGGTTAGAGAGACTGGGATTGTACACGCTGGAATTAAGGAGAATGCGAGGGGATCTGATTGAAACATATAAGATTATTAAGGGATTGGACAAGATAGAGGCAGGAAATATGTTCCAGATGCTGGGAGAGTCCAGTACCAGAGGGCATGGTTTGAGAATAAGGGGTAGGTCATTTAGGACAGAGTTAAGGAAAAACTTCTTCTCCCAGAGAGTTGTGGGGGGTCTGGAATGCACTGCCTCGGAAGGCAGTGGAGGCCAATTCTCTGGATGCTTTCAAGAAGGAGCTAGATAGATATCTTATGGATAGGGGAATCAAGGGATATGGGGACAAGGCAGGAACCGGGTATTGATAGTAGATGATCAGCCATGATCTCAAAATGGCGGTGCAGGCTCGAAAGGCCGAATAGTCTACTTCTGCACCTATTGTCTATATAGGACCCTGGTCAGACTCCACTTGGAGTACTGTGCTCAGTTCTGGTTGCCTCACTACAGGAAGGTTGTAGAAACCATAGAAAGGGTGCAGAGGAGATCTACAAGGACTTTGCCTGGATTGGGGAGCATGCCTTATGAGAACAGGTTGAGTGAATTTGGACTTTTCTCCTTTGAGGTATGTAGGATGAGAGGTGACCTGATAGAGATGTACAAGATGATGAGAGGCATTCATCATGTGGATAGTCAGAGGCTTTTTCCCTGGGCTGAAATGGCTAGCACGAGAGGGCACAGTTTTAAGGCGCTTGGAAGTAGGTACAGAGGAGATATCGGGGGTAAGTTGGTTTTTTTTTAAAAAAGACACAGAGAGTGGTGAGTGCATGGAATGGGCTACCGACGATGGTGGTGGAGGCGGATATGACAGGGTCTTTTAAGAGACTCCTGGATAGGTACATGGGAGCTCAGAAAAATAGAGGGGTATTGGTAACCGTAGGCAATTTCTCAGGTAAGGACATGTTTGGCACAGCTTTGTGGGCTGAAGGGCCTGTATTGTGCTGTAGGCTTTCTATGTACAATCACTTTACAGTGCCAGTGATCATCGATCAAAGTTTGATTCCCACCACTGTCTGTAGGGAGTTTGTACGCTCCCCTGTGACTACATGGGTTTCCTTTGGGTGCTCCGGTTTCCTTCCATCTCCCCAAGATGGTTAGGATTAGGGTGAGCAAGTTGTGAGCATGCTATGTTGGCATCAGAAGCATGGTGACGCTTGGGTGGTGTTTGGATTTCGAACATCTGCAGATTTTCTCGTTTGTGACACCAAGTGTGCTGGTTTTGCAGATAGTGTGAAGTTGTCGAGGATTACAACGGGACATGGATAGGATGCAAAGTTGGGCTGAGAAGTGGCAAATGGAGTTCAATCTGCAAGGTTGAATTTGAAGGCAGGGTTAATAAACATGAATATGAAGAGAATGGAGGGATATGGATGATACACAGGAGGAGAACATTTAGTATAAATTGGCATCAAGATTGGCACAACATTGTTGGCTCAATGGCCTGTCCCATGCTATACTGTTCTATATTATATTTCACTTGACAATGATACCATGATTTGCCATTTCAGTTTGCCATGACATCCAGCAAGCAAAAGAAAAAAAAGAACCTGCACTTATGTAATTGAGGTGGAACTTGAACAGATGTCAGCAATGTGATGTCAGATGTCAAAGTGTTATTGACAGTGCTATCAAGCAGTACTTACTTGTTGCCAAGTTTGGGTTTTGCCTTTAAAATATGGGCTAACAAACTTAATTCCAGAGATGAGGCAAGAGTGAGTGCACTTGACATCAGTGCAGCATTTGACCAAATGTGGCATCAAGGAGCATTAGTAAAATTGAGGGCAGAGGGCAACAAAGAGAAAACACTCCTGTGGTTATGGTTGTCTGATGTCAACTATCACAGCCATGGGATATCACTACAGGAGATCCTCAGAGGCACCAACCATTTTCAGTTGCTTCAACCTTCCATCATAAGGCTAGAAAATGGAATGCTAACTGAAGATTGCACAATATTAATGCACTGCTTCTCACTAGTGAATCAATCCATGCAACAGAACATAACAAAATATAAACCACATTCAGACATGGACTGATAAGTGATATTCAGAGTATTACAGCATGGAAAAAGGCCCATCAGCCTAACTGGCCCATGCCGACCAAGATGGCTATCTAAACTAATTCCCATCTATCTGCCTCTGTTTGGCCCACATCCTTCTAAACCTTTCTTAACAATATCGAAGATTGTTTAATGTCATTACCTGTATACAAGCGCAAAAGAAACAAAATAATTGGTACTCCAGATCCAATGCAGCATAAAATAAAACACAAAAGAACATAATAATGATAAAAACATAACAAATATAAACACACAAGATAGCTTATATACATAGATTGATTGTATATCCATAGGCTGGTGCCAGTGATGAGTTATCCATCAGTTTCTTTTACATGTTCTTAATGTACCTGCCTAACCACTTCCTCTAGCAGCTCAATGAGTATATGGACCATCCTCTGGGTGAAAAAGTTCTTACTAGATCTCACCTTAAACCCATGGTCTCTAGCTCTTTATTCTCCAACCCTAGGGAAAAGACTGAATGCGATTACCCTCTCAATGCCCCTCATGATTTTATACACCTCCATAAAGGTCACCTCTCAGTCTCCTATGGTCCTAATGAATTAAAGTCCAACCTGCCACAAAAGTGCATGGGCAATGACTAGACAGTGTCTAACCACCTACCCTTGACAGTCAGTGTGATCATGAGTCACCAGAAACTCAAGTGAACCAGCCTGATTCTGAAGCTACAAGAGCACATCAGAAGTAAGGAGGCAGAAAAAAAAAACCTGCAGACGCTGGAACCCAGAGTAAAATCCAAGCCGTAGGAGGATTCAGCAGGTCAGGCAGCATCTGTACATGGAAATGGACAGTCAACATCATGGGTTGAGACCATGGATCTGAGAGTCAGAAGTTGTGTATCCTGAACCAAATGACTGACCTCCTGAGGGCTCAAGGACTTCCCACCCGTCACAAGTTAGGAATGTGATGGAACACTCTCCACTTGCCTGTGAGTGTGGCTCCAACACCACAAGAGGTCTGACACCGACCAGGACAAAGTAGTTACTCAATCAGTATCCCATCCCCCCCATCAGCATATATTGACTGCAGAGTGCACCATCTGTAGAACCCACCAGTCACTCACCTGGGCTACTCTAACAGCCCCTCCCAAAACCCCTACCTCTCCTGTCCAGGAGAACATGGACAGCAGGTGCAAGGAAAACACCACAGGTTCCCCTCTGAGTCTTACACTGTCCCATGTTAGAAATATATCACTGGTTCTTTATCATTGCTGAGCTTAAATCTTGGAATACCGTCCCTGGAGCACCGTTACTAGGAGCATTGCAGCTCAACACCAACTTCTCACAAGCAATTAGGGATGGGCAATAGCTGTTGACATTACTACCAATGTGGAAATCTGAATAGATTATATAAAGTGATTGAAAGGAGACTTGTGATATTCAGCAGAATCACAATCAGAATCAGCTTTAATATCACTGGCATATGTTGTGAAACTTGTTTCATGGCAGCACTACAGTGCAACACAGATATTAAAAACTACAAATTACAATAATATAAATAATATATATAAATTAAATTAGTTAAGCTGTGTAAGAGAGCAAAAATATTGAGATAGTGTTCATGAGTTGGTTCGTTGTCTGTTCGTTCAGAAATCTGATGGCAGAGGGGAAGAAGCTGTTCCTAAAATGTTGGCTATGCATCTTCAGGCTCCTCTACCTCCTCTCTGATGGTAGTAATAAGAAGAGGGCGTGTCCCGGGTGATGGGGGTCCTTAATGTTGGACGCCACCTTCTTGAGGCATTGCCTTTGAAGATGTCCTTGATGTTGCCCATGATGGAGCTGGCTGAATTTACAACTTTCTGCAGCTTTTTCCAATCCTGTGCAGTGGCCCCTCCACACCAGATGGTGATGCAACCAGCTAGAATACTTTCCACATACAGCTGTAGAAATTTGTTAAGAGTCTTTAGTGACATAGCAAATCTCCTCAAACTCCTAATGAAATATAGCTGCTGACATGCCTTCTTTGTAATTGCAACAATATGTTGGGCCCAGGATAGATCATCCGAAATGTTGACAACCATGAACTTGAAACTGCTCACCCTTTCCATTTCTGATCCCTCAATGAAGACTCCCCTTCCTGAAGTCCACAAGCAGTTCCTTGGTATTACTGATGTTGAGTGCAAGGTTGTTGTTGCTTGTCATCATCTGAAATTCTGTCAACAACAGTTGTGTCATCAGAAATTTATAGACATTTGGGCTGTGCCTAGCCACACAATCATGCATGTAGAGATTAGAGCAGCAGGCTAAGCACACATCCTTGAGATGCATCAGTGTTGATTGTCAGCAAGGAGATGCTATTACCAATCTGCACTGAGTGTGGTCTCCTGGTGGGGAAGTTGAAGATCCAGTTGCAGCGAGATGTACAGAGGCTCAGGTTTTGGAGCTTGTTGATTGGAACTGAGGTTATGATTGTGTTGAACCCTGAGCTGCTGTCCAGGTGATCCAAGGGCAAGTGCTGTAGACCTATTGAGGCAATATGAAATTGCAGTGGTTCCAAATCCTTGCTTATGCAGTTTATTCCAGCCATGACCAACCTCTCAAAGCACTTCATTACAGTATATTATTTTATTATTTAACAATACAGCATGAAGTAGGCCCTTCAATAGCCCATGACACCTCAGCAACCTGACAACCCCAATTAACCCCAACCTAGTCACAATTTCCAAAGAACAGTTAACCGACCTGGTACGTGTTTGGACTGTGGGAGGAGACCAGAGCACCCAGGGAAAACCCACGCATTCCACGGGGAGGACGTACAGAGACTCTTTACAGAAAAGCACCAGATTTGAACTCTGAGCTCCGGAATGCCCCGAGCTGTAAAGGCGTCATGCTAACCGCTACTCTACCATGGTGCCAGTATGTGATGTGAGTGGAACAGGGCAATAATCATTGCGGTCACCCTGCTCTTCTTAGCACCGGTATGACTGTTGCCCTTTTGAAGCAGGTGGGAACCTCCTACTGCAGCAGTGAGAGATTGAAGATGTCCCTGAACACTCCCAACAGTTGGTTGGCACAGGTTTTCAGAGCCCCACCAGGTGCATCATCAGTACCTGATGTCTTGTGAGGATTCTTTCAAGAGGGAAAGATGTTCTGAAGTTAGATTCTTGAGACAGATATCACAGGGTTGCCAGAAGCTGCAGGGATTTGCACAGGTGTAGCTTTATTCCCTTTTTCAAAGTGTGTATAAAAGGTAGCATTCTCATCTGGAAGTGACACAGATGTTAGCTCTTGCCTTGTAGGAAGTGCTAGTCTGCAAACCCTGCCAGAGCTCATGTGCACCCGACATGCATGATTTCCATGTCCCTTTATTCCCTTATAAGAATCTATCAATCTCTATCTTGAATATACTCACTTCCCTCTTGGGTAGAGAATTCTGAACATTAAGCACAAATTATATCTTTAGAATATCTGATCTGCTATTTTATAACAGTGACCTCTAGTTCTAGATCCGAAACCAGAGAAGTATTGATCCTGTACCTACTCATCAAGCCCCTTATTCCCAAAACTAGGATGGCTCCTGTTTTATCAGCTCCTGGATTTTTAACAATCTTTTCTATGTTTTGAACTCCTTGCCTGATCTCTTCTGGCCTGCCCAGCTCCTACACCCTAGCTCTGTAAATTCCTCCATCCTCTACATCCTTCCCTTATCTCTGTAAACTCCTCCAGTCCATATACTCCCATCTCCATAACCCCCCCCCCAAAACCCTACACCCCTGTTTCTCTGCAACCCCGCCAGCCCCTACACTGCTGTAAATTGGACTTCCCAATCATCAACCTACTCAACTTTGCACTTGCCGGTTGCACCTTTAGCTGCCAAGAACCTGAACTCTGACTAAAACATTTTGCATCTCTCCTTCAAGAGGCTCGTGAAAACCAATCTCTCGGACTAAGCTTTTAGTCACCTCCCCAATATCAAATTGTGTTCCTTTATGGCTTCTGTGAAGTCCTTTGATACTTACTGCATAAAACAATCTAAGCTCTGAGACAATCAAGGCACTATATGAAATGAAGATGAAATTGGTGGCACTCAACACAAGACCAAGGAATTGATTGTGGACTTCAGGAACACACATCAGTCCTCATTGAGGGATCAGCAGTGGAACAGGTGAACAGTTTCAAGTTCCTGTGTGTCAACATCTCTGAAGATTTATCCTGGGTCCAATATATTGATGTAATTACAAAGAAGCACAACAGCAGCAATATTTCATCAGGAGTTTGAGGAGATTTGCTTTGTCACCAAAGACTAACAAATTTCTGCAGATGTACCATGGAGAGCATTCTAAATGATGACATCACAATCTGGTATGGAGGGGCCACTGCTCAGGGTTGGAAAAAGCTGCAGAGGCTTGCAAACTCAGCTGGCTCTATCATGGAAACTAGCCACCCCAGCATCGAGGACATCTTCAAAAGTCGATGCTTCAAAAACGTGGTATCCATCATTCATGACCCCCCCCCCCAATCACCCAGAGTGTGCTCTCTTCTCATTGCTATCATCAGAGAGAAGATACAGGAGCCAGAAGACACACACTCAGTGTGTTGGGAATAGCTTCTTCCCCTCCACGATCAGATTTCTGAACAGACAATGAACTAACCCATGAATACTACTGCACTATTTTTGCAACACACACAAAATGCTAGCGGTCAGGCAGTATCTATGGAAAAGAGTACAGACGTTTTGGGCCAAGACCCTTCATCAAGACGATTTTTGCACTACTTATTTATTTTGAATATATATTTCTTATTGTAATTTATAGTTTTTTTAATGTATTGCACTGTACTGCTACTGCAAACCAACAAATTTCATGACATATACCAGTGATATTAAACCTGACTCTGATTCAGACAACTGGATGCTGAAATAAGAACATAATGCTAGAAGCATGCATTAGATCAGGCAACATCTGTAGACAGAAATAGAGTTGAAGTTTCAGATCTAGGTTCTTTCATTAAAATGGGAAAAGTGAGAAAAATAAGAGTATTAATTTGTAAAGGGAAGGAATGGGTAAAGAGAGCAGAGAGAACATCTGCAAGAGGATGCAAACAAAATCATCAAGGTAACAATTACTTTCAAACTAATCAGCTGGAGAAGTAAAAGACAAATGAAAATTGAACCAGAGGTCCAGCCACATCTGTAAGGAGGCAAGAAAAAAAAGAGCTGAAATTGTTCAATTTAGTAGCTTCAACGTAGCCCAATCAATGATGAGGTGTTGTTTCTAGAGGTTTCTTTGGGCAATGTAGGAGTCCAAAGTCGTTGAGGTCAGAATGGGGATGCCGCAAGGAATTAAAGCGACTGGAACTCGTGGGTCATCCTTGTGGGCTGAATGGATGTGTTCAATAGAATAAGGGCAACATCGAGTTTCCAAGTAATTATTACTTTGACAACTTTTACAGCTGTTTCATCTGTTCTCTCCTTCTCTCGCCCACTGCAAGTCAAACACCCATTTTCCCACTTTAACATTTCTGCCCTTGAACCAAAAAGGGTTCCAATATGGACGCTGTTTGACCAACGGAATATTTCCAGCATATTCTGTTTTTGCATAATCTGAATTTATTTACAACATTTTAATTTCATGCTACTTTTATTTGAATACACTGGGTACTTGCCACCTCTTCTACAAGAATGTCCCTAGGTAGGGAACCGGTTCCATCTTCATTTTGTTCCCAAGATGGAAAACACACAAAAATCATTGTGAAAACCATACCCAACACAACTGTAACACACATCAACAGCACGTAAGAATAATTACTAATAGTGAACAGAGAGAGAAGAAACTGGTTCTACGCTTTGTAGGTAAGAATGCAGGTACATACGTCACAGTTTTTAATTTAAAACATTCTAGAGCTTGATCGTATGTAGGCAT
The DNA here is from genome assembly GCF_030144855.1 of Hypanus sabinus. Classification (NCBI taxonomy): domain Eukaryota; kingdom Metazoa; phylum Chordata; class Chondrichthyes; order Myliobatiformes; family Dasyatidae; genus Hypanus; species Hypanus sabinus. The sequence continues at coordinate 34,084,181 of NC_082738.1, read as the reverse complement.
GTCCATAAGTCGGGCGTTCGTTGTTCGGAAACGGCCTGGCACTCTTAATCTTTCCAGTTTCTATAACAAAGCACATGAAACCTTTAACGTTGCCGATCCCTCCCACCTGCCTCCTGCGAGAGTTCATCGACGTCCGGACGGCGCCAGCAGGCGGATATCCCGCCCCTACTAGTTGAAGGCAGCGCTTAAGCGCTAAACTGGAAGGCGGTCTCTGATTGGCCAAAGGGTCTTCTCGTCAGAGGTAGTTCCGGGAGACGTTTGAAGGAAAACCGTAGTTTCCAGCGAGAAGGCGTTTGGGTTGATGTTGTCGGTGAGGGAAGAAGGAAGGGTGGGATGTAGTGTTTAAGGAAGCCTTGGAGTCAGGGATTGTGGGTTTATTTTGTGGGAGACAGGGAGTATTCGGATCCTGCAAGTCCAACCAGTGATTTGTATGTGTTGTAAGCCTGATCCCTCCAACTTGTTGGCTCAAGTTTGTAGCTTTAGAGTAATTGATTGCCCCTATGTGAAGGTGGGATGTCAAGCGACACTTACGTTAAGGATATCAAAGCTGGTTTAAAAAATCTCAACCTTCTCTTCATTGTCCTGGAGATAGGTGAGTGAAGAAAGCATTCTGTATTTCACCCCATCCGAGAACACAATCCAGTCCTGTCCTTGTCATGTGAACCTTTCATCCAGAATTCGCTGATTCGTGCCGAGATTGACGTCCTCAATCTGTGTCTCTGCTCCAATATCATTCCAATTTGGCCAAAGGAGCCATTTAGGATTAACTGGATTGTAGTATTAATGACACGTTTGGATACTATGTTAGTAGTAGATGGCTTCCTAATATGAATGAGTGAGATTGATTAAACACGTGTTTTTTAAGAGTCTGGCACTGTGCTATTCCAAATCCTATTTCTTCAGATGTCTCATTTTCTACTGATATTGATGGTGGTCTTGTGACAGATAAAAGATCCCCAGCTGAAAATGGTCCATCCCATAAAAAATGGGAGTAGGAGTAGGTTACTTGTTCCATTGAAACTGCTCTGTTGTTCCACAAAGTTTAGCCTCTCCATTTTCCTGCCCTATCCCTTGACTCTTTTGCTCTCCAGAAATCCTATTGAGCTGTTTTGCAGTCAATCAGTACACTCACACAGTCAATGCCTCTGCTGCCTTTTTGGTGGAAAAATTCCAAAGACTCACAGCCTTTGAGTGAAGTAATTTTCCCTCCCCTTCCATTTCAGTATTGTTGTCCTATCCTTTATTTTGAGGCTGTCCCTGAGTTCTAGACTCTTTATCCAAGGGAATGTCCTTCCTCTACTCTGATAATTAAAACTATTTTCATGAAGTTGCCTCTCATTCTTTGAAATTCAAGAGGTCCAGCCTACTCAATCTCCCCTCATATGACAAGCTAGGAATCAGGTGCATCTTTATAGCATATCTTTTTCATAAGCTAAAGAGACCAGCAATGTATGCAGTATTCTAGATCTGCTGTTGTCAAGGGCATCTTTACTTGAATCCCATTGTGATTGAAGCCAACACATTATCTGCCTTCTTAATTGCCTGCTACATGCATATTTGTTTTCAGTGGCCGGTGTACAAGGTCACCAAGATCCTTTTGAACATCAATATTTCCCAATTGTTCATCTTTTCAAAAATACATAGCACTTTTTTTCCACAAACTACTTCATCTGCTATGCCGTTGCCCACAAGCATACTGTAGTTTGACCATGTCATCTCAAAGTTCTTTCAGAATGTTAAAAGCTCAAAGTGTAAGATGTGGCATACTGGCATGGAAAGAAAATTGGCTGACTTCTGGGAAACAACAGACATAGGCCTTTTTCTGGTCGACGATACTCGAGGACTGAGTTACTAATTTGAGTGCTGAGGTCTCTTTGTATTGTATCTGATGCTCCTGATGCGGCCTGCTCTACATTGGTGAGACTTGATGTAAATTGGGGGGCCAGTTTCTCAAGTACCTCTGCTCAATCCACCAAAAACAGTATTTCCTGGTGGCCAACCATTTTAATTTCTATCCCCATTCCTGTTTTGATATGTTAGTTCATGGCCTTCTCTTCTGCCATGATGAGGCCATGATATTCTGTATAGGTATCCACCATCCTGATGGACAAACATCAATTTCTCCTTCTATTAATTTTTTTCTAATTTTTTTCTTTCCTCCTCCCCCTTCCATCTTCTATTCCCTACTCTGGCCTCTCTCCTCTCCACTCTCCTTTCCAATCAGATTCCTTTTTCTCCAGCCCTTTACCTTTCCCACCCACCTGGTTTCACCCATCACCTTCCAGCTTGTTCTCCTTTCCCTGCCCCTCCTTATTGAGGTATCTTCCCCCCCCCACCCCGCTTTCCAGTCCTGAAGAAGGGTTTCGACCTGCAACGTCATCTGTTTATTCATTTCCCTGACCCAAGTTCCTCCAGCATTCTGTGTGTGTTGCTCTGGATTTCCAGCATCTGCACATCTCTTATGTCTTGAAAATATTATATTCAGTCCCTTCAACAAAGCCATTTATTATAGATTGTGCTGGTTTAAGCACCAATCCTTGTGATACTCTGCAAATTATAGCCAACTAACTTGAGTTTATTCCTCATTCCTTGAATTGTACTGCTAACTTAAATTCAATCCCGGCCATATTCACCAAACTTCCATATGGGACCTTTATCAATAGCATTCTGAAAATCCAGAAACACCAACCACATCCACTGGCTTCCCCTCATCTCCTCTAGATGCTCAAAGAACTTCAATGGGCTAGACAATTATGAAATACCTTTTGTAAGTCTATGTTGACTACTCATTTTCCAAGTGAACTGGTATAACAGGAAGCCTGAGTGGGGGGAAAGCTTCCCTGGCATGTCTTTTAAGTCCCTGGGTGAACTTTGTCAAGTAGTTCATCATTGTGTTTCCCTTTCTATAGGTCGAGTGACAAAAACAAAGGATGGGCACGAAGTCAGGACGTGCAAAGTCGCTGATAAAACCGGCAGCATCAATATATCTGTTTGGGATGATGTGGGAAGTCTGATTCAGGCTGGAGACATTATCCGACTGACCAGAGGGTAAACTCACTTAATTTAACACAACTGATTAAATTAGAGCAAATACTGCTGTACTTATATGAATGCAAACAATGGCTAAATAATGCTCAACACACAATCTGCTGGAGGAACTTAGGAGGTTGAGCAGCATCTGCGGAGGAGAAGAAAGTATTGTCGACTCAGACTGAAATTCTGTATCAGGGTTTTGACGTGAGATGTTGGCAATTTTTCTCCCCCCCCTCCCCCCCCCCCCACAGATGCTGTTCAACTCTCCTGAGTTCCTCCAGCAGATTATGCGTCGCTCCAGATTTCAGCATCTGAAGCCTCTTATGTCTTGCTTAAATCCTGCTAATTTTCTCCTCCTTCAATGGGTAACTCCTGCAGGATTACTGTAATATCTTCCAGTATCCCTGAAATTGTCTCCCCTCTTATGCATGCCCTCTTCAACCCTGAAGAAAAAGATACTTTGTATTTACTTGATCTATGCCTCTCATAATCTATAAATCTCTATCTGATCTCCCCTCAGCTTCTGCTACTTCAGAGAAAACAACCAAAGTTTGTCTAACCTCTCTTTATAGCTCATGTCCTCTGTGTAGAGATCTTTGTATTGCCTCATCCTGTTGTGTCGGATTATTTCTAACATGACCATGTTATATTTACAGATATGCTTCAATCTGGAAAGGATGCCTGACACTTTACACAGGGAGAGGAGGTGACCTTCAGAAAGTAGGAGAGTAAGTTCTTTGCCTTCAAAGTGGAAACAGTAAAGAAGCTGCTTTAAGCTCAGATTCTCGCCGCACTCTTCCAATTGATTCTCTCTAATCGGATAGTCTGGGTAAAGTTGGAGAAATTCCAGAAGACTTTGTGGCCGAGTTTGCAGATGATACAAAGATAGTTGGGGTGGGGGGGTGTAGGTAGTGTTGAGAAAGCAGGGAGTCTTCAGAAGGACTTGGACAAATTAGGAGAATGAGCAAAGAAGTGGTGGATGGAATACAGTGTCAGGAAGTGTATGGTCATGCACTTTGGTAGAAGAAATAAACAGGAGGCAAATTCATAAATCAGAGGTGCAAAGGGACTTGGGAGCCCTTGTGCAGAATTCCCTAAAAGTTAATTTGAGTCAGTAGTAAGGAAGGCAAATGCAATGTTAGCATTCATTTCAAGAGGATGAATATAAAAGCAAGGATGTAATGCTGAGGCTTTATAAGGGATCAGTCAGACACATGCAGTATTGTGAGCAGTTCGGGGCTGTTATCTAAGAAAGTATGTGCTGACATTGGAGAGGGTGCAAAGGAGATTCACAAGAATGATCCTGGGAGTGAAAGGGTGTTTGATGGTTCTGGGTCTGTACTCATTGGAGTTTAGGAGAGCAAGAGGGGATCTCATTGAAACCTTCTGAATATTAAAAGGCCTTAATAGAGTGGATGTGGAGAGGATGCTTCCTGTACTGGGGGAGTATAGGGTCAGAGAGCCCAGCCTTAGAATAGAAGGATGTCCTTTTAGAACACAGAAAAACTACAGCACAATACAGGCCTTTCGGCTCACAATGCTGTGCCGAACACATACTTACTTTAGAAATTACCTAAGGCTACCCATAGCCCTCTATTTTTCTAAGCTCCATGTACCTATCCAGGAGTCTCTTAAGAGACCCTATTGTATTCACCTCCACCACTGCCAGCAGCCCATTCCACATACTCACCACTCCCTACATAAAAAAACTTACCCCTGACATCTCCTCTGTACCTACTTCCAAGCACCTTAAAACTGTGCCCTCTCGTGCTAGCAATTTCAGCCCTGGGGAAAAGCCTCTGACTATCCACACGATCAATGCCTCTCAATGGAGATGAGGAGGAATTTCTTTCACCAGAGGGTGTTGAATCTGTGGAATTCATTGCTACAGATGGCTGTGGCAGCCAAGTCATTGCGCATATTTAAAGTGGAGGTTGATAGGTTCTTGATTAGTCAGGGGATCAAAGGTTATGAGAAAAGGCAGGAGAATGGGATTGAGAGGAATAATAAATCAGCCATGATAGAATGGTGGAGCAGACTCAATGGGTCAAATGTCCTGATTCTGGTATGGTTTTATGGACTGCCATGTATTGAAGCTTCAATGCGGAGCTCACTGAGGGATTAGAAGTGAGTGTTTCTTGTTCCTGATCTTGATTATTGTTGTGAGGCGGTGCCATCTGTTCACAGGAAAGGGAGAGATTTCAGTGAGGGGCTTTGTGAGAGGGAGGGGCAGATTCAATAGAAACTTTCAAAAGGAAATTGATAAAACCAAGCAAAAATACTTTTGGTGCTGTTAAGGATAAATAACAGCGAGGAGTAAAGGAGAGATCCCCTATTCCATTTCAAAAGATCCTTTGCACTATTTGTGCCCAGCTTGGTGGGGGCAGAAAGCCTTGTTTCCGATACTTGTCTTGTCAGATCCATTTACTGTTGCCCGTGTAATACTCCCAAGTAATGTGTTGACTGAAATTTACCTAACAGATTGATAGTAGCTGTGAACTGTGCAGACATACAAAAACTCAAATGCTTGTATTCTCTTTTAGATTTTGTATGCAGTATTCAGAAGTGCCGAATTTCAGCGACCCAAATCCTGAGTACATGGCTCAACCGCTGTCACAGAACAAACTGGTAAGTCAGTTGCTTTGAAGATACCTTCCCCCTCCCCCACCAAAGATGCTGCTCAACCTGCTGAGTTCCTTTGGAAGATTATTTGTTGCTCCAGATTTCAGCATCTGTAGTCTCATGTCTCTCTCTGGAGGATTATGCTGTTTGAATTTAATGCCATTTTACATTTCCCCAGTACTATATGGAGGTGGAATTTCTGTGGATGGGTGTCAGTCCTCTAGTTTTCTATCCAAGTGGCCATTACCATGGCTTTTCCAGGATAATTATTTCCATTTCTATTGAAGCTGTTGGCTTTTTGCTGGGCTACAGGTCCTTAAGTGCCACTATTCTCCTTTTTAACCACACAAGGAGCAGAGATCCCAAGACTTTTATTGTCTGACAGTCACGTGCCCATAGTTTCAACAGAAGGTGGAGTCAATCAATGCCTCGAATGACTACACCCCTCCTAATCCCTGGACACTGGGGCCAGTCTTCTAACTTTGGTGAGTGTGTGGATAGGCTACTTTACCAATGAAGGTGTCACAGTTAAGTCTGAACCCTTACCTTCTCCACACACTCAATTCCCTGCCTCTTGGATTGGAGATTTTCCCAGTCTAGAGGCACTGAGCTTAAGTGCAGTCTACTGAAGTGGACAGACTTACTGATGTACTAGAGTAGCAGATTTATACCATCAGGTGCATACTGTGACCCTTTCACTAGGACTGAGTGTGCTGGTGGTAGAACATGTTAGATTTTTGGAGGTAAGCTTGTCGGGGGGGGGGGAGGAATTGAGAATTGCTGGGCAACATGACTGTCCCTCAGCAATTTGGACATTGGTTTTGAAGCAGTTTAAGGAGCAGCTCACCTTGACCTAGCATTGAGAGAATCCAATAGTTTTGCACAATCAAATGACAATCTGTGTTTGGAGCCATTTGAGGTTGGGACTGCTGCATAACTGGTGAGTGGTATGAGTTGGGGCTAGGAAGCAACTTATTTACTAACACTACTTTCATTGTCATTTGGAGTTAACCCTAATGGATCTACTGGTCTTTTCCAGACCAGTATTGTCAGGATTGTTGTTTGTTTTGTCAGGATTTCTACATGGGGAGAGTTTTTTTTTTTGTTTGGGGGAGTCAGTAGAAGCAGAAGTAGAAGTGTCACGGAAGAGGAATGGAGTAAATTTGAATAGTTTATGGATAGTTGAGCCAACTAAACATGACCACTTTTTTTCTTTCTTTTTAAGACTCCATCTGAACAAAGTTCTTCAACAGCTAGTCCAGCGCCTTCAACTCCCTGTGTTAGTACCGGTAAGTACTTTCATTAAAGGACCCACAGTAATCCACATGACTGGCACCACTAATCCTGGAACTTAGGAAGAAATTCCTTTGTGCAATGAGAAACAAAGACACTGAAATGTTCTGAGGTTTCTGTTGGAGTGACAATGCCCAGGATACTGTACTGTCTTGGATGAAGTACTGAACTAAGGCCCAGTATGCTCTTCAAGGTTGGTGTAAATGATCCCTTGGCCCTATTTTGAGAGTCAGGGTAGTTCTTCTAGGTTTTCTGGGTCCAATATTCATCTGTCAATAAACCTCTTTGGAAACATATAATACGGTTATCGTTACAGTATTGTTTATTAGAAATTGCTATGCGCAAATTGGCTGCTGTGTTTCCAGCACTACAATAAATGACTGCATTTCAAAAAGAAAACCTTTGTTGGTTGTGAAACCTTTTGGGATGTCCTGAGCATGTGGCCAATTCTTTCTTTCCAGCAGGCACAACACATGTTTACCATCACTGATTTCTCTAATTGTTGGCATAGCTCAGTGATGTATTCCTGCACTCCCCTGTGACTATTTAAAGTAATTCTGCCAAAAGTGAATGCAAACTTTGATAGCTTACTTGCAAAATTGCCTCAGCTAACATCTTAAAAAATGTTCTGTGGTCATTATTACATTGGTGTCTGTGCAAGCTTGCTCTGTGCAAATTGGCTGCTGTGTTTTCTACATCACATGAGTGGCTGCAAAAGTACGCAAAACATTGCAAAACGTTCTGGGATGTAAGGTATGGCAAAAGATGAATGCAACTCTCTTCAGATGCCCTGCTCTTGTTGATGGGATGAAGATCCAGCTGCAAAAGCATTCAGCTCTTCGCATCTGACTGAACCTTTCTGCAATTAACCAGTTTGTAACTATTTATTTGATCTCTTGGGGAAAAGGGACCAGGTCCCAGGCAATAGAGTTATAGAGTCATGCAGCAAAGAAACAGACCTGCCCAACTGGTCCATGATGACTGTGTTGTCCAGCATCAAAGTCAGACCTGCTGTGTTTGGCCCGTTAAACCTCTCCTATCCATGTACTTATCTAGGTGCCTTTTAAGCATTTCTAATGTGGCTGACTCAACTACTATTTCTAGCAGCTCTTGCCTCTGATCTTAAACCTACACCACCTTGTTTATAGCGCACCCTCTTGAGGAGGGGGCGGAAGGCTATGTCCTTTCACCCTGTCTGTGCCCCTCATGATCTTATACACCCTATGTTTTCTAGGTCACCCCTCAATCTCCTATGCTCCAGGGAATAAAGTCCTAGTGTACACAGCATTCTTTGTAAATCACACCCCCAAGTGCAGGCAACACCCTGTGTCCTGCAAGTGTCAGATGCAGTGTGTAAGACTGTGCTGCTTATAACCTGTGTGGACCTTTACTGGAATAATTCTGGAAGAATGAGGTCAAGCTACAGTAAAACTTTTTATGTTCCTAGTATAAACCACAAGAGTTTGGCAGCTGGGCACATCTATGACAGCATGACATCAGAACTGCTGTTGTAGCCATTATATCTGCAATAGTTCCATTTGACTTATTAGTTAGTGGTGATCCCCAGGAGGATTTTGAGGGACCCCAAACAATGAGTGAAGTTAGTAAAAATCTCTGTTGTCTGGTTCTTGTGTGGCCTGAATGTCGTTTGCCACTTTTCAGCCTGTGCCTATATGTTGTCTAGGTCTTGTGACATGTGGGAGTGTGCTGGCTCATTTGCTGAGGGGTTGTGAAATGGTATGTTGTAATAGTACTGGAATACCTCCCCTCGATCTTGTGCTCTCATTTGTTTGCTGTTATCATGTGGAACAGATGGAATTGGACGAAGATAGGCTTCTACGATGATTGAGACATCTAGCAGGTTGAAACTGCCTGCTTCAGCCTTGTCTTCAACATTCACAAGCTGCACTGCCCTATTGTTGAAGATGATCATGTTTTTGGAGCAGCCTGCTGTGTAATTGTCCTGACATTCACAACTGGATGTGGACAGAAAGATTGATTAGCAGGCTGCAGTCTGTGCAAATAGTTCTTAAGTTCTGCTCTATTTTGTCTTGGAGTTGCCCCCTACTAAGGGAGAAGGCACTGAGCAGAAGAACCATGGACCTTTACCAAGAGGCTGTAACTCAACCAGGGAGGATAGCCAGAAGATCAAATATAGTGCCTGTCTCACTTTGGTGGGCAGTTAAGCACAGATGAGTTTGTTGGGCATCCCATCATACAAGCTTCAAAACCTGCAAAAATATTCCTCTGCAACTGGATCCTTAACTTCCTCATTGGAAGACCAGTCAGTGCAGATCGGAAATAACATCTCTGCCTCACTGACAACACCGAGGCAGCTCAGGGATGGGTGCTTAGCTCACCATTTTACTCTCTCTACACCCATGACAGGCACAACTCAAACACCACCTTTAAATTTACTGATGACACAACTGTTGTTGATAGAATCTCAGATGGTGGTTGGGACGCGTACAGGAGTGAGATAGGTCAGCTGGTTGAGTGGTGTCACAACAACAACCTTGCACTCAATGTCAATAAGACCAAGGAATTGATTGTGGGCTTCAGGAAGGGGAAGTTGAGGGAACACACACCAGTCCTCACTGAGAGATCAGCAGTGGAAAGGGTGAGCAGTTTCAAATTCCTGGGTGTCAACATCTCTGAAGATCTATCCTGGGCCCAACATATTGATGCAATTATGAAGAGGGCATGGCAGCAGCTGTATTTCATTAGGAGTTTGAGGAGATTTGGTATGTCACCAAAGACTCCAACGAATTTCTACAGATGTACTGCAGAGAGCATTCTAACTGGTTGCATCACTGTGGTATGGAGGAGCCCATGCACAGGATCAGAAAAAGCTGCAGATGTTTATAAACTAGGCTGGCTCCATCATGGGCACTACCCTCCCCAGCATTGATGATGTCTTCAATGGTGGCTTGCATCATTAAGGACCCCCATCACCTAGGACTTGCTTTCTTCTTATTACTATCATCAGGGAGGAGGTACAGGAGCCTGAAAACACACGCTTAATGTTGTAGGAATAGCTTCTACCCCTCCACCATCAGATTTCTGAATGGACAATGAACCAACCTATAAATACTACCTCACTATTTTTGCTCTCTTGCACTACTTGTTTAATTTAATTTTTAAAAAATATATATTCCTTGTTGTAACTTATAGTATTTTTAATGTATTGCAATGTACTGCTGCCGCAAAACAACATATTTCACGACATATGTCAGTGATGTTAAACCTGATTCTGATTCAGGGTGATGTGACTAGAGAAGGTTTCCTGAATTGCCCATAAAAGGAAACTAGCTCTATTGATATGCTGTTGTCATTGGGTTTTGTTCCTTGTTCCTGTTGCTCCAGGTAATGAGAATCTGAACACTGCTGTCACAACTGGAGCTTCCCCAGGCAACTCGAATCACCAGCCGCCAGCGGGAGCAGCAGCTGGAAGAGGCAATGGACGTGGCCCAGGAAATAACCAGGCAGTGGCCACATCCACCTCCACCCCAGCAACCACCACTCTTAGCAATGGAAGAGATCCACGGCGGGTACCAAAACGCTGATTTTTGTTCTTGGAACCTCTGACCTTTTCTTTTGCTCTCTTTTTGATAATCTGTCAACTGTATAAAAATGGTATTCTTTTAGCAAAGTATATCAAACCCTTCTCCCTAGGCTCCTCAAAAATGAACACCTCAAGACACTGGATGCATGACAGGCAGCAAGGTGACGTAGTCTGCCACTCCTCTCCCCTACCAAATGGTCTTGTTTAGAGAGATCCAGTGTGGAAACAGGCCCTTCATCGGGTCGCACTGACCATCACCCACATTTTTTTAATATACAAATCCTATCATAACCCGTTTTACGCTCCTTATATTTCCATCCCATTGTTTAACTGCACATGAATAATTTTTATTCTTTTAAAATACTTTCAATGGGGGTAGAGCATCTGACAATTTAAAGCTATTTAGATCAAATTGATGAGATAAAGCTTTTGTGAGGGTTGATGGCTGATCTTAAAACCAATTACCAATGGTCACTGTATTGTGGACAAATGTCTTCCTCCTTCTATTTGTGTGTATGTCCTCTTCTAGTGATCCCAAGCTTTAACTGGTGACTAACATGGATTAATAGGAATGCAGAAGGCCCAGTATTAGATAGAGTGAATTTGCCATTACTCAGAGATTTAAAAAGGTAGAGTTTTTAGTTGATCTGAACATGTTGTCTATGCCAGGGTGATTTAGCCCAACAACCAACTGAGACCAAAATAATACAGTGCAGTCTCACCAGGGCCCCTGCTGTAGGGCAATTTTCCTCCTATTCTCCAATCTTCTTGTAAAAAATATCAAAAAAAAACATTTACCTTACTAAGTCGCTCATTTCACATGCATGCTAATTATTGAATTGTGTACAAGGATATCTGATCCTTTGGAGGTCAACAATACATATCTCGCTGTTTCAAGATAATACTCTGATTTTCTGTTTTGTGCTCCCATGTGGACAACCTTGCACTTTTTCACATTATCTTACATCTCCCATATTTCTGCCCATTTACTCATCTAACTTATCCTTTTCCTCTTGAAGCTTCTTTATGTCCTTCCTCCCTCATCACAATCCCAAATAGTTTAGTATTGTCAGCAAACTGGGAATTGTGACACTTAGTTATTTCAGATAAATTATCATTGCTGAGGCCAGAGTACTGATTTCTGCAGTGCCCAAGTACAGTCACAAACAATCCTTTTATCCGAACTCTGTTTGCTGTTTGATAAATAATTTCCAATTCATGCCATTGTATAACCCCCAATTCCATTTGCTCTGACCTATCACCAACCTGTGAAAGCCTAAAAATCTGAATACAGTGGATTCTGGTTAATTGGGATACATCAGGACCAGTACATTTTGGTTCAATTAAGCACCTGCCCCTGTTAGCTGAAGTTTTGTGGAAATAGTTAAAAAGGTATAAAAGAGACAAGCTGAGGAACAAATAATGTATTTAAATAAAATACAAAACCAATACTACTACAATACTATAAAACTGTGTATTCATTCCTAGTAGTTATTGACAGAGGAATTCATCCGTGTTAAATTTGTTTGATTGACTGTAAATGAACAACATCAGCACAGACACCTAGTGGAGGTAATGGGACTGCCTTCATACAATGCTGTTGATGATTACATCCTCCAAATTTTCATTTTTATTGTAGCATTCAGGATGATTATCGATACCTTCAAATTCTTCATAGTTTCTAACTTTTTGAAGTAGTGAAATTGTTGCATTTTTCACTCTGGCTGATAGTAGCAACTCCAAGCCTGAGTGCTTGAAACTGCAGTGAGTAAAACAATTCTGGTTTGTCTTATTGCTTACTTCTTGCCAACTATCAGTGACAAAAGTTACTGCTTTTTTAACACAAGCACATGCAATTGATGCTATATAAAAACTGTTCACTTGGGGGTACAGTGTTGTGTCTAACGGCCACACAAGTTCACATGACTGATACTAGTTAGAAACTGTTTGGCATTGGCCTCTTGTTGCCGTTAAGTGGCATAGTATCCCAAATAAACAAATTAAATCTAGACTATTTACTCCATTAGCTTTTGTTCTTTCAGAGTTGTCCCGAAAAAGAGACTGCTCCAATTAACCAATGGCCCAATTAACCAGTATCTACTGTACAGGCAATCCCCACGTTATAGCTGTTTGGGTTATGGAAACTCATCCTTGTTGAAGTTCACAAATCATTACCTGAAAATTTGGGATATGGGATAAAATTTACTCTTGTGGAGTTTGTGTGTGTGTATGGGGGGGGGGGGGGGGTTTGTTTAGAGAAGTCAATAAGTACAACATTTTTTTCCACACTTGTGGTTCGTGATGCGTGCACAGATGATGCAGCTTTGTGTTATGGAAAATAGTAAAAAAAAATGTCTTCTCGAAATAGTGCATTCTCATCCCTCCTAACACAGGAGATACCTATACACCACATCTTCTGGTTCCCTTCCCATCCCCCACCCCACCCCTGTTACCTTTTCTATCAGTAGTCACATCCTTGAAGATCTCCAGCAGATTAGTTAATCATGACTTTCCTTTCATATATTCATGATGACTCTACCCAATCCAATTTTTTTCTTTAAGGTGTTCTGTTATTACATCCTTCACTATAGACTCCAGCATCTTCCCCATCACTAATATTGTGCATGTTTCGAAGGAGCCTCCCAAGATTACTCCTTTGTAAATGAAACCTACAAAACTGTTGCCCATTTCCTAACTTACATCAAGCTCCATCTATCACCTTGTTGCTAACTACACTGGTTCCTTACTCAGCAAAGCCTTGATAGTTACCACTCTGATTCTGCTTTTCAAATCCCTCCACCGCCTTCCCCTTTCCCTGTGTCTGTAACCTATTCTGACAGCACTCTGATTCCATGCATTTCCAATTCCAACTTTGGGGTTCGCAGTTGAATTTAGTCTTTGCTATATGTAAAGTATGTTCGTAAATTTAACAAATGTTTGAAAAACGTTCAACTGTTTAAAATACGGTTTAAAAATGATTAACATGATTAACCCTTAAATAAACCAGAACACACGTAATGAAATGCACTTACATCAGTTCAATTTAAATGAACTTTTGACTATAGCAATTTTTTCCCATTAATAGTTTACGTCAGGTGAACAGCATGCAGGCTTGACAGGGAAATTTCCCATCAAATTCCTGGGGAAGCTGCAGAGATTTGCACGTCGAACAACAAAGTAAGTTCCCCAGGATCAGCAAATCAGCTGAGTGGATGTTAGGATTCCCACTATAACTGGGTGAAAGTTCAGAACTTCCAAGCAAAGCGAGTGAAGACCAGCAGCTGCAAGTAGAATTGTGGTCTTTTAAGCAGGAGGCCTTCCTTATTATCTCCTTGTGGCCCAGTTTCAAAGTTTATTTGATAATGCTCCTGCAAAGATCCTTGGGATGATCTGTCATATTAAAGACCATATATAATTATGTATGTTGTAACAGTGGATTTCTGTGGCTTCTTTGATCAGTGCATTGCAGCTAAGCTTGATCCTCCAAATGTAAACTGATATTTGTTCAGTATCTCCTTCACACTCAAGTCAAATCAAGTCACTTTTTATTGTCATTTCGACAGTAAAAACGAGACATTGTTTTTCAGGACCATGGTGCTATATGAAACAGTACAATAACTATACTGAACTACGTAAAAACAATACAGGAAAAAAGCTACACTAGACTACAGACCTACCCAGGACTGCATGAAGTACACAAAACAGTGCAGGCATTACAATAAATAACAAGACAATAGGCACAGTAGAGGGCAGTAAGTTGGTATCAGTCCAGACTCTGGGTATTGAGGAGTCTGATAGCTTGGGGGAAGAAACTGTTACATAGTTTGGTTGTGAGAGTCCGAATGCTTTGGTGCCTTTTCCCAGATGGCAGGAGGGAGAAGAGTTTATATGAGGGGTGCATGGGGTCCTTCATAATGCTGTTTGCCTTGCGGATGCAGTGTGTAGTGTAAATGTTTGTAATGGCGGGGAAAGAGACCCCGATGATCCAATAGCTACCCTGGGCAATTGCTGCTAAAGGGCGTGGAAGACATTTGTTAACCTCTGTCTGCATTTGGAAATGGCCTTGGGACTTTTCTAGTGCTGTCTGGTGCAGCTACTCTTGGGCATGCCAGGGATCTAGTTTCTTTCCCACACCATCTCTTCCTACAGGTGAGTACCTGGCATCCACTAAACAACTCCTCATAACAGAACATCCAACAAGAACAGGCTCTTCTTGCCTTGTTCCCAAGAATGATACTTGAGTGACGTACACACAAGGATTGTGACCAGTTTTTTTAAAAATTTTGCTTCATTTATCAAAGCTCTTTACTCGCATTGCTAATTTTCTTAAATAAAACAGAAAATGTTGGAAACACTCAGAAGACCAAGTGGCATCTGTGGAAAGGGAACCAGAGCTGATGTTCCAAATTGGAACCCCTTCATCAGAATTGGAAAAGAGAGAAAATGAGTTTGCCTATGTTGGCAAAGAGGGTGAGGGAGGGAATTGAGTAGAACAAAGGAAATATCTATGTTAAGGTGGAACAAAATGAGCTAATGGGGACAATGGAAGTAATAGTTAGAAGCTCAGATCTGTGTAGCAAGTTTCTCCATACAGAGGGTGGTGGTTATATGGATTGAGCTGTCAAGGGAGGAGGTGCAGCCGGTACAATTACAATGCTTAAAAGGCATTTGGATAGGTATGTTGTTAGGAAAGCAATCGAGGGATGTAGACCTAATGTGAGTAAATAGGCATAGTGTTGATAGGCATCCTAGTCAGGATGAAATGTCATAATGGTCTGTTTCTGTGCTGCTCAATTCTGGTATTTGGTGTGTATGTTTCTTAAAGCATCAGATTACTGAGTCAAGTAGTAATTTATTCTCTGTATTCAGATTTTTGAGACTAAGTTCCACTCTCGTTCTTGAGGATATTCCAAGTGCAGTCCAAATGATTTTTTGCCATGCTTTTTTTTCCACAGCCATGCCTTGAATTCTCTATAAATGAAAATATGTGGATACTGGAAATCTGAAATAAAAAACAATATGCTGGCAACACTTTGCAGGTTATGCAGCATCTACAGAAAGAGAAACAAAATTAATGCTTCAGGTCAAAAGCCCTTTGTGTTTCCAGCATTTCTGTTACTGTTGTTGAACTCTGTGTAGTTTGAATTACATTTAAACCCTTTGAGTTAGTACATTGCTCTAGATCATTTAGTTGTGCCCAATCTAGATGGAGGTGATGTCGAGATTTAATCATCAAAGTTTGGGAACTAGTCCAATACTAGTGGTTTATCAACTCACTTGGAACAGAGAACTTCAGAACAAGTCTACAGTAAAATACTGGCTTTAAAATAAGCTCCAGAAGTCTGAGTGTGGCTTACACTCTGCCCTGGAGTCTAGGCCACTGTAACTAGTGTTAAAATAGGGGACATGTACTGTGATAATACACAATGCCTAAGAAACCATGTCCCTAATTCCTCCAACTTGCTTTTCTATTGTATATTTATAAAATGATAATAGATTTAATTTCCTTGCAATTAATGGTACAAAGACCCCTCTTCTCATTTATTTGAACGAGTATGAGATGGACCAAAAATTGATGATCCCTGAAGTAAGAACAGCAGAAACAGGCAATGGTTCAGGTCAAGCAGAACAAGTAAAAATTAAGCTGCAGAGAAAGAAAGGAGGGAATAAAGGAGCTAGTTTGTGATGGGGTGATGACTCCCACTCAGAGCTTTGGTCCTATATGCTGAGTTTTGGTTGAATAGTGCAGGCTTGAGGAACAGCATGTCATTGAGTCACACGACATGAAAACAAGCTCTTCGGCTCAACTACAATTGCCATTCAAGGTGCCCCATCCAAGCTAGTCCCATTTGCCAGTGTTTGGCCCATAACCTAAACCTTGATCCATGTACCTGTCCAGCTGTCTTTTAAATGTTATAGAACCTGCCTCAACCACTTCCTCTGATAGTTCATTCCACACTGATATAACACTTTAAGTTACTCCTTGGGTTCCTATTCAAGCTTTCCCCTCTTTCCTGAAAGTAATACTCTCAAGTTCATGATTTTCCCAACCCTGGGAAAAAGACCAATCTACTCCTCTCATGATTTTATACACCTCTACAAGATTGCCTCTCAGTCTCATACACTTCAATCTCATCTTGAGACTTGGCACATTATATATAGCCTTCATAAATCAACATTTAAATCCAGCCTTGCATTTCCCATTTCTATCATATTTGGTTTTTATTTAATCTTCTTCCCCTTTACCAGAAACTCCAGATTTCAATTGTCTCCTATTTAGAGCTCTCCACTCTCTCTGTCAGCACCACCAACATTAGAGTCATTCAGTCTCCATTATATCAGAGGCATTACCTTCATTCTTTCAATCCCTTCCCTTTTCTCTCCAACCTAAAGCTTGTTTTATCGCAACCTTTTCCCAGCTTTAATGTTTAGTCAAGTCAACTTTTATTGTCATTTCGACCATAACTGCTGGTACAGTGCATAGTAAAAATGAGATAATGTTTTTCAGGACCGTGGTGTTACATGACACAGTACAAAAAACTAGACTGAACTATGTAATAAAAAAAACACAGAGAAAGCTGCACTAGACTACAGACCTACACTGGACTGCATAAAGTTCACAAAAACAGTGGAGGCATTACAATAAATAATAAACAGGACAGTAGGGCAAGGTGTCAGTCCAGGCTTCGGGTACTGAGGAGTCTGATAGCTTGGGGGAAGAAACTGTTACATGGTCTGGTCGTGAGGGCCTGAATGCTTTGGAGCCTTTTCCCAGATGGCGGGAGGAGAATAGATTGTATGAGGGGTGCATGGGGTCCTTCATAATGCTGTTTCCTTTGCGGATGCAGCGTGTAGTGTAAATGTCCGTGATGGCTGGAAGAGAGACCCCGATGATCTTCTCAGCTGACCTCACTATCCGCTGTAGGGTCTTGCGATCTGAGTTGGTGCAATTTCCGAACCAGGCAGTGATGCAGCTGCTCAGGATGCTCTCAATACAACCCCTGTAGAATGTGATGAGCATGGGAGGTGGGAGATGGACTTTCCTCAGCCTTCACAAAAAGTAGAGATGCTGCTGGGCTTTCTTTGCTATGGAGCTGGTGTTGAGGGACTAGGTGAGATTCTCCGTCAGGTGAACACCGCTCTTTACGATCGCTACCAAGGAGCCGTATATGTTCAGCGGGGAGTGGTCACTCTGTGCCCTCCTGAAGTCAACAACCATTTCTTTTTTGTTCACATTCAGAGACAGGGTGTTGGCTCTGCACCAGTCTGTTAGCCACTGCACCTCCTCTCTGTAAACTGACTCATCGTTCTTGCTGATGAGACCCACCACGGTTGTGTCATCGGTGAACTTGATGATATGGTTTGAGCTGTGTGTTGCAGCACAGTCATGGGTCAGCAGAGTGAACAGCAGTGGACTGAGCATGCAAACCTGAGGAGCCTGCCAATGCTGCCTGACCTTAGTTATTACCAGCATTTTCTGTTTCTTCTTCAGATTTCCAGCACCAACGATGTTTAGCTTTTGTAGGTTTTCTGGGTTACTTTATTTAAAAGAAAGTGCCCTTGCTGTTCTGATGTGGTTCACGGGGAAGCGATCTCACTGAGTCAGAAGGCCCCATGTCACAATCTAGAGCACAGAATCCAAAGTGATTTTCCCAGCAGAGTACTGAGGACTGGCTGCACATTTGGGGGAGTCATCTTTCAGGTGCAATGTAAAACAGAGACATCGTCTGCTCTGTTGATGGATATAAAAGATCCTGGGTGCTATATTTATTCTTCAAACCAAGATCATAGTCAAAAATAATCTGATTCACTACTGCATTACTGTTTGTTGGACCTTCCTGTGTGCAAATTGACTGCTGTATCTGGTGGCAAATAAGAATGTTTGAAGAGTGCTTAATTGGCTGTAAAACTCTTCAGGGTTTTGTGAAAGGTACTGCCTTAATGCAAGTGATAAAATGGTAGAAGTTGCAGTACACAACACAGAAATTATCTCTACCAGCTGAAGTGTGGAAGGTATTCAGTTGACCCATTTCCTATACTGTTTCATCTGGTGTCCTATAGGCTATGGCTTCTCACAAGCTCATCCGGGTATCTTTAAATTGTGGTGAGGCCTAGAATATACTAACATGGGTGGTGGTGGAGGCCAATAGCATAGGAGACTCTTATCTAAGCACATGAATATGCAGAGAAGGGAGGGATGTAGTCAGCGTGTGGGGAAGAGGAATTAGAGTAATTTGGAGTTATTGGCTTAATTAATTCAGCAAAATATAATGGCCGAAGGACCTGTCTTGTGCTGCCTATTCCAAGTTCTATGTTGCCCTGCAAGGCAATGAGATACAGACCACCACCCTCTGAGTGGAGAAACAAATCTTTGGTTGCCTTGTAATCCTACTAATTCTTTTATATTCATATTCCTTTGGTTACCAATATCCCTGCTAAGGAAATAAACCCTCGGTAGTTGAAGACAGCTCAAATCAAATCTCTCCTCTGTTCTGTAGAAAATAACCTTAGTCATTTCATCTACAGTGGCATGTTCTCATAAGTCTCACACACTCTACGGTCCTGTTGCATCCTTTCTATATTGTAGTGATAAGAAATGTACACAGTATATCATCTGTGGCCTACTAGTATATTTTGTACATTTGAGCATATTGCTGATAATGGTATATATTCCCACTTGGCCATGAGTACATTGAATGAACAACTATGTTTCCTATCTCAGTAAACTTCTCAATGCTTCCTATGTGCCATTGTGTATGGTTTCCACCTGTAGTATTTGTGTTCTGTAACTGAATGAGTCCTTTCAGAACATGCATTGCTTTTTTGACTTTTAAAGTGCCAACAGTGGAAACAATTTTACACAAGCCAGAGTAGGAGCTCTGTATAAAACCCTGACCTCTCAGTCCCTTAATTTTTTGGGGTAACTATAGAAGTAGAATGCTGTGCTTTTTATAATTTTGTAAATTGTTGTCCTGGAGCCAACATTTATACCTCACCAAAATCACTAAAACAGACAATCAGGTCTCTCTCATGCTGCGATTCAGTGACTGTAAGTCAGTAGCATTTCATTGGCTTGAAAGCTCTTCGGGATGTTCTCAAGTTGTGAAAAGCACAATAGAAATGCCAGTTATGTTTTGCAGGTTGGTAAAGGAGTTGCCTTGCATTGTCAAAGAAATGCCTGGTGGCAGCAGATAAATTCAGGAGATGGTTTTATTACCATCAATGTCAATTCTGCAAGAATTGCAGGGCCACTTTTCTACTTCAAAGCAAATATGAAAACCTCTGACACTAAATGTGACCATGTCTGGTCCTACCCCCACATGCTGTTTAGGTTACTGGGTGATTCTCCCACCCTGAAGAATCTTCTTCCACACCTCTACTATGGTAGCAGTGAGATCTATTTACACACTGCAGAATGAGGATCTGAACCTGGTATCTTCCTAATGGTTTTTTTTAAGTCAAAATCATCATTAATCAAGAATTTAAAAGTGCTGTGGCTCTGTTACTGGACTACTTAACCAGAGCTGTGAGTTCAAATCCCATGCCAGATAGTGAATTTAAATTCAAGCTTAAGAAACAAGTTAAATTATAACTTTTAAAAATCTGTCATGGTGACCACAAAACCATGGGATTGTTATTTTAAATAAAAACCCTTCACGTTCACTGATGACTTTGGGGGTGCTGCCCTTACCCTGTATGTGACTTTGGACCCACCAGTCGGATTGAATTCAAAGTTCAAAGTACATGTACGTTACCATATAAACCCTGAGATTCATTGTCTTGTAGCCATTCACAGTAGATACATGAAACACAATAGAATCAATGAAAGACTGCCTTCAACAGGACAAACAACTGTGTAAATACAAATGTACAAAACAAGAAAAAAATACACCATAATAAATGAATAACTAATAAACATCGGGAAACTGATTTGTTTAGTCCTTGAAAGTGAGTCCAAAGGTTGTGGGAACAGTTCATTGATGGGGTGAGTAAAGTTATCCCCTCTGGTTCAAGAGCCTTGGCATTCAATACTATTGTCCCCTTAAAACCATTAATAAACTTCAATACCTAGGCTTCAATACCTCCTTGTGTAACTGGAGGTATTGGTTGAGTGGTGACTCAGCAGTAACCTCTCACTCAATGTCAGCAAGACCAAGAAGCAGATTATTGATTTCAAGAGGAAGAAATCAGAGGTCCATAAGCCAGTCCTCATCGGGGGGGAGAGGGTCAGCAACCTTGGTGTTATCATTTCAGAGGATCTGTCCTGGACCCAGCAAGTAAGTGCCAATACAAAGAAGACACAACAGCACCTCTAATTTTCTTAGAAGTTTGTCAAGATCTAAAATCTTGACAAACTTCTATAGATGTGCAGTGGAGAATATACTGACTGGTTGCACCACTGCCAGGTATGGAAACACCAATGCCCCTGTATGGAGAATCCTACAAAACGTAGTGGATACAACCCAGTCCACCGTGGGTAACGCCCTCCCCACCGGCAGCATCCATCTTCAAGGGCCCTGAACGTCCAGGCTGTGCTCTCTTCTCACTACTGCCATCAGGAAGAAGGTTCAGGAGCCTCAGCACCTACACCACTAGTTCAGGACAGTTATTACCCCTCAAACATTAGGTTTTTGAATCAAAGGGGATAACTTCACTTGTCCCATCACTGAACTGTTCCCATAACCTATGGACTCACTTTCAAGGACTCTTCATCTCATGATCTCGACATTTATTACTTATTCATTTATTTTATTCTTTCTTTTTGTATTTGCACAGTTTTTTTTTGGAAAATTGGTTTTTGGCCATCCTGTTGGGTACAGTCTTTCAGTGATTCTGTTGTGTTTCTTGTACTTATTGTAATTGCCCACAAGAAAATGAATCTCAAGGTTGAATACGTACTTTAATAATAACTTTACTTTGAACTTTGGATCCTCGATTTCCTCACTTGCAGGCCTCCAGTCAGTTCAGGTTGGCCACATCATCTCCACGATCTCTATGAGCACAGGTGCACAACAAGGCTGTGTGCTTAGCCCCCTGCTGTACTTCCTTTACACTTACAACTGTGTGACCAAGCACAGCACCAATGCCATATTCAGGTTTGCTGATGACCCCACTGCCGTAGGCTGAATCAAAGGTGGTGATGAAGTAGCATACTGGAAGGGGATTGAAAATCTGGCTGAGTGATGCCACAACAACAACCTCTCACTCAATGTCAACAAAACCAAGGAGCTGATTATTGACTTCAGCAGAATGAAACCAGAGGTCCATGAGACGGTCCTCATTGGGGGATCAGAAGTGCAAAGGGCCTCTGCCTTGACTGTCTTTGGAAATGGGTTAGCAAGCCACTCAGTTCAAGGGGAAATAGGCTGAGGAATAAGTGAGGCCCATAAGAAATAGGACAATTTTTTTTTCAATTTGTTTGTTCCTTCAGGGATGTTCTACATTTAGGTCTATTTCCAGACTGCAATCACTGCATGAAGTAGGACAAATGACGTGTCATTGCCACACAGTGGTAATAATCTGATATTGCAGGAGATCAGCATCTCACTGTAAAGTTCAAATCTGCTAGTCAGTGGAAATTCATCTCTGTTGCTTAGTAGCTAACAAATACTGCAGGCACTAATTTTTTAAAAATATTCATGCATTCGGCAATAACATCAGTTAATGGGATTGATTACACAGATGAATACTGTGTAATTTGTGAGGTACAATCAATTGCTTGTATATTGAATACACCTCACCATTTTGCACTGTTTTTCCACAAATACTGTTAATAAATGCTTCTTTTAAACCTCTTTAAATGTTTCATTAAATGTTTTGTGTGTGTGTTTGGGGCAGAGAGAGAGATAAAAAATGTGAAAATCTATATAGATTTATAGATAAACAACGATGGACCCAGCACCAATCCCTGCGGCACAACACTATTCACAGGCCTCCAGTCAGAGAGACAACCATTTACTGCCACTCTGGCTTTCCCGCAAAACCAATGTCTAATCCAACCTACTACCTCATCCTGAATACTGAGTGACTGAACCTCTTCACTAACCTCCCATGTGGGACTTTGTCAAAGGCCTTGTTAAAGTCCATCTAGACAACATCCACTGTCTTTCCTTCATAATCTTTTAAGATTAGTTGGACACAACCTACCACACACAGAAGTTATGTTAACTATCCCAAATCAGGATTTGTCTACCCATTGTATATCCGGTCCCTTATAATACCTTCCAATAACATACCCACTACTGATGTCAGGCTCACTGGCCTATAATTTCCCGGTTTATTTTTGGACCCCTTCTTGAACAATGGAACAACATTAGCTATCCCATAATCCTTGGGCAGTTCACCCGTGTACAAGGACATTTTAAGTACCTCTGCCAGGGCCCCTGCATCTCTGTCTTGACCCTTTTCTAGATTCCAAGGAAAATATTATCCTTGCATATGTCAAGCCTCATATGAATTTTATATGTTTCATTGAGATTGCATCTCATCTCGCTAAACCCAAGGGAGTGCAAATCTAGTTTGCTTAATCGTTCTTTGTACAACAAACCTGGAATCCCAAGAATCAAATAAATTTACAGAATAGGGTAAAGATGGAAGCACAGCAGTAGAAGTAGGTACAAGTTTATGGGTCATAACATTAGCGTCTTAGTCTCGTGGTAAGTAAATGTTGGATGCTGTTCTTTAAGAAACAAAGTACATTTACAGGCTGCTCAGCACAATCCTCACTGACTTGATTTGATGCAAATGCATTTCACTATGTTTCAATGTACATGTGACAAATAAAGGTAATCTTTAAGCATTTTAGACTGAGGCTGCACTCAGCTGGTTGTGAACAAGGATAGATTAAACCCCAGGCATTCTCATTCCTCTCCTTTTCCACTGGGCAGAATATACAAAAGTCTGAAGGCATATACTATACCTCCAGGCTCAAGAACATTTTCTATCCCATTGCTATAAGACTATTGAATGGTCCCCTTCTACAATAACATGGACTCTTGACCTCACAATCTACCTTGTTATGGTCTGCATCTTATTGTCTGCCTGCACTGCACTTTCTCTGTAACTGTAACACTTTGTTCTGCATTCTGTTATTCTTTTCCTTTGAACTACTTCAGTGCACTAATGCGGTGAAATGATCTGTATAGATGCCATGCAAAACAACTTTTTCACTGAACCTCAACACTTGTGGCAACAATAAACCAGTTTATAAAATTTATTACAAAATGAGTGGGCAGCACTTCCCTTGTACAATCTTTCCCTCAGTTCAGTACTGGAGAAGCAGCCTGGACTTGTGTCTCCCCATTTCAGAAAATGGGATTTAAACCCCTGACTTCCTGAATTTTTATTTGTTTCAAATATATTTTTTCAAGGTCAATACTCAAGATTGTATGCTGTAATCAAAACCACTTCCAGCACTTGAGGGAAATTCTGCCTGAATCCATGTGGGATTTATTTAGTTATTACAGGGTTTTGTGCCATGGATGTCTGTACCCCAAGTAGCCGCTGCTTATGATTAAGCTCATCCTGTATATCAGCTTTTCAAATAAGGCAGCACTAGTAGTGAGAGGAGGACAATTTAGGAGGGGAGGGTTTTTATCCTGGTTCAGAACAATATTAACCTATTTGGCATTGACTCAGGTCTTGTTTACAGTAGCCAGGAGGGAGATATCAGGGGTGGGGGCTGCATTTATATGAAGCCTTTCCCCTCAGTTGGAGATGGAATGTACAAAACATGACAGACGGTTAGTACACAGCAATAGGACTTGATCGCACGATGAAGTGACAGAGCAGACTTGATGGGACAAATGGCCTAATTCTGCTCCTATATCTTAGGTTTTATCGTATAATCTCCTAACTCAATGGAGTGTGCTGCCCACAGAACCACAGCTTGATTCACTGATTGCCCTTCTCTAAATCTGGTATGTCCCTGGTGGCCGTCACCAATTTTTATAGATACACCATAGAAGGCATTGTATCTGGATGTATCATGGTTTGGTTTAGCAACTACTCTACCTGCGACTGCAAAAATCTGCAGAGTTGTGGATACAACTCAGCGCCAGCCTCCCCTTTATGGACTCTGTCTACACTTCCCGCTGACTCGGTAAAGCAGCCAGCATCATCGAAGACCCCACCTGGCCCAGGCATTCTCTCCTCTCCCCTCTCCCATCGGGCAGAAGTAAAAGCCTGAAAGCCTGAACCACCAGGCTCAAGGACAGCTTCAACCCACTGTTATTAGATTATTCCCTATTAGCTAGTACAATCAGATTAACTCTTAGCCTCACAGTCTACCTTGTCGTGCTCTTGCATCTTATTGTCTGCCTACACTGTACTTTCTCTGTAACTGTGACACTCCATTCTGTTATTACTTCCCCTTGTACTACCTCAATGTACTGATGTGGTAAAATGATCTGTGTAGATGGGATGCAAAACAAAGTTTTCCACTGGACTTTGCTAATTGTGACAATAATAAACCAATTTACCATACTTAATGTGAAGCAAAGGAGGACAACTGAACCATTTCAACATGACAGTACCCGGATGAAATTGGCTCACTCTGCATGGGATTTATCGATGCTGCTGCCTTCCTCAGCTGCGCAGTTCAGTATTGCATGTGGAGTTTCGTACCAAACTCAGTCCTGATTGTGAAACTTTTTGGAACACTGATTAAATGTAGGCAGTCATTGTGTTTACATGTTGTTTTTGTATCTGTAACCTATGAACCTCAATTACACAGAGCTAATGTTTCAATGAAGTAAGCATGTGATACAATATATTAGGTTAAAGAATAACTCAACAAGAACTGAGTTGGCAAGCATGCTTTCCTCACCACCTATTAGAAAGGATTCAGCCACAATTCCTGCACTTTTCAACATTTACTCAGACAGTATTGAGAATGCCAGTATTGATCCTGTGTGAAGTGGCTGAGGCCAAAAGCATTGATATATTTAAGGGGAGGATGGATTAATACTTTTAGGAGAATGGATGGGTGGGGATTGAGGAGGCTCATGTGAAGCATAAACATTGGCACAAAAGGGCCCATTTCTATACTGCACCTCCAATTTAGGTAGAAGACCCTTGGACAAGAACATGAATAGGAAATGTTTAGAGCAAGGGTTCCCAACCTTTTTTATGCCATGAACCAATACCATTAAGCAAGGGGTCCACGGACCCCAGGTTGGTAACCCCTGGTTTAGAGGGGTATGAGCCAAGCGCAGGCGAATGGGACAAGGCTGGATAAGAGTCTTGGTCAGTATAGACCAGTTGGGCCGAAGGGCCTAGTTCTGTGTTCTATTAACTCTGTGACTTGATGTAATTTGTCATAACAGGCAGGTTATGTGATTGGTGATTGGGATGAGTTTGTGCCCTTCCTTGTTTATCGCAAGATGTACTTGGATCCACCTGTGGATTGAAACTTCAACATCAATCTGCTTTCACAAAGGGATCATTGAATAACTCCAGTGCCTTGTTGTTGCTCCTGGTAGATCCAATTGATGAGGCAAAGGACAAGGCAAGATTAAAAATATTCAAATGACCACTTTGACACAAAATGTTTTGGTAAAAATGCACTGTGACAATGATACCGGTCTTTAAAGATTAATCAGAAGGACAGTTGGTGTAACTTGGCTTGAAGACTGAAATGAAACATTTCGAGATACTAAATATGCTGCAAGTTCAACAGAGCAAAAGAAGGATGGGGGAAAGAGAGGAGAGACAGAGGTTCACCTAAACACAAGAGATTCTGCAGATGCTGGAAACCTAGAGCAACACACAAAATGCTGGAGGAAAGTTCAAAGTAAATTTATTATCAAAGTATGTATACCATATACAACCTTGATTAATTTTCTTGCAGGCACTAACACAAAAATAAAGAAATACAGTGGAATCCATGAAAAATCACACATAACAAATCGTGCAAATAGTTAAAAAAAACAAAGAAATAATACTGAAAACATGAGCTGCAGAGTCCCCGAAAGTGAATGGATGCTGTCCTTGAGTGTGATGGTATTTACTTTAAGGCTTTTGTATCTTATGCCTGATAAAGGGGTGGGGGGGGGGTTGAGTGGGGCCTTTGATTATTCTGGCTGTTTTACTGAGGTAGCAGTATATGCTTTGACACATTTGTGTCAGAGCATACTGTATAATTGAATTTAGAACCAGCTTATTCAGGGGTGATGTCAAGAAGCACTTTTGACAAAGGGTAGTTTGAAGCTGGAGTTCTCCCCCACAGAAAGCTGTCTAGACTAAAGGTCATTTGGTGCTTCCTGATATGATGGGTTTTGTTTAGTTATCTTACAGAGTTTAGGCAGGTAAATCTTGGGTCACAGATTAGCCAAGATCTGATTGAAAGGCAGATACATTACTACATTCAAGGGGGTGCATGGATGACCCTGAATGCTCACTTTGCTGCAGACAAAGTCCAAGGTGACACTGGGATACACAAACCTGGAAGGTCTTGGCCTCAGCCATGGCCCTTGCTCAGGTACCTGGTCTGTTCTGAGCTAAGTAATTGAGGGTTGCTTTGCAGAAGAAACGGCCACACTGAGCTGCTGCTCTCAGCGAGACATTCCTCAGTGTTTAATAGAAATTACATAAAATATCAGGTCATCGTTGTGAGATCAACAATGAGGCATTGTCATAGAGGATAGTCATCTTCACATCCCACTCAGCCACTGGAGGACATTGATGGCAACTGGATTACAACATATTATAGACATCACATGCACAAAGGTGATCATGAATACATCAGCTGTGATCATCCTTTTAGTCAAATACCCTACCACTTCTCTCACATGATGATTGGTTGCTTGCATGAAAAGTTGGACCTTGTGATGATGGAACTGTAACCTGATCTTAGACCAAAGGACATGGGAACAAATTTAGGCCATGTGGCCCATTGAGTCTACTCTAGCTGATTTCTGTTACCCTTGACCCCCTTACCAAACTAGAACCTATCAAACTTTGCCTTCAATCTACCCAGTGTCTTGGCTCTCCACCTGGTAGCCACTCTTTCTGGTAGGTCTCAATGAGATCCTTCTGAACCCCATCGAGTACAGGCCCAGAGACATCAAACGCTCCACATAGTTTAAGCCTTTCGCTCCCAGGATTATTCTTGTGAACCTCCTCTGGAGCCTCTCCAGAGACAGCACATCCTTCCCCCAGATACAGGGCCCAAAACTGTTCAGAATATTCCAAATGCAGTCTGGCCAACACCTTATTAAGCATCAGCATTACATCCTTACTTTTATATTCTAGTCCTCTCAAAATGAATGCTAACAACTTCCTAAGACAAGGACAACAGTGAAAGGGAGGGGAAGAAACATGTTAGATTTATTGATAAAGAGTGGCAATACGTGCTGGAAATACTAAGTAGCTCAGCCAATGTCTGCAGAGTGTAACAAACTGAAACAGTAACTTTACTGACTAATCTGCACAGTACTTTCTGTTAGATTTCACATTTTCAGCATTGCAATGTTTTGCTCGTGAAATTATGAGCATAGTCTTTCTCTTGTGGCAGATTACATCTGTTACAATTAAATGCTCACAGCACTGTAGGCACAGATTTAATCCCATGTTTCATTCTATTCTTTTGCATTTGGGTTATTGTCAAGGTGGATAGTTTGTAAATAATACTTATAACAATATACTATAATATATTTATCCAGCCTAAAGTTCAAAGGAGATGTGTGAGTCAAGTTTTTTTTACACAGAGAGAGTTGGGTGCCTGGAATGTGCTGCCAAGGGTGGTGGTGGAGGCAAATGTGACAAAGGTATTTAACAGGCTCTTAAATAGGCAGAGAATGGAGGGATATGGTCGTTATGTGGGCAGAAGGGATTAATTACTAGTTTAATCAGTTTGGCATGGCATCGTGGGCCGAAGGGCCTGTTCTCATACAACACTGTTCCATGTCCTGGGTTCGAAAGGATTAATGACTCAGAGGATTAATCACACCAGTGCAACCAGTTAAGAATCAATATTTAATTTGCAGGAAAATAACACAATTAGTATATAATAACTACTTAGAATTTTTTGTATATACATAACTATGTTGTTATACCTTGATCCTGCGCAATTTGGCTACTGTTGTAACAGTTCTACAGCAGACACCATCTCTCTGGCCCTACACTCATCTCTGGAGCATCTGAAGAGTAAAGACACCTATGTTAGACTATTGTTTATTGACTACAGTTCTGCCTTCAATACTATAATTCCAAACTCTGGTCAACACCTCCCTCTGCAACTGGATCCTTCATTTCCTGTAGACTGCAAAATCAGTAAATAGAGGCAGCAACATGCCAAATTGGAAAGCTGAAGCTCCACGACCCCTCCTAAACTCCTTCACGCTCACGGATTATGTGGCCAGATTCTCCTCTAACTCCATCTACACGTTTGCAGATGATACCATCACATTGAGCTGCATTTCAAATAACTATGAGCTGGAGGACAGAAAGGAGATAGAGAGCTTAGTCCCATGTTTCATGACAACAACCTTTCCCTCAATGTCAGCAAAACAAAATAGCTTTCTTGGACTTCAGGAAGGGGAAGCAGGGCACATTCTCCTGTCTAATCAAGTTGAGAGCTTCAAGTTCAGAGGTGTGAACATCCACCTGTGTTGGTACAGCCACGTAGACATCATGGCCAAGAGGCTAAAGAAATTTTACATGCCTCTCTCGACCCTCACCAATGTTTATCAATTCACCATAGAAAGCATCCCGTCTGGATGCTTCACAGCTTGTTATGGCAACCGCTCTGCCCGTAACCACAAGAAACTGGGGAGAGTTGTGGACACAACTCAGCACATCACAGGAACCAGCCTCCCCTCCATGGACTCTGTCTACACTTCTCACTGCCTCAGTGAAACAGACAGAATAATCAAAGACCCCACCCACCCCAGACATTCTCTCTTCTCCCCCCTCCCATCAGGCTCAAGGACTGGTTCTATCCCGGTATTATAAAACTACTGAATGGTTCCCTAGTACAATAAATTGGACTATTGACCTCACAATCTACATCATTATGACCTTGCATCTTATTGTTTACCCGCATTGCACTTTCTCTGTAGCTGTGACACTGTTATTGCTTTACCTGATTTTGTATCAATACATTGTATAATGATCTGATCTGTACAAACAGTATGAACAAGCTTTTCACAATCTTTTTTGGTACACGTGACAATAATAAACCAATTCTAATTCCAATTACAGTATTCAAACAAGAGGTGTAAATCATTTCCCTGTAATCCAGGTTAGGAAGATCAGAAAATGCTTCACTTAATGATACTGTACCTTCAAAATTGTTTCTTTGCAACAGAACAATTTATAGTTCATCAGTTGGTCTATAGTTGAGTATTTACCACAAGAGCTGACAACAAATTATCTCCTGTTAAGCATCAGACACATCAGCATGTACATCTGCTCTATTGCTATTCGACTTCACAGATCACAACAGTACAACAGAGACCCTACAAAAAAAAAACCAGAAGAGTCTGTTATAATTGGATCAACTGGATAACAGAACCACATCTGCCTGTTCAACCCAACTCATTGGTCACACACTTACCTGTCAGTGAAAAGTTTGTGGGTTCAAGTCCTCCTCCAGAGACTTGAATGCAAAATCCGGATAGCTATTCAGTACAAGGCCATGAGAATGCCACACTGTCGAGCAGAAGTGGAAGAAATACTGAGGGACAGCAGCACGTAGGAAGTGGGGCACATAGTAGTAGGAATTAAGAAAGAAAACCTTGCATGGCCACTCAGTGAAGTATTACTGTAGTGCAGTGACTGTCCTAATGTAGGAAACACACAGCCAATTTGCACACAACAAGGCCTCGTGAACACCAATGGCCACATTAGTCTTTAGTGCAGTCACAAGAGCCTATGAATGCTAGAAATCTGAAGTAACACACAGAGGACACTGGAAAACTCAATGAGTCAGATAGCATCTCTGGAGGGAGATGTCGTCAGTCAACATTCAGGTCAAAACCCTTCATCAGGACTGGAAACAAAGAGGGGAGTTATCCAGTCTAAAGAGGTGGAGGAAGTGGTCACTCAAGAGCTGGCAGGTGATAGGGGACTGAGGGGTGGATACTGACGTCAAAACACTGGGAAGAACCTATTTACTCCTTTTTTCAAAGTACTGAGTGTGAGATGTTTCATGTCCATCTGAGAAAGTAGCTGCTTACAATGATTGTTGACAATCTGCAGTGCGCAGTTTAATTTGGCATGTGTTTGGCACGGATATCCAGGCCATGCCCTCTTCTTATTACGACCATCGGGAAGGCACACACTCAATGATTCAGGAACAGCTTCTTCCCCCTCCCCATCAGATTTCTGAACAGTCCATGAACACTGTCTCACTATTCCTTCTTTTGCACTAGTCCTTTATTTTTGTAATTTATAGTCAGTTTATGTCTTTGCACCACATTACTGCCGCATAACAACAAACTTCACATCAGAAACGGTAGGCTGAAGGGCCTGTTCCTGTGTTATACAGCTCCACGTACTGATCGAGAAGGGACAAAATATGGGGCACCTTTCTCCTCCCTCCCATCGGACAAAAAATACAAAAGCCCAAGAGATGTATCACCAGGCTGAAGGAAAGCTTCTACCCCACTTCAATTGAGCCCTTGTACAATAAGATGGACTTCTGACCTCATAATCTACTTCTTATGGCCATGCACCGCACTTTGAATAGTCTGATACCAGCAGGGTAGAAGCTGTCCTCGAGCCTGGTGGTACATGCTTTCAGGCTTTTGTATCTTCTGTCCAATGGGAGGGGGCTTCTATCCCATTGCTATAAGGCTATTGAACGGTCTCCTGTAATCTGATAACAGATAACCAAATGAAAATTAGCCCTCTGGCTGCATTACTCCTTCTCTTACCCCTCATCTGCTCTCATGACCTGTGTTTCACCCCTTCCTTTTACTCTATGGTTCCATCTTCTTCACCCCTTTGACTCTTCCACTAATCAGCTCCAACTTCTCTCATCATTCCTATTTTTCCGCCTGTCCCCCACCTACCTACCTTCCCCCCTCACCTGGATCCAGCTATCACCTGCCAGCTTGTACTCCATCCTTTTATCCGGGCTTCTGCCTCTTTCTTTCCAGTCCTCATGAATGGTCTCCACCCAAAACATCGAATGTTCATTTCCCTCCATAGGAATATGTGTTCCATTCCAACATCTGCACTCTTCCTTGTGTGCCTACATAATCAGCATTTGCTTAAAGAATCTTCCTCTGATATTCCCTACCTTGGGAATTTCTGTTGTGTAGCAAGTTCAGAATTAGGTTTGATATCATTGGCATATGCCATGAAATTTGTTATTTTGTGGCAGCAGTACATTACAATACATGATTATAAAAATACATAAATTACAATAAGTATATATTTTAAATGTATCAAATAAATAGTGCAAAAAGAGAAGAGATAAAAGTAGTGGTAGTGTTCATGGGTCCATTGTCCATTCAGAAATCTGATGGCAGAGGGGAAGAAGCCATTCCTGAAAAGTTGAATGAGTGTCTTCAGACACCTGTACCTCCTCTTTGATGGTAGCAAAGAGGGCATGTCCTGAGTGGTGGGGGTTTTTAGTAATAGATGCTGTCTTTTTGAGGCATTGCTTTTTAAAGATGTCCACAGTGCTGGGAAGGCTTGTGCCCATGATGGAGCTGGCAGAGTTTACAATTTTCTGCAGCTATTTTGATCCTGTGCAGTGGCCCCTCCATACCAGACAGTCATGCAACCAGTTAGAATGCTTTCCACAGTATATCTGTAGAAATTTGCAAGTGTCTTTGGTGACATGCCAAATCTCCTCAAACTCGTAATGAAGTTTAGCTGCTTGTGTGCCTTCTTTGTAATTGCATCAATATGTTGGGCCCAGGGTAGATCTTCACATACAATAACACCCAGCAACTTGAAACTGCTCACCCTTTCCACTTCTGATCCCTCAATGAGGACTGGTATTTATTCACTCAATTTTCCCTTCCTGAAGTCACCATCTGAAATTCTGCCAACAATAGTTCTGTCTCTGGCAAATTTAGAGATGGTATTTGAGCTCTATTCCTAGCCACACAGTCATGGGTGTTGAGAGAGTAGAGCACTGGGTAAGCACACATCCTGCCAGAGGTGTGCTAGTGTTGACTGTCATTGAGGAGGAGATGTTACTTCCGATCCACACTGACTGTGGTCTCCCAGTGAGGAAGGTGAAGATCCAGTTGCAGAGAGAGGTACAGAGGTCCAGGTTTTGGAGCTTGTTGGTTAGTACTGAGGGTATGACAGTGTTGAATGCTGAGCTGTAATCAATAAACAGCAGTCTGACATAGGTATTGCCATTGTCCAGGTGATCCAAGTCTGAGTGATTCCGTCTCGACCATCAATTGGAATTGTTTTCTCACCCTTAAAATAGCCTTCCATAGGTCGTATAGTTTTGGATCACCAGTCTTGAATGCCACAGATCTAGCCCTCAGCAGACTATGAATCCTCTGATTGATCCATGGCTTTTGGTGTGGGTATGTCCGGTATGTTCTCAAAGGCACACACTCATCCACACAGGTCTTGATGAAGTTGGTGAAAACTGTGTCATATTCATTCAGACTCAAAGATGAATCCCCGAACACCGTCCAGTCCGCCAACTCAAGGCAGTCCTGTAAGTGTTCCCTGGCCTCCCTTCACCATACCTTCTTAGTCCTCCCCACTGGTGCTGCAGTCCCTAGGAGTGAATCCGTCCCAATTTTTACCAATCCACCATAGAAAGTATCCAATCTGGATGCATCACTGCTTGGTACAGCAACTGCTCTACCTGTGACCGGTAGAAACTGCAGAGAGTTGTGGACACAGAAACTAGCCACCCCTCCATGGACTCTGTCATACCCATCCCGGACATTCTCTCTTCTCCAACCCTCCCATCGAGTGGAAGATACAAAAGCCTGAAAGCACACATCACCAGGCTCAGAGACAGCTTCTACCCCACTGTTATAAGACTATTAAGTAGTTCGCTATACCATCAGCTGGACTCTTGACCTCACAATCTACCTTTTATGTTCTTGCACCTTATTGGCAATCACCGCCAAGAAATCGCTTTCTTCCTCAGCCCGCAGACGCAGCCTGAAGGAGAGGCTTCCATCGTGGGCGTTTGCACCTTTTTTTTTAACGAGAGCGCTCCGGGGGAGGGGGGAGTGGAAACCACCGCCTTCCAGGAGTGATTGGTGATCTCGCCTCTCAGACTCGAGTCGTTCTGGAGATTCCGGGTCGCGGGTAATCAGAAAAAGCAGCAGGTAAAACCACTTTTGCAATAGTTTACAACTCCCCCTGCTCTCCGGTCCTTTCCAGTTGTTTCCCTCTAAATCTAAAGTTTAAGGTGCTATCTTAGAAGGGAGCGGGTGGGATTGTTAAAGTTACAGGCAAAGTCGATGGTTCATGTGACTTAATTGTGAGAATCGGCGGGTCTGAGGTCAATTGGACAGCAGCCTTTGTGTGTACCTCTGCCGGGGTGTCCCCTTGCTTTCGGCAGTGGGGTCCGCAAAACTCCCGGGGCACACGGCTTTAGGAACTGGGAGGCGGGGGGGGGGGGTGGGGGGTTGTTTTCCAGGGTTGTCTCGGCGCCTGTTGCAGTCGGGAGCCGCGCAGCATTCAGTACGAACACCGAGGGATACCTGCGATCGTGTATAAAACCGCTGGGAAGAGCACAGCTTGTAAAGAGGCAGCTCGTCCAGATGTGTGTCATTCCTTCATTACTAACCTGAACAGAAAAGCGCAGGATCGGGCCCTTCGGCCCACCATGTCCGTGCTGAACTATTAAGTAAATGTCTAATCTCTCCTTGCCTGCACAATCTCCATTTCCCTCCGTTCCCTGCACATCCACGTGTCTTTTAAAAGCCTATTCCCATCTGCCTCCACTATCACCCTGGCAGCACATTCCAGACACCCATCACTCTCAGTATTAAAAAAACTTGCCCCACACATCTCCTTTGAACTTACCCCCTCTCACTTTAAATGTATGCCCTCTAGTGTTAGATATTTCAACACTGGGGAAATAGATACCAATGTCTACTCTACCTGTGCCTCTCGTAATCTTATAAACCTCCATCAGATCTCCCCTCAGCCTCTCCGGCTCCAGGGAAAGCAACCTGGGTTTGTCCAGCCTCTCCTTCTAGCTCAAGCTCTCTAACCCAGGCAGCATCCTGGTGAGTCTCTTCTGCACCCTCTCCAAAGCCTCCACACCCTTCCTGTAATGGGGTGTCCAGAACTGTACTCAACACTCCAGATATGGCCTGACCAGAGTTTTGTGGTCTGGATCAAGTTATGAAACAACAACCTTATGGCAAGTTAGCGATTTGCTGCCTCTCTTGGGGTCAGGACTCAGACTGTGTTCCTGAAGCTGCCATTGGAGTTTCCCCTCAGATCGTCTACACTTCCAAAAAGTACCCCCACTGGCCTGGAAGCACTTGAGGGTGTCCTGCACCACAAACAGCGCCGTGATAAATGTAAGGAATTAGGGAATGGTCACAGCATAGAAAGAGGCCATTCAGCTCATTGTGACTGTGCTGGTTGTCTACCAGAGTAATTCACTGGCCCTAGTCCCGGAGCACTTTCTCTGGAGTTTTATGAACTGGGTAAAAAGTCCTTCTTCACACCACCTATAATTCTCCTTCAGTCTATTGTATACCTTTGACCCCCCCCCCCCCCCACTCGTGGGACAGTCTCACACTTTCCTCTATTCAGATCCAGAGTCTCAGAGTCATACAGCACAGAGACAGGCCCCTCGGCCCAACTCATCCATGCTGACTGTGTTGCCCTGGGGGCTAGTCCCACCTACCCTCAACTGGCAAATAGCCCTCTGAGTCTCTTCTCTCCATGTACTAATCTAGGTAGCTTTTAAACGTCCCTAATGTGACCGCCTCAAGCACTGTTTCTGGCAGCTCATTCCAAATCCGCACCACCTGCCCCTGATGTCCCTATTAAATCTCTCACTTCCGATCTCAAAGCTGTACTGTCTTGTTTTTATCACCAGACTTCCTGGGGAAAAGACTATGCGTTCACACACTCTCTATGCCCCTCATGATCCTCTATCAGGTCATTATTGATTGATTGATTGATTGCGATACAGTGCAGAATAGGCCCTCCTGACCCAACAATCCCCCGATTTAACCTGAGCCTAATCACAGGACAATTAACCTATCAACCTGTCTTTGGACTGTGGGAGGAAACCAGAGCACCTGGAGGAAACCCATGTGGCAACGGGGAGAACGTACAAATTTCTTACAGACAGCTGCAGGAATTGAACCCAGGTCACTAGTACTGTAAGCATTGTGCTAACTGCACAGTCCTCATCAATTTATATAGTTTCATCAAATCTCTCCCCAGGCTTCTCAAAAGAAGATATCCACAGTCTCTCCAATCTCTAACTGATTCCAGGGACCATTCCCATCAATCTTTTCAAGACCCTCTCTAACTCCTTCACTTTTGTCCTATAACACTCGTCCAAAGACCCACTATGTCCTCTAAATTACAAGGATGAATATAAAGCACACCTTAACTCTGTTACAGAGCTGAGCTCTGATCAGAATCAGAAACAGATTTATTATCACTGGCATAGATTATGTGAAATTTGTTGTTTTGAGGCAGCAGAACAGTGCAAAGAAGTAAAATTGCACAGATGCAAGAGGGGAGAGATTTAAAAGAGACCCAAGAGGTAACTTCTTTGCACAGAGGACAGTGAGTACCTGGAAGTGGTCAAAGTAGCTACAACTGCAATATTTAAGAAGCATTTGGATAGGTACTTGGAGGGGGTGGGCTTTCTGACTGATTGCATCTCAGCCTGGTGTGGAAGCTCCAACACACAGAATCAAAAAAAAAGCCATCTCCATCACGGGCACACCCCTTCCAATCCTCGAGAACATCTGCAAGAGGTGGTGCCTCAAAAAGGCAGCATCCATTATTAAAGACCCTCACCCACCCCCCGTGGCATGTCCTCTTCTCATTACTACCATCAGGGAGGAGGTACAGGAGCCTGAAAACACACACAACTTTTCAGGAACAGCTTCTTCCCCTCCACTATTGGATCCCTGAATGGTCCATGAACCCATGACCATGGCCTCACTAGTCCTATTTACTTTTGCGCTATTTATTTCTTTTTGTGACTTACAACAATTCTTCTGTCTTGCACTGTACTGCAGCCTCAAAACAATTAATTTCTCAAACTCAGGAGATTCTGCAGATGCTAGAAATCCAGAGGAACTCAGCAGGTCAGGTGGCATCTATGGAGAGGAGTAAAGAATCGACATTTCGGGCCGAGACCCTTCATTGGACTTCATCAGGAACAAATTTCACATGTGTCAGTGATAATAAACCTGATTCTGCTTCCGAAGTGATGCGTGATCAGGGTCAAGCTGCCTCCGCTCAGTTTGCAGACATGATTAATTTTCCAGCAGATTTCACTCACTGAATGATGACTGGGTCTACAGCGACACACAGGCCAATTGCAGAATGCCTACAGATTTCCTTGCTGGGTTGTAAAGGGATAGGTCTCCATGTAGTGATCTACCATCAAGCACTGCAGGCTAGTGATCCCCATTCAGATTCATACTTATCTAATGCGTTAACAACCAACCCAAGGATATGTTGAGGGCAGCCGACAAGTATCGCCACACATTCCAGAGTCAACATAGCATACCCACAATGTTCAGCAGAATGACATAAGCAGCAGTAACAACAGAACAAAACAAGACAACAGCAGCGAAACAAACCCCTTTCCCACTCCCTCATACACACAAACAGGACAAAGATACTCTGTCCATTCCACATTTTCATGCAAATCATACAGAGATCCGTGTGGAACACCTCCACTCAGAATAAGAGCCATCTACCAGAGCCCTCTATGGGCAAGCCAGTTTGGATCCAATCAGCGAAGTCACCAAGGATGCCAATTTTCCCAATGCCAATCCCATCCCAATATTCCGGATGAACCTACCATGCCTTGTTGAATGCCTGACTAAAATCTACCTTTTTCAATCACTTTCAGCACCACCTTGAAGAACTCAATCAGATCAGTGGGTCATACCTGGTTAGCCATGGGGAGGCATAATCTACATAGAGTGGCCATGTCAGATCAGCACTAATAGTGTACAACTTCATGGGAGGAATCCAAGATAGTTTTCTAGATGGATATGTTGTGGAGCCAATTAAAGAAATGGTTGTTTTAGATCTGGCATTGAGTTTGAAAGTGATATTGTTCAATCTGAAACTAGGGTCTTAGGTTGAAGCTCCTACAGTCTTTTATAGGAACGTAACAGGTAGGTTAATTGTCTGTTGATTAGGTTAGGGTTAATCGAGTTTGTCAGGGGTTGTTGGGGTGGTGTGGTTTGACTCTGCGCTGAATTGTTAAATAAATAATGAACGATTTTTCCCGGGATGGAAAGGTCAATGCAATAGAGGGCAGATATTTAAGGTGAGAGTGGGAAAGTACAGCGAGGATGTGCGGGGCAGGTTTTAATTATACAAAGGGTGGGGGGGGTGTCTGGAGGCTAATATCATTGGAGCGTTTGAGGGCTTCTTACACAGGGACATGAATTTATAGAGAAGGGACAGATGCGGTCAGTGTGTGGGAAAGAGGGTTTAGACTGATTAGTTCAGCACAATGTGGCAGGCTGAAGGTCCCGTCCTGTGCTGTACTAAGTTCTGTGCATCCATATCCCACTGAACGCATCTCCACATGTGGGTAACAGAGCCTCTAACAATTTCTCAAACAACCTCTACCTTGACAGAAGCTCCTCGCTCAGGTTTAAAAATGCAGTCCGAGCTGAGATGTTTTTGGTGCACGTGGTGAGAAAGGACTGCAGTGCCAACATGCTCTTTATCTTTCTGGGGAGTTTACAACACTTTTGACAAAGCACTTTGTTCAGAGTTGACCTGATGAAATTGCTTCCCTGCCGTAAACAATAGTCTTTTCATAACACCAAAGGCTGTTCCCAATTACTGGCTACAAACATCAAAGGTCGGTTATTGCAAGCAATCTCCTTACAGCTCTTAAAATGGCGATTGCACCTCGTTTGCGTTGTACATTTTGTTGCAAGGATGGCACAGTTGGTATATTGATGCAAATGAGAAAATGGCAAAGCTGCAAATCCTCAGCGCAAACCGCCCCACCGCATTGTGCAAAGAATCAAAAGCACTCAACTTCATAGAATCATACGGCACAGAAACAGGCCTTGATGCCCATCATATCCATGCTGCCCCTTTTTGTCCATCTCCACCAATCCCAGTTGCCCCCATTAGGCCTGTATCCTTCTACACCTTGCCTATTTAAGTGTCTGTCTAAATGCGCCTCAAACACAGAAAGTGCATCTGATTTTAGCGAGACAGACTGGCTGGTTGAGTGGTATTGCAACAATGACCTCACACACTGCGTCAGCAAGACCAAGGAATTGTTTGTGGACTTCTGGAAGGGGAATTCGGGAAAACACACACCAGACCTCATTGAGGGATCAATGGCGGGAAGCTTGAGAAGCTTCAAGTTCTGGGATGTCAGCATCTCAGAGGATCAATCCTGAGCCCAATACTTTGATGCAATCGTAAAAAAGGCACACCAGCGGCTCTGCTTCGTTAGAAGTGTGGAGAGATTTGGAATGTCACCAGAGACTCTTGCAGATTTCTACAGATGTACATTCTGACTGGGTGCATCCCCACTTCACTCCATCACAGGCACAAACCTCCCCACCATCCAGAATATCTTCAAGAGGTCATGCCCCAAAGCAGTATCCATCACTAAGGACCCTCACCTCCTGCGTCATGCCCTCTTCTCATTACTACCATCAGGGAGGAGGTACAGGAGACTGAAGACCCACGCTTAGTGTTTTAAGAACTACTTCTTCCCCTCCACTATCAGGTTTCTGAACAGTCCATGAACCCATACAGTATAGGACAGGACAACTGATGGAAGAATATAAGGAAACAGACATTGATTGTCAGAACCTTTTTCCCAGGGTAAGGCTATCAAAAACAAGAGGCTGTAGGTTCAAGGTGAGAGGGGTCCCTGAGGGGGTAAGTTTTCCACCCAGAGTGTGTGATAATCTCTCAGAATGAGAATCAGGTTTATTATCACTGACATACAGTATGCTGTGACATTTGTTGTTTTGTGGTAGCAGTCATACGGCACAGAAACAGGCCTTACTGCCCATCATTATCCATGCTGCCCCTTTTTGTCCATCTCCATCAACCCCAATTGCCCCCATTAGGCCTGTATCTGGTTGTGTGCTCTACGAGTCTGTGACTCAGACCCACTGAGGATAAGGGAACATATCCAAGTCAGGACAGTGTGCTAATCCTTGGGTATGAAGGAAAGGAAGAGATCAGGAGGGGCCGACTTGAGGCAAAATGTCACTGTGATCCTACTGAATAGGGGAGTGAGCTCAAGAGACTAAATGACTGATCCTGCTTGTAAATTCCCCACATTCATTCAATCAGCTCCCTCAAAACAATCCTTGACTTTTCCTGTCATACAACTGTTAGTGGCAAGAGCAGAAAAATAGGAGGGGTGGGGGGGGGGGGGTCAGGCATAACCCTTCATACCCAAGGATGAACACACTGTCCTGACTTGGATATGTTCCCTAATCCTCAGTGGGTCTGAGTCATAGGCTCATAGAGCACACAACCAGGCCCTTTGGCCCTCTAATCTATGTCAAACTGGTAATCTGCCTAATCCCTCTACCTGCACCTGTGACCTCCATACCTCTCTCCATACCTGTCCAAACTTCTCTTAAATGTTGCAGTTGAACCCACATCTACCACATTTGCTGGCAGCTTGTTCCACACCCACACCACCCTCTGAGTGAAGGAGTTCCCCTTCGTATTCCTTTTAAATATTTCACCTTTCACCCTACACCTATATCCTGCAGTTCTAGTCCCACCCAACCTAAAGAGAAAAAGCTTGCATACATTCACCCTATCTCTTGGTCTCATACAGTTATTTTGTATAGCTGTATAAGATCTCATCTCTTTCTCCTGTGCTCCAGGGAATACAGTCCTAACCTAGTCCACCTTTCCCACTAAGTCAAGTCCTCAAGTCCTGGTAACATCCCTATAAAATTCCTCTGGACTCTTTCAATTTTATTGATATATTTCCTATAGGCAGGTGTCCAGGACTGAATACAATACTCTAAATCTGGCCTCATCAACATCCTGGGCAACTTCAACATAACAACCCAATACTGCCCCCCTCCCTTCCCCACTGAACATTATATTGGGATACATTTCCATGGAGTCTTCAAAAACTAACACCATTGTTAACTTAAAGTGGGATCGCAGTCGAACAAGGTGGTGAAGAAGGCTTTAGACACGCTGGTCTTCATCAGACAGGGTACCAAATAAAGAAACTGGGTGGTTATGTTGCAGTTGTATAAGATGTTTGTGAGGCTGTTTGTGATGTATTGTGTGTAATTTTGGTCATCCTGTTATAGGAAAAATATTAAACTGGAAAGATTTCAGAAAAGATTGTGGTCAGGACTCAAGAGGGTGAGTTATATGAGGAAGTCAGAAAGGCTGGGCATTTTACTTCTTGGTGCATAGGACACTGAATGTGATCTCAAAGAGGTGTATAAAATCATAAGGGGCATAGATTAGGTGACCAATCTTTCAAATGAAGAAAAAGGGAATTCTCCCCTGTGTCCTGCAGTCAGTATTTATTTATTAAGAGGCCATTATCAGCTTATCTCTTTCAGGAGCTTGTTATGTGCACAGTAACTGTTGTGTTTCCCAGTTCTTCTGCAGGGGTTAGTATTATATTTACATTGTGTGTTAATAATTTGGATGACAGAATTTAGGGTTTTGTTGCAAAGTTTGCAGATGATATGAAGATAGGTGGAGGGCAGGTAGTTATGAGGAGGCTGCAGAAGAACTTAGATAGTTTAAGAGAATGGGCAAAGATGTGGTTTCACTAAAGGTTAACTTGCAGGTTGAGTCAGTGAGGAAGGCAAATGCAATGTTAGCATTCATTTTGAGGGGACTAGAATATAAAAGCAAGGATGTAATGTTGAGGCTTTATAAAGGCACTGGTGAGGTCTCACTTAGAGTATTGAGAGCAGTTTTGGGCCCCTTATCTAAGAAAGGATGTGATGACATTGAAGAGGGTTCAAAGGAGGGGCATGATTCCAGGAATGAAAGGGTTAACATATGAGGACTGATAATGTCTCTGAGCCTATACTCCCTGGAATGAGAGGAATGAGGGGAGATGTCATTGAAACATATCAAATATTGAAATGCCTAAATAGAGTGGATGTGGAGAGGATGTTTCCTGTGGTGTGGGTGAGTCTAGAACCAGAGGGCACAGCCTCAGAATAGAGGGACATCCATTTAGAACAGAGATGAGGAGGAATTTCTTTACCCAGAGGGTGGTGAGTTGGTGGAATTCGTTGCCACAGGAGGCCAGGTCACTGGGTATATTTAAGGCAGAGGTTGATAGATTCTTCATTAATCAGGACATGAAGGAACACAGGGAGAAGGCAGGGTATTGGGGCTGAGAGAGAAAATGGATCAGCCATGATGAAATGGTGGAGTGACTTGATGGACTGAATGGCCTAATTCTGCTCCTATGTCTTGTGGTCTTATGTCTCCTTGTAACAGCAACTGTGAGAGCACTGTAGGGCTATGAATGGAATGGCATTAGCAAGGGTATTGAAACAAAGGAACCTCATAGTTCATTGAAAGTGCATCACGGGTAGACGGGGTGGTGAAAAAGTGAGGGCATTAAGTGTAGGAGTTGGGACAAGACATTTGGGACATATAAGGGACTCTTAGATAGGCACATGGATGTAAGCAAAATGAAGGGTTATGGGCTGTGTGGAAGGAAAAGGTTAAATTGATCGTAGAGTAGTTTAAATATTCAGGACAATATTGTGAGCAGAAGAGCCTGTACTGTGCAGCCACACTCTGTATTCTGTGGTATTGATGCAGCTCGCCAAGTGAGGCCACACTTAGAGTACTGTGAGGAGTTTTGGTCCTACAATTCAGGAAATTCGTGGCTAAACGGAAAAGAGTCCAGAAAAGATTTACGAGGATGTTGTCAGGACTAGAGGGTCTGAGGGGCAGAAGGTGGTGAGTCTATGAAACGAGGTGCCAGAGGGAGTGGTTGAGGCAGGTACAATGGTGTCATTTAAGAAACACTTGGAGAGGTACACAGAGGGATACAGGCTGAACACAGGGACTAGCTGGGTGGGCATGGGCTAGTTGGGCTGAAAGGCCTGTATCCATGCTGCATTACTCTGTGACTCTAATAGGACAAAGTTTTTTTTCTACTTTTCTTAAGGTGGTTTATTCAATGTTACAGTACTTTGTGATGCACGCTATTCACAATTTCAAACTGTGACACTCACCATGATCCAGAACGCACTCAAGTCCCTGAGGTGCCCAATGGTCCTAGAAATCCCCCACCATAGCTGTGGACACAGTGTACTCCTTCTCCAGGAACAAACGAGCACAGACATAACCCCAGAAGAGGGGCAGGCAGTTCATTTGGGCAGAAGCTTCGCCTGGACAAATGGCCTCGGGACAAAGTGGTGAGAGGTGCCGGAGAAACACGAGCTTTTCTTTCCCTTTTTGCTTTCCTTAGGTGACGGTGGAAGGATGAGGTGTGGGGTCCTGACTGCATTTCTTACTGGGTTACTGGCTGTTTGGGCAGGCTACGGGTCGTACTGTCAAGCACAGACGGAATCTGGCCACAAGCAGGGGGAGATGCTGGAAGTGGAATTCAACGCCAGTCAGCACAGTCCGCCAAGCAAGGAATGGACCGCGATCCACAGTGCCGTGACAGAGCAGCAGTACTACCTGATGCAGCTCTTCAGGCTCTACGGGGAGAATGGGAGACTGTCGTTCGAGGGCCTTCGCAAGCTGCTCACCAACCTGGGCCTGGGCGAGGTGCAGGTGGTGGAGATCCAGCATGAAGACCTTGGCCACAACCATGTCTCGCACCTGGATGTGCTGGAGCTGCAAGAGAACAAGCACGTGCACAGCCACACCACTCTGGAACATCTCCCCATGCCGGCCAGTGGGAGCCAGGGCCACAGCCTGTTGGGCCGCCTCCCAGACATCTCTGCGGGTGCCTCAGCCAAGACCTCCACATTGGGGTGAGTAAAACAAGCCTTTTGACATGCAGCATTATAGGAATAATGCCATCAGATCTCTGAACAGTCCACAGACACAACCTAACTATTCCTCTTTCGCACTGTTTATAAATTTACTCTTGGAACAGAATAATTTTTATCACTCTTGCCGCAAAGCAACAATTATTATTGATAATAAACCTGATTCTGACACTTTCTCTGTAACTGTTACACTTTATTCTACATTCTATTATTGCTTTACCTTGTTTTAAGTCGATACACTGTGTAACGATTTGATCTGTGTGAACAGTGTGGAAGACAAGCTTTTCACTGTATCCCAGTACATGTGATTGCTATAATTTTTCAAAAGCAAGGACCAATTGGAGGCTGGTGGGTGCAATGATGTTGTTGGCTTGCTGCTGCTGCCGATTTCACTGCTTCCAAGTGAATAAGTTCAAAGAGATTTTCCTTTCCAATTTGCTGGTGGGATCTCACTCGAGGAGATGGAGTTTTTATAAAGCCTTATAAATCTCTGGTCAGGCCTCATCTGGGGTATTGCATTCAGTTCTGGTCACCACATTACAGGAAGGGTGTGGGGACTTTAGAGAGGGTGCAAGAGGAGGTTTACCAGGATACTGCCTGGCTTGAACGACACGTGCTGTGGACAAACTTGGGTTCTTTTTTCTGAGACTGAGATGGGACCTGAGAGAAGTTTATAAAATTATTTTGAGGCATAGACAGAGTAGGCAGCCGGTATCTTTCTCCCCCAGGGTGGAAATGTCTAATATCTGGGGGCATTCATTTAAGGTGAGAGAGGAAAGTTTAAAAGAGATACGTAGGGCAAGTTTTTTTAAACAGAGGGTGATGAGTGCCTAGAATGTGCTTCCGGGGGGGGGGGGGGGGGTTTAAGAGACTGTTCCTGTGCCACTCAGTTCTACGTTCTGTGTCCCACCCATTGTTCAGATCCAACTTACAAAGTGCCAAAGTGGAACATGGATTTGATGTGGCAGCACTCTCGTCTATAAAGGA
Source organism: Hypanus sabinus (assembly GCF_030144855.1). Lineage (NCBI taxonomy): Eukaryota > Metazoa > Chordata > Chondrichthyes > Myliobatiformes > Dasyatidae > Hypanus > Hypanus sabinus. The sequence goes on along the minus strand of NC_082738.1, from coordinate 34,039,556 downwards.
GTTTAAAACCACCTCTGGAGGCAAGTAAACTCCTTCTTGGGAGCCCCAGAGAGCAGAAGTGAGGGAACTCTGTGGCACTGGAGGGAGCGTGCAAAGTCAAAGTTCTTGTGTCATCCTAAACCAAGGCTCTATCTTGTCTCCTAGGTTGTTATAAAGCATCCAGTGGCACGGTGCTGAAGAGGAGGTGGTTGTGGGTTGGAGGGCAGTGCAGTTATCCTTAGTGGCCTAGGGCAAACATTTATCTGTCAATCAACAAAACTTCCAACTGATTAGACACAAAGGAGCCAGAGGAACTCAGCAGGTCAGGCAGCATTTGTGGACGGAAATGAACAGGCAATGCTTTGGACCAAGACCCTTCATTACGACTGGAAAGAGAAGGGGAAGGGGTGGAGCAAAGTGATAGGTGGATCCAAGTGAGGAGGCCAGGTGATAGGGAGATGAGAGAGTGGTGCTGTGTATTTAATATTTCAGTAATATTTGAGTAACCTTGTAAATATATTGTTTGATTAAGCATTCTTTGTTCTTTGGCAAGTCTCACCTGCCAAGCAGAGCTATCTCCCCCAGGAGTAAGAAATCCTCCACAGTGATTAAATCTTTGTCTGAATGTAGCAATTTAACATTTACTATGCTGTGGATGTCTGTATAATTGTTGTTTTATATAGTATACAGTGTATGTATATTGTTTAGTTTGAGTTTATAGCTAAGCACAGAGTGTTGTGTATTTAATATTTCAGTAATATTTGAGTAATGTAAATAGATTGTTTGATTAAGCATTATTTGTTGTTAATAGCTCATTATGGTTATATGTAAAATTACATACATTGCATATGTCATGATGTTACCACGTGTAAAGTACGCATCTCGCTTAAAGTAAAAGATGAAGTAGACACGTTTCTCTCTTGGCTCGTTTTCATTTCAATTAATTTAATGTTTTGGGGTTACAAGTGGGAGAGTGGGAATGATATAAGAAGCTGGGAGGTGAAAGGTGGATCCTGGTGAGAGTAGTGGTTGGTAGGCAGATCAGGGAGGGAAGGTTGTGAGAAGCAGAGAGATGATGTGTAAATCCAGATGAGAGGGGCAGTAGGCTGCTCAGGGAGAGGGAGTGTGGGATTGATGTCAGAAGTTGTGAGGTGACAGGTGGAAATGACAAAGGGCTGAAGAAGATGGAATCTGATAGGGGACAGTGGACTATGGAATTTAGAGGAGGGAAGTAGGGATGGGAAACAGTGGGAGGAGTGTGGGAGTGATGGGCAGATGCAGCAGTTTGGGGAAGGAGAAAGACCTGGGGTTATTGGGGCAAGTTTTCCCAGCATTCTATATCGGCTATCTCCCCCTCTTTCTTTCCAGTCCAGATAAAGGATCTCAACCCAAAACATCAACTGTCCATGTTTCAGGCTACATGAAAGTGGGGGGGTTATGAAGTAGGAGATGGCATTGCAAATATGTTTTGGGCATATTCCCTCCCCACCATGGGTAGTGTCTAATGGAGGTGCTGCCTCAAGAAGGCAACGTCCATCATCAGAGATCCCCACCATCCGGGCCATCCCATCTTCTCACAGCTCCCATCGGGCAGGAGGTACAGAAGCCTGAAGTCCCACACCACCAGGTTCAGGAACAGCTACTTCCCTTCAAACATTCAGTTCCTGAACCAACCGGCACAACCCTGATCACCACCTCAGTACAGCAACATTACAACCACTCTAGTCATTTTGCACTAAAATGGGATTTCATGTTTTTTTTTGTTTTAATCATGTTCTTTCTTGTAAAAATTGCTTATAATTTATGCTTAGTTTCTACTTGTGAATGTTGTGTGCCTGTGCATACGTGTACTTTGCATGTAATAGACTTTGAATATCGATCAGGAAGTATGTTACTACAGGAATGGGTCAATGGTCTTTCAATGAGGCTGTATAGGTAGAGCTTAGAAACAAAGCAAAGGCAATGTATTTGCTGGGGATCTACTATGAGTCTAATGATAACTGGAGATGCAGGAGCAGAGGTGTACATAAATAACAGAGTGGTATGGTTATAATATTTTGGAATTGCAACTTCCCCAGCTGGGGTCACATCAGTGTTAAAGTCACTCAACGTCAGCAAAACCAAAGAGCTGTTTATCAACTACAGGAGAAAGAAGCCAGAGGTCCATGAGCCAGTCCTCATTAGGGGATTGGAGGTGAGAAGGTCAGTAACTTTAAATTCCTTAGTGTTACCAGTGTTACCACCATTGAGTACATCAAGGAGTGGTGCCACAGAAAAGCAGCATCCATCATCAAGGACCCTCACCATCCAGGCCATGCTCTCTTCTTGCTACTACCATCGGGCAGGAGAAGGTACAGGAGCCTTAGGTCCCACACCACCAGGTTCAGGAACAGTTGCTACCCTTCAACCATCAGGCTCCTGAACCAGCGTGGATAACTGCACCTGCACAACTCTGACCTGATTCCATAGCCTGCGGACTCACTTTCAAAGACTCCACAACTCATGTTCTCAGTATTATTAATTTAATTATTTTCACAATTTGTCATCTTTTGCATGTTGGTTGTTTGTATTTGTGTATAGTTTTTTATAAATACTATTATATTTCTTAATTTTCCTATGAATGCCTGCAAGAAAATGAATCTCAAGGTAGTATATGGTAACATAAGTATTTTGATAACAAATTACTTTGACTTTGACTTGAAGGGTGGGACTTATAAAGCAAACAATGAGCTACTGCAGGGACTCAACAGGCCATGCAGCATCCATGGAGGGAAAGGGGAAGTTCCACAGAGATCAATGCTGGGACCTTCCCTGTTTGTTGTGCACAGTACATTGATCTTCTGAGGAGGCTGAAGAGAGCTGGACTATGCACATAAGTACTCCAGACCTTCTCCAGATGTGCAGTGGAGAGCATCCTAACAAGCTGTATCACTGCATGGTATGGAAACAGTAGTGCAGCCGACAGGAGGGCTCTACAATGGGTAGTGAAACCCCCCCAATGTATCACCGGCACCACCCTACCTGCCATCAAGGACATGTATACAGAAAGGTGCCGGGAAAAAGTCAGCGATATCATGAAGGATCCACCCACCTTGCTCATGAACTGTCTGTCCCACTCCGATCAGGGAGGAGGGTGCGTCACATCCACGCTGGGACCACCAGACTCAAAAACTGTTATCTCCCCCAAGCTGTCAGGCTGATCAACACCTCCACCCAGTAACCTCACCACCACTACATACACATCAGCTAGCATTACTTTATATACATGTATAGAACAGTTGCTTGTACATAGTACTTTTAGGATTGCTTTTATATTTATAGTTACTGTGTTTTGTTTTTTTTTATTGTGCAATTTCTGCTTATTGTGTTTGCTTTCTGCTGCCAACAGGAAATTAGAGGCTATATTGATAGTGATCAGGTTAGCCTGAAGTTACTAGACAATATTGATGAGTTGGTAAAATGGGAAGATGGACTTCAGAACTGAGAACAGTACAGTACAGCACATGAATTTGACCTTTGGCACACAATGTTGTGCCAAACTAATTAAACCAAAATGACTACTAATTGATCTAATCCCTCACCCCCACACATTAATCATCTCCCTCCCTTTTCTGCATATTCATGTGTTTACCTAGGAGTCCCTTAGACACTCCTATGCTATCCGCCTCCACCACCATCCCTGGCTGTGCATTCCAGGCACCCACCACTCTCTGTGTAAAAAAAACAAAAAACTTGACCCCCACATCTCCTTTGAACATTCACCTTCTCACCTTAAACACACGCCCTCTAGTACTTCACATTTCAACCCTGGTCAGTAGATAAAGGCTGTCTACTCTATACCTCGCGTATGCCTACTCTCAGCCTCTGCCACTCTAGAGGAAACATTCCCAGTTTGTCTAACATCTCCTTATCACTCACACCCTCTAATCCAGGCAGCATCCTGGTAAACTTCTTCTGCACCCTCTCCAAAGCCCCCACACCCTTCCTGTAATGAAGCAACCAGATTTGGATTTGATACTCTAAGTGTGACCTAAACAGAGTTTTATAAAGTTGCAACATAACCGCCTGGCTCTCGAACTCAGTGCCTTGACTAATGAAGGTAAGCATGCCACACACCTTCTTTTGCACCCTATCAACCTGTTCAGCCACTCTCATAGAGCCATGAACCTGGACTCCAAGATCCCTCTGTTCATCAATGCTGTTTAGGGTCTACTGTTAAGTGTGTGTTTTACCTTTACATTTGACCTTCTGAAGTTAAACACCTCACACTCAACCAGATTAAACTCAACTCACACTTGCAACTAATCTATATCTTGCTGTATCCTTTGGCAATTTTCACTATACACAATGCCACCAATCTTTGTGGCATCTGCAAACTTATCCCCCCCACCCTACTGTTCATCTAATTTAATCCTGATAAAGTTTATAGTTTATGAGATTCAAGTTCATAGCTCCTTGAAGTGGCTACACGGGTCAACAAGGTGGTTAAGAAGGCTTACGGAATACTTGCTTTTATTAGTCGAGGCACTGAGTTCAAAAGTCAGGAGGTTATGTTGCAACTTTATAAAACTCTGGTTAGGACATATCTGGAGTATTGCATAAAGTTCTGGTCGCCCCACGATAGGAAGGACATTGCAGCTGGGGAGAGGGTGCAGTACAGATTCTTCAGGGTGTTGCCTAGAATGGATTGTTTCAGTTATGAGGAGAGACTGGATAAGCTTGGTTTGTGTTCCTCGAAGCAGAAGAGGCTGAGGGGGAACCTGATGGATGAACACAAGATTTTGAGAGATATTGTTAGTATAGGTAATATTTTGCCCATAACATAGGTGTCCAAAACCAGAGAGCACATTTAAGGTGAGGCTGGATGACATTAAATTTGTTGTTTTTGCAGCAGCAGTACAGTGCAAAGACAATTGCTATAAATTACAAAATAAATAAATAGTGCAAAAAAATAGGAATGATGAGCTAGTGTTCACGTGTTCATGGACTGTTCAGAAATCTGATGGTGGAGGGGAAGAAGCTGTTCCTAGATCATTGAGTATGGGTCTTCAGGCTCCTGTACCTATTCTGTGATGGTAGTCCTGCAAAGAGGATGGTGAGGGTACTTCACCATTGATGCTGCCTTCTTGAGGCACCGCGTCTTGAGGATGTCCTCGATGTTGGGGAGGTTTGTGCCTGTGATGGAGCTGGCTGAGTCTACAACACTCTGCAGTCTCTTGTGATGGGAGCCTACATCTGTAGAAATTTGCAAGAGTCTTTGGTAATGGACCAAATCTCCTCAAACTCATCATGAAGTAGAGCCGTTGGTGTGCATCAATCTGTTAGGCCCACATTTGGGTTTCCTCCCACATCCAAAAGGCGTGTGGGTTGGTGCGTATTTGGTTTCTGTAAAATGCAGATTTGTGGTAGAATTTGTGATGGGTTGCTGGGAGTGTGGGGAGAACAAAAAGGGATTAATGTGAGATTAGTCTCAGTTTCAGATTAGTTTATTGGCCTACACACCAGGTTGCAATGAAATTCCCTGATCACATGCAGCTCCCAGAGAAAACAACATGATCGTAGTAATAAAATAAAAACAATAAATACTGCACCAAGCACAAATGGTGCAAAGATTATAGTGCAGTCGGAAGTTGTGCAAGAAGAGTTGCTGAAGTGACAATAGTTCTCCAAGGGGCACATGGGCATGAACATAACCCCAGAGGAAGGGCAGCCAATGGGCTTGAGCAGAACCCTTGACTGCCATTGACAGCTGTGCATGTCCCACTGGCAGGGAGTGGGTGGTGATCTTATTGTAGCAACCACAGCTGGAAACAGCTGCTGTTTCTTCCACAGGGCCAGGGGATATCCTTAGCAGCTGTAACAGCAGCTTTGCTACCCCAGTTTTAAGTCAGCTGGGAGATTTGATGGAACCTGTGATGCACAGGAATGCAAGAAGCTGCAGAGAGTTGTGGACTCTGCCCAATACATCATAGACACATCCCTCCCCACCATGGGTAGTGTCTACAGGAGGTGCTGCCTCAAGAAGGCAACGCCCATCATCAGAGATCCCCACCATCTGGGCCATCCCATCTTCTCACAGCTCCCATCGGGCAGGAGGTACAGGAGCCTGAAGTCCCACATCACCAGGTTCAGGAACAGCTACTTCCCTTCAACCATTCGGTTCCTGAACCGACCGGCACAACCCTGATCACCACATCAACACCAAACACCATTTTGATCACTTTGCACTAGATTGGACTTTGATTTGTTTTGTTCTAATTGTGTTCTTTCTTGTAAAAAATTGTGAACAATTTATGTTTAATTTATGTTTTTCATGAACTCTGTTTATCTGATGCTCTGTGCCTATGGTGCTGTTCTAAGTAAGTTTTTCATTGGGCATGTACATATATGGACCTGTGCACATTACAATAAAGTCAACCAAATTTGACCTTGAGCCAAAGTTTTCCACCCAGCACTGGGGAGTACACAAACCTCTTCGAATTCTCTGGACAGAACGCATATGGCTGACTTGGCTTTGTTTTCCCTTTGACCTCTACGCTGCAGGTCAGCGGACAGAACGCAGAACAAGGGCTTGCTTCCTGCTCCAGGTAGACACCATGCACTGCGAAACCCATGGGAAGGCAGGCACAGAGGGGAGAGACTGGAGCGGCGCAGAGGGAAAGTATCAAGGAGCCTGGCAGATGTGACAGGGCCCCCCTCCTCATCTGTCAAGGACAGCATCTTTAATCACTCAAAGTACAACCACCTACATGGAAATGTGAGTCTCAAGATGCTCAATATTCAATGTTTAACATCTGAATTCCTACAGGTATTGTCAATGTCACAGAGAGTAACGGAGCAATACAGTACAGATACAGGCTCTTCGGTCCAACCAGTCCATACTGACCATGCAGCTGGTCTCAATTTCCTGCATTGGGCTCATATCCCTCCATCTACTATTTTAAATGCTTCTCAAATGATGGTATTATACTTCCTTTAGCCACTTACTCTGGCAGCTTGTTCCATATACTCACCACACTCTGAGTAGGGGAAAAAAATTTCTCCTCAGGTTCCCTTTAAATCTTTTGCCTCTCACCCTAAACCTATTACCTCTGATTTTGGTCTCCACTGCCTTATTCATAATTTTAACCATTTCTACAAGGTTTCCCCCTCATTCTCCTACATTCCAAGGAAACTATGTTATCTAGCCTGGCCAACCTCTCCCTATAACTCAGATCCTCTAGTCCTGGCAACATCCTCATCGATCTTCTCTGCACTTTTTCCAGTTTAACCATGTTGTTCCTATAACAGGATGACCAAAACTGCACATTACTGTCCAAATGGATGTTTTTAATAGTGAGAGAGTCTAGGAAGAGAGAGCAGAACCTCAGAATGAAGGAATGTCCCTTTAGAACTGTGAGGAGGAAGAATTTATTCAGCCAGAGGGTGGTGAACCCATGGAATTCTTTGGCATGGAGGGTTGTGGACAGCAAATTATTTAAGGCAGAGCTTAATATGTTTTTGATTCCCCCCACCTCTTGGTCTCTTGTAATCTTTGTAAGACGCTAAAACCCTCTATGACCTGTGAGTTCCTGTCTCTTGGTTATCCCCATTTTTTTTTTGTAACAGAACACAGAGACGCACAGATTAGATATTTCAACCTGGGGACAAAGATTCCAGTTATCTTCTCTTATCTATGCCTCCCATAATCTTATAAACTTCTACCAGATCTCCCCAGAGAAAATGATTCAGTTTGTCCAACCTCTCCTTTATTTCAGGCAGTATCCTGGTGAACCTCTTCTGCTCCTTCTCCAAAGCCTTAAAACCCTTCCTGTGATTCCTATATTGTCCCTGTGTCTTCAGTTGTTTAGGCTCTGCATTCTGGAATTCCCTTTATTGACCAATTGTTTGGTCACCTGCCCCACAATTTCTGTCAGAAGCCCAACTTCAGTTGTTTTCTTAACTAACTTGTTAAACATCATACACCTACTGTAGGGATAAATGTTAGAAACTATCATTAATGCAGGATATTTAGGGAAGATAAAGGCAATGAGGCTGAGTCAACATGGGCAATGTGAATGGGAATTCATGTTTGACCAATTTCTTCTATGAAGAAGTATCACATGCTGTCGATAATGACTTGGAGATGGTGGATGTACTTAGATGTCCATTAGCAATACAAAAGGTGCTGGAGAAACTCAGTGGGTCAGGCAGCAGCTGCAGAGTGAAATGGACAGTCAATGTTTCAGGTCAGAACCCTTCATCTGATTCTGAGCCCAAGCTTGTTGGCAACGGGACACTGTGCAAATGAAATGCTGTGGGTTGAATTCTGATGGGCAATATTTATTTTGATGTGGTAGTGTTTGAATGTGAGCCAGCTCCTGGTCAACTTTGGGATGAGCACCATTCATGAAATCACTCCAAAGCAGTTCTCTTACATCTGCCCAGCCCTGCTCTACCAGATCGAGAGTCGAGTCTGCATCCACCATCACGATTCGCTGGAGATTCAGCAGGATGGCAAGCTCTCTAAATCAGGTGAGCATGTGCCACATCTGTGTTCCCATTCTAGACCCTTTCCTCCTTGTGTTCTATTTCCCTCCCCGCATACTTCTGGATCTCGCGTGACCAGCTCCCCTTAAATGTGTAATTGATTCCTCAGGTGTAGTTGAGCTTAGAAATCTCACATACCCCTGAGCAGGAGAAAAGACCTGGATTTGTGTACCCACTTGTGTTCACATTTTACCAGACACTGTCGTGTAATCCTGCCCTCAAATGAACTTTTGAGGGCTCAGAGAAAACAAACTGGTGTGAAGCACAAACCCAGGACCACACCAGGAGATTAAACCAGTGTCGTCTTCAACAAATGTTCCCAAAAATACTTAGTGTCCACACCTTTACATACTGTTGTTATGCATTTCCCATTCAAGTACTTTAGTAAATTAGTTTATCATTGTCACAATTGTAGAGGTACAGTGAAAAACTTGTCTTCCATACAGATCATTTCACCACATAACAGAGTAGAGAATGAAGAGTTACAGTTAGAGAGAAAGGACAGTACAGGGAGGCTGTCCCTAAGCGAGGCTCAGTTTGTGTGTGTGCAGGACCCATGCCCCTCTTACTCCGGTACAAGCATAACACATTCCCATCTGTTCCTGTTTGCCTGTATTTGGCCCTCTAGACTTTTCCTATCCATGTACTTGTCCATGTGCCTTTTAACGTTGTTAATGTACCTTGCGCAATCACTTCCATACATCCACCATCTTCTGGGTGAAAAGTTGCCCCTCAGGTTCCTATTAAATCTCTCTGCTCTCACCTTAAATCTAGTGCCCTCAAGTTTCTGATGCCCTAACCTTGAGGATAAAGACTGTGCATATTCACCCTATCGATGCCCCTTGTGATTTTATACACCTCTGTGAGGTCACCCCCTCAGTCTCCTACACTCTAGTGAATAGAGTCCCAACCTGCTCAACCTCTCTCCGTAGCTCAGTCCTTCGAGTCTCAGCAACTTAGCAATGCAGTTGGTGTAGTTTGAAAGGTGTTGACTTCTGTTTTCCCCCTTCTTACAGTGTGGCTCTGGGGCTTTGTTGCCATTACTCTGATCAGCCTGATGTCACTTGTGGCCATTGCTATTATTCCCTTTCTCAGCCACTCCTTCTACAAAGCACTCCTCCCCTTCCTGGTGGCGCTGGCAGTTGGCACACTCTCTGCAGATGCTCTGCTTCACCTGATACCTCATGTAAGTATGACTGACTGGCTGTGATTCATTCATCCTGGGTGGAAGACATGCAGCCCCCTTCAACCCATGACACAGGGATAGAGGAAGACATTCTGTTTCTCAGGTCCTACAACCAAACAAAACTCCACCTCAGCCAGTCCCATATCCCTCCCAATCCTTTCCTATCCATGTATCTTTTAACTGTTGTTAATGTATCTGCCTCAACTACTTCCTCTGGCAATATACTGTTTCCAAACACTGACCTCCCTCTGGGTGAAAAAGTTGCCTCTCAAGTTCCTATTCACTCTCCCCTCTCACCTTAAACCGGTACTCTTTAGTTCTTGATTCCCTAATCCTGGCGAAAAGTCTGTGCACATTCACCCTCCCTATTTGTGCCCTCATGGTTTTATGCTCCTCTATAAGATCACCACTCAATCTCTTGTGATCCAGTGAATAAAATCCCAACCTAGCCAACCTCTCTCTGTAACTCAGTTTCTCGAGTCCCATCCACATCTTTGTAAATCTCGTCTGCACTCCTTCCAGTTTAACGGCATATTTCCCATAGCAGGGCGACCAGAACTGAGTACAGTACTCCCAAGTATCTTGTTCAACCAGAAGAAGGTCTTCCTTCTAACGGGTGGGGAGCAGATGTTTGTGGCTTAATTGGCCACTGGAAATTGCTCTGGTGTGTAGGTGAGGTATGGGATAGTGAGAGAATAAAATGCAATAGGTGTAGGATGAGTGTAAATGGGTGGATGGACTTGAAGGGCCTGTGACGTGATAACTATGTGTCCTCAAAAGGAGCTAAAGAGGAGGAGGGCAATCATTGTGTAGCCCTTCAAGGTCTGTATTGGTAATGCAAAGGAGCTGAGTGTTGCCACTCGAGCCAAGTGTGAAGACCTGTCCCTCCCTTGTCTTTCTGTTCAGGCTCAGGATCACAGGCACAAGGGCTCGCATAACGCAGACAGCCACCCACTCCTGGATGGTAAGGACTCTCTCTGGAAAGGTCTCTCTGCATTGGGGGGCATCTACCTTCTCTTCCTCATTGAGAGCCTCCTGCGTTTGTCCAGGAACTGCAGCAGACGGGTGAAGGTAAGTGGCAAAATAACCAGGCTAGGAGAAATTCTACCTGACATATTGCAAACACTTCACAAGCGTGTAGAAACATAGAAAACCTACAGCACAATACAAGCCCTTCGGCCCACAATGCTATGCCGATCATGTCCTTGCCTTAGAAATTACCTAGGGTTACCCATAGACCTCTGTTTTTCTGAGCTCAACATACATATCCAGGAGTCTCTTAAAAGACCCTATTGTATCTGCTTCCACCACTGTCGCCGGCAGCCCATTCCACACACTCACCACTTTCTGCAGAAAAAAACTTACCCCTGACATCTCCTCTACCTACTTCTAAGCACCTTAAAACAGTGCCCTCTTGTGCTAGCCATTTCAGCCCTGGGAAAAAGCCTCTGACTATCCACACAGTCAATGCCTGTCATCATCTTACACACCTCTATCAGGTCACCTCTCATCCTCCCCAACTCCAAGGAGAAAAGGCCGTTCACTCAACCTATTCTCATAAGGCATGCTCCCCAATCCAGGCAACATCCTTGTAAATCTCCTCTGCACCCTTTCTGTGGTTTACACATCCTTCCTGTAGTGAGGCGACCAGAACTGAGCACAGTGGGGTCTGACCAGGGTCCTATATAGCTGCAACATTACCTCTCTGCTCCTAAACTCAATCCCACATTTGATGAAGGCCAATACACCATATGCTTTTTTAACCACAGAGTCAACCGGCGCAGCTGCTTTGAGTGTCCTATGGACTCGGACCCCAAGATCCCTCTGATCCTCCACACTGCCAAGAGTTTTACCATTAATACGATATTCTGCCATCATATTTGACCTACCAAAATGAACCACCTCACACTTATCTGGGTTGAACTCCATCTTCCACTTCTCAGCCCAGTTTTGCATACTATCAATATCCCGCTGTAACCTCTGACAGTGTTCCACACTATCCACAACACACCCAACCTTTGTGTTATCAGCAAATCTACTAACCTATCCCTCCACATGTGTGGTTCAACGAAAGGCTTGCACGCACACAGAAAATCGACTCGTGTCAAAGAGCCTGTATCCATGTCTATTGCTCTATGAATATATTTTAAAAAGGAAAAAATAGCTCATTGCTTTAGTAAAACTCTATACCTTTTGCTCTCGGCATTAGTGAAACTCCTCCTTGTGCCACAGAGGTGCAGACCCAGGTTCAGATTATCTCCATGGGACATCTCTAGTTGTGGTACTACAAGAGGACAAAGTGCCTGGAGTGAAAATTCTGATCAGTGACTTTCTGCCTGGGAAAGCATCTGTGGATGCATCAACTTCTCAGAGGATCTATCCTGGGCCCGGCCCATTGATACACTCACTAAGAGAGCATGCCAGTGGCTGTACTTCATTTCTCTAGAAGTATGATGGAGAGCATTCTGACTGGGTGCATCACCGTCTGGTGTGGAGTCTCCAATGCAGAGGATTGCAAGAGACTGCAGAGGGTTGTAGACCCAGTCAGCTCCATCACAGGCACAAACCTCCCCAACATCGAGGACATCCTCAAGAGGTCGTACCTCAAGAAGGTGGCATCCATCAACAGGGACCCTCACTGTCCAGGACATGCCCTCTTCTCATTACTATTGCTGGGGAAATGCTACAGGAGCCTGAATGCCCACACTGAATATTTTAGGAACAGCTTCTTCCCCTCTGCCATCAGATTTCTGAATGGTCCACGAACCCATGAACACTACCTCATTATTCCTCCTTTTGCACTATTTATTTACTGCAACTTACTAAACCTTTCCTGTCTATGTACTTATCCAAGTGTCTTTTAAATGTACCTGCCTCAACCACTTCTTGTGGCAGCTTGTTCTATATATTGGCCACTCTCTGGGTGAAAAGGTTCTTATTTACTTTCTTCCCCTCTCACCATAAGCATTTATCCTCTAGTTCTTGATTGCCAAACTGGGTAAAAAGACTGTGCACATTCTCCCCCGTGATTCTATTCCTTCATATTCCTAAACAAATGAGCAAAGTTCCAAACTGCTCAACCTATTTCCATAATTCAGATCCTTAATTCCTGGCAGCTCATTATTTTTCTCTGCACTTTTTCCAGCTTAATGCCATCTTTCCTCCAGGTGACCAAACCTAAATACAATACTCTAGATGTGTCCACACTAATGACTTATGTGGAAAGGTTGAGTGAGCTAGTGCTAGTCTCTTTGGAGCAAAGGAGGATGAGGGGCAACTTGATAGATGTGTATAAAAGGCATAGATAGAGTGGATAGTCCATGCCCTTTTCCCAGGGCAGCAATGGCTATTACTAGAGAATACTGATTTAAGGTGAGTGGAGGAAAGTTTTAGGGGACATGTCAGAGGTAGTTTTTTTTTAATATAAACACAGAGAGCACCAAATGTCTAGAGTGCACTGCTGGGAATGGTGGTTGAGGCTGATACATTAGAAACAGTTAATAGATGCAAGAAAAATGGAGGGTAATGGGCAAGGTGTTAGATTGATCACAGAGTAGGTTTATATACTGTAGGTTGGCATAACTTTGTGGGCCAAAGGGCCTGTGTTGTACTGTTCAGTGTTATAATATCTTGAACAACTGCAATGTAACAGCCAACTTCTGGATTCAATGCCCTGAATGAGGAAAGCCAACATGCCAAACGTCTCCTTCACCACCCTGTCTGTCTGTGACTCCACTTTCAGAGAATCATATGCCTGTATTCCTCGATTCTTCTGTTCTATAACACTCCCTGGGGACCTACTATTCACCATGAAGGTCCAACTCTGGTTTATCATCCCAAAATGCAACACCTTGCTCTTAACCAAATTAAACTTCAGTTGCCATTTCTTAGCCCACTTACCCAGCTGGTCAAGGGCCCACTTAAATTCTGATAACCATCTTCAATACCTACAACACTACCTACTGATTTTTAGGTTTTTGCTTGCTGTTGAAAGAAAGGATGCCACAAAACAACACATTTCACATCATACAAAACGGTGATAACAAACCCAGTTCTGATTCTGTGCTCCACGTTATCGCACTTACTGTACTCCATTATCTAGCCAACTGGCCATCTGTTAGTCTTGGTGTCCTTCCCTCTGACAGTTTTTAGGAATTTGTTTCTTTTCTCTTCTATGGTAATATTGGGAAGTAGCTGAACAGCTGCCTTTCTTCCTTCTGCTCAGAAGCCAACAAGATTTTCAACATAGTTTAAAGCATCTAAAGCTAACGAAACAGAAAGAAAATTAGCCAGTTGCAAAAGTACTAATCTTGGTTATCTTAGCAACTGAAATGACATGGATACTACAACATGGAAACAAGTCCTTCAGCCCAACTAACTCAGCCCATATTCCTCTTACCTTTCCAATTCACATTACTGTCCAAATGCCTTTTAAAGAGGTATTTTTAGGACATGGAGGCTTTGGAGAGCGTGCAGAAGAGGTTCACTGGGATTTGGCCTGGATTAGAGGGCGTGAGCGATAAGGAGAGGTTATTTTCTCTGGAGATGCAAAAGCTGAGGGGAAAATTTAAAATTATGTGAGGCATAGATCGAGTAGTCAGACAGAATCTTTTCCACAAGGTAGAAATCGCAAACACCAGATGGAAATGCTTTTAAGGTTAGATGGGAAGGGCAATTTTTTTTTAAGTAGGGAGTGGTCGGGACCTGGATTAGGTCACCAGGGGTGGGAGTGGAATCAGGAAATTTGACAGTTTGTTTTTTTTAAGTAGAGAGTGGTAGGTACCTGGATGTGTTACCAAGGCGGCAGTGGAATCAGGCAGTGAGGTGGAGTTTGATATATGAAAGGAATGGAGGGATGTACTGTAGATGATACCCAGGAGGACATTTAGTACAAATTGGCATCACATTATAGGGTGAATGCCCTGTCCAGCACTGTACTGTTATCTAGGTGTTGTTATTTAATCTTGTGAGCTACTAGAGTTATTTAAACAGAGTATAAATATCAGCAAGGTCTGGTTCTGCTTCGGCTCCTGCGCTCGGTCCACTTTGTAATCCAACATAAACAGTTGCCTACTCCATGCTTCTCCACTCTCCTGGTGCCTGTAGTCATGGTGAGGTCAGTGCTATGAGGGTTGGGGCTCTTGGTCAGGTCAGAACCCTGGCAGTGAGGAGGGATTATTTGGGTGCCAGCTAATGATAGAATTTTTAAAGTAGCACTAATGATAGACTGGATACATAGAACAATATTGCCAGCACAATGCAAGCCCTTCAGCTCATCATGGAACCAATATTTGGATATATTACCCCCTCCTTTCTCCAACCTAAAAGTCTAGCTGCTCACACTTGGAAGGGACCTGGGAGATCACCTCCTGCAGCATACAACATTCTTGCCCTTATTAGTTGAGGCAGAGCTCAAGAGCCAAGAAGTTATGTTGCAGCTTTATAAAACTCTATTTAGGCTACATTTAGAGCATCATATTCAATTTCAGTCACCCATTATTGGAAGGATGTTGAGGCTTTGCAGAGAATGCTTAAGAGACTCACCAGGATGCTGCCTGGATTAGAGAGCGTGAGCTACAAGGAGAGGCTGGACAAACTTGGGCTGTTTTCTCTGGAGCAGCGGAGGCTGAGGGGAGATCTGGTTGAGGTGCTTAAGATTATGAGAAGCTTAGACGGAGCAAACAACTGGTATCTTTACCCCAGGGTCAAAATGTCTAGTACTAGAGGACATAAATTTAGGTTTAGAGGGGTAAATTCAAAGGAGATGTGCAAGGCAAGTTCACCCCTTCCCCCCACACACACACAGTGAGAGGTGGGTATCTGGAATGTGCTGCCAGGAATGGTGATGGAGGCAGATACGAGAGAGGTGTTTAGCAGATAAGCACATGAATGTGCAGAAAATGGAAGGATGTGATGTGAACTTTGCGTAGGCAGAAGGGATTAGTTTAATTAGTGTCACAGCAACAACCTTGCACTCACTGTCAGTAAGACCAAGCAATTGATTGTGGACTTCAGGAAGAGTTGAAGGAACACATAGTGGAAAGGGTGAGCAGTTTCAAGTTCCTGGGTGTCAACATCTCTGACGATCTATCCTGGGCCCAACATCTTGATGCAATTACAAAGTAATTGCATTTACAAAGAGACAGCAGCTATACTTCATTAGGAGTTTGAGGAGAGGTCACCAACAGCACTCACAAAGACCTACAGGTGTACTGTGGAAAGCGTTCTGTGGAGGGGCCACTGCACAGGATCAGAAACAGCTGCAGAAACTTGTAAACTCAGCCAGTTACATCATGGGCACTAGCCTTCCCAGCATCCAGCACACCGTCAAAAGGTGGCTTCCATCATTAACCCACATCACAAAGGACACGCCCTCTTCTCATTGCTACCATCAAGGAGGAGGTACAGGAGCATGAAGACATGCACTCAATGATTCAGGAACAGCTTCTTCCCCTCCACCACCAGATTTCTGAATGGACATTGAACCCATGAACACGACTTCACTACTTTTTCCTCTTTTTGCACTGCTTTTTAAACTTAATTTTATACATATACTTCTTGACGTAATTTATAGTTTTAAAATAATTATATATTGCAGTGCACTGCTGCCTCAAAACAACAACTTTCACAGCATATGCCAGTGATATTAAACCTGATTCTGATTCTGAGGGGCTGAATTACAACATTGTGAGGTGAAGGACCTGTCCTGTGCTGTACTGCTCTATGTTCTATGTTGTATATGAGACTGGAACTGATCGCAGATTGGCAGCAGTGCCAATTGTAATCAGACTCTGCTATCTTTCCATTTTATATCAACTTAATCTTTCCATCCCTCAGCCACCAGGCAAAGGGCGGCAGAAGGAACAGGCTGGCCTCGAGATGGACGTTCCAACCAACATTGAACTTCGTTGCTTAAGACCTGCCCAAGGTAATTAGGCTCGCAGACTTTGGCTTCTACTGGGCACTATTGTTTGGGGAAGGGGGTAGAGGTACCTCCCCACACAAGAAGAAAGGGATTAATTGTCCTGCAAGCCTAGCCAGAGCTCATGGACCAACCTGGATGAAGGAGATCTGTCAGGAGGCTGTCCACCCATTAAAGCCGCAGGACACAGGCTGAAGATCAAAGCTGGCGGCCACATGGATGGGGACACCTTTGTGGGAGAAGGCAGAAGGATGAGAGGGGGCCCTCCTCAGGGGTGGAAACCTCCCTGATTATCTTGGGAGCAACACCCAGTCTTCTGAAGGAACGAGGGAGAGAGAAACTGTCAATGCTTCGGGTCAAGACCCTGTATCGGGATGTAGGCTGCAGAAGGGAGATGGCTGGTGTAAAGAGGAGAGGAGCAGTGCTGGGATAGGGGTCTGACATAATTGATGGACAAGGGGAGTCAGAGATGACAAGTAGGTTTCTGCTCCCCTCTCTATTCCACCAATCACATCAGGCCCCTGTCCCACGACAACCCCTCTCTGCTTTTTGCTAGCTATCTTCCCTCTCCACTCTCAGTCCAGAGGCAGGTTCTTGACCCAATATTGACAGTTCCTCCCCCACCTCACACTGAGCCCCTCCAGCAGACTGGGTGTTGATTGTTGGCACAAAGACACATTTCTTTGTAACTTTTGATGTACATGTGACAAATAAAGCTATTCTTAAAAATCTTTTCTTTTAAACTGCACAAGGCCCGAGGAACTGGAGGAGGATGTTCACCACCTTAATCATGCTTTACCAGTCACATGGCTAAACTCTATATCCCCTGATAGCCTTTGGATGATAAAATTCATACAGTTTCAGATTTAAATTTATCTTAATACCTGGCAAGCTGGTTGCCTACTTGTTCATTTGGTTCAGAGTTGGGGGTGGGGTGTGCTGGTTTGTCATGTGTGTAAGCTGCCCTTGTGGTATAGTTGAACTTATACTAACTGAAAGATTCATTAAGTGACTTTGAATATTCAGAGTCTTGCAAAAGAACTGAACTGGATCAGGTGGAAAATGCATCCAGTGGACCCTTCACTCACCAACCTACCAGTAAAATCGACAAAGAGCCCTGCAGTGAGCTCTCTGACGATCCTTCGGCTGAAACATGGGGATCAGAGGAGCTGGAACCTGAGCGGGAACATGAGCACGGACATTCCCATCATCTGGAAGGCCTACGGAGCTCTGGCATAGTGGATATTGCTTGGATGGTGATGATGGGAGATGGCATGCACAACTTCACTGACGGACTGGCGATTGGTAAGTGATGAAGCTCTGGTGGGAGCTAGGAAACCTTGTGATTCACAATGCTTATGTAAGGCTGTGCCCCAAGAAAAAACAGACATGAACAAGGTAATAAAAGTACTTCTCCTGTGAGAGGGTGTCACTCTGACACTGCCACTCACCCTCAGTACTTTACCCAGCACTGTCCCTCTTACATTGCAACACTGACACCCATCAGCACCAAGTGTGGGTCACACCAACTGACTCTTTGTGATACCCATCAACAGGTAACTGTACTTCTTTACTTTCTAACACCTACTCTTCTGAGATGATGAGAGCAGTTGCTGGTAATTTAGGTACTAAAATAGTCATAAAGTAATACAGCATGGAAAGAGCCCAACTGATCCATGCCAGCCAAGATTCCCATTTGCCCATGTTTGGCCCATATCCCTTTAAATCTTTCCTATCCTTGTATTTATCATAGAGTCACACAGCACTGAAAGAGGCTGTATCTGTCTGCACCCTTCCAATTCATTGGGGCCTATGCTAGCATAGCAATTGGCAATAACACTATTGCAGTACCAGCAACCTGGGTTCAATTCTGGTGCTGTCTGTAAGGTGTTTGTATGTTCACCCCATGACTACGTGGGTTTTGTCCCACATTCTAAAGGCATTCGGTTTAGTAGGTTAATTGATCACATGGGTGTAATTGGCCAGTAGGGCCTTTTACTGTGCTGTATTTCTAATAAATAAATATATGTAGTTGTCCCAGTGTCTTTTAACTATTGTTAACATACCTGCCTCATCTACTTCCTCTGGCTGCTTGTTCCATATATGGACCATCCTATTAAATCTTTCCCCTCACCCTAAACATAAGTCTTCCAGTTTTTATTTCCCCCTACCCTGGGAGGACAAAGGACTGTTTGTGGCCCATCTCTGATTTTATACACCTCTGTAAGGTCACTCCTCAGCCTCCTACGCTCCAAGAAATAAAATCCCGGCCTCCTCAAAGCCTGGCAGCATCCTCATTAGTCTCCCTTGCACTCCTTCCAGTGAGGAGGCAAGGTGCTGACTAGGAGTATCAGCAACGTTAACTTGATTCATTCTCACCAACAGGGGCAGCATTTTCCACAGGAATTCCAGGCGGATTCAGTACCACCATTGCTGTGTTCTGCCATGAACTACCCCATGAGCTGGGTGAGTTGATGTCTGTGGGTGGCTCTCGTGAAATATTGATATCCCTTCTTCCTTTGCCCTGCTGTCTGGCTGTGCACACCCATCTTTGCCTGTTCTCCATCCTTTGCCTTTTTCTGTCCATCTCCCTCATTCTCCTACACGCCAATGAAAAATGTCACAACTTGTTTAACCTCTTTCCATAAATGCAGTACCTTCCTCCATTACTCCAATCTAAAAGTTTGGATGTTTCTCCTGTTGGCAAAGATGTTCATAATCTTCCTGCTTTATAAGATTATGAGAGCTGTGGCTTCTAGTATTAGACATTTTGTCCCTGGGAAAAGAATCTGTCTACTTTATCTGTGCTTCTCATAATCTTATAAACCTCTCTCAGGTCTCCTCTCAGCCTTCGCTGCTCCAGAGAAAACAACTCAAGTTTGTCCAACCTCTCCTTCTAGCTCATGCCCTCTAATCCTGGCAGCATCCTGGTGAATCTCTTCTGCACCCTCTCCAAAGCCCCCACACCTTTTTCTTGTAATGGGGTGACCAAAACTGCACACAACATTCCAAATGTGACCTAACCAAAGTTTTATACAGTAGTACTGTTATGTTTCTGACAAATGGTTAAAGACAAATAGACTGTTTAGATTTCTGTGGAAGTTCCCCTCCATCCACTGTTGAACCTGTTTGTCTATTGCAGGTGACTTTGCTGTGTTAATGAAGGCAGGGGTTAAAATGAGACAGGCAGTGAAATTTAACCTGGTATCTGCTGTCCTCAGTTACTTGGGCATGGTGCTTGGAATTGCTGCTGGACAGTACACAGACAATGTAACCCCCTGGATCTTCGCAAGCACCGCAGGGATGTTCCTTTATGTTGCTTTGGTTGACATGGTGAGTCACTCTCCTTTCTAACTAAAATATCTACGGGGAATGTAAAAGTACAACTTTCTGTTTAAGCAATGCCATCTAGATCCTTGAAACCAAAGGAATGGAAGAACTTTTGAGGAGTTGTCACTGTTATTGGATGAGTAAATACAGCAAGCTCCCACAGACAGTGCAGTAACTGACCAGTAACTGCTGGAGCAACATAGTGGGTCAAGCTGTGTTTCATGAGGGAAATGAACAGTCCATGTTTCAGATCAAGATCCTTGAGACTAGCAGAGGGGTCGGCTCCTTTGGTCTTTTGTCCTAGGTGTCTAAATGCTGAAGTTTGTTTGAAACACTCCTCTGAGGTGCCTCAGGATAGTTTGGCCTCATTAGTGAATGTGTAATAAGGTGCACCCTGGGTTATGAATGGCCTGACTTATGGAAACCTGAACTTTCACAAATTCTCCCATACATCTTTAAAGCATTTTTCAAGTTAGTAATAATAATGTACTTGTGGTGAACTACATATACCTGTCTGGACACGCCCCCCCCCCCCCCCCCGGCTGACTGCTCCTGTGGCTCCTCCCACAGACCCCGGTATAAAGACGATTGGAGCCACAGACCCTTCCTCAGTCTCCAGGATGTTGTGTGATGGTCACTTGCTGCTTGTACTTTCTTCCAGCCAATAAAAGCCTACCTTAAACCACGTCTCAAAGTTATTGATGGTGCATCAGTACTGAATGGTGTATTTAAGGCAGAGATTGATAGGTCCTTGACTGGTGAGGGGTTATAAGGAGAAGGCAGGAGAATGGGGTTGACAAAATGATCAGGCATGGAATACAGCAACTGTGGAGGGAAATGGCCAGTTGACGTTTCGGGCCAAAACCCTTCATTTGGACTGAAAGAGTAGATGGAGGTAGCCGGTATTAAAAGATGGAGGGAAGGTGATAGGTGGATCCAGGTGATGCACGTGGAGAATCATAGGCAGATAAGGGAGGGGATAGAGTTGGAATAATGTCAGGAGCTATGAGGTGATGGATCGATCCAGGTGAGGTGCAATAGGCAGATAAGAGAGGAGTGAAGAATGAGAATGATGTCAGGAGTTTGGAAGTAAGAGGTGGATCCAGGTGATGGAGTAGGGTGATAGGTAGATGGAGAATGGGGATGATGTCAGGGGCTGGGAGGCGATAGGTGGAAGGGTGGTAGACTTGCAGAGATATCAGTTTACAGGCAGTCCTCAGCAGCAAAATCCTTGCATAACCCAGGACTGCCTGTGCATGGATACTACTGCAGATGCTAGAAATCCAGAACAAATACAAGGATGGCAGGGAATGCTCAACAGGTCAACCAGCCTCCATGAGGGGGAGAAACTGAATGAACGTTTCAGGCCGACGACCTGTTTGGGGGCAGTTTTGATTGGATGGCCTGTTGAGTCTGTCAATGTGGCCCAGTGATTAGTGTGTTGTGCTCAAAATCCAGTGGGGACTCCCCACACAGGTTCAAATCCCGTTTATGGTGACACATTCCAGTCAGCCATGACTGAGTGGCAGAGTAGACTTGATAGGCCAAATTGCCCGATTTTGCTCCCCATAGTTTGTGACTCCCTCCTGTTCCTTTGTGACCCCCGTGGGGTGTAGATTGCAGCTCTGCTGATGATCACTCCATCTTTCTTTCAGCTTCCTGAAATACTGCATGGACAATCGAACACAAGACAATACAGTTATCTCACACATTTTGTCAGACAGAACCTGGGCTTCCTGCTGGGAGCTGGAGTCATGCTGTGCATTGCTTTGTTTGAGGACCGACTTCTCATCAACATCGGTTCTTAATAGTTTACAGTCAACAGGCATGGAAATGAGGTTCAAAAACAAACAGAATGTCTTCGAGCTGTTTCTTACAAGTAGAGTATCGCAGCTATATACTTTGGACAGATTTTCATGTTTCTCCAGCTAAACTCCAGCAGTACTTGTTTCAAAGATGCAGCATACCCTCTGTTGAGTTGTTGTTACTCCAAAACCTTGGTGTGGACATGGGAAGGTCTGCCCCTGATAATGACTGAGGAATTGTAATACAGGATCAAAAAATACTAACACCCACTACGGTCTCTTCTGGATTTCTTGAAACATTCACACATGAGGTATAGCACAGAAACAGATCCTATGGCCCATCTAGTCCATGCCAAACTGGTAATCTGCCTAGTCCATCAACCCAGACTTGGACCATAGCCCTCCATATCCCTCCCATCCATGCATCCATCCAAATTTCTCTTAAATGTTAAAATCACAACCTAGATGTACCACTTGTGCTGGCAGCTTGTTCCACACTCTCACACCCTCTCAGTGATGAAATTCCCCCTCATGTTCCCCTTAAACATTTTACCTTTCACCCTTAACCCATGACCTGTAGTTGTAGTCTCACCCAATCTCAGTGGAAAAAGCCTATCTATACCCTTCATAATTCTGTATTCTTCTGTCAAATCTCCCCTCATTCTCTTATGTTCTAGGGAGTAAAGTCCTAACCTATTCAAACTTCCCTTATAAACACAGATCCTCAAGTCCTGACAACATCCTTGTAAATGTTCTCCACATTCTTTCAATCTTATTTATATCTTTCCTAAAGATAGGTGACCAAAATTGCAATACTCCAATAGACCAATACTCCAAATTAGACCTCACCAACATCTTATACAACTTGAACATAGCATCCGAACTCTTGTACTGCATCCTTTGATATATGAAAATCAATTTGCTAAAAGCTTTCTTTATGACCCTATCTACCTGTGATGCCACCTTCAAAGAATTATTGATCTGTATTCCCAGGTCCCTCTGTTCTACCACACTCCTCAGTGCCCTACCGCTCACCATGCAAGTCCATCTCGTCAGGTCCTGGGGATTTATCCAGCTAATTTGCCTCAAGACAGCAAACTCCTCCTCCTGTGTAATCTATATGAGGTCCATGACCTCACTGCTGCTTTGCCTCAGTTCTACAGTCTTTGTGTCCATTTCATGAGTAAATACAGATGCAAAAAATCCATTTAAGATCTCCCCTATCTCTTTCGGCATGAATAGTAACCACACTAATTTTTCAGAGAGCCAATTTTGTGCCTTACAATCCTTTTGCTCTTGATATATCTGTAGAAGGTCTTGAGATTCTCCTTCACCTTGTCTGCTAGAGCAACCTGTCTTCTTTTAGCCCTTATTATGTGTCCTCTTGCAATTCCTTTACTCCTCAAGTACCTCATTTGTTCCTTCCTGTCTGTACCACCTTTTTCTTAACCAGGGCCTCAATATATCTTCAAAAACAAGGTTGTTTCCTAAACCTGTCATCCTTGCCTTTTACTCTGACAGGCACATACAAACTATGTACAGTATTCTCTAAATTTCACTCTTGAAGGTCTCCCACCTACTAGGTACACCTGTGCCAGAAAGCAAACTATCCCAATCCACACTTGCCAGATCCTTTTTGATACCATCAAATTGTTTTTCCTCCAATTTACAATCTCAACCCATGGACTAGACCTATCCTTTTCCATAATTACCCTGAAACTAATGGCATTATGATCACTAGATGCAAAGTGTTCCCCTACACAAACTTCTGTCACCTGCCCTGTCTCATTCCCTAACAGATCTCGTATCGCACTCTTTCTAGTTGGGACTTTTATGTACTGATTAAGGAAACTTTCCTGAACACATTTGACAAACTCTTTCCCATCTAGTCCTTTTGCAGTATGGGAATCCCAGTCAATATGTGCGAAGTTAAAATCACCTACTACCACACCCTTATGTTTCTTGCAACAGTCTGTGATCTCTCAACAAATTTGCTCCTCAAAATCCCATGGACTGTTGGGTGGCCTATAATATAATCCCATTAACGTGGTCATACCTTTCTTATTCTTCAGTCAAACCCATAAAGCCTCAGTAGATGAGCTATCCAGTCTGTCTTGACTAGTAATGCCATCCTTCCCTCTTTAATCTGTCCCACTCTATCACATCTAAAACAACGAAACCCCGGAATATTGAGCTGTCAGTCCTGTCCCTCCTGAAACCAAGTCTCACTAATGGCTACAATATCATAATTCCGACCCATGTCCTAAGCTCATCTGCCTTTCCTACAATACTCCTTGCCTTGAAACATAGACAGCTGAGAATTTCAGTCCTACCATGCTTAACCTTTTGATTCCCAACTTTGAATGAAGGCTTAACAACATCTTTCCCCACAACCATTCCACAATCTGAAGCCCTCCCTCCCTCACCATCTCCTTAGTTATGTGCTAAACTGTATGATCTTCCTATTTTTGGCCAAGCTCGTGGCAATTCTGAGATCACAACCCTGGAGGTCCTGTCCTTTAAGTTAGTCCTTAACACCCTGAATTCACTTTACAGAATCTCGTCACCTTTCTTACCTCTGTCATTGGTACCGACATGGACCACGACCTCTGGCTGCTCACCCTCCCACTTAAGAATGCCGTAAACAGTCTGAGATGTCTCAGACCTTGGCACCTGAGAGGCAATATACCATCCGGGAATCTCGTTCTCATCCACAGAACCTCCTGGCTGTTCCCATAACCAATGAATCCCCTGTCACTACAGCTCATCTCTTCTCCCTCCTTCCCTTCTGAGCCACAGAGCCAGACAGTGCTTGAAACCTGACTGCTGTGGCTTTCCTCTGCTAGGTCATCCCCTCCCCACACCAGTAAACCTGTTGTTGAGGGGAATGGCCACAGAGGTACTCTGTACTGGCTGCCTATCCCCTTTGCCCCTCTTGATGGTCACCCAGTTACCTGTGTCCTGCACACTGGGGTAAATACTTCTCTATCTATCAACCACTCAGTCTCCCAATCTGGAGTTTATCCAGCCCGAGCTCCAATTCCTTAACACAGTCTGTTAGAAGCTGCAGATAGATGCACTTCTTGCAGGTATAGTCGTCAGAGGCCTTCCCAAATCCCACAAGAGCAGCATTCAGCTATCCTGCCTGGCACTCCTTATGCTCTATCTGTGCAATAATGAAAGAAAAAGTAAACAAAAATAATCTTCCTTTGGCCTTCACCTCTATTCACCAAGGCCTGGACTCCCCCCTCTAACACTGGCCCACTCACACAATGACTTAATTATGCACAATCCAGTGCCTCCTTGGGAACTGTGGCACACAGAATGTGTTCACGCTTTCCCAAATCACTTCTTTTGAACTTTCTCTCCTGCTATGCAATCCAACGTCTCTTCAGGAACTGTGGCGCGCAGGTGAACTATCCAAAATTCTCCACCAAAGGAAGGACTGTAGTTTGAAACAATTCCCTTATCAGCTTCCAACACTGTACCCAATCCGCACTGGTACACCCTGCACACCCCACTGACACCCTACACTCCTACCTGTAACACCTACACACCCGACATCCCTCACTGATACACCCCACACTGTAACACTGACACACCCAACACTGTAACTCTCTGATACACTCTGTGATCAGTGTATCTCACTGTGATATTAAGTGCAAATTCAAAGGGATGTGGTACACAATTATTCATAATATCACTTTTGTTCCTCTTATTGTAACATGCTTGGATAGATGTGTAAGAAATTACAAAAAAAATTATTAATCAATGATCTTGTGTTCAACTGATTGATATGCTCTCCAAAGAAATTTGATCTGCTGTTTAATGTGTATGATTCCCAATAATAACATTTAAACTTGATTTGATTCTTATTTTTGCTTTGCCGGTATTTTGCTATCTGCCACTCAGTTTGATGTGGATGCTTTGGTAAGCAGTTCGGGCTGTGTCCAGCTCTAAACCCACCTGGTGAATATTGACACCTCCCTCTCTGATGGTTATCCTTCTCTTCCTTGTGGTCTGGGTTCACAGCTGTCTAACCACTTCCATGAGGAACCCCGAGGATGGATATAGTGTGTGTGTGTTATAGAGTTATACAGCCCAGAAAGAGGCACTTTGGCCCAACGAATCATACTGAACAAATTGTTCTCCTGAGCTAGTCCCATTGTCTGTGTTTGGCCCACATCCTTCAAAACCTTCCTATTATTGTACCAGCTCTGCCATGAGATGGACACTTGATCTCACAATTACAGTGCCTTGTTATGATCTTGGACCTTATTGTATGCCTGCACTGCAATTTCTCTATAGCTATTGCACTATATTCTACATGCAAGAACATCAGTAACAGGAGCAAGAGTTGGCCATCTGGCCTGTCAAGTCTGCTCCTCCGTTCAATAGGATCAATGCTGATCTGACATGATTCAGTAAGATCAGCTTCACCACCCTGTCTTTTCCCCATAACTATTAATTAACCATCTCTACAAAAATCTATCTAACTGTGTCTTAAATATATTTAATGAGGTTAGTCTCTACTGCTTCCCTGGGCAGAGAATTCCACAGATTGACTACTCTCTGGGAAACCCATTTTTCCTCATCTCCATCCTAAATCTATTCCCCCGAATCTTGAGGCTATATCTGCCTAGTCACACTTACCAGTACAAATAATTTCCCTGCCTCAATCTTAGCTATCCTCTTTTATAGTTCGATGTTTATATCAGATCTCCACTCATTCTTCTGATTTCCAGTGAGTACAGTCCCAGGTGACTCAATCTCTTCTCATGGGCAAATTCATCATTTCTGGAATCAACCTGGTGAAACACCTCTGCCCTGTCTCAAAAACCTGGATATCTGGTCAAGATGGCGTTGAGCTGTGGTCTCGGTCAAGAACCAGACTCAGTTGTTTTTTAGTTGATTTTAGCTTTGCAGGGATGATTTTGGATACAGAGAGTGGAGTTAGAGGTCAAGTTATTTTCAGGACAGGGATATGAAGATGTTAAGGTCAGGCCACTGAGGTGGATGTGTGACAATGGATAGTGGGTGATGGGCAGGCCAACCGGTGACGTTGAAGGCTGATGCCCCCCCACCCCCCGCCATCTCAGATTGGTGAGTCGACGGCAAACTCCAAAATTGAACTCTGTGTGGGCAAGGTGCATAAAGTTCAATACATCACTAGGTATGGGGGTTTGAAGCCTCGACATCGAGGGTCCACATTTCTCAGTGTGTGCTGCAGTTGACATCAAAGATCAAAGCACAAAATTCAAGCAGAACTCTGGAAGTTGAGGACTGATGGTCGGTTCCACAAGTCTGACAATCTCTGCAACTCCGCTGGGGATGGCAAAGGCTCAATCTGTGTGCAAGACGGAGTCCAATGCAGAATGAAGACCTTGTCACTGCCCTCCCCCGTGTTACTGCCCACCCCCGTACCACAGCCCCTTACGTCTACCCTGGCCCTGTACTAAAGCTCCTCAGTTCCTCTCCTTTGACTATGCTATGCTTGCCATCAACTTCTGCCTCCCCTACAGCACTGCATTTGCTGTAAGCTTTTGAGGATGAAGCAGACGTTGATATTAACATGCACCATTGAGCAAGTTAGTTGCAGTAATTTGCTGTGGTGGTGTAGTTTTCCTGTGGATCTTATGGTCACAGCTGCCTCATATCACTGCTTCAGAGGAATCCTGGCAAAGTAAAGGTGAAGTCCAGAACAATCAGACTTGTAAACTCATTCTCCAAAGAGAAGTGGATATAACAGGATAATCAGCCTCTGGCAACCAGATGCACAACTTTCAATGATGTCATTGTGTTTCAACAGTTCATATATAGTTGCACACAATCATTTTGAAAGAGACTGCTCCAAAATGATTGAAAATAGAACAAAATTATAGAGAGAGTTCAGGCTTTTCTCTTTGGAGTGAAGGTGGATAAAATGTAACTTGGAGGTCTTTAAGATAATGGATGAAGGGAAGGCAGTGGATGTTATCTACATGGACTTCAGTAAGGCCTTTGACAAAGTCCTGCAAGGGAGGTTAGTGAGGAAGGTTCAGTCACTAGGTATACATGGTGAGGTAGTAAATTGGATTAGACATTGGCTCAATGGGAGAAGTCAGAGAGTGACAGTGGAGGATTGCTTCTCTGAGTGGAGGCCTGTGACTAGTGGTGTGCCACAGGGATCAATGCTGGGTTATTTGTCATCTATATCAATGATCTGGATGATAATGTGGTAAATTTGATCAGCAAATTTGCTGATGATACAAAGATTGGAGGTGTAGTGGACAGTGAGGAAGGTTTTCAAAGTTTGCAGAGGGATTTGGACCAGCTGGAAAATGGGGTGAAAAATGGCAGATGGAGTTTAATACAGACAAATGTGAGGTATTGCACTTTGGAAGGAAAAACCAAGGTAGAACATACAAGGTAAATGGTAGGGCACTGAGAAGTGCAGTATAACAGAGGGATCTGGGAATACAGATACAAAATTCCCTAAAAGTGGCATCACAGGTAGATAGGGTAGTAAAGAGAGCTTTTGGTACATTGGCCTTTATAAATCAAAGTATTGAGTATAAGAGTTGGAATGTTATGGTGAGGTTGTATAAGACATTGGTGAGACCGAATTTGGAGTATTGTGTGCAGTTTTGGTCACCAGATTACAGGAAGGGTATTAATAAGGTTGAAAGAGTGCAGAGAAGGTTTAAAAGGATTTTGCTGGGACTTGAGAAACTGAGTTACAGAGAAAGGTTGAATAGGTTAGGACTTTATTCCCTGTTGCATAGAAGCATGGGGGGAGATTTAATAGAGGTATATAAAATTATGATGGGTATAGATAGAGTGAATGCAAGCAGGCTTTTTCCACTGAGGCTAGGGGAGAAAAAAAAACAGAGGTCATGGGTTAAGGGTGAAAGGGGAAAAGTTTAAGGGGAACATTAGTGGGGGTCATCTTCACACAGAGTGTGGTGGGAGTGTGGAATGAGCTGCCAGAAATGCAGGCTCACTTTTAACATTTAAGAAAAACTTGGACAGGTGCATGAATGAGAGGTGTATGGAGGGATATGGTCCAGGTGCAGGTCAGTGGGACTAGGCAGAAAATTAGTTCGGCACAGACAAGAAGGGCCAAAAGGCTTGTTTTTGTGCTGTAATGTTTTATGGTTTTATAATAAAGAGGCATAGTGGATGCCAGAGACTTGTCCTCAAGCTGGAAGTTGCTGATACGACTGGTCATAACTATACGTTGATTGGAGAAAAGTATCAGCAGGATGTCAGAGGCAAGTCTTTTTGTTTACACAATGCATGCGTGGAATGCCCAGCCAGGGGTGGTGGGAGAGGCAGATACATTCAGGATATTTAAGAGGCTCTAGGTTAGCACATGGATGATAGAAAAATGGAGGAATATGTAGGAGGGAATGGTTGGATTGATCTTAGAGTAGGTTGAAATTTTGACACAACATTGTGGGATTACTGTGCTATAGTACTGTAATCAAAAACTTCAGCTTAACAAAACAACCACAGTGTATTCTGCTGATGTGTTTAAACACAGACAAAAGCCTTCTTCTGCATTTATATGCAGTAGTTCAAACCACAGGCAAGTCAATCAGAAGAGGCCACAAAAAAATGGGAAGGGTGCGTTGTTCTCAGCACATACATCCTGCATCCAGTGCAGAGTGCTGATACCCCCAATGCCTTCACTGAAGAGGTATTGACCAAAGCAGGAGAGTATTGGAAATCTGCCTGGTCTCCTGGGCAATATTTATCCCTCAGCATCACTCCCTTGGGTGATACAGTCATTATCTCATCCCTATTCACGTGATCTCGCTGTACAGAAAACTTTTTGCTGCAATTCTCACTCTAGAGCAATTGCTTTTAAGATAATTTCTGTGCAACTCTCTTTGAAACTCGTAGCCGGGCTGACATAGTGTGAAAGTTCATTACTTATTCCACTATATTCTCTCTGGTAAAAGTTATGCATTTGGTCCCCCACTCTCTGGTCTGGATTTTACCTTTTCCCCTCCCGGATGTTCCTCATTAGCTGTGCCATGAAACAGTTAACGTCTGGTTTGCAAGAACATCATTCCATCCTAGCAAATCTCTGCCACAGCATTTAAGCTTCAAAAATGCAAAGTGCTTTAAGACATGAAAGGAAATATGTCATAGAATCACACAGCATGGATACAGGCCCTTTGGCCCAACTGGTCCATGCCCACCAAGATTCCCATCTAAGCCAGCCCCATCTACCTGCATTTTATCCATAGCCCCCTAGACGTTTCCTATCTATGTACCTGTCCAAGTATCTTTTAAATATTGTCAATGCACTTGCCTTGACCACTTTCTCCGGCAACTTGTCCATATACATTTAGCCCTCTGGGTGAAAGAGTTGCCCCTCAGGTTCCTGCCTAACTAAAATTCCTTTCTAATCTGGCTTCTGACCAATCCTTAAGGGTTTTATCCAGACAGATGAGAACACAACTATCCACAGTGCATAACATTGCCTTTGAGTGAGACTGAAGATGTCCACTCGTAATAAAACTGCACTTCAGGCAAGGGTGGTGGTGGCTCCACTGTCTTGACCTGCTGCAATTTCTTCAGTGAAGGTAGGACTTAGTTCAGGATACAAGAGTGCTCAAGTAAGTGATCAATTGAGAAGGGGTTAGAAATGGCTGTGGGCTAGATCACACCGACATCACACTCATGGAACATGATGAGATTTACAAGAATATGGCCAAGAATCAAATTGTAGGAAGAGGTTGGGCATATTAGGACTTCATCCCTTGGAGATAGGAAGACCAAGAGTTGACTGTGACTTGGAGGGGATGTTTCAATCAGTAAGATCTGAGGGCACAGCCTCAGAATAAAAGAATGTCCCTTTAGAACTGAGATGAGGAGGAATTTATTCAGCCAGATTGTGGTGAATCCATGGGATTTGTAGCAACAGAGGGCAGTGGAGGCCAAGTCTGTGGGTTGAATAGCCTAATTCTTCACCTGTATTTTATGGTCTTATAAGATGTATAAAGTCATGAGGGGCTGAGATAAGGTGAATGCCCACAGATTCAGTCTTGCTGATGTACTGAGGATCTTTCAGGCTCAAGGACAGCTTCCATCCCACTGTAATAAGACTATTAAATGGTTCCCAGGTACGACAAGCTGGATTCTTGACCTCAATCTACCTCATTATGATCTTGAAAGCAGAATACTGGGGAAATGGTTCGCTCTCTATGTGGCTCCCTTGTCCACTTACTTGTTACTCCCCACTGATCCCTCTCCTTGCACTTACCACCTCAAGCATGACAAGTACTATACCTACCCCTACACCTCCTCCATCACTATTCAGGACCCCAAGCAACCCTCCCAGGTGAAGCAACACTTCATGCGAGTCTTTCAGGATCATGAACTGTATCTGGTGCTCCCAGTGCAGTGACATCTGACATAGATTGGAAGTCCACTTTGGTCCATCCACTGCAAAAGGCAGGATCTCCCAGTGGCCTCAGTGTATTACCATTTACTGTCTAAGTCCTATGCAAGCTTGTCCTCCCAAAGTGCAACATCTCACACTTGTCTGTATTAAATTCCATGTGCAATTTTTCAGTCCATCTTCCCAGCTAGTCCAGATCCTGCTGCAATCTTTGATAGTCTTCCTCACTGTCCACTACAAACCCCATCTCAGTGCCACCAGCAAATTTGCTGATCCAGTTTACCACATTATCATCCAGATTGTTAATACAAATATCAATGGACCAAACCCCAATCCCTGCATCACACCACTAGTCACAGGCCTCCAGTCAGAGAGGCATCCATCTACTACCACTCTCTGGTTTCTCCAACAAAACCAATGTCCAATCCAATTTACTACCTTATCCTGAATGCTAAGTAACTGAATCTACTTGACAAAGGCCTTGCCAAAGTCCATGTAGACAACATCCACTATCTTTTCTTCATCAACTTTCCAGGTAACCTCCTTGTAAATCCAACCACACACAAAACCATGTTGACTATCCCTAATCAGTCCCTGTCTATCCAAATACTTATATATATCCGGTCCCTCAGAATACCATCCAGTAACTTTCCCACTATAGATGTCAGGCTCACCAACCTATAATTTCCTGGCTTATTCTTAGAGTCTGTCTTAAACAATGTAATAACATTGGCTATTCTCCAATCCTCTGGCACCTCACCCATGGCTAAGGATGTTTTAAATATCTCTGCTAGTGCCCCTGTGATTTCTGTGCTAGCCTCCTACAAAATCTGAGGGAACACCTTGTCAGGCTCTGGGGATTTATCCACCATCAAGATAGCAAGCACTTCCTCCTTTGCAATCTGTATACGGTCCACAACCTCACTACTGTTTTGCCTCATTCTACAGATTCTGTGTCTGTCTCACAAATAACTGCAGATCCAAAAAATCCATATAAGATTTCCTCCATCTCGATGCATAGATGACCATGCTGATCTACAAGAGGGCCAATTTTGTTCCTTGCTACCTTTTTGCTCTTAGTATATCTGTAGAAACCCTTGGGATTCTCCTTCACCTTGTCTGCAAGTGCAACCTCATGCCCTCCTGATTTCAGTTGTAAGTGTTCTCTTTACTCTGTTAAATTCAAATACTGCATTTGTTCCATGGTCCACTGTCTTCTCCAATTAGATTCCCCTTCTTGCACTCCTTACCTCTTCTGCCTATCCCCTCTCAGCTTCTCAATTCATTCCTCCTCACCTGGTTTCACCCATCACTTGCCAGCTTGCACTTCTTCCTCTCCCCCAACTTCTTATTGTGGCTTCTGCCTCCTTCCTTTCCAGTCTTTATGAAGGTCTTGGCTTGAAATATCAACTATTTACTCCTCTCCAGAGATGCTGCCTGACTTGCTGAGTTCCTCCAGTAGTTTGTACGTGTTGCTCAAAATTTTCAGCATCTGCAGGATCTCATGTTTAGATTAATAGCAGGATTCTTAGCAGTGTGAAGGAACGGAGGGATCTTGGGATCCACGTCCATAAGTCCCTCAAAGTTGCTGTGTAAATTGATAGAGTGGTTAAGAAGGCATGTGGTGTGTTGGCCTTCATTAGTTGGATTGAGTTCAAGGCTGCGAGGTAATGTAACTTTACAAAGTTCAGGTTATACCACACTTGGAATATTGCGGTCAGTTCTGGTCGCCTCATTATAGTAAGGATGTGGAAATTTTGGGGAGGGTGCAAAGGAGATTTACCAGGATTATAGAGCATGTCTTATGAGGAAAGGTTGAGCAAACTAGGGCTTTTCTCTTTGGAGCAAAGGTGATAGAAGTATACAAGATGATAAGAGATATAGATCAAGTGAACAGCCAGCACTTTTATCCCAGGGTGGAAATGGCTAATACAAGACAACACAATTTTGAGGTGATTGGAGGAAGTTATATGAGGGATGTCAGAGGGTTTTTTTTAAAAAAAGCACAGAGTGGTGGATACCCAAAATGAACTGTCAGGGTTGGTGGTAAAGACAGTTACATTAAGGTCATTTAACAGACTGTTAGGCACTTAGATAAAAGAAAAATGGAGAGCTACGTGGGAAGGAATGGTTAGAGCAGATCTTAGAGCAGATTTTTAAAAAAAGACAAAATATAATGGTCCTAAGGGCTGTAATGTTCTAGTTTATTGTTATATGCAGAAGGTGCAATGGGGAAAAAACCTACCTGCAGCACCATCACAGGCGCGTAGCAGTATTCACAAGAGAGGGGGAAAAAATCCAAATTGTATACAATTTTTTTTTACAAGCGAGAACACAATTGGAATTTTTTTAAGAAAAGCAAATTCTACTGTAGTGCTAAGAGTCTTATAGTGTTGCAGTACTGACATAGTGATTGAAGTTGTGCTGTTTGGTTCAAGAACTGAATAGTTGAAGGGGAGTAGCTGATCCTGAACCTAGTGGTGTAATACTTCAGGCTTCTGTACCTCCCCCTTTGTGTCTGTCTTTATGGCTTGCTGCGAGAGAACAGGGGGTTCACCATGTACATGGTGAGGCCTCAGTCAGTCAGGGTTGACCATCGATATTACGTCCTGGCTGTCTAGATAAGTAAGCCTGGCCAGTGTGATATGGAGAGCAAGGTGTTGCCCGTGTAGCATGCTCCCCCTCTCCACGCATCTGATGAACCCAAAGGAACGGCAGAGACCGATCCAGTTTGGCAACAGCAGCGTTGCAGGAGTTGCCAGTCAGTATTGAACTCAACATAGGGACTCCAGCTCCAGATATAACGCCCCCCCCCCAGGTGTTTACTCCCAAAGCCTTCCCCATGAGTGGGTACAGCCGCAAGGCAGCAGGGATTTGAGATCAGACTTTTCCTTCTCCTAGATGAGTTGCCAACCACAGCTGATGAGCCCCATCTGCCCGAAGCAACTGGTTTTAAGGTGCCTTTGCCCATTCTCCTGTCAGTAGAAACAGTTTCACCAGGTTTAGTAGCTAAACCATGAAGGCCAGGAGCTGGATTTGGTTGTCAGAGGCTATTTGAGGTACACATAATTGAGAGCACTTAATAGGTAGTGGGAGCTTGTCCCCATTACCCATCCCCGGTTATAATGACCTTAAGGAACCATGTACATAAGAATACAAATAGGAGTCATCATCAGCCATCTAAACCGTTGAGCCTGCTCCACTATTCAATAAGGTCATGACTGATCTGGCCATGGACACAACATTTCTCCATACCCCTTAATTCCCCTACTATGTGAAAATCTATTGAACTGCATCTTAAATATATTTAATGAGGTAGCCTTTACTGCTTCTGTGGGAACAGACTTCCACTGGGAAAAAACAGCTTCTCCTCATCTTCATCCTTGTTCTATTCTCACCTACCTCTAACAGGTTTCTTGCCTCTACCTTATCAATCACTTACATAATTTTGTATGTTCCTATAAGATGCCCTCTCATTTTTCGGAATTCCAGCAACTCAATCTCTCAAGAAACTGAAGGAAATTAGTACAAGTTTAGAAAAAAGTTTGAATGAAGTTGGCAAGATTGAAAGCTGGTGAACCTCAGGAACTGATTATCTACAGACTTTGAAGATAGCAAAGGCTCTGG
Source organism: Hypanus sabinus (assembly GCF_030144855.1). Lineage (NCBI taxonomy): Eukaryota > Metazoa > Chordata > Chondrichthyes > Myliobatiformes > Dasyatidae > Hypanus > Hypanus sabinus. The sequence continues at coordinate 34,004,784 of NC_082738.1, read as the reverse complement.
TTACCATTTTCCAAAGCTTTACACATTCTGGAATTGCCCCTGTGGTTTGGGGAGCTGCAAATGTGACCCCATTGGGTAAGTTAATTAGAAAGAAATGGAAAATGGATAAGAACACACTGCTATCAGGTTCAAACCATAATACTACCCTGGGCTAAACACAAGAGATTCTGCAGATGCTGAAAATATTGAGCAACACACACACACAAAGTGCTGGTGGAACTCAGCCAGTCAGGCAGCATCTGTGGAGAAGAGAGTCAACATTTCATTCTGAGACCCTTCATCAAGAACATACCTTGGATTATATTTCTTTCCTCTCTGCACTGATGTTATGTTTATTTTATTTTGTCATGCAAGTTCAGTATAACTTACGTTAATCTATATCTATGCGCTGTAACTTATATTTGTCATATTTTAACATACTGTGCTGCTGCTGCTGCAATTAACTGATTTTCATGGCATCTATACCCTGGGTATGTATGTTTATGACAATAAACAAAACTTTAACAGGGAACAACCTTACTGAATGTCAATTGCAGGGGAAATACTGGAATTTGTAAAGGAGGTTGTAATAACACAATACCTTGAAAAGAATAATTTATCATTTCAAATCCTGTTGTTATTTCAGTGGGTCTGTCCTGGGCCCAGCACAGAAGTGCAATTATGAAGAAATCTTGACAACGTCTCTACTTCCTTTGGAGTTTGTGAAGATTCAGCATGACATCTAAAACTATGACAAACTTTTGTAGATGTGTAGAAGAGAGTATACTGACTGGTTGCATCACAGCCTGGTTTGGAAACACCAATACCTTTGTACAGAAAAGCCTACAAAAAAAAAGGTGGATTCAGTCCAGTCCATCATGGGTAAAGCCCCCCTCCCCACCATTGAGCAAATTGACACAGAGCACTGTTGCAGGAAAGCAGAGTCCATCACTAAGCATCCCCACCACCCAGGCTATGCTCTCTTCTCACTTCTGCCATGAGGAAGAAGGTACAGGAGCCTCAGGACCCACACCATCAAGTTCAGGAACAGTTTATACGCCTCAATTAGCAGGCTCTTGAACCAGAGGGGGTAACTTCATTCACCCCACCATTGAAATGACTCACTTAAGGACTCTTCATCTCATGTTCTCAATATTTATTGTTTATTTATTATTTTCTCTTTTGTATTTGCAGTATGTTGTCTTTTGCACATTGGTTGTCTGTCCATCCTGTTAGAGTGCAGTTTTTTATTGATTCTATTGTGTTTCTTGGATTTACTGAGCATGCCCACAAGAAAAACAAACCTCAGGGTTTATGGTGACATATATGTACTTTGATAATAAATTTACTTTGAACTTTGAGTAATAGAATGGAGAGGGGCCAATGTAGATTGATGAAAGAAAATTAAGCTTAACTGATCTTTGGGGACACGATTAGTAAAAGGTCAAGTCGATTCACATTGGATTTACAGGAGGCTCCCAATAAAATTCCACACAAGTTAGTCAGTGAGGTTAGAGGATGCAGAATGGGAGGGGGGTGGTGGGGGGGGGAAATACACCAACAATGGATTGGGAATTGGTGCTATGGAGGCCGGACTGTCCGGCTTTTGAACACTCTGTTTGGCGCCACCTCGAGCCAGATGTTAATTTGTCCTTTTTTGGGTCTGACTAAAAAATTTATACCTGAGATGTACTGAAAAAAGTGGGAACTGAAAGCTATAACAACCGTTAACGTACTTTTATTATATATAGTTGCTGTTGTCAACACTGTTGTCAGCACGGGGCCGCCCCAGAAGACTGTGTGCTCAGTCCACTGCTGTTCACTCTGCTGACCCATGACTGTGCTGCAACACACAGCTCAAACCACATCATCAAGTTCGCCAATGACACCACCGTGGTGGGTCTCATGAGCAAGAACAACAAGTCAGCTTACAGAGAGGAGGTGCAGCAGCTAACAGACTGGTGCAGAGCCAACAACCTGTCTCTTAATGTGAACAAAACAAAAGAGATGGTTGTTGACTTCAGGAGGGCACAGAGTGACCACTCCCCGCTGAACATAGATGGCTCCTTGGTAGAGATCGTAAAGAGCATCAAATTTCTTGGTGTTCACCTGACGGAGAATCTCACCTGGTCCCTCAACACCAGCTCCATAGCAAAGAAAGCCCAGCAGCGTCTCTACTTTCTGTGAAAGCTGAGGAAAGTCCATCTCCCACCCCAAATCCTCATCTCATTCTACAGAGGTTGTATTGAGAGTATTCTGAGCAGCTGGATCACTGCCTGGTTCGGAAATTGCATCATCTCAGATCGCAAGACCCTGCAGCTGATAGTGAGGTCAGCTGAAGGGATCATTGGGGTCTCTCTTCCCGCCAATACAGACAATTAGATTACATGGTGCATCCGCAAAGCTAACAGTATTGTGAAGGACACCACGCACCCCTCATACAAACTCTTCTCCCTCCTGCCATCTGGCAAAAGGTACCGAAGCATTCGGGCTCTCACGACCAGACTGTGCAACAGTTTCTTCCCCCAAGCTGTCAGACTCCTCAATACTCAGAGTCTAGACATATATATATATATATACACACACACACACACAAACACCACTGCACTCCCTTTGCAATTTTTGCTCATTTCTTTCTCAATTCCTGCTAAAACACTGTTTACATTTACATCATTTATTATTATATTGTAATTTGCCCTTTACTGTGCCTATTGTCTTGTTTATTAATTATTGCGCATCTTGCACTGTTTTGTGTACTTTATGTAGTCCCATGTAGGTCCGAAGTCTGATGTAGTTTTGTGTTGTTTCAGGCAGTCTAGTGTAGTTTTGTGTTGTTACAGGTAGCACCATGGTCCTGGAGGAACGCTATTTCATTTTTACTGTGTACTGTACCAACAGTTATGGTTGAAATGACAATAAAAGCGACTTGACTTGCTGATGACGCAGTGTACAGGTCACGTCAACATGTCCCAGAGGGTCAGTCTGTTCAGGGCCGCCGCCGCAGTGGAGAGTGGTTGACTTTTTTGTTCTTGTTTCAAGCCCCTAAAGAAATGCCAAAAAGAAAGACTATATTTAACCATGAATGGGCCAAAGAATTTGGATTTATTGCTAAAAGCAGAAAAGATTTCTTCTATTTTTTTTGTACACAATGCCGTTGTGATGTGGAGATTAAAGGAAAAAGTGCAGTGGAACAACACGCTACCACAGATAAACATAAAGTTAACACTTGTATTGCTGGAACGTCATCATTGTTATCATTTTCCTCCCCAGCTCGATCAACTCCAGGTGACAAAATCTTGGCTGCAGAACCATGTAAAGTGTATCATGCTGTGAAGCATCATCAGTCATACAGAAGTGTTGATTGTGGAGTAAAAGTTGACAAAGAAATATGCAGTGACTCATTGATAGTGAAAGGTGTAACATGTGGGAAAACTAAAGCGAAAGCTCTGTGTGAAAATATTCTAGCACCGTATTCTGTACAAAAACATGTGGAGTATATCAAAGAACATGGCTTGCCCTTTTCAGTAGCAACTGGTGCTTCAAACAAAAGTGTTTCCCAATACATCTGAGATACTCTCATCTTGAGAAGGGAGTGCAACATGTGTTACTTGACTTTTACAGTGATAACAATGAATTATCAAAGGACATAAATCAGCTACTGGTTAAACTAGAGAAGTCAGGTCAGGATTTGAATAAAGTGTCTGCATACACTGCTGACAATGCAAGTGTAAACTATGGAAAACACAGCAACTGTTTATCAAAAACTGAAAACCCAATATTTTGTACAATGCAACAAGATTTGCTACAGGAAAACTGGAAATTGATGTTGTGCTCAAAGCATACAACCATTTCAGCATCTCAGCTAAAAAAAACAGCACAGTTAAAGGAATTCTGTGGATTCGTGGATGTTGATAATTGTAATCTGTTACAGCATGTTGAGATGAGATGGCTCTCTCTTTTGCCATCTATTGACAGAATACTTAAGTGCTGGGAAGTCCCAAAAAGTTATTTTCAGAGCCTAGGTGAGGAGGAGTGCCCCAAGATACTGTGGAAGTGGTTTGGAGATGAAGAAAATGCCTGTGAATCATCAGAGAGCTGTTTCTTCTTCCTCAGTCACACTCTTAAATTGTTCTCAGACACTATTGAAGCACGAGAAGCCAAGTCATTCAGCATAATTTCAGTATTTAAGCTAATGGCTGAACTGAAAAGCAAAGTTGAAGAGTAAAGGACTGTTATTTTGGCTTTGCAGTGAACACCAAGTTTAGCCAGCCTACCCCTGATGTGTCTAAGAAATGTGAAGCAGACTTCACTGTTTTCCCATGAAAGAGTCATAAAGTACTTAAGTGACAGGTATGACTTCTTTGAAATCAGCTTTCATAACAAAGTGTCAAAATTGAGCCTAATAAGTGCCATACCTTTTGGAGAATTCTGTGATGCAGTCAAGGCCTGTAACCTTCAAGAGACTGATATGGATGAATTATATGAAGATATGGGACTGTAGAGGCAATTATCAACACTCCTGAGATGGTAGATAGCCATAGTGAAGAATGTTATCTCAAGGTGTTCAGTAAATCTAAGGTCTCTTCTACAAACTTAAAGAAGGTGAGTGCTTATATCTTCTCTATTCCATGCAGCAATGCTCGCACAGAACGAGTTTTTTCAATGATGACCTCAGCTTGGAGAAACGAGAGAAACCGTCTGCAAGTGGACTCAGTCAAAGCAGAACTCCAAATATGTAACACCTTCTCAGAAGAGTGCCCGGCCATGTACAAAAAATTCCTGGCCATCAGAAAACTCCTGGAGATGGCAAGTAAAATGCAGAAATACAAAAAAATAGACATCCATACCTGGCAGTCCATGGTAGGATACTTCCTTTAGTTTGTGAAGTTAATTTGGTTAGCATATCTGCTTCAGCAGGAGTAAAAATAAATATTAATTTCTTTCAGTTCTTTATTTATACTGTATGAATGCATGTGTGTAATATGCAGAATGATGAATCATTGAATAGGAAAAAGGGCTCTGGCAGAAAAATCACAGATTAATGGTGAAATAACTAGGTTTTTGCTGGATTTATATAGGCAAAAAAAATGTTAGAATTTTTATTTAATACAATAACTAAAGTGATCATCTGTTTGCATTTGTTGTTTTTGCAATACGGTTTGAATTTTATAATTTTTTTTGAAATGCAGACTTTTGTGTTTCAAAAAAATATATATATAAAACCTATGACCACGTATGCAATGTCCTCCTTTTTGGAAATAGCCACCCTAATTGGTGCCCATTCAAGCTTGTCTCATGTGCCCACGACTGCCTCATAACCTTCTAAACTTTTCCCATGTCTATTTACTTTTATCTTTTAGAGGTTATTAGGATGGTATAATAGAATAATATAAAGATGTAGCAGGGATTGTGTGGACTGTCCTTGAGAAGGATCAGCCTTCACTGTGGGGACTGTCCTCGGGGTGGATCAGGAATTGTGCGGCTTGTCGCTGGCGTTAATCAGCCATCATCTCCATGAATAAGACAGCAGACAAAAGGCCGAATGGTTTCCTCTGGAAACCCGCATCACCCTAACCAGTCTTTCCAAAAACATCGATAAATACGCACATTAACCGAAGTTAGAAAAACCTGAGGAAAATCCACTTTCTCTGACCCGAACGCCCACCTTCCTACCTCCAAGCACTGCTCCCGTCCCCTCGCTCCATTGTGTCCACAACATGTCTCCCCATTGGTCTGACGTTCGCAACCCATCTTCCCATTGGAGCGACGGTTTGGAGGTGGAAAACCATTGGTTGGACGCCTAAACACGTCTTCCCATTGGTCCGCTGTCCCCAAAACGTCTCCCTAATGGACCAATGACCGCAACATTGGTCCGCCGTCCCTCGATCGTTGATCGTTTGCCTATTGATAGGATGGCCGCAACCGCCTCCACCCCACTAGTGGCTCAGCATCCAGAAAGCTCTCCCTCTGATTGTCCGTCCAAAACCCTCTCCCCATTGGCAGTGTCGAACAACCATTGGCCAACAGTTCCACAGGCATCGCTCCATTAGCCGGCCATCCTACAACCCTTTTCCCTATTCATTTTCGTCAGCCCAGGGCTGGCCAACGAATTTTGATCTCTACGTCACGGCGAGAGAAAATCACTGTCTCGCGCCGACAATCGGTTAACGGTCAGTTTTTCCGGCAACCGTCTCTCGCCGGAAAGCTGGTCGGTGATTGGTTAGTGACGGAGGAGTACGTCAGTTCCGTGGCATTTTAGGGGAGGGCATTTACCGAGGTCTGAAGGTGGGAGGGGTATGTATACGGGGAACTGGGTAGTGGAGGGGTAGGGGCAGAGTTATCGTGGGATCGGTGACTAGTCTTGAGGTGGGGGGGGCGGATGGAGATGTGGGAGGTAGAGTTACCGTGGATCCGGAGTTAGAACCTGGGGGGGGGGTCGTATACAAGGAGAGTGAGAGATGGGAGGGAGAGCAGAGTTACTGTGGTCCGTAGGGGTGGTCTTTGATAGGGTGAGGGAGGGAGATGGGGAATGTGTACTGGTACAGTGCTTTGGGCCAGGGGCAGATGGAGAGGGGTGTTGTGTGGGTTGCATGGGGGAGGGACGGAGGGTAGATGGTGAGGGTACCGGTCCTGTGTTGAGGTGGGTGTGTGTATGTACAAGGGCAGGGGTGAGGGTGGTATGTGTGTACATTTGGTTTGAGGAAAGAATTTGAGGTACGGATATATAATGGGGGGGGGATTGGTGTGGCACAGGAGGTGAGGGGAGTGTGTGTACAAATAAATAGAGGGTCAGAGCAGGGTTCCAGGTACAGGATAGGTGAGGGGGAGGGAACAAGAGCTGAGGGACAAAGGATGAAGGGCCTGCTGTGGTGCTGAGGTGGTGCTTGCATCTTCCTGCACAGTGCCCCTCGCCTCATGCCCTTGCACCAATGGGATCTTCCTGTGTAGTGACCTACACCCATCTCCACCTCCTGGTGGGCCCTCACACAATGTCTCTCACCCACACCATTTCCCCTCTGATCTGATGGGATCGTGTTCAGCAACCCCTGTGGGATCTTGCTGTGCAGTCTCACACTCCACCCATGGTGGGGGTCTTGTGCCACCCCCCCCCCTTCTATCTTACTGTGTAGTCTATCACCAACCTGTTGGAAACATATGCTGTACAGTCTCTCACCCCACCTCTCTCTCTTTCTCCACAGCCCACCTCCAGCCCGGACAGATTTAGTGCAGGAGGATGTCTGCTGGGAAGATGGCCAGGATCAGGGCCTCCCTCTGGGGCTCCTCCCACTAGTGGGGAGGGCAAAAGTAGCCCTCCTCAAACCCTCCCTCCCCCACCAATGGAGACCAAGCCCCTGACTTGCACCCTGTGCCCCTTTGCCACCCACAGCCAGCAGGAGCTGGATCAGCACCAGCTCACCCACAGCTTTTACCAGGGCAAGTCCACTCAACTTCCCCTGCCCCTCTCTGTCAAGCAGGAAACTCCTCTCCCAAGCTGGTGGCCCTCAGAGGAGCCCCCAACCCTTCCCCCAGAGCCTGCTGACTATGGTTGGGAGACCTCCCCCTCCCCCAACCCACCTCGCCCACCCCCTGCTGAGCCAACCAACAAGCTGGGACTCCAGCTAGTTGTGGTGGGGGGAGCAGAGGGGAAGGCTGACCAGAACGGTGGTGGGGGCTCGCCCTCAGGCTCCCGGGCAGCACTACCGCCACCTATTATACCCCTTCTCTCCTCCTCGTCCTCGTCCTCTTCCCCATCTTCCTCCACAGCCTCCTGCCCCCAGACCCGCCAGCACTGGCAGACGAAGCAGTTCCGCTGCGACTTGTGCCCCTTCGTGGCGCGAGGCAAGCAGGAGCTGCGGGTGCACGAGAGGGAGGAGCACCTGCGGGAAGGCAGCGACATCATCCAGTGTGCCCGCTGCAGTTACAGCACCAACAAGATCAGCTCCTGGCGTCAGCATAAGCTGGTGCACCCCGGGGCACTGGGCTCCACTGGCAGCCGTATTTACATGTGCAAGACATGTGGCTGGAAAACCAAGTACCGCCACTCTCTGGTCAAGCACATCGCCCTGCACACCGGGAACAAGTCCTTCCAGTGCGATCAATGTGGATTCGCCTGCGCCCGCAAGGAGAACCTCAAGCGGCACAAGCTGACCCACCTCAAGAAGGGTGTTGATGGCAAGGGGCTGCTACTCAAGTGCGGCTGGTGCGAATACGCCACGGCCTACAGCAACGCCCTGAGGCGGCATGCCGTCACACTGCACAACGGTGAGTGACTGGGGAGAGAGGGAGGGAGTCATAAGAGTAATGCATCACAGAAGCAGGCCCTTCAGCCCAACTGGTACATGCTAACCGCAGCATTCTCTCTGCTAGTTCTGGTTGCCTGCATTTGGCCCATAACCCTCCAATCCCTGCTCCCCACCCCCTCCACTTACCTATCCAAATGCCTCTTAAAATGTTGCAGGTGTACCTGCTTTGACCACTTCCTTTGGCAGCTCATTCCAGTTACCCATTGTCCTTTCTTGTAGCACATAGACCTGAACTGTTCAGTATGCCAGCAGAATACAAGTCCTTCAGTACACAATGTTGTCCCAGCCTACATTAACCTATTCAACCATCAATCTCCTACAGAGCCCATAGACCTCTTTCTCTTGCATCCATGTGTCTAGCCAAAAGTTTCTTAAATTATATCAGCCTGTTATGTTTGCATCTACCACCATTCCCACTTGCCACTGAGTAGATTTAAAGAAAATACAAGTACCTGTGACATCTCCCCTATACTTTTCTCCACTCTCCTTAAACAGATGCCCTCTAGTATTGGCCTTTGCTGGCCTGGGATAAAGGTGCTGGCTCTTCCTTATCATCTTGTATACCTCCAGCAAGTCACCTCTCATCCCCTTTTACTCCAAAGAGAAAAGCCCTAGCTCTCTCGACCTTTCCTCTTCAAACAAGAGATTCTGTAGATGTTGGAAATCCAGAGCAGCACATGCAAAATGCTGGAGGAACTCAGCAAGCTAGGCAGTACTTCTGGAAAGGAATACTGTTGTCCCATCCAACAGTATCCAAAACAATATACTTATTATTGAGTGGAATTGCAGCAGGGGTACCCTGCTCTGACTGCCCTCTCCTGATAGTCACCTGGCTACATGCCTCCTGCAAAGGTGTGACTGCCTCCTAGTAACTTCTGTCAACCCCTCAACCTCCTGAATGCTCCTGAGGTATCCACCTCCAAGGAGCTTCAGCCAGATGCACTTCTCACAGGTGTAGTTATCAGGGACACTGAAGATCTCCTTGACTTCCCACAAACTGCAAGGGAAACACAGCACTACCAGGCCTGTCGTGCCCATTGCTCTAAATGTGCAATAAGGAAAAAGAGAGACCTTAGTCTTTGCTCACTGAGTCTCTACTCCTGAATACAAGCTGAATCAATAACATAAAATAAAAGTAAAACCATACCTGTGCCTTCTCACTGAAATATTTTCCCCCCAAAGAGATGCTCTTACTGCCCACAACTGGGCCTCTTTACAACAAAACCTCAGCTCCTTACTCTAACAATGACCCAATAACAGTTCCCCTTGACCCTAACTTTTTATTGGTCACTGCCAATTAGCTGATTACCCAATTATCAACTAACAATTTCCAAAAGTGCCTCTCTAGTGTCCTGCTAAGTGAAACTTATCTTTGTATCTGTGCCCTCTAGTTTTGTACTAGAGATAAGACTATGACTGTCCACCTTATTCATACCCCTCATAATTTAATACACTTCTATGAGGTCACTTCTCATTCTATACGCTGCAAAGAATAACGATCCGGTGCTACCAATCTCTCCCTATAACTCGGGCTCTCTAATCCTCATAAATCTCTTCTGTACCATCTCCAGTTTGACAATCTTTCCTTTAACAGGGTGATAATAGCTATTACAAGTGCAGTCTCACCAGTGACTTGTGTAACTGCAACATAGTGTCCTTACTCCAAATCTCCATGCCTTGACTGATGTAGGACAGTATGCTTTCTTCACGGCCACTTTAAGCAATCTATGCACTTGTACTCCTATGACCCCGTTCCACCACACTCGTCAGTGCCCTGACATTCACTGAGCAAGTCCTACCCTGTTTGACTGTCCAAAATGCATCTAAGTTGAAATCTATTTTCCATTCCTCAGTCCAAGATCTTTGTAATTTACTGTAACTTGCTTAACAATCAACAAGCTAATTTAGTATCATCAGCAAACTTGCTAATTGTGCCATGTACATTCATATCCAAATTATTTGCATAAATAATAACAGAGGTCCCAACACTGACCCCGGGCCACGCCATTTGTTATAGGCCTCCAGTCAGAAAATCAACCTTCAACCATTACCCTCTGCTTCTTATCATTGAGCCAATTCTGAATTGAAAAATCTCCAAAAGATTTGCCAGATGTGACCTTCCATATACAAAACCATGCTAACTATTGCTGATCAGGCCTTGACTATCCAAGTGATGGTAGACCTTGTCCCTCAGAATTTGCTCCAGTAACTTCCTTACAACTGAAGTCAGGCTCACTGGCCTGTCCTTGCCACCCTTCTTGAACAAACCCTCCAGTCTTCTGGAACTTTGCCGTGGCTAACAATGAAGCATTAACCATCTAATGATCTAGAAGGGTCTTTGCAATTTCTTCTCTGGCCTTCCCTAAGGTCCAGGGATACACTTGGTCAAACCTTGGGGATTTGCCCTCCTTAATGTGATTCATGGCTGTAACTACCTCCATGTTTGTAATTTGCATGTGATCCAAGACCCTGTTTCTTTGGCATCCATGATTCACCAAGAGGAATGGATGTTAAAAATCTTGGTCATCTCCTGCGGCCCTGATCATCTTTGAGAAGACCTAGTCTCCTCCCCCAGTCGCCTTTTTACTGGATCATCTATAACCCTGCCTGCCAAATCCACCTCATACCCACTTTTTGCCCTCCTGATTTCCCTCTTAAGCTTTTTATATTTGTTGAGGATTGATTTGTACCCAACTGCATAAAGCCTCTTTTTCTTGACCAGAGCCTTGATAACTCTTGTCAGCCAGTGTTCCCTGAATTTGGTATGTCTACCCTTCACCTTGTCAGGAATATGCTGCTCCTGGACTCTTGATATAACCATTTTAAAATCCTCCCATTTGCCTATTGTTCTTTTGCCTTTAAATAGAATTGCCTAGTTGACCCCAGCTGGAAGTTGATGCCTTCAAAGTTGGCCCTGCTCCAGTTCAGGACTGTGATTCAAGGCCTCATATTTTTGGCCTGTGTATCTGTTCTATCTTTTTCCATAACTATTTTAAAACTAATAGAACTGTGATCAATGGACCCCACAGTACACCCTAACTACCACTTTGGTTACTTGGCTTGCTTCATTCGGTACAGTATTGCTCCTTCTGTTAAGATGGTGGCACACTCAGATGCAGCAGCCACTCCAGGGCCAACCAAAGGTATTTTAGTCTTTTTTAAACATCGTTTTTATGATCACAAAGCAATGCTGGACATTAAGAGCTTTAAGTAGTGCAGCTTTACTCCATCAATGAGTTGCTTGTCGGCAGAGGAACTGGATTTTGTGTGGACCTTGTTGCTACCTGCCACAGAAAGGCATTGGAAGAATATGTGCGAAGGCAGTGTGCGGTTTAACTGCAATTGACTGTCTTGGACATTCTTCTTGCGATCGCAAGAGTCTGTTGGACACGGGTAATGTAAAACACTGCAATTCTGGTTCACTGGTTTATTGGTGAGACTGACGTAGCGAGGTCTTGGGCTTGTCTGTTGCAGCAGTCCAAGAGGGGAGATACCGGAGGCATGGATTGAGGACTGCCCTCTCATTCTCTCTCCAAGGAAGACAAGCTGGATTGTGTGTGTATGTTCATCTGTGGACTGCTGAGAACTGCTTGTTCTTGTCAACAACACTCATGCTCTATCAATTTCAGGATATGTCACTTGGGAATTTTGGCTATATATTATTTTTGTGTGACTGTGTTTACAGCTACCTTTTCTGTGCCGTTTTCCTTGTGCTGTATGTGCCTGTTGGTACTGTGCTCTGCGCCTTGCCCCAGAGGAACATTGGTTGTATTTATGGGTATTCATGTATGGTTGAATAACAATTAAACTTGAATTTAACTTTCCTCTGTATACTGCATGAGAAAACTGTCTTGGATGCTTTTCTTATTGTGAAGTTCTACCTAAATGGCCTCGTTAGATGATCCTTGCAGAATATCCCCTCTAAGCTCAGCTGTTAATGTGTTCCCTTATCAAAAAGGCAATGGCTGCTCTTCTGCTTTCTGTTCCTCTGTCACACCTAAAGCATTGGTATCCTAGAACTGAGCTATCCTCTCAACAACACACACAAAATGCTGGAGGAACTCAGCAGGCCAGGCAGCATCAATGGAAAAGTGTACAGTCCACGTTTCAGGCTGAGACCCTTCAGCAGGACTGGAAAAAGATGATAAGTTGGTGTAAGAAAGTGAGGGGAGTGGTGGAAGCAGTACAAGGTGATAGGTGAAACTGGGAGAGGGAGTGGGGGTGAAGCAAACAGCTGGGAAGTTGATTGGTGGAAGAGATACAGGGCTGGAGAAGGGTGAATCTGATAGCAAAGGGACTTCAGTCTCTTGAGCCCTACCCCTCTAGTAATCTAGTTGGAACTCTTTTGGTGGCAAAAGCAAATTTCCCCACTAGGAAATTGGGCTCACTTGGTTCAAGTGTAACTTGCCCCTCTTGAACAGATTGCCTCCACCCCAGAAGAGATCCCAATGATCCAAAAATCTGAATCCTTGCTTTCCATGCACTTAGTATAACAATTTGAGAGTGGTATGTGTGTGGAATGCATGGTCAGGGGTGGTGGTAGAGGCAGATACATTAGGGATATTTAAGACACTTAAGTAGACACATGAATGAAAGAAAAATGGAGAGGCTATGTGTGAAGCGTGACATTGATTTTGGAGTCGGTTAAAAGGTTAGCATTAATAGTAACATGGACTTTAGCAAGGCCTTTGACAAGGTCCAGCATGGGAGGTTGGTCAAGAAGGTTCAGTCACTTAGCATTCTGGATGACGTAGTAATTTGGATTCAGCGTGAAAGGTGAAATATTTAATAGGAACATGAGGGGAAACTTCTTCACTCAGAGGGTGGTGAGAGTGTGGAACAAGCTGCCAGCACAAATGGTGGATGTGGGTTTGATTTCAACATTTAATAGGTTTGGTTAGGTACAGGAATGGCTTTGGTCCAAGTGCAGGTCAATGGGATGAGGTAGAATAATAGTTTTGCACTGTGCTGAAGGGCGTGTTGTATTACTCTATGACTATGATATCTGTCCTGTAGGTAGGTGACCAGAACTCCAAATTTGGCCACACCAACATCTTCAGTGATTCTGCAGGGCCTTTTTCTGTGTTGTTTGTACCAGCTTGCTGTTCACTTGACCCCTCGAGAATGTTCTGCAGCCACTCAGATATGAGGGAGGGAGGAAGGGACAGGGAAAGGAAGGACCGATACTCAAGTACAGCAGGTGAGAGTATGCCGTGGAACACAGCAACGCCTTGAGGCGACAGGAGGGGACTGAACAAAGGCAGGGATGGGGAACGATGATTCAGACAGTGAAGAGTGAGGGGACTAGTGTATCTGGGAGAGAGGTATAGGGTAGGAGGGCAAGTGATGCAACACAGTGCTGATTGACGGATGTGGGTTGGGGAGGGTGATGTTGGTGATGAGTGGGTAGTAGGAGAGTGATGGAGACTGCTCAGCTCTCAGTGGGTCCCTCTAAACCCCTCCCCATCACGTCTCTCTCCCCCTCCCCCCACCAGCGGATGAGAACTACATACCGGAGTACCAGTGTGACATCTGTGACTTCAGGACCACTAAACTCAGCAACTTCTCCAACCACAAGATCACCCACTTGTACGGTGAGTAGGGGAGGGAGAACAGCAGAGAAGGTGAGAGTTGGAGGGGAGGGAAGGAAGGAAGGGGACGGGTAAAGGGGGTGTGAAGATGTGTCCCTGGTGCACGTGAACCAGAAGAGAGGATGAGAGACTCAGTGTGGGGTGTAACTCTCTCCCTCCGTTAGATGATGGTGCAAGTGACCCGATGGGAGATGTCAGGGGTGTGGATGGGGATGTATGTATCTTCTCTCTTCCTAGGGTACATGATTGGTCAGGTGAACAAAACTGAGAGGTGTGGGGAGGGGTGTGAAGGACATCACTGACATTGCCCCCTCTCTTCCCAGGGCACATGATGGTGCAGGTGAACCAGACAGGACCCCTCAAGTGCAGCCTGTGCCCCTTCGTTAGCGAGCACTGGGATTGCCTGCAGGAGCACCAGCGCACCCACAAGGAGCTACGTTGTGTGCAAGAGCTGCTGGGAAGCAGCAGCGGTGATGGAGAGAATGCCCCCAGGTCCCAGCCCCAGCCCATTGAGGCAGAGGACCAGCAGAATGGGGCAGGAGAGTCTCGCCGCCCTAACCGCATGGTGGCCCTGCGCAACATCATCGGCACCATTGGAGAGCATGTGAATGGGGAGGGAAGCCTGGCGCCCGAGGTCCAAGTGGAGGCTCCTGGGACCCCAGGCCCTGCCTGCAGGGCCCGAGGTGGCCGGAGGCGACGCTGGCGGTCATTGTCAGGGGCACCTCCCTTCGGCTGGGAGGGAGGATCCCGGCTAAGTCCCAGTCGCCGCTTCCGCTGCCCCCACTGCCGCTTCAGTTGCCCCCGCCGGGAGGGGCTCAGAAGGCACCTGTCAGGGCATACCGCCCTCCGTACCCCAGCCGGGGAGGGGCAGGAGGCAGGGCTGGGCTCAGAAGTCCCAGGGCAGAACCCCCAGCTGGACAGCTCTCCAGTCCCACAACAAGGTGAGTGAGGGAAGGAGTGGTCGGGAGATCCAAATGGGTCAACGCGTCCCTCGTGGCATTCTCACACTCCTCCCCACCTCCTTGCATTGTGCCAACCCTCCCCCATCACCAGTGTGGAAGGAACATTAGTCTCATTACCAGCAGTTTATGTTTCCTGTGTCTGTGACTCTCTCTGTAAATCCTTTCTTGTTCATTCTACAATAGAGGCAGGTCAGCCAGCCAGCCTATCTCATCACTCAACAGGATTATGGCTGATCTTTTTCCATCCTCCCCACTCCATCTTTCAAACTCATCTCCTTCTTTAAAAACAACCCCCTCCTCCCGTGATCAGCCTCCAATCACCACCCCACCCCAATCTTGTAAGTCTCTCCTTGTTCCAGACTCTCCCACTGAGGGTGACATGACAGAGGAGATGTGTTTCCTCTAGTGTCCAAGATGCTTGAATAAAGTCATTCATCTACACTCTACAGGATAAAGACCCAAACTGTCCAACACCTTCAGATGGACCACCTCTAGTCCAAGAAATTAGCCCAGTGGATCTCCTTAGGACTACCTCCAATGAGGCACACTGAACTCCAGGACCCCACAGTACATCCCAAGGTGCTCCTTGTTTATCCAGTCCTACCTGCCAATATCACTCTGTACCCTCAAGAGTCTCCCCTTCTTTAGTTTATGACTTTGGACCTCCATTCCTTCCATATCTGCCACAACCTTTCTCATTACCTTCCTGACATTTTCCATCCAGTCTATGATCTCCCAGACCCTTACCACACTGATCCTGCTCCTCTCTTGATTTGCACTCCACCCTATCCACATCATTTTGACCCTCCCCATTTTGGGACTCTGCCCCCACTCTCACTAACCTTTTCCTTTTCCGCCTGCAGCCAGCAGTTCCCCTGTGTTGGAGCCACGGCAGGTGATAAGCCAGGAGCCCCAGCAGACCTGCCCCATGCCTGGCAGCTGGTTGGAACGCGAACGACTGGCACTGGAGAAGGAGCGGCTGGCGCTGAAGCGGAAGAAGTGGGAAGTGCAACGAGGTGTCCTTGCCCTGCAGGAGCACAAACTGCGTCTGCAGGTGGAGTTGCTGCAGCAACAGTTGAGGTTGACCAAAAACTAGACGCCGACATGACCTCTAAAGCCACCTTCTTGAGCGCTGGGGCTGGGATCTTACTCTCTCCTCAGCTCCCTCACTCACACCCAAGAGAACTGGGTACAGTGCAACAATGGGTGGAAATTCCAAATGGGGAGTTACTTGTTTTTTTGTATATAGACTGTTTATTGGGGAGTTGGGGTTGTGGAGAGGGTGGTGGGCTTTGATCTTGGAGGGGAGTGAGGTGGACCAATGCACCTCACCTTTCTCTGCCGGGGTGCACTTTATGTTTAATGTACCAAGGATTGAAATAAAATGTTGACTGCTGATTTGAGACAAGTTCTGTCACACAGTGTCAATGCCAGAGATGTGAATTTTGTCTACCCTCCCCAGTGTCTCCAACACCCACCACCAGCCTGGCCCAGGGATAGCCGTTGACTGATCAAGTTTAGATGGGAATCTTGGCGGGTGTGGAGTGTTAGATGAAACAGGCCCACCATCTCGGCACCAACCACTTTACATTTGCTACACCACACTAACCCATTCAGTTCTCCTCACTAACACTGTTACCCCACTGCCAGTTAACCACCAACCTACATCTTTGAGATTTCAGAATAATTTGAGAAACTTGTAAAACTGCTGCCTCCCAGCCCCAGAGACCCAGGTTCATTCCCAACCTCTGACGCTGTCTGTGTGTGGAGCCTGAATGTTCTTTCTCTGTGACCACATGAGTTTCTCCTGGGTGTCTAGCACCCTCCCACATCCATCCCTCCACCCATCACCTCCCAGCCTCAAATCCACCCCCCTCCTCCATCCACTGTCACCTCTGAGCCTGTCATGAGACAAATACCCACCATCCATTCCCCTGCTGCCCTTTGCTCAAAAAAGCATCAAGTAAAACATTGTTCTTAAGCTATAGCATATTTTAATTTTTAATTATACTTAAATTGATTGAAAGCCACAATAGGAATTACAGGACTCAATGACCGTAACATATAATTGTAAAAAATATATCGTCTCAATGCCTTTTTAATTATTTAATTTCGTTTTTTTTTCCTCCTCCTCTTCTGAAGCGGTTGTGGTTCCTGGTCTCTACTTGTTGAGGTTAAGTGTGTGAGAGATGAGATGGAGGACTGTTCATGATCAGTAGCTCAGGATCTGAGGTCTAACCTGGGGGAGTGGGGCTCAACAAAACAAAGTGCTCACGCATTGAATTTATCAATCACTGATAAATGGCTTGTGGTTTAATTATCCTTCTTGGACGTGCAGCATTAGTGGGTCAAGTATAATGTTTTGCTCTGTCCACTATATTATAATACAGCCAACCTAATATATTCCCAACATGACAGGATTTGTTTATATCACATTATATTAAATGGTATTCTCTTAATCTTAACTGCCTGCGATCAGGTCCCTATTGTGAACTCGTTGACATATACTTAATAATGCACACACACGCAGGCGCAAGCACCCTCTCTGGCACACCCTCACACTTACACAGCTTAAACAACATGACCACTAAACTTAAAAAATACGAAGTGTTTCTTTCAGCATTTGGATTCGCCTCTGCCACGCGAGTCAGCACCTTTTGGTTTGTATCACTGTCCTGCTGGGGTCACTGAAGACCTACCCGACAGGAAACAAACTGTTAAAAATGCTCAGAGGAGCAGTGGGGTAGTTTTCAAGTGTCTAAACCCAGCACAGAAATTCTTCAGGACCCTCCACTCAAAAAATAAAATCATCAGTATACTTATACATATAGCCACATGCACTGAGTTAAAAAAAAAATCCCCAGTACCATAACTGGGTATATTGCAAACCTGTTGAGCTGTTGCCACACATACACACAAGTGGTCACATCAATACTGGCAGCGTGTTAGCTCGGAAGTACACCCCACCCGCTGGCACCACACTGCATGCCAGCAACTGACCACACATGGAGAGGTGGGCGGCACATGCAGTGGGTTAGTGCTAGGCGTGAGGAGGTTCATGTGCAGAGAAACCTCGGCAGATCAAAGTACATCAGAGCAAACACTATCACTCAGTCACTCACACTCACTGTCTCAATCTTTCGCCTTCACACAAACTCTGCTGCTTCTCCCTCTACTGTAACACACACCTTGAATGCAACATCTACGCCAGATGTAACTCTCAATAATGTTAACTATAGTCATATCCCAAAAAACCTTTCACTTACATCTCTCCTCTCTTCACCCCTCCATCCATCTCTCATTCACACATATTCAGTGGAATACAGCAGGTGTAATGCACAACTGCTCTCCCCTCACACACACTGAAATTTAACACAGTCTTAATTAACAATCACTCTCTCATACGCCCCTCACTGCATTCTCTCACACATCCTTCACTGAAGTGTAACACCAGGTTTAATTTACAAACACACTGCAACAAAACAGCAAGTGAGAGTCTCACACAGATACACGTTGCATTTTCACTGACACACAACCCATCCTCATCATACAGTACATGCGATGTTGTGTCTACAGACATTATGGCTCAGGTCAGTAATTATATTTGGGCAACGCATCAGGGTGTGCCTGTCTTTGCATTATCCACTGTGTACAGTGGCAGTGCCTCAAGCTTCCACTGTTCCCCAGCCCCCCACCCACGAAGTAAAAGTGCTCGTCGATGAAGCAAGTGCTTGGACGGGACGGGACGGGGGGACGGGGGGGGGGGGGGGTGGTCGTCAACTGAGGGGAGGGTACTATGTACACCTTCAAAGGTCATTCAAAGCCCAAGGAGGTCACAGGCAGGTTTCAGTCAGGGATCCCAGGACCAACACTGAGAGTGTGGGTCAGTGAGGGTTATGATGCGGAAATGGTGGGGGGGGGGTTATCTTTAAAAGTCCGGGGCTGGTGGGAGGGGACATTCAATCATTCAGTGACCCCAGGTAGGTAACACCTCCTGGACATACCTCTGACACCCTCTAAAACCCCTTCACCCCTGATGCCCCCATCCTCTCCAAAACTCCTCTTATGCCCCACACCCTGGAGGGCCCTCCGTCTACCCCCAAACTCTGGAGCAGAGATGGGAGGAGCGGAGAGGGCTAGTGGAGCGGACAGCAGTGCATACACACTCACTCACACACACTCTTTGGTGTCAGTTTCAGAACACACGAAGACAGTCTGTGGGTAACGTCAGGACACACATACACACACACATGCACCCACTTTAGTACAGCTTTGTTCCCTGCCTGTTGAAATGTCCGTGGGCTTCATCTGCTTCACACAGACCTGTGCTGAGGTGGTTGATAGGAAGGATGGTGGTGGAGGTCAGGCAGCAAGGGGAGCACGTGGCCATGGGTGGCAAGGGGAATTGGGTGATGCTGGGCAAGGGAACCTGCTCTGTAATCTCCTGAATAGTTAAAACAAGGGCCTCAGTGCATGGAGTTACTGCCCCTGCCATTGCCTCTGCTCCCCTCCCCCCCCCCCCCACCCCATCACTCAGGGTAACAAGAGTCCAGGCCCAGCGGACTGGCCCCGAAGCCGCTGACTTGGTCACAGGACACAGCTTTGGCCAGAATGCCACAGTTCTTCAACAGGTTCAGGCCCAATGAGCTGACGCTGTCCTTAGAGGGAAAAGGCTTCATGGTGGCCAGGATCAGTGCCAGGCAGTCGGCCACGTCTTTGTTGGGGGCACAGGCCAGAGCCGGAGTGTGTCCTGGGGTTTTGGGGGGGGGGGGGTAGGAGAGAGAACAGGGGAGAGGGGGAGGAGGGAGAGAAGGAAGGAAACACAAAGACAAGATCAGGCCACACTGGGTCTGGCGCAGATACCATCACAGACTCTGTGACTGACATTCAGCCCTTTGTGACTGTGCCAGCTCTCCCTGAGACCCCGTGGGTTTCTCACGGGGACTCCAGCCCCTCTCCATGTCCCAACAAGAGAAACAAGAGCGGGAAACAGTCTCGTTGATCAACTGATAAATTCTTTTTCATGTACTTATTGCATAGTTAGAGCAATGGGAATAACAGTCAGGGTAGTGGTGTGTTCCTCTTGCAGGATGTGGGAAGTCAAGGTCCCTGATGTCTATACCTTTGAGAAGTGTATCTGACTGCAGCTCCTTACAGACCACATTATGGAATGACTTTCAAATCATTCAAGAGAATAAAGGGTTGATAGACAGGAGTTATAGGGTGCAACACTCAAGTTGCAGGAGGCAGCTGGGTGACTTGTCAAGAGGGGGAAGGGGATCAGTGCAGAGTACCCCTGTGGCTATTCCCTTCAATAACAAGAGGAGGGTGCAATGACCTACCAGGGGAAAGTCACAGCAGTCAGTTCTCTGACACCAAGTGTATCTCTGTAGCTCAGAAAGGAAAGGGGAAGAGGAGGAGTGCAGTAGTGATAGAGGATTCAATGTTGAGGGA
This sequence comes from Hypanus sabinus, assembly GCF_030144855.1. Lineage (NCBI taxonomy): Eukaryota > Metazoa > Chordata > Chondrichthyes > Myliobatiformes > Dasyatidae > Hypanus > Hypanus sabinus. The sequence continues at coordinate 33,984,495 of NC_082738.1, read as the reverse complement.
AACAGGTGATTCTGTGGACATGAACAAGACACCAAGATGGTAAGTTGCCTCCCAGGTGCCAGGGTGTCTTGGATTGCATCCACAGCATTCTTAAGTAGGAGGGTGAGCAGCCAGAAGTCATGGAACATATTGGTAGCACTGACAGACGTAGGAAACGGGATGAGGTCCTGAAGAGAGAATATACAGAGCTAGGTAGGAAGCTGAAAAGCAGGACCTCCATGTTAGTAATCTCTAGATTGCTGCCTGTGCATACACCAGGTAGGTTAAGAAAAGGATGATTTGGCAGATAAATGTGTGGCTGAAGAATTGGTGCAGGGAGCAGGTTTCTGATATATGGATCGTTGGGATCTCTTCTTGGGAAGATATGACCTGTAAAAAGAGACTGGTTATACCAGAAGTTCTGAGCAGGTTTACTAGAGCTGTTGGGGAGGGTTTATACTAGTTTGGCAGTGGGATGGGAACCAGAGTAATAAGTTAGAAAATAGAGCAGTATGTAGAGAGACTGTGAGGAACGATGGGCAGTGGATTTGGCATCATGCATCTATGTTAATGCAAGATATACCAGGAACAAAGGTGATGAACTTATAGTATGGGACTATGATGTCGCAGCCATTACTGACACCTAGCTGTCACAAGGGCAATAATGTCTGCTGAACATTCCAGATCTGTGTTTCAATAGGGACAAGGAGGGAGATAAAAGGTGGGGGAGTGACATTGCTAATCAGGAATAGTGGGTGGAAGTCAGAAACAGGAGCAATCACTTCTATTCGGGAGTATTCCACTGACCACCCCCCACCTTGACCCCATGGCAACAGAGAACAGATCATGAAGCAGATTTTGGAAAAGTGTAAAATAACAGTTGTTGTCATGGGTGATTTCAACTTCCCTAATATTGGTTGGTACTTCCTTAGTACAAAAGGTTTAGATGGGACAGAATTTATTAGGTGTATGCAGGAAGGATTCCTGACACAATATGTAGAAAGGCCAACCAGAGGAGAGGCCATTCTGGATCTGGTGCTGGCAATTAACCAGGTCAGGTATCAGATCTCTTGGTTGGTAAGCATGTTGGAGACAGTGACTCCAACTCCCTGACCTTTACCATAACCTTGGAGAGGGATAGGAGCCGAAGGTATGCAAAAGCAGTTAATTGGGGCTAATTACGATGGTATTAGGACCTACTGGGGATAAATGAGTGCCTATAGTCAGAGATGGGAAGGTCCTTAACGAATACTTTGCCTCAGTATTCACCAGTGAGAGAGACTTAGACAAAAGTGAGATCAGCATAGAACTTGCTAATGTGCTGCAGCATGATGATGTTAAGAAAAAGGATGTGTTGGGAGTTTCTGATAAACACTAGAATAGGTTAAGTCCCCGGGACCGGGCAGGATATTACCCAGGTTACTACAGGACACAAGGGAAAAGACTGCTGGGGCGTTGACAACGATCTTTGTGTTCTCACTGGCTAAAGTAGTATCAGAAGATTGAAGGATGGAAAAATTAGTTCCTTTGCTCAGGAAAGGTAAGGGGATAATCCTGGGAATTATAGACCAAGTGAATCTTACTTCAGTGGTGAAAAGGATTGTTAAGAAACAGGATTTATGAGCATTTGGACGAGCATAGTCTGATTAGGGATAGTCAACATGGCTTCAGAGGACAGATCATGCCTCATGAGCCTGACTAAATTCTTTGCTGAAGTGACAAAGCACATTAATGAAGTGCATGCGGTGTAAATGGATGTTAGTAAGGAATAGATAAGTTCCCCATGGCAGCCTCATTCAGAAAGTCAGGATCCAGGAGAACTTGGCTACAATCCATTAAGTTCCTTGTTCCTGCTTGCCCATTCTTCTCCCTCAGTCTCAGTTGCCTGCATACATCCACCGCAGCCCATCCATCCTTCCCCACCCCCCCAGTATATCCCTCAATGCCTTTGAACGTACAGTTCCCTGAATGAAATGAGCTCCCAAGGGGAGAGATCCAGAGGTTCACTCCCCCGCCCTCGAACCCCTCCCACCCCCCAAGGCAGCACTCACCCTCCCCATCCACAGCCAGCACAGTTGCCCCTCGGTTGAGGAGGGCTTGGACCACAGAGGACATCCCGTTCCGAGCTGCGATGTGGAGAGGCCTGTCAATGGGAGAGGGGGTGAAAGGTGAAGGGTGGCTTTAATGTGCGATAGGGGGAGATGGTGATTTGTAAGACCCACTGTTGCTGCCAACAAGCTGGAGAGCAAGAGGTGATAGGTGGCTCTAACAAAGAGGGGAGGGCTGGGAGATGGGTCCTGCTGGAGGCGGGTTGTCGGGAGCAAAGACGTGTGATCCACTGTCACTTGTCATTGGGATAGCGGCCAAGAGGTGAAGGGGACTTCAACCCAGAAGAAAGGGGGTAAGGGATGGGGGAGTGAGAAGTGAAGGGTGGCTTTAAATCAGGGATGGGGAATCCCATGGTTGCCTGCCAACAAGTCAAGGGGGTAGGACAGGGGTGAGCTGGAAGAGGGAGGGAGGGGGTGGTGGAGTCACAGCCAGCACCATGCCCGATTCTGGTCACCAGCTCACAGTGACGGCACCAGAAATGGAGAGTCAGTGAGATGTGGGAAGGTTATGGCTCCAGGAGAGATGGGGGGGGGGGGGGGGGGGAAAGAGGGGGATTCCACAGAGCAAGGAACCTGAGGGAAGTTCGAATCAAAGTGTATAAAATTAAGAGGGGTCCCAGTGAGGGCTGTGGGGAGTAAAAAGGAGGGAGCAGGCTCCCTTGAAAGGGGGGGGCACACCTTTGGGGAGGGGGAAGAGACAGAAATCAGAGGGGGAAATGGGTAGGGGATCACACAGTTAAAGTGGGAGGGAAAGAGTGTGGGGTAGTGAGTGGGGAGAAAGGGGAACTGTGGAGGGGAGAAGTGAATGGGGGCCAGGGAGGAGCCTGTACTTACATCTGAAGCGTACTGTTGGTTGCATTAATGAGACCAGTGTCACAGATCTGCCCAAGGATTAACAAGGCACACATTTCATGGCCCTGTGAGAAGAAGAACAGAGAATGACTGTTACATTCCCTCCCTCCCCCAAGAATTCCAGGTTCATCCTGCTGAGGATTCCTCCAACTCCTAATACCTGGGTCCCTGGTCCACGAACAGCCCATTCACAGAGTCTCCCTCCCTTCCTGTTACCTCCCTGTCCACCCTGGTTACCATCCCTTCGCTCATCCTGTCCTAAACTTCAGCCACCCCTATCCACCACCTGATTGTCTGTGTCTGCTGGGTTTCTGTGTTATATTAGCAGCCAGGATTACCCACCCACTCACCATTCCATCCAGACCACCCTTCTTCCCACTTTCCCTCAGAGCAGCCAAGACTTGCAGAGCTCCCAGCCTCCACCCTCCAGGCCACACCCTCACCCCACCTTGCTGCAGGCCAGATGAAGAGCTGTGTTCTTGTTGACATCGTGCAACGTCAAATCCGCACCAGCTCTCTGAAGCAGGATCTCTGTAAAATACACAGAAGGGTTTGATTAAAATCAAGGCCTGTGTCTACATCATATTTCACATCATCCAGACCCCAACCCACCCACAAATACTGCTCTGTGGCCAACTCACTGAACACACCATCCACATAGCAGTCTGTGAGTAAAGGTGTCCTTGCAGGAATCTCATCTATGATGTTTAAATGGAGCTCCCACAGATGTGTTTCCCACCGTTGACTGCTTGGGTATGACTACTGACCATTGAACAGGATTTTTTGCTCCTCTTTGCGCCTTGAGGTACATCAGGCGGTAATTTTGCCATTTCTTTAGCATTTATCTTTTTTTGAGGCTGGTTGCTAGCTCAACGCTCAACCCAGCATGGATGGAAAGTGTGCGAGGAGCCGGCTGGATTCAAACCTGGGACCAGTTGGCTCGAAGTGTGGTGCAGATGCCACTACAACACCAGCCGGCTATTGAACAGGACTAGCCTTTTAAATCCCTGTCAGGAGTTGGGGATCCTGTAGTAGTGATTCACCACGTGACATCCATTAGTTTCTCCCCACTGTTTACAGGTCAGGAGTGTGATGGATTACCCTTCCACTGTCATACAGGTAAAAACAGTTTGATACAGTAGACTATCAAGCTCTGTGACGAATATTATGAAGACACGGCTGTCGAGACAGGCACTTAAGAATACTGATGCTACTGGATAATGATATGCCAGCCACAGAACTCAGCAATAGTGGTGCAGGATTAGAACCCTTCCATATTAAGAAAGGAGTCAAATAGGAGTGTATTGTTGCAATCACCCCATTTATAATCTTTACTGTTGGCATACTTTACCTCACTGTCCAAGTACAGTCTCAGTGTATCACAACCCTGTATAGAATGGACAACAGGCTTTTTAACCGCATTGGTTCAAGGTCAGCACCCTTATGGAACTTCATCAGGTACACTCTGAAGAAGACCTCCAATATACCTTGAATGCCTTCACCAAGGGATACAGGGGCCTGGGTCTTGTTTTGAATATCATATCGCAGGTCCTACATCAGCCACTGTGCAGCAGACCATACTATACAACTGCAAGATAAGCTCCTAACTCCTGCGCTCAATAAAAGGCTGAAGAAGGCCAGTGTGTCAAATCACCATCCTGTCTATCTGTGACACAATTCTCAGGGAATCTTCTCGTGGTACCCCGAGGTTCCTCTGTTCTACTACACTACCCAGAGTCCCACTTTTCACTGTGAAACATAGAAAACCTACAGCACAATACAGGCCCTTTGGCCCACAATGCTGTGCCAAACATGTACTTATTTTTGAAATTACCTAGGGTTACCCATAGCCATCTATTTTTTCTAAGCTCCATGTACCTATCCAAAAGTCTCTTAAAAGACCTCATCGTATCCGCTTCCACCACCATTGCCAGCAGCCCATTCCACGCACTCACCACTCTGAGTGAAAAACTTACCCCTGACATCCCCTCTGTACCTACTCCCCAACACCTTAAACCTGTGTCCACTTGTGGCAACCATTTCAGCCCTGGGAGAAAACCTCTGACTATACACACAATCAATGCCTCTCATTATCTTGTACACCTCTATCAGGTCACCTCTCATCCTCCTTCGCTCCAAGGAGAAAAGGCCGAGTTCACTCAACCTATTCTCATAAGGCATTCTCCCCAATCCAGGCAACATCCTTGTAAATCTCCTCTGCACCCTTTTCTATGGTTTCCACATCCTGTAGTGAGGTGACCAGAACTGAGCACAGTGCTCCAAGTAGGGTCTGACCAGGGTCCTTTATAGCTGCAACATTGCCTCTCGGCTCCTAAATTCAATTCCATGATTGATGAAGGCCAATACACACCGTATGCCTTCTTAACCACAGAGTCAACCTGCGCAGCTGCTTTGAGCGTCCTATGGACTGGGACCCCAAGATCCCTCTGATTCTCCACACTGCCAAGAGTCTTACCATTAATAGTATATTTTGCCATCATATTTGACCTACCAAAATGAACCACTTCACACTTATCTGGGTTGAACGCCATCTGCCACTTCAGCTCACTTTTGCATCCTATCAATGTCCAGCTGTAATCCCTGACAGCTTCCACACTTTCCACAACACCTCCAACCTTTGTGTCGTCAGCAAACTTACTGACCCATCCCTACACTTCATCCAGGTCGTTTATAAAAATCACGAAGAGTAAGGGTCCCAGAACAGATCCCTGAGGCACTCCACTGGTGACTGACCTCCATGCAGAATATGACCTGTCTACAACCACACTTTGCCTTCTGTGGACAAGCCAGTTCTGGATCCACAAAGCAATGTCCCCTTGGATTCTATGCCTCCTTACTTTCTCAATAAGCCTTCGATGGGGTGCCTTATCAAATGCCTTGCTGAAATCCATATACGCTACATCTATTGCTCTTCCTTCATCAATGTGTTTAGTCACATCCTCAAAAAAATTAAATCAGGCTAGTAAGGCATAACCTGCCCTTGACAAAGCCATGCTGACTATTCCTAATCATATTATGCCTCTCCAAATGTTCATAAATCCTTCCTCTTAGGATCTTCTCCATCAACATACCAACCACTGAAGACTCACTGGTCAATAATTTCCTGGGCTATCTCTATTCCCTTTCTTGAATAAAGGAACAACATCCGCAACCCTCCAATCCTTCGGAACCTCTCCCGTCCCCATTGACGATGCAAAGATCATCGCCAGAGGCTCAGCAATCTCCTCCCTTGCCTCCCACAGTAGCCAGGAGGTACATTTCATCTGGTCCTGGAGACTTAGAACTTGATGCTTTCTAAAAGCTTCAGCACATCCTCTTCCTTAATATCTACGTGCTCAAGCTTTTCAGTCTGCTGCAAGTCATCACTACAATCACCAAGATCCTTTTTCATAGTGAATACTGAAGTATTCATTAAGTACCTCTGTTATTTCCTCTTGTTCCATACACACTTTTCCACTGTCACAGTTGATTGGTCCTATTCTCTCACATCTTATCCTCTTGCTCTTCACATACTTGTAGAATGCCTTGGGGTTTTCCTTAATCCTGCCCGCCAAGCCCTTCTGGCTCTCCTAATTTCATTCTTCAGCTCCTTCCTTTTAGCCTTATAATCTTCTCGACCTCTAACATTACCTAGCTCTCTGAACCTTTTGTAAGCTTTTCTTTTCTTCTTGACTATATTTATTACAGCCTTTGTACACCATGATTCCTGTACCCTACCATAACTTCCCTGTCTCATTGGAACATACCTATGCAGAACTCCACACAAATATCCATTAGTTTCTCCCCACTGTTTACAGGTCAGGAGTGTGATGGAACACTCCCCACTTGCCCGGGTGGAGTTAGTCCATACACTCCACATCCACCACATTACCTCTCCACTGTCTACAGGTCGGGAGTGTGATGGGACACTCCCCACTTGCCTGGGTGGAGTTAGTCCATACACTCCACATCCACCACATTACCTCTCCACCGTCTACAGGTCAGGAGTGTGATGGAACACTCCCCACTTGCCTGGGTGGAGTTAGTCCATGTACTCCACATCCACCACATTACCTCTCCGTCTACAGGTCAGGACTGTGATGGAACACTCCCCACTTGCCCGGGTGGAGTTAGTCCATACACTCCACATCCACCACATTACCTCTCCACTGTCTACAGGTCGGGAGTGTGATGGGACACTCCCCACTTGCCTGGGTGGAGTAAGTCCATGTAATCCACATTCACTATGTGTTGGGAAGAAGCCAAGAACCCATCCACATATGCTCTCCACTGACATTCCCACGTCTCCGATACCCTCTGTGACACTACCTCCCCACCTTTAATGGAGACCCTGACTTCTCCACCCACACACACATCCCGTTCCCACCTTCACCTGTACACTAGTCACACCCTATCCCGACCCTCACTCTACTGTACCCCATTCCAACACAACCCGTCCTCACTCTCAAACTGCCCTACAATCAATCCTCATCCTAACCCATTCTGATCCACCTCTACACATCCTTCCCACCCCCACACCCCACCACATTCCCACCCACCCATCTCATTTCCATCTTCCCCCTCCCTGTCCCATCCACTACCCCAACACCCTGCTCCCACCCTACCCACCTACAATCTTGCAGTGACCATTCTGGGCTGCGAACATCAGTGGCGTGCGCCCGGCCTGATCAACAGCGTTCACCTGGGCCCCATGGCTGAGCAGCAGCAGCAGGCAGTGCAACCGGTTGGAGAAGGCGGCCGCGTGCAGAGGGGTTCTGTGGAGGGACAGAGAGTTGGTGGATAGTGTTGGCTCATGATACTTGCACACCATCTTATTTGCTCCGCATAGCACTCTCCCGCCACCCACCCCTCCCCTCTCACCGCTTAGCACTCCTTCTTCATTGCCCTTGCAGGTGCTCCCCCCAGAGAACCATCATCTTTGCTCACCTTCCTTTGGCATCTTGGCTGTTCACAATCTTGGCACCCAGAACGTCAATCAGTATCTCAGCAGTCCTGTCGTGTCCATTAATTCTGGAAGAGGGGAGGAGGAGATAGTGAGAGGGGAGAGAGTGGGGGTGGGGACGAACTCAGAGACGGAACCTGACTCCCCAGGGGTCGCCCTTCCTGACAGCTCGCTGAGAAAGCTGGGAGTCACAAACACATAGGGCCCTCAATTTTGGAGAGTGGGACAAGCATGCAGGGTGGCAGGGAGCGGAGTCTGCTAGTTATTCCCACCCAGGTCCCAGTGTAGTATTGGGCACTGTTTCAGTCCCCGTATTTATGTGGGCAATAGAGGCAGGCAGAGGAGATTCACCAGGCTGAACCTTGGTACGAGAATTCACCAGTGGCTAAGAAATCAAGATGGAGACACAGACTGCAAATGCTGGGTCTTGGCTTGAAGTGTCCATTTCCCTCCGTGATGCTGCCTGACCTGCTAAGTTCCTCCAGCTTTTACCTATATTCCTTTGGAGTGCAGAGGAAAGAGGGGTAACCTGACTCAAAACATCTCAGACCCTGAGGGTCAGGACAGGGGAATGAGGAGATGTTTTCACCAGATGAAGAGTCTCTAATGAGGGGACACAGTGTGAAGTAACTACCCCCAACCCTGTAACTGAGTTGAAGGACTTTTCTCAGAGGGAGGGGAATCTCTGGAATTCCCACGACAACCCCAAGCCCTGTAAGTGGTGGAGAAGATTAAAGGCAAGGGAGATAAATGTTTAGTGATCAGAGGAACTGTGGGCTGTGAGAAAGTGGGATGTAAGAGGCAATGGGGGTATCAACCATTATCATATTGTATGTTGTGACAGGAGAGAGGGGACCAAGTGGCTGTTCTCTGCTTCTTGACGTACTCCCACAGCGCTGATGGAATAACGTGCAGCTGAGAGACAAAAATCGATTCTCCCCAATGGAAAGGATGAGCTGGCTGGAATGAGGTCTGGATGATGACTGGGAGTGCCCGTTCCAGAACAAACATGGATACTGACGGGACAGCCCCAGGCACCAGGAATCACATGAACTGGGACTGAGTACTTACACAGCACAGTGCAACACAGTGAAAGGCTCTCCCCCGAGGTTAGACAGCATTTCGTGTTCAAGTAGTACTTCCAAGCAGTCTTCATGACCTGTAGCGCAGGGCAGGATGGGGAAAGAAAGTGATTCGACCGGTGAAAGGGTGGGTAACCACAGTAATCTGCCGGGGGGGAGGGGAGAAGGGTAACAGGGAGGTGGGGGGAGAAGGGTAAGAGGAAGGATAGGAGGGAGAGGAAGAAGACCCACCTTTGTAACAGGCCCAGTGCAGAGGTGTGTAACCGCTGTAATCCTGCAAGGAATCTAACGGATCTGTGGAGAGGGCTGCCTGCAGCAAAGCCTCCAGGATAGCGGGGTGGCCAGAGGCAGCAGCCAAGTGCAAAGGTGTTCGTCCCCTTACGTCCCGGCAGAGGGCGAAGGCCTGGTGGTCGAGGAGAGCTGCCACTGCCTCCTCACATCCCTGCACTGCCTGAGAGGGAAATACAGTGTCAGAGGGGAAGAGCAGTGATGGTGAGGAGGGGATCCAGGGAATGAAAGGTTTAGAGGGAGGAGGGAGAGTTCCAGGGGAGTGAGATCAGTCTGCGCAGGTAGGGTGTCCTGGAGGGAAGAGTACTGAGGGTCCTGGGAGGGTGGGGACAAGGCAGGGGCAGTCTCTGAGAGGAAGCACTGAAGCCGGGTATGGGGTCCCAAGGGTGTGAAGGGAGTGTCAGGGATCTTGGGTAGGGAGCACCAAGGATGGGCGTTCCAGAGCCAGATACTCCGACATTCTGTGTGATTCCAGAACGCTGGAGGAACTCGAGCAGGTTGGGCTGCATCTTTGGATGGAGGTAAACAGTCGACGTCTCTGGTGGAGTCCTCCCCTCCACTGCTTTCACAAGGGACATCACCCCTGTCCATAAATCCCACCAGTCTACATCTTGCTGAATCCTAGGATTGGTAGGGGCGCAGGGAGGGAGGAAGGCTGTCAACGGATTCAGCAGGATACAAATTGGTGGGATTTATGGGCAGGGAGATGGCAAGTGTGAGATGTTGCACTTTGTGAAGTCAAACATTGAGGTAATGTACAAAGTAATGGTGGGGGGGTGGCGAAGGTACGCAGGGGACAACGGAGTGTATACAAGAGACAGCGAGAGGGAGTCAGGGAGCATACACGGGGACAGCATGTGCGGGTGGGGAGCATATGTAGGGGACTGGTGGGGTGGCAAGTGTACACTGGGTCAGTGGGGGGTGTGCACACATATAACTCCATCACCCCCCACCCACATTCCTCCTATCCTTATCCCACCAAACATGGAGCACAGAAGGACTTTCTCCCTCACTCACCCCTCGGTGAAGCGCTGTCCGCCCTCGTTTATCAGCAGTGTCGGTCGATGCTCCCTTTTCCAGCAGCAGGTGGATGCATTCTACGTGACTGTTCGTCACGGCCAGCATGACAGATGTCCTGTGGGGAAAGGTGCGGGGGATTGAGAAGGTGAAATACCAGAGGAGGAAGAGTGCGTGCAACTGCTGCAGAGAGAAAGGGAAATACTTGGGGAGGGAACAAGAGAGTGACAGAGTGGGATCTGGCAGAGCAGGAGCCATTAAAAACAACATTTTGTGGGGAGAGATGAGGCTTTGGAAGGAAGAGGTAGAGGCTTTGGTGAGTAGCAGGTAAGAACAGGTGAGGCTTTTTCATTATATATAGTATTAAGTTTTATATAACAAAGATACCAAATCAAAACAAATTAAATACAGTAATAATACAGGCTCAGGTGATGTGTTGCGTCTGCATGATGTGGGAGCTGGTGGACCCCACTGTAGTTCCTGGTGACCACGTCCACAGCAAGTGTCAACTGCTCGAGGACTAAGGCTCAAATTTGAAAATCTAGAATCTGAGCTTCAAACATTGTGATGCATCAGAGAGGGTTAGAGTTACCTGGACACTGTATTTCAGACAGCAGTCACACCAAGTAGATTAAATATTTCACATTCAGTCTATGGCCAGGGATAAGAGGCTGTGACAGCCAGTGAGGTAGGTCAGGGCAGCCCAGAGGTAGTGCTGGCAGCCCTGAGCTTGCCCAACAGGTCTGCGATTATTGCTCTTTGTGAGGATGAGAGTAGGGGCTGTAGGAAGAACATGGTTCAGGGAGCCGTATGGGGGTGGGGGGAAGAGAAGATAAATATTGTTGTGACTGGGGATATTATTGTCATAGAACAGAGACAATTCTCGGTCACAAGGATCCAGAGTCATGAAAACTGTGCCCGGGTTCAGCAAATCTCATATGACCTACAGAGGATTGGTTGGTGGTAGGAGAGCAGTGTAGGAGGAGGGCACGAGAGGGAAGGCTGGAAAAACTGGGCAGGGTGCAAGAGTAGTGGGGAAGGGAGTGAAATCCAGGGAGGGTACAGTGGGTGGGGCAGAGTAGAGGGCAAAGGAGAGTGGGAAGTTTGTGTGAATGTTGGGGGAGTGAGGCATTCAATTTCCTGTTCCAAAACTGGACTGAGAACATGTCAGGAAAGCGTTTGTGCAGTACCGAGAACGTGTCCGGGAGAGGTTTGTACAGCACACTTACTGTCCGTGAGCATCCATCGTGTCCAATACGTCAGTATCCTCAGTGCTATCAATTAACACATGCAGACAGTCTGTGTGACCACTTGCCGCTGTCCAACATTGGGAGAGAGGGAAGGCAGGATCAGCCGACTACACGAGTACATTATACACATATATACACATTATACATCATAATCTGACCACATTATACACAGCACCAACAAGCCGATTTCAAGGACTGTGCCTGATTCCAGCAGGTGCACTCAATGACAGGGGCTGTTCAGAGCAATAGCACCCAGGGCAAGAGTCTGGGATATTAGACCAGGTGTGGGGAGTGGTTGACACAGACTGCACAAGCCACTCTCATCCTCATCCCCTCCCCATCCTACCACCCCCCACCGCTCACCATGCCTACACTCCCCTTCACCTCATGCCCAGTCCCCTTGCTGACTCCACCACCTGACTTCCCTCACCAGCCCCTTACCCTTCTCCTTCTACCCCCCTCCACCATCAGTCCATCCCTGCTCGTCCGCTCATACCCCCCAAACTTTCACCACCAACCCTAGCCATTCCCTTACCCTCAACCCAATCCTCCCTTAATCTCACACCCTCCCTTCCTTACCATCCCCTACACCTCACCCCACAAACTCTCACCCATCCCTGCAACCTCACCCCACAAACTCTCACCCTTCCCTGCAACCTCACCCCATAAACTCCCACCCTCTGCCACACTTATGCCAGCCCTGGCTCACCTGCAGCATGCAGCGGTGTCCCTTTGGTGAGCCTTTCGGGTACCAGGATAGACGCCCCATGTCGGGTCAAGATTTCCACGCATTCTGTGTGGCCCCGCTTGGCGGCCACATACAAAGGTGTGCGTCCATCGCAGTCCCTCACATCTGGGGTCCCCAGCACCTCCACCAGAACACCCAGTGCCACATGGTGCCCGCTGTATGCCTGGGTTAAGCAGAGGTGACTGGGTCAGCAAGGGTCACAACCCTGGGGCTAGAGGTTACTGGGTCAGCAAGGAATCACACCCAACAGGACCAGGTGAGTCAATGGTTTAGGGAAGGGCAGGGACAGAAGGGAGTGAAGTGCAGAGGAGGGAGAGGGAGGAGTTTGAAAGGAGTGAAATGCAGGGAAAGGAGAGAGAGAGAGAGTGAAGCACAGAGGGTACAAAATGAAAGAAGAAACACCAGAGGGAGAGAGGGAGATACCATAGAAGGATACGATCCCAGTGTGGCAAGTGCAGGATTATAGATTCTCAACATAACCCTCTACTTTCCTTGACCCTGGTTACACCCTCTCCTCTCCATCATCCACCCTACCCAGCTCTCCACCCATAAATCACTCACTCAAGGGATTTGCTGGGTTACTTACGGCCAAGTGCAGAGGGCTCACAGAGAAGTCACCTTCCCCTTCATTCAAGCAATCCATGGCTGTCTCCATAATCTGAGGAAGGAAAAGTTAGGCAGATAACCAGAAGGGACACGCAAGACTGCAGATGCTGGAATCTGGTCAATATACAACCTGCTGGTGGGACTCATCAGGTCAAGCAGCATGAAGGGGGGAGTCGGGCAAAGAGGAGGAATTGAAATACGTTTCAGTTCTGCTGGGATTCTACCCAAACTGTCGACCAGATGCTGCTTGACCCAGAGTTCTTCCAGCAGATTGTGCATTAAAGGCAAAAATTTAGTTTGGTGCTTAGAGTTGCCAGAACAAGAGAGAGGAAGGAAGGCACTCAGAAAAGGTAAAGGGAGGGGGGAGAGAAAAAGAAAATGAGGGAGTTGGACTGTCACAACCCCCACTCCAGTTACCACTTCCTTCACCTGCCTTATCTGCACCCTGGCCTCTTCTTTCATCAACTGCTTCACCATCCTCTCTACACACCTTGGCTCCCTCCTTCTGAGACCATGACAGACAGGCAGGCAAGTGTAGGAGCAGGCCACTTGGCCTATCAGTTTCCTTCCAACACTACCTGATAGGTTATAGAATTATGAGAGGCATAAACAGAGTAGACAGCTGGTATCTTTCTCCCGTAGCGCTGAAACTAGATACTAGATCTGATAGTAGAGGGCATGCATTTAAGGTGGGGAGGGGTAAGTTCAAAGGAGATGTGAGGGGCAAGTGTTTTTTTTTTATAAAAAAAAAGTGGTGGGCACCTGAATGTGCTGCCAGGGATGGTGATGGAGGTAGATACAATGGGGATGTTTAAGAGGCTCTTAGATATGCATACAGATGAAGAATCATTGAGGCAGAAGAAATTAGTGCAATTAGGCATCACTAGCTTAATTAGTTCAACATTACACTGTGGATCAAAGGGCCACTAATCTATTGATTTGCCTGTGTCATTACATTCAGGGAACCTTGCACCTCGTTTAGACTGAAGGGATTAATTTGGTTAGTCTAATTAGTTTGGTACAACACCATGGGCTGAAGGGCCTTTTCCTACACCATACTGTTCCATGTTGGAATCAATAAGACACTGTTCCTCAGCACTACTATCAACAGTCAGCCTATTCAAATCCAGCAATCTATCAATCTCTGTCTTCATAATGAATTGAACACTGTGGTCGATACGATTCATCCCCCAACTCCCTGCCCCTTATTCCAAGACCATGACCTCTGGTTCTAAACTCTCCAATCAGGAAAAAAATACCCTCACCCCACTCTTCATGTTGAGTCCCCACCCTCTGCCAGACATCTTGATGACATCTCCTCTCATTCCTCTGAACCCTACAGGACCAGATCTGCCCAATCTCTCCCAACATCCCAGGTTTTTTCAGGTTAGAGAGAAGCAGAAAAGGAATACTGACCAGTTCCAGGCCTTGCTTGCTCCCATGGGAGGCAGCGTAGTGTATTGCACTGTAACCTTGTTTGTCTGGTATGGAAGGATCTGCTCCATGGTCCAGCAAATACTCCATACAGCTGTGGGAGTGCAGAGATCGGTGTTAGCAGTCAATGTAATCAGTCTCATCAAAACACACATCCTGTTCTGTCATACTGTCTACACTTTTACATGTGGGGGTCTATCGATGTACAAGCACTGTCCCATCTGAAGTGGTCTGCCAATTTATAAACTTCCTGTCCCAGCGGAGGGGTCTGTCAATTTATAAGCTCCCCGTCTTATCTCACTAGCCCACCGGAGGAGTCTGTCGATCTATAAACTCCCCATCCCACCTCACTAGCCCACTGGAGGGGTCTGTCGATTTATAAACTCCCCGTTCCAACTCTCTGTCCCACTGGAGGGGTCTGTCGATTTATAAACTCCCCATTCCAACTCTCTGTCCCACTGGAGGGGTCTGTCGATTTATCAACTCCCCATCCCACCTCACTGCCCCACTGGAGGGGTCTGTCGATTTATAAACGCCCCATCCCACCAGAGGGGTCTGTCGATTTATAAACTCCCCATCCCATCTTACTGCGTGTGGCTGCCTCTAGCCAAAACTATACTTACAAAAAGGCCTCCTTCTCTCCTGTCTCCTGCAGTTCCTCCTCATTGTGTGTGGTGTGGTCACTCCTGGAAGGTGGAATGGGTCACATATGAAGTCTACTCAGTAAACCCTGTGAGGGGCAGCACAGTGGTGCAGAGGGTAGACCCAGGCTCAATTTCAAATCCAATGTTCAGTGTGTGTCTGGACATGCATGTGACTGTCCTCATCTTTATGCCCATGTCCGTGCATGGCAGCTGGACGCTCTCCCTGTGACCAAGGGTGCTCTGGTTTCCTTTCACATGGCAATGACATCAGGGTCTGTAGGTTAATCGGTTGCACTGTGTCGGTGAGGGGTAGAATCTGTGGGAACATGGGGGGCGTGGGGGTGGGAGGAGTGAAATGGGTTCAGGGTAGGTGATGGTCAGCACCTACTCAATGGGCCAAAGGACCAGCTTCTCTGCTGCATCTGATTCCACTGTCTCTTGGTTAAATGGCAGGGAGGGAGGTTTAAGAGGGATTGAAGTGTGCCATACTGCAACACCCACACACCAAATCACCCACCAACCTGACGTCTCTGGGGTGTGGGTGGCAGCTGGGCACAACACCCCTTGGTGGATTGAATCAGGTTGGTATCTACCCAGTCCAAACTCACTACCCACAGCAGCGGAGCAAAGCTACTCAGCCCCTCCACCAGACACTAGCCATTCTGATCCCAGCCTCAGCTCCTACCCGTTCCAATAACCCAACACTGCCAGCAGATAAGAGCAAGGTGTTGCTTTTTGGGAAGACACATCAGGGCAGAATTTCCAGAGTGATCGGCAGAGCCCTGGGGAATGTTGTAAAACAGAGAGACTTGCAGGCAGTGAATTACAGGTACGTGGTTCACTGAATGTGGAGTCATAAGCAGACAGGATGGCAAAGGCGGCATTTTATCAGTCAGGTTACTGAGTACAGAAGTGGGGATGTTATATTACAGTTTGACAAGACACTAAGGAGGCCACACTTGTGTTCAGTTTTGAGTTGAAACAAATGCAGAGAAGATTTACAAGGACTTGAAAGACTGAGTTATGAAGATTGAGCAACATAGGACTTTATTCATTAGAGTGTAGGAAAATGAAGGGTGACCTTATAGAGGTGTATAAAATCATGAGGGCACAGGTTTAAGGTAAGATGGGAGAGCCAATAGGAACTTGAGGGGCAACTTCTTTACCCAGAGGGTGGTCCATATATAGAAAGAGCTGCCAGAGAAAGTGGTTGAGGCAAGTACATTAACATATAAAGGGACTTTGACAAGTACATGGATAGGAAAGGTTTGGAGGGTTATGAGCCAAGCATAGGCAAATGGGACTGGCTTAGTTGGGAATATTGGTCAGCATGGACCAACTGGGCTGAAGGATCCGTTTCTGTACTGACCAATCTGTCTAGGCCTTCAGCATAAGAAAATATTAGGCTATTTGGTCCTTCAGGCCTGCCCCACCATTTTCCAAGACTGTGGCTGACCCATCTCAGCCCTTAACTCCCCCTCTATGCCAGTACTCACAGCTCTCAATTCCCTATCTCACAGGGATCTATATCCCAAATCTGTCAACGCTTCCAATAATTCAGCCTCCAGCAGAATTCCAGGAGACCAGCAGCCTCTCAGACAAAGAATTTCTTGTCTCCACACCACCAATTTGCAACTGTGTCCCCCTCAGTGGGAAACACTTTCTCACCACCCAATGCAGTCCAGGGCCCCACCTCAGGATCTGATGTTCCAAGCAGATTGCCTTTCAATCCCCCAATGGACACAGGTCCCAATCTGGTCAACCCTTCTCCCTGGGAAGAGCCCTTCACTTCCAGCATCCCACACCCTCTGACAATCCCTTTAGAAAGAAGGCAACTGGGACTAGGGGCAATGCTCCCAGCATGAGCTCAACTTTTCAGGAAGACCACCTGACCATTGTCACTTAGAACCCACCCTGGGGTGAATGTCATAGGCAGGTTCCCTCAGTTCCTACCCAGGGGTGTCGTACCTTCTGTATGCCTCAGAAGCAGCCACGTAGTGCAATGGAGTGCAGCCCCTGACGTCCGAGACTCCAACACTGGCCCCCGCTGTGATCAAGGTCGCCGTACATTGATAGCTGCCATTGGCAGATGCATAGTGCAAAGGAGTTCTGTGGGGGGGGGGGGGGGGAGAGAGAGAGAAGAGGAGGAGGAAAAGAGGGGAGATTAGATACCATGTCAGACCACACCACGGGTGGGGGGGGGGGGGCGGGGAATTGAAGGCACTAGTGCAAAGTCATCTCACCCCTGTGAATCCCCCAACCCCACTTCAAGATTTTGTCCAAATCCCAGTGTATGGGACATCCCACCAACAACCAGTGCTGGCAGCACCTGGCCAAACCCCCAAGCCTGAGACTCTAGGCCACACTAATCCCAAGATGGACTTCCACTCTGAAACTCAACCCAACACCGTGATCTTTAGATCCTCATTCCAATACACAAAGAAACCCCCCAAAAATTGAACCCCAAGATGATTCTCCATTCTGATACTCAACCTCCCCCATGAAACTAAACCCCATACCGATCCTAAGTTGGAACTCAACCCCGTCCCAAAAACTGAACCCAACGCATGATCCCGCTCTGAAACTCAACCCCACCTCAAAACTGAATCCACCGTGAAATTGAACCTCCCGTGATCCTGGATGGATCCCCACCACACAAACTACATCCAATTCCTAATGTTTCACAAAGCATGGAACACCAGCCACTCCATAAACCATGGGCTAGGGCAACTCCCAGCCACAACACCAACCCCAAAACATCACACCTCACTGAAACATCATTACCACCTCCTCCCGGAAATTAAACACAGATCATAAGACAGACCTACACTGTTAAAGTGAACCCAACCTCAAAACTGAATCGCACATGAAGGAGTGCCAACTCCAATACTCAACCCAACCTCCTAATAGCCAATCCTTTGATCCTAACAGGGATAGCAAAACTGTCACCCCAAGATATACCTTACTCAAAACCCAGTCCCCTGTAATCCCATGGTGGATGAGAAACAAACCACCTTCCTACGTTGAACATCGCTTCCCCGGAGGAACCCCATGAGACACCAACCACCACCTAGCCGCACCCCCCAACACAAAGCCCCAATATGTGCACAACCATGCATACCTCCCAACAAAACTGCCCTCAGTGAAACAAATCCCAATGGGGCTATAGCACAGTGTCCACAACAGAACCTGCCCTGTGGGCTCACCTTCCAAACTTGTCCTCCCTTGTGAAATCAGCACCACTGCTGAGCAGCAAGTTTAGACATTCAACATTCCTGCAAGGAAGAACAGGGTAGTGAGGGAGCAGGAATGGGAGGGAAAAAAAGAAAGCAATGGTGGCAGGGGGAGGGCAATGATGGGCATTAGAGGGATGCGGAGCCAGCAGAGGCCGGGGAAGGGTACGGCAGGGAGGAGAATGGGCCCTCGGAGGCCTGGGATGGAGGGGGCCCTCAGAAGCCAGGAACTAGGGGTGCGGGGTGGCGGGTATGGAATCCTCGGAGGCCCCTGAGAAGTGGAGAGGCAAGAGGACCTAGTAACTACTAAGGTGCTGCTGGTGTTGGGAGGTGTAGTGAAAGGGGAAGGTTTACCCAGCCAGAGCAAGTAGAGAGAGTGTGACTCACCCCCCTGAAGCAGCAGCATGGAGGCAGGTCCTGCCGAGGTCATCTGGTGTGTTAATGTCGAAGCCAGCAGACAGAATATGCTCGTTACTGAATGACGAGACGATGCTGTATGTCTGGCCTGGGGGGTGGGGGGGGGGTGTTCACACAGAGGAGAGGTGTCAGGCGGAGGAACTCACAGCAAGGTTGCAGTCAATAACAGGTAACCTCCTCCCACTAGGCATCGCCTGCACCCTCTCTAAAGATCTCCTGACTGTTTGGGGAACAATCTGTCCCTACCACAGAGTAGCACTCCCTCCTCCACACCCCTCCCACAGCACGGTGCTCCCTCCTCACCGTCCCTCCCACAGCACCGCGTTCCCTCCTCACCACCCCTCCCACAGCGTGATGCCCCCTCCTCACCGCCCCTCCCAGCGTACCACTCTCTCCTTACTGCCCTTCCCTCAGCGCACTGCTCCCTCCCTACCATCTCTCCTACAGTGCGCTACACCCACCTCACTGCCCCTCCCACAGCGTGACTCTCCTTCCTTATCGCCCCTCCTACAGCACTCCCTCAGATAATATCAAGGTTACTTACCTGAGGAGAGCAGCTTGCGACAACAGTCTGAGAACCCGTACAACACGGCCAGGTGCAGGGGGAACATCCCATGGATTCCTCTCCTGAGAACACAATACTATGTTTACATGACACACACACTAACCCAGCCTCTTCTCGATCACAGCCATAGCAGACCCCACCCCTTCGACCATCCTGTCACATCAGACCCAAACCAGACTCCTCCACCAGTGGGAGTTCAGTCCTACCCACCCTCAAACCCACCAATACCTCCCTCAGTGCAAGTGCCTCGTGAGGTTGCACTGCAGTACCTCTCCTTCCCTCCACCAACAGCACAGTGTACACACACCTGGCCGTGTCAGCACCATTCGTCATCAGGGTACTGATCAGTAGCTCGTGGCCGTACCTAGCAGCAACATGTAAAGGAGTGTTCCCATACTTATCCGCGCAGTCGATCTCTCCGCCTGAGGGAGAAAGGGAACCATCATAAAATATCCTCCATACAGCAGCCCTCAGAGACCCACACCAACCAGGAGTACAGGCTCAGACACAGGGATTTCCCACACACTGAACTCCAATAATGGACACACTGAGATTGGACACAGGGACCTTCCACACACTGAACCCCAGTAATGTACAAACTAGTTTCAAACACAGGGTCCTCCACACACACAACCCCAATAATGGACACACTGATCTCAGACACAGGGATTTCCCACACATTGAACCCCAATAGGAGAATTGGGCTCAGACACAGGGTCCCACATACACATTTAACTCCAATAATGGGGAAACTGGGATCAGTCACAGGGATTTCCCCCACACGCTGAACCCCAATAATGTACACACAGGGTCCCCTGCACACATAACCCCAGTAAGTATTGGGGGGGGGGGGGTCCACCGGCTGAGGTGTAGAAGGACATGGTCCTAATGTGGGTGAATGGGATTGGTGAACTGGGTCACCACGCATGTGTTGGGCCAAAGGACCTACTTGCATCACTCATGTCTCTGATCCCATAGATGTAGTTGTAGACTGTACCGTATAGCCTACAGTATAATAAGGGACTACAGTTGGCCCTCCTTAACTGCTCAAGTCCCTTATTCAACCTGCCTCAATGCGGTGGACCTTTGGACCCGGAGGAACCCCAGACCTTATTTAACTTGTCTCAGTGCAGTGGACATCAGGACCCGGCGGCGGAACTCTGAATCCGCACTGTTTCTGTTCACGAAAATAATCATGATCACGATTGAAAATAAAGTGGAAATAATAAAGCGATCGGAAAGAGGTAAAAAGCCATCAGTCATTGGAAAAGCGTTGGGCTACATCAGTTAACGATCAGAACAACTTTAAAGGATAAAGTGAGAAAGGCCGTGCCCCGATGAAAGCTACAATTATTATTAAGCAACACAGTGGTTTAATTATTGGGTTTTGGAGTTTTGAGTTTTTGATCCTCCACATCAACCCGGCACAAATGGAGAGCGCACTCGATAGCAGTCTGTCACTGGACCGAACTCGGGAACTTCTGTTCCCAAGCCTGGCACTGAAACATACATTCTTAAGCATTTTATATGCATAGTAAAGTAAAATATATACTATATACTAAGACAAACATTTGACTAACTGACGCTAAATAATACCAGATGTACCTGTTCTGACTTACTTAGTAAGAGAACTTCCGATTTTTTTCAATCCCGATCCATGATAACCTACACACATCCTCCCATATACTTTAAATCATCTCTAGATTACTTATAATACCTAATACAATGTAAATGCTAAGTAAAATAGTTGTTATACTGCATTGTTTAGGGAACAATGACAAGAAAAAAAAAGTCTGTACATGCTCGAACAACAAGTGCTGGAAGAGCACTTCCAGGTTTTCTCGATTCGCGTTTGGTTGAATTCGTGGATGCGGAACTCGCAGATAAGGAGGGCCGACTGTACTTTGTTTTAGTAACACATCGTTGAATGCACTATTAGGCGCATATTGAACATGCATTATTAGGCGCGTATTGATCTGTACTTGTGTGTTAAAGTTCAGATTCTGCCAGTAAAAAACCATGAAACTTAGCGCCCATCTCCAGCATTTTTATTAATAGCCTCATTGTGTAGCCAGGCCACATACACAACAAATTAGCGATGAGGTTAATGAACCTACATTGTATCGGAACGCAGTGTTTTAATTGATAATGATGCTCAGAGGAAGAGTGCAAGTAACGGGAGAAGGAGGCAGAGCAAGGCCACGAGTCTGAAAGGAACTGGGAGCACAGGCGGGGTCAGGAACGCTGGGAGACCAAAAGACACAGTTGGAGCCGCAGCACGTCCAGCTGAGACCACAGCCGGCGCTGACCCCCAGGGGCTAAGGGTCTGCTTGCCCCAGAAGGGAGATAAAAAGGAGTGACACACACACATCTAGACAGAGTGCACTCATGGCACTAGCAAAAAGGACACACAAGTCAAAAAGAAAACAGGGCTAAATTAACATAACAAAGATGGCGATGATTGGAACCATTACAGTATTTTGATAGTGGCATTGAAGACTGGGCAATTTACACTGAGAGAGTGAAGTTATATTGTGAGGCTAATGGTGTTTATGATGAAAAGAAAGCCAAAGTCTTACTCAGTATTAGTAGGAGCAAAAACATACGGGCTGCTATGGAGCTTGTTAACCCCCGAAAAAGCAGTTGACAAAACGTTCAAGCAAATAGTAGACACTCTTCAACAGCATTTAAATCCGAAGCCACTGGTCATTGCTGAAAGATTTAAATTTCACAAAGCGAATCAGAGCAAAAATGAAAGCTGAATATTGCACTGAATTGCGCAAATTATCAAAACATTGTCAATTTGGAGCTGGTCTATCAGACGCATTGAGGGACAGGTTAGTGTGTGGCATACACTGTGAAACCACACTGAAGAAGCTCCCATGTGAAAAAGACCCTACATTAGAGAAGGCACTGAACATTGCAGTATCAATGGAAACAGCAGCACGGGGTGCTTCAGAGATATAACAAAAATCTTGAACATACTACAAATAAAACGTCCCTAAGCAGAAATGAAGGAAAGAAATGTTACCATTGTGGGAACATGTCACATGACCTTGATGACTGTTGGTTTAAAGGCAAAGAATGCAGAAACTGTGGCAAACAGGGCCACGCTGGCAGAGTATGCAAAGCGAGTAAACAATGCTACCATTGTGGGAACATGTCACATGACCCTGATGACCTGTTTAAAGACAAGGAATGCAGTTCTGATGAAAACGACTCAGACAAAAGTGAATTGTTTTGTCTGCAACTTCACAACGTGAAAGAGACAGATGATCGAAAATTAATAAGCATCACTCCACGAGCGGCAGGTATGAGCAATGTTCCCTCTAATTTTTAGTAGTCAGTGTGTGCAAGAATCTTATGTTGTGCAATTTTTTTTTCCTGTGGCACAGTTTATGTAGGTTTACAAAGTATTTGACATAATAACACAGAATAACAACAACATACACATTTAAGTCACTCAGTTTTTTTTTCTCTCTCCTGTCTTTGGCATTTACCAATCCTTTGTAAACTCTATATAGACGAATAGAACTTCCATCCAATTGAAAGCTTTTGATTCTCATTAACATATCCGAGTGACATTCACCTAAACGATTTCTCAGCTTGTTTTTGAGTTGATTCATTAGGCTAAAACCTCGCTCAGAGTCCACACTAGACATAAGAAAGGTTTCTCCAATGTCCATCAACTGTGCAAGGTCACAAAACTGTTCATTTTGAAGTACAAGTGCCACCATTTGAGCAAAGTTTGAAATCAGTTTGGATTTAATTTTTTCCTTGCACAGAAAATTTGAAATCATTAAACTATTACAGTATTTTCAGCTAGAAAATGAGCTTTCGGTGCAGCAGTTTCTACTACTTTGTTAAGCCATTCAACTTTAAACAAATTTGCAGTTTTTTTGCGCTTCACACCCTTCGCTTCTTTTGAATTCGACATAATGAACCAATTTTTTTTTTCAATAAAAACTTAGTAAGCTATCTACAGGGTTTGAAACAGATCTTTGTAAACTTTATGATAAAAAACACTGTCCGCCAAAGATGGCTGCCATCATAATGCAGTTGTACAAACCGGAACAGGAAAGGCGAGGTAATGTAAATTAGTGACGGGCGTTGTGGTATTTGAAAAGCCGACTAACTAGTTAACAGAAACATTTAGCTAAAAGATTAATTTCAACAAGTATAATTATTAATTACTACATTATTTTAGCTAACTAACCTTTCGTGCGCACATTAATTTCCTTTGTACGCTGGTTGAAAAATGTGTGCGCACTCACACGCGCAAAGCTTAGAGAGAACATAGGGCGCAAGTCTGAAAATGGAGCTGGACACAGGCTCAGCTTTAACAGTGATCTCTGTACACGACTACAAATTGTTTTCTCACATACCTCTGAAATGAACTAAACTATACAGGACAGAGAGTACGTCCCAAAGGTAAAATTAAAGTGACAGTGACCTACAGAGACAAAACACAGCAGCTGAACCTCCATGGACTGGAAAATGGAGGACCACCGTTGCTGGGATGTGAAAGGCTCAGGAAAATCCAGTTGGATTGGCACACCATCAAGGCACTAGATGTGTCAACAAAGGAGGGCAGGTCGGCGGTGAAGATGTCCTCAGCTCTCCTCTCAACCATTGTTGACTATTACAATGAGGAGGAGGAGCTAGACAGCGTCGATGATGAGGACAAACGCAGTATCCATGGCCGCGACTTGGATGAAGATACAGAGGATGCAAGGGAGATAGATATTGCCAATAGGCAGGATGAAGACGACTACTTGGAAGTAAAAGAGCAGATGTACCAGGAGAAATTGACATCTCTCAAAAGACAGCTACAGCAGTCACAAGAAGGCACTTTGCAGGGTTATCAGAAAAGAATGAAGAAATTAGATCAACAATACAAGGAAGGAATACGAAATGCAGAGCTTTATCTGCAACAGGAGACAGAACAAGTGGAAAGGAATTATATTAAAGAGAAGAAAGCAGCAGTGAAGGAATTTGAAGATAAAAAGATTGAATTAGAAAAAAAGAAAAAGATGATTGAGAATGAGCGGCTAACAATGGAACTCACAGGAGATTCTATGGAGGTAAAGCCAATAATGACTAGGAAACTAAGGAGGAGACCTAATGACCCTATTCCAATATACAGGTTCCCCCTGCTATCCAAAGTTAGAGTGTTCTTGTGAAACCATTTGTAAGCTGAAATGTTGTAAAGTGAAGAAGCAATTACCACTAATTTATATGGGAAAAATTACTGAGCGTTCCCAGACCCAAAAAAAATAACCTACCAAATCATACCAAACAACACATAAAACCTAAAATAACACTAACATATTGTAAAAGCAGGAATGATATGATAAATATAAAGTAGAAATATTGTATTACAGTGTAGTTTCACTTATCAAAATTGGGAAGACAGTGAGCCAAAATTGATTTGGAGGGAAAAAAATCAGCACATACACACATGCGCACACAACCGCCCGCACATGGCTTCACGGTCATGGTAGTCTTTCTCAGGGTAAACACACGTATAAAGCGGGCGTCTTTTTCTCATAAAAGCAAAAATCCTTTGGTTAGCGAAACCAGTTGCTAATGTAGGTCTTTCGTAACAGTGAGCTGTCATAAAGCAAATGTTCAAAAAAACGGGGGCCACCTGTACAGACAAAAGATGAAAACCTGCACCTGCACAGTTAAATTACTTGTTAACAGACGAGCAGATAATGGAAGATCTGCAAGCTCTCAGTAAGATTATATCTCCGAAAAGACCAGCATCTCCATCTTCTCCTGAGCATCTTCCCAGTACTCCTGCTGAATCACCAGCACAAAGATGTGAAACACAAACAGAAGTTGGAAAGTTATACTACGATAAGAGATGGTATCATAAAGGTCAGGCTATCTATTTGGAATCTAAGGAGAATATGAAGATTGGCTGTGTAATTAACAGTTGGATCAAATGAGATATGGGTAAGGAAGACAAGTGAAGCACAAAGATGCGTATGTATCTAGGACAGCTGCACAGAGGAGTCTTCATTATACTGAGGCGATCTGTTGCCTAGAACTCTTAGCAAGTTGGAGGCGTACATCTTTTTAACTTCCCAGGCTCAGAGGTCAACTTATTATGACTTTTATATGGAAATCTGCATTAAAACAAACAAGTTTATTGACAGACGTTACCCGGGAAGGCAGAGAAGACCCTTCCCCCCACCGAGAGTCGAGTTCTAAATGGGTCTCAGACCAAAAGTTTAAAAAAATGCTTGTTATAATTTGATATTATTATGTTACTTTGTTATAATTTGATATGAAGTTACTAAGTGAACAAATGGTAGACGTTTGTATGTCAAGGGTAAACATATTTGTTTAACATAGTGCCCCAGTAAAAAAAAAACAGTTGATACACTATTAAAATAAAAGGGGAGGAGTTTACCGTATAGCCTACAGTATAAGTTACTGCTTTATATTTTAGTAACACGTCGTTGAATGTACTATTAGGCGCATATTGAGCATGCGTTATTAGGCGCGTATTGATCTGTACATGTGTTGAAGTTCAGTTTCTGCCAGTAAAGAACCATGAAACTTAGCTCCCGTCTCCAACGTTTTTATTAATAGCATTGTTGTGTAGCCAGGCCACATACACAACATAGACCTACCATTCTGGATGAGGATTTGAGATCGAGTGAATCTGCCGTGGATCGCAGCCATGTGCAAAGGGCTCTTCCCATCCTTGCTCTGGAAGAAAAGGAGATGACTGAGAGAGGGGGGGTGACCTTGCCCTGCGGTGTCAGCACAGCCACCTGCCATCCCCTAGGCCAGCCACCACACACCCCAAGATCAGTGGGGGAGCTGATGGGTCGGAGACCCTGCACGGTGGGAGAGGGCTGCAGACCCACCTGAACATTGACATCGGCCCCATTGTTGACTAACAGCTCCAGGCACAGAGCTCCGTTGGTGGAGACAGCAGCAAGGTGCAGCGGTGTGAAACCCAGGAGGTTGGGCTGGTTGACATTGGCCCCGTAGTTGACCAGCTCATTGGCCACGGCATCCTGTCCAGTGTAGCAGGCAATGTGGAGGGCTGTGTTCCCATAGGCATTGGGCTCGTCGATCTGGGGACATCAACACAGACATTCAGCCAAGGGCAAGAGGGTACAAATGTGCGGGATGGGGAAGAGGGAGGGCGAGGCCAGTGCAGAAGGCGAGGAAGAGGTGTGGAAAGGGCTGCATGGAGGCAGGGGTAATGGAGGAATGCTGAATTGGGAGATGAGGGATGAAGAGGGGATAGAGGAGATGGGAGGGGTGTGGTGCGGAGAGGGGAAGGTGAGGGATGAGGAGTGAGGGCGAGGGTAAGGAATGACATGACTTACCTCCAAACCCAGCTTCAGCAGGTACCTCACCACTTCAAACTTTCCGCTGGAGGCAGCCGCATGCAGTGGGGTGTATCCCTTCACATCCTTACAGCTTGGCACTGCCCCACGGGATAGCAGCAGCTTCATCACGTCCAGGTGCCCTGGAACAGAGGGCAGAGATCAGCAGTGGACAGTGAATCCTCCAGACCCACCCCCCCCCACACCACTTACAGCATACCACTTCATCTCACCCCCGCAGCTTCAGACCCCTAAGATAAGCCACCCACACCTCAACACGTCAGCCCATTCCCCAAAGTCCCCGTCCACCTCAGGCTGGAACAGTGATCAAGAAACACCTCATTCTCCTCTCCCCCCAAGTCATGGATCCTGGAAAAGGGGGGTGGGGGAGGAGAAACATGAAGTACATGGTCACACTCCACCCCACAGATGTTTTCCACCTCTGGGACAGACAGGGGTGAAGCACCAGACCAGGTCTAAAACTCCCCACACTCACCGATGAAGGCAGCCCAGTGAATGGGTTGACGTTCCTTTTTATCACAGGAACTGACGCAAGCTCCCTTGTTCAACAGCAGCTGTACCATCTGCAACAGACAGGCAATGTAAGGGGGATGGAACACAAGTAACACTACTCCCTACCCCAGGGAAGAGGCAGAGTGAGGGGGGTGAGGAACAAAAACAGCTCTCCCATGTCATTCTCTACCTCAGGGAACAGACAGTCAGAATGAGGGGGAGCAAGACAGAGAATTCCCACATTTCACTCGCTAATTAATGAAATAAAACATTCACTGGGCAGTAGATCTGCCACAGAACATCCTCCACCTCGGAGAAAATTCCATAAATTCATCCTGCTCCAGTTGAAAAAAATTCTCTGGAGAAGTAACAGGGATGGAGAGGGAACTGGAGTGGAGTTAGTCCATGAACAGAGCCTTACCTCTCCACCCGTCTATAGGAAGCTTGACACCACCTGGAAAAAGGCATCTCACTCAATCAGCAGCCCATCTCACGCCCTCTAAACACCCCCGCCCCACCAACAGCACACAGTAAATGCAGTCTACAAAACCCACTGTCGTCACTCACCCAAGCTACTGCGACAGCATCTCCCAAACCATGCATCTCTTCCTACCCAGAAGGGCAAGGACAGCAAGCGCAGAGAAACACCAACCCCACCTCATAGGACCCCTCTCTCATGCCACATCCCAAATGCATCTCCCTCACCCCACCCCCACAACAGGCTCGCCAGGTACCTCCAAATGACTGCTGTAGGCAGCGTGGTGAAGTGCTGTCCGCCCTGTACGGTCGGCCACGTTGACGTTGGTGAGCAGTGGCAGAAGTAGTTCAGTGCACTTGGTAGCCTTGTTAGCAGCGGCCACATGTAGAGGAGTCTGCCAGAACTTATCCCGGGCATTGGCATCGGCCGAGTGCTTCAGCAGCACGCTCACAGCTCGCTGTGGGGTGGGGGAGGACGGAATGGTCACCACCCATCAAACATCAATACACAGGAGCTCACTCCCCCTTGAAACTGCGGCACTCCTTATTCCCCTTCCCAAAGCTCTTCCTCTTCCCTCACCTCTGTGGTGCTCCCCTCCTCCCTCTGCACTTCCTCTTTCTTCCATCCCCCTTCACTGCTACTCCCTCCTCTCCTCCACCCCTCCCACAGTTCTCTCTCTCCGACCCTCTCTCCCACAATGCGCCCCACTGACGCAGTGCTTGCTCAGAGAGCAGAACAGGGTTCCTTACCTCGTTACGAGAAGCTGCTGCGCGATGCAGTGGGGGTCAGCCAGGCGCTGTCCTTCGCATTGACTTTAGCTCCTGTGGGACAGAGAGGGGCTGGGTCTGACTGGGTTATATGCACTCACCAGGAAGGAACAATTCAATCAGGCAGCAGAGGGCTTGAGACAGACTTTGTGCCCAGTGTCTCAGAAATGCGTTGAGGAGGGAGGGGGAGTGACTGGTGGAAGCAGGTGCAGAGGGAGTCCAGGGATGGGGCAAACAGACTGGTGGGAGACATATGCATGAAGCTGGGGGGCAGCGGAGTACGCAGAGAGGATGGTCAAAGTCAAAGGTGATATATGACGACAGGTGTGGGGAGGGTGAGAGACACAGGTCGCACACACACACACACACACACACACACAACACACACAGAGGTGGGTCAGGGGGCTTGTATGGTGTAGAAAAGTGTCAGGGAAGGGGTTCTGGAGTGACAGAGCCTTACCTGACTGGATGAGCATGTCGATGATCTGAACATCGCCCAGGTAGGCTGCTGCATGAAGCGGTGTTCGCTTCTCCTGGTCCTGTGAACAAAGCCAGGCATTAGTTACCTATCATAATGGTGGGTGAGTGCTGCATATAGTCGACACACACTCCAGTCCTTGCTGCACACTC